>NC_092637.1:35194369-35814369 GCF_039555335.1 Amphiura filiformis
TTATACTGCTGGTATTGCTTATTATGAAGTAGCTATCTACTGCCGATATTGGCATTGATGAGGTAGCTATCTACTGCTGAAATTGGTATTGATGAAAAAGATATCTCCTGCTGATGTTCGTATTTATAAAGTAGATATCTACTGCTGAAAATGGTATTGATGAAATAGCTATATATTGCTGATAGGGGTATTGATGAAGTAGCTATCTACTGTTGATATAGATATTGATGAAGTAGCTATAGAAGTAGCTGTTATCTATATGTGATATTGGTATTGATAAAGTAGATATCTAGTCCTGTCATTGGTATTGATGAAGTAGATATCTACTGCTGATATTTGTCTTGGTAAAGTAGTTATCTACTGCTGATATTGATATATTGCTGGTATTGCTTATTATGAAGTAGCTATCTACTGCCGATATTGGCACTGATGAAGTAGCTATCTACTGCTGAAATTGGTATTGATGAAAAAGATATCTCCTGCTGATGTTCGTATTTATAAAGTAGATATCTACTGCTGAAAATGGTATTGATGAAATAGCTATATATTGCTGATAGGGGTATTGATGAAGTAGCTATCTACTGTTGATATAGATATTGATGAAGTAGCTATAGATGTAGCTGTTATCTATATGTGATATTGGTATTGATAAAGTAGATATCTAGTCCTGTCATTGGTATTGATGAAGTAGATATCTACTGCTGATATTTGTATTGGTAAAGTAGTTATCTACTGCTGATATTGATATATTGGTAGATACCAACTGCTGATATTGGTATTGATGAAGTAGCTACCCAGCAAACACACACACATGTTTTTAAAACGTTTTAAACATGTTATATTTTGGGTTTTGGTTTAGATAAAAACGTTTTAATAACATTAAATGTCGGGTTATATAAAGGTCATGTAAACATTTTAAAACATTTTGTATGAAAACACACTACAACAATATTTTCAAAATGTTTTCAAAATGTTATTGTAAAATATTTTTTGGAAACATTTTTGCCGAATATTTTGTCAACACTTAAATAACATCATGTTAGAATATTTGCAGTAGGTTATCGACAAATGTTTTTGAATGTTATGAAAACGTTTTATACCCTTTATATATCCTTTATATAACCCGACATTTAAACGTTTTCTGGCAACCTTTTCTAACCTTTTGCGAATGATGTCGGAAACGTTTTGTGTTTGCTGGGATATCTACTGCTGATATTGGTATTGATGAAGTAGCTAACTACTGCTGATATTGGCATGTTGGCATTGCTGAAGTAGATACATTCTGCTGATATTGGTATTGATGAAGTAGCTATCTACTTGCCAACCTTAAAATGATGGTCGATACGCCGAGGTTGAATCAACGTTGTTATGCCAACCTTAATATGACGGTCGGAATGCCGACATTGGACCAACGAACTGTACCGTTGTCAAAGTCATGGGAATGGTCAAGTTTATTTGCTAGGCGTATTAAAGTGTGACATTAAATGAAGACTATAAAAGCCCCACTAATAATAATAATAATGATAATAATAATAATATTAATAATAATAATAATAATAATAATAATAATAATAATAATAATAATAATAATAATAATAATAATAATAATAATAAATAATAAATAATAAATAATAAATAAATAAATAAATAAATACATAAATAAATAAACAAATAAATAAATAAATAAATAAATAAATAAATAAATAATGTTAGATTTGACTGCCAGATAATTTTATTTTGAGCTGAACAACTGAGGTAAAGCAAATAAAATTGGAATTTACTAGCAGCGCCGATGACATCAATGCGTGTCACTCCATCGGTCGTTCTGCGGCACGATCTTTTGATATGTATTGAGTGTACGTACTGAGTTATGAACATCGAGTAATGTTCGACTAATATTTCCATCGTAATAATTAATTAAATGACGATGACGATGACTGCGTTTTATTCAAAATTTCGGATTTTGACTAAACTACAGCACCTAGAATCGTTTGCTGGGTATGTTTGTGTAATAATAATCGTGCAAAAAACAGAATTTTGGAAAGAAATTGAGGGCATCTTCCTCAGCAAATGCGACAATATGGCTATAACACTTGTCTATCTCATTTTCTTGATGATGTCTCATTACTAAACGATGTTCAGAGATATGGACACATGCCAATATGATAATGTTAATGGGTGTCAACGGTTTTCTTGTTCATTTTATATTAAATTGAGCGGAGAGAGGTTTCAATGTGGATTTTACGTAGGCGTTTGATCTTTTTCATTACACGCTTCTTACTGATAAGATCTTCAATAAGTCAGTATTGAAAATATGTTGATGAAATAATATTTTAGTCATGTTACTACATGGCTGTGATGTACTATGAGTAATTTAGTTTGATCATTTAATTTATTTACATTTAAAACTATATAATCACGAGAGATTGGAATCCCCTCTCAGGTTTTCATGATGATGGACGGATGAACAACAAGTTGGGGATTTTGCATTTGTTTTTGCATTTGTTTTAGGAATGAGACAAATTGTTGGGCACGAAAAACCCTAGCATAGGCCTACTCACCTTCTTGCCACTGACGCTAGATTTGTCCAGAAGTCTAGCGATCTCCTGCTCCACGGAGATGGCATGTTCACACATATCGCCATTTTCGATATTTTTCCCGATATAAACGCACGGGTTGTCCGCGTTCACCTGGTCGGAGTTCTGAGCTTCCACACACTTGCCCAGCACACACACCCGGATGGCGTCAGAGTTGGGCACCTGAGAGAGGTACATGTATAGACAACAATAGTGAATTCTTTAACACGCTAATAACGTGTCTCATTTGCGACTAGTAATGAGCCATATCAGGCTGTACGCAACTATTACCATGTTGTTCAAACACTTTTGTCAAAATGACTTGCGGTATTCTTAGGCAAAAGGTTTGCGCCCTTGTTTAGACTTAAGGCACATTCTGATAATCATTACTAATGGCTGAATTAAATTTGTAAACTCAGTAAAATTTTATTTAAACACACAAAACGTTACATAATGCAAGTTTTAATGCTATTAGTCTGGCGAAGAAACCCAATATATCGCCTTAACCCAAAAGTAGCGTCCGCACAATATATTTTTTTTCTATATCGTGAAGACCTACTGATTCAGAAACTGACGGGTGCAACCTCAGCAACCTTGGGGTATTTTGACATATCCGCCAAAATGGCTGCCATCACATAAATAGTCATATATCTGCTATATAAGGGGGTATTGTGATGATTTTAGCATTTTAGCGTCTTTGAATAGGTTTTAAAGTTCAAAGAATTCATAGTTGTCCTTATCTAAACCACTGAAGTCTTGAAATCGTCATTCAAACTGAAATCCAATATGGCCGCCAAAAAGTCCGCCACCACATATAAATAGCTATATATCAGCAAACATGGTAATGATTTTAGCGTCTTGTCACACAATTAGGTATTGTGATAAGTTTGGCGATATAGAAAAAAAAGAAGAAAAAAAACTATAAAAAAACACCCACAACAGAAAAACATTGTGCGGCCTTACTTTTGGGTTTTTTGGCTTAATTTACCATGCGCTTGTTTTCAATCATAAAAGCCAGTGTGTCTGGGACGGTAATCCCAACTTTGGACATGAGGAATCGGGTCCAGAGTTTGTCGTGTATCATATCACACAGTGGTATCGAGCTGCTCATCTGACAGTCCAAGTTCCTCTGCAAGAAACAATGATGTACATTTCCAATTCAAGTCCTTTTATATCTATCGTTTAAGCCAAGGAGACTTAGAGATAAAGTCCAATAATTTGGTAAATATCTACATATAACATAGGGAACTTTTATATAGCGTCATTATGTCATGTTAGTAAAATTATCGCTTTACAAAGTGAAAATAATAAACATGCAGACAATTTTTAATCAACTGTATAAAATACTAACAGAGCAGCACAAGATAAACTGCCCATATAAAATGGAAGGTCATTCGTTATATTTTGGGCAACTGGGACATATGACAAATCTACCTTTACATATGCCACATATGGGTCCATGGAGCATTTGTGGTTATAGGGCTATCCATAGTTTTCTAGACATACGGTCCGTTAGGTTTGCTAGTCTTAAGGTTCGCTAGACCTAAGATCAGCTAGTCCTAAAGTTCGGTAATTCGAAAGTTTCATCTAAGACTAATCCTAATCTAAAACATGTAAAATATAACTTTCGGCTTTCGAACTAGCTAATCTTAGGACTAGAGAGAAGTCCCCACAGATACTATTGGAAGAACAATTTACGCTATATGTGCAGCTATGAAGATGAATAACTAATAATTATTAACCCACCACCAAAATAATGATAAATAAATACGATTTTAAAAACAAATACATGATCAATAAAATTAATAAAGAATTAAAATTTATTTTGGAATCATATGTCTGACTAATTGACTAATTGCGAATGCAATTATTGGCTTTCTTGGCTCATTTGCTAAAGCACAATCCTAACGTTAAAAGTGGTGTTTGGCTATTGGAAAGGAAAGAAAGAACAAAAAAGGAGAGAAGACAAAAAAGAAGGTTCTTTGAACTTTAGACTCCCTCTTTGATCCACTCGTATTGACACATTTGTTTATCCCTTCCACTATTTACAAACACCCATTTTTACCTCCACGTCTGAGCCCCAGTCCACGAGCCCATGGGTGATGGCATTGGTAAAAAAGTTCACCAGGTAGGTCACACATCTGGGTGGCGAAAACTCGTCAATGTACGTGAACCCGCCCCTGTGGAACGTGATGGCCTTGTGTACGTACATGCTATAAATACCCGGGTGGTCATTGGAGGGTTCCTTGGACACCCAGGATTGGGAGAATATTAGATGCATGCTGTCAGACACTTGATGTCCACCTGTAAGAGACAATATATTTCAAATGGAGTCACCAATTTAGTCTTATTTAAAGTTCACACGGAACATGATGAAGGTTATTATATGGAAAAGTCATAGATCATCTATTTTGCTCTCACGCATGTCCACTGACTCGTACTACATGAGTAGTTCGTTTTCAGCCGATTTGTAACCTTTGTGGACGTCAAAATGTGACCTGTGACCTCTTAGCTTATAATTCCAGAAGAGTATGATAATTTACGGTAAGGCATAATACTTTTTGTGCCGTTATGAGAAGAAGAAGAATTTGGTGAACTTTTCAACAAAATTTGAGCAGTTTCGAATTATGACCCACTGTATGAACCTTCAAATCTCAAAATGCTCAATGCTGACAGAGGTTGAGTAAAGCAAAACTATGGATACCAATTACAAGTTTCTATAAATAAATTACGTTTGGCAACAACATACATTCCAGCAACATTCCAATGCATTCATACGGCGTCGAGAGCACTGCTACGACGACTTGCTCTTTGTTCATGTTCCCTCTTGGCGTAGACGTCCGGTCCACTGTCTCTGGGAATCCTGTCTCGTAGAGGGTGTATTGAAGAGAGTTGTAAAACATCCCAAGCTCTTGTTTCGGTTTCTGTACCTATGTATTGTAAGACAAGACACAGTGTATTTTATTTTTTTGTTTTGTAAGACAAGCCTTTCTATTAAACAAGAAGAAATTGAAGCATTTCAGGTTTAGTTTTTCACATGGTTTAAAAGTACATCATTGGGTATTACAATCTTGCAAAAAGTAGAAATTCGAGAAAAATTGAGGGCGCCGCTGTCAAAAATTGTATTTGTTTATTTTACATTTAAAAACTTCAAAGTCATTCACTTCAATACTAGTAAATAAAACAAAACATCATTTCAACCTACCTGCTGTGTCTTGGTACTTGGGCCGCCTAAGTTCACTTCGGTATCCCAGGCGATATATTTTCCGTGTGTCATGGAGGCACACTGTTCGTAATCGTCCGACTTCGTCTTTGGTGTAAGCACCGCTAGTTTGTTCACACCGAGCTGACTATCCTCCACCTAGGAATATATTATATATGGGATATATAAGGGCTTATAATGCATCCCCTCAAAAAGCCAATAAATAATATTTAATTATCTTTTCTTTTTTTTTGCATGAAAATTACCATTAAAAAATAATGCAAAGTAAGGACGACCACCCCTATTTCACCCAACATGGCCAAATAATAATAAAAAATCACTTAAAGTCTTAAGGTGGATGGCTCCCATCAAGTAAATTGTTCAGTGTAGACCTTAGATTGTTTGATAGAAAGAGATATGGCACATTTTAATGTCTATGATGTTTAAAAGCATCATATTCATGTCCCCTTGCCACTTAAACTATTTCACTCTCACAAATTTGGGGTTTTTTTTTTTGAAGATTTGGTGTACAGTTCCGACTGACAGATATCATCAGGGGAAATAAGGCAACCAATGAAACGGGTCGCCAAAAATATCACATACCTTATCAACGCCGGTCAGCACATTGCCAAGCTTTGTGTTATCGACCATTATTTCGAGGCTGTTGTCCTGGAAACCCTCCACTTTCAGCGATTGCAGTCGCTGGGGATAATTCGTCTGAGCTGCTGTACGCACTACCGCGATGTTCTCAATGCTCAGTATTGTTCTGGATTTTTATTGTTATTTTTTAGCCATAGCTACAGCTCGATGAAAGTACACACCTGATTCCACGCATATATCAAACTAACGGTATTATATTTTATAAAATGTCAATCAGAAACGAAATTGTTTGTTATTTAGAAGGGTAGGTTTCGTTTAAAATAAAAATCCATTTAATTCACTTGTCATTATTGTTACTATACTTAGCTACAGCTCGATGAAAGTACACATCAGGTTCATTAACCCTAACACCAGTAAAAACAACAAAATACCACGATGAAAAATTCATAACATGCATGCATCCCAGGGTCTGCGATGACGCAATAAGTGTGATATGCTCACGGAATTGCTGGCCGTGCAGCAATAACCCGTGCAGCTACCGGTCCGCTTGTGTGCTTGACATCGTGTGCTTGACATGGGGGGGGTCAAAGGTTCGAATACCGGGGGTGCCAAGTCAAAAATTCTTCTTCTTCTTGAAAAATTCGGATCTTCTTCGACTTCCGATACCAAAAAGCATGGGTCAGTGTTAGGGTTAATGCGATGTTAAAGGTATTATGTTCTAGAACATGTTAATTAGAAAAGAAATTGTTTTTTAGAAGTTAAAGGGTTGGTTTCATTTAAAATAAAAATCCTTTTAATTGACTAGCATAATTTTTACTTCAGACTTACCTAGAGCTTGTTGAAAGTACACTTCTGGTTCATTATTGTGCGTTAACGGTATTGTGTTTTAAAAATGTTAATCAGAATGTAAAGCGAAGAAAAACTGCAAAAGTACATAAAATTATCTACAATTTCATATAATTACCATCTTTGTAAAATGGTTTTATTTAGAAGGGTATGTTTTTTTTTAAACGTCAATCCATTTAATTGACATTTTTTACTTAGCTCAGTGCAGCTGGATGAAAGTAAACAGCTGGTTTATTGATGATGGTTAAATAACGGTATTATGTTTAAAAATTATCAGAATACAAAAACGCATTCAGAATATACATGGGCGTCTACAATTTCTTGAAATGTCACACAATGGTATAAATTCTCAAAAATATGATTAGATTTCTGTAAATTTCTTTAAGTGACGCAAATGTGCATTATAAGATATCGGCAAATTATATAAAATTAGAGAAAGTTGGATACATATTGTATTACAACAGATTTACACTGTTTTTGAACTAGGAGTAACTTTTCAACCCAAGAAATGTCTGGATTTCCAAGTTTGCCTTCTGAAAATGACTAAAATTCCAGATGCCAATGTTACTGGAAAAAGTTTGGAAATGTAATTAAATGAATGAAAAAATCAAGAGATTGTCAAAATTACCCTCTAAAATTGTGAGGATTTCCGATTTTGAATTATATTTCTGCTGAATTTGTTACCTTTGGACACTTGACTGCGTGGTGAAAAAGTCCAGAAATCTGAACCTCTCTATAGGGGTGTGCATCTATTTTCTTTTGTAGCCCATTGTGACATTTTTTATTTGGTGTCTCCTGTAGCTTTTTTCATGCCTTTTGGTCAAGCATGATTTCAGCTTGTATAATTACATTCAGCATATCCGTGTGCAACATTATTTGTGCATTTTCTTTTCCAAAAAATTGTGTTTTGTACACTAAAAAGACACATATTAGACTTTTACATATCATAGAAGTCTGCCATATCATGTAATTGAGCTTATTTGATATAGTCATGTTGCTATCAACTGGAGTTTGCAACTTGTAGTAGACCAATTACTATCTACTGAAGATAGCAATTATATCAGCTTGTGCTTATATCATGTATCTACTATAGCTTATAATCAGCCACACACACCCCCCCCCCACCCCACCCCACCCCACCCCTACACACACACCCACACTGCAAATGTTTTATTGTGCTTTCATCTACACGTCAAATCATAGGTTTCACTTTCAGCGGAAGGGGAAAATATGGCGGTGAACATGTAGCTTCTGGAGCTGAGAAGAGTTTCGAATATCCTGCGCTCATCCAACGCATCATGCGCAGTCGATGTGCGGTACATACCCGTTACGGCTAGTGCTTATAGTGAGCAAGTTTCCGGACAATTTCTGACCGGGTAGAAATGCAACAGTCAAAATCAGTGTTAGAATAAAATAAAATTTCGATCCAAAAAGAATTAACTGAGGTAGATCTTACCTTTTATCCAACACTGATAGCCAGAATGGAGTAAAGAGACTCTCAAAGTAGAATAATTAGCACTGACTCTCAAAACCTTACTGTCACAACCACAACCTCTCAGTCAGTTGACTCTACCAGTGGAGTCAATTGACTCTGCATTCAGAGTCGTCGACGGAGTCAAGAAATGTATGACTCTTCAAGAGAGTCACGCTCTGGAATAGTTTGGCTGTAGACACCATGGAATGTATATTTCCTTATTCCTAAGGGGTGGTGGTTCAGCTTTAATTTTTCCATCCTGTCGTCTGACGATATTCCGGTAGGTATATACTTTGAATTTTTTTATCTTGATGTACATCTATGTATATCATTATTTTGTGCTATTTCCGAACTGTCGGATTGACCCTGTAATGGAGTCGGGGTGACTCTATAAATGGAGTCTGGGTTACTCTAAAAGCAGAGTCCAGCCACTACGCGATTCTATGTCTAAAATGACTCCATATTTGGAGTCAAATGACTCTTGTGTAGAGTCATCAACGATGACTCTTCCGCGGAAGAAGTCAAGGAGTCAAGGGAGTCAAATGACTCCAAAATATGGGAGTCATTTTAGACATAGAGTCGCAGTGTGGCTGGACTTTGGTTTTAGAGTCACCCTGACTCAGTGAATCTTTGAGATCCAAAATTTTCATCAGGCAATCCACAAAGAGATGCTTGATTGTTTCAAGATTTATCGTACAAAATGTGCATAAGTCATGACCCCTTATGTTCATTTTTAACAACAATATATTTGTGCCTCTGATACACTTAATAACTCTATATTGAAACCATCTCATTTTAATATCAGTAAAAATTTAAAATTTAAGGTACATATATTTTTCCAATCACTATATTACATTCCAAATTTCATTTGCCACTTATTTTTGATCCAATAAAAATATCATAGAACACTTTGCACCCTTTTCGTTGTTTAAAAAGTATTTATATATTATTTGGCCGAAAAGGTGAGGCTAGTTTGGAATTAAACTTTTGACTGAATTGCCCTGATAATACCCTTGTATTCCAAACTGGTTTACACTGTATATAATTTTGTAAATTCGTCAGTCGACAAAAAAGGATCAATTTACTTTTAATAGATGTTTATAAATAGCACACCCTTTTCTTCCAATGGGCATAACATGCTGATTTACCACCAATCTTTATATCATCGTAATTACATCACAAGTTAATAAGTCTTGACTAAGGCCACATTTGCAAGGTGTGCTATTTTTTGGTTTTTATGTAAAATAAGCTGTAAGGAAGTACTACGTAGCCTTTATTAGTATAGACGAATCCAAATTCACGCATTCCTACACCTGACTAGCAGCCTTTAGTTAGGTCCCCGTCGGCTACAATGCACCCAAAATGTGAAATGATTCGGCCTTTTAAACTGCATTCCATCACCCGTTTTACACCTTCCGTGAAAACACAGGTAGACAAAAGAATGATTAGGCCTAAGGTTTACAACACAATACAGTTCCCTTCGGCAAAACACACAGCTTCTACATGGTCTATTTGCTGTTGAAGTGACATATATAATAATCGGATTAACTACAGGCGGTATCTATGCATTGAACCATATCATTCTGATCACTCGCACCTGTACGATAAGTATCTTTGAAAAAAGCGGCATTGTATTCAATCGTCCTTGCATTTTCTCTAGGTGTTAGGCGGCTTTTATTTGCACAATTGGGCGCTCAAAACACCAGGTTGGTTCTAGCGGGGACCCGAAAATAGCCGACCAAATCCTGACCATGACTTGGCTCGTTGGATTCGTCTATACGAGTCTGTTATCAGGTCAAAGATCAAAAAGATAGCTACTTACCCCAGCACACATAAAACGTTTTCCCGAAACGTTTAAATGTCGGGTTTCATAAAACATTTTTGAAAAAGTAATGATGCTAAGTACATATAAGTATACATTTTCAGAAAGGAATTGATACAAGGAATCCAACTAGGACGGCAAATTTCTACAAAAATGCGAAGTTTTTGAGAAAAGTGCCAAAATTGATTTTCCACGCCATTTTTTCGGTCCGCCATAACAATTTACCTTAAATATCAAAATTAACGAAAACTGCATATTTGTGTTATAAAGACACAAATCTAGAAAGTTTTTTTTTTCTTTGTTACAAAAATAATTGGTCAAAAAGGATCAAAATTTGACTTTTTTATATTTTCAAAACGAGGACAAATTCGAAAATTTGAGGAAACACTTTCTAGATTTGTGTCTTTAGAACATAAATATGAAATTTTTGTCAATTTTGATATAGGGTAAGTTGTTATGGCGGACCGAAAAAAATTGGCATGAAAAATCAATTTTGGCGCTTTTCTCCAAAAGTGCTCATTTTCCATAAATCTGCCGTGCTAATTGGATTCCTTGCATTATTTACTTTCAGAAAATGTATACTTTTATGTACATATCATCATTACTTTTAAAGATAAAATACAATGTCTAAAATTTCCAACTTTGAGTCATCCTGCGTGACACCTTAAGATTCAACTCTCTAAACGTTTGCAAGTGTTTTGTCCAAATATAGGCCTATTCTAGTAGCATTATGTCAATATTATATACACTATACTAGACTGGTTCTATTTTGGAAATAATGTGCTTATTTAAGCATCAAGCGGCAAGTTCGCGTAAAAGCTGGCAACCAAATTATGTTTGTTAATTCGGGCATGCTGAAAATTATGTCTGCCAAGCTATATTGAAACCCCATAACCCTTTAAAAAAAAGACCCTCAAACACCCCTACATGATCATACAGGGGGCAAAAATGAAACATGCTCCAAATTCACTAAAAATATATCAAACTATTTGTCTGGTTCTATAGATCAGAAAAATGTAACATATTTGAGCGTAGGACATATAGTTACCAACAGGTCCAAGGTCAATTTGCAAGTTCAGATACAAATTCCACTGAATGCTATGGAATCCTACGTATCTTTTGACTCTTTGACGTTTATCATGCTAACTAGACATCGGAGATAGTGCAAACTATTTCTTTTTCTGAAACCCAACATTTACGCAAAATTGCAGCTATTTTTCCAAATTATAACCAGTATATACATTGTTTTTTGATACAACGTTTTTATGATAACTATATAATCCAACATTTAAATGTTATTTAAAGTTTTGATAAATTTTGATGGGATTTCCAATAACATATGTAATCTCATGTACTTGTTTATCTTAGACATTATCTGTTAATGGTGTATAATACTTAATAGTGATAATATTGCACATTACGGTATTAAATGTACACAATACCATAAATCATCTGAAATATTTTATATACCCACCACAATATACAATATAACATAATCAGACACATAACAACGTTCAACTAACTAAAGATAACTAACCTTTAACTAACTGTTAAGGGTAGACGAGGTATTGTTGGTCGAATCAACCAAAAAAAAATATTATTGAAAAATAACACCTTGATGTTTTGCAAAAGTTCATTCTACAAATTGTATACTTTGCAAACTTTTTTAATTTATTGTTGTTAATGAGCTATGTACGTTTTACAAAAGTGTTGTTGTTTCAGCTCTCTTTACAACATAACTCAAGAACCACGGGACCTACAAAAGGATATCTGTGATATTTGAATTCTTCTACATGCTCGGTATGAAATGAGCAATGCGGTTTTTGCCAGAGCTTACTACCATTCGCAAGAAGCTGTGAACTACCAAATCGCAGCAGTTGAAAATAGTTAATAACCTTAATATTATTATTAATATTATTATTATTGGCTATACAAGTAATGTTATCGTGTGTGCACGTCGGGCCTTGGGTCAACAATAAACAATAATTTTGTGTGAACTGTATGTGCATAAAAATTATGAAGTAACATGTTGCCCCAATTTGATCTGCGTGTTTACGTTGGTACATAAATTCAGGCTATGCAAAGCTTTTACAAATTCTGTCCTCAGATTTGATGCACGTATCCTCGTTCAATATAATTCACAGCGTATCTTAACGGTAAAGGTCTATGAATTCTTATTTTAGTAATTGTTTTAATCTGAACCAACGGGAAACCTTTGTTGCTAGTGTTTGAAATTCTTCATTCAAGCACCATGCCTTTTTTAAATTCAATTCATTTTAGAAAGCTTACAATCAACGGATTATTTTATATTACCCCCCCCGAAAGCTGGCTATGCCCTGATGCTTGCACAGCGTATCTTAAGGTAACGCTTACAAGGTAAAAACAGGAAATAGGAGTAAAAATTGCATTTTGAGGTTTTTTGATAATTTAAAAATATACAATCTTAGCTATCGAATGCTTTTTTATTTTATTTGAATCTGACTTTCGGTTTTGAAATGCTGCTTGATTATAATGAAATATACGCAGACGAAATTCTTATTTTCTTATCCTTTTACATGCGTTGAATTTCTTATATATTTTATTGTTTTCAGGAGTTTATTTTGAACACTTTTCTAGAATTAAGTTAATTTTAAGGTACAAATGACCTGATTTTTTCACAGTTTTTAGTGATTAACAATTATTTAAAAATTTTTTGACAATTTTAAATTGATAAGTTAAATAATTTGACCCAATTTTCAAAATTCAGTGTTTCTAGACTTCATTTTCAGCCATTTTGTCGTTTCGCGTTGTTTTAACATTGCGCGCAGCTTTTTTTTCAACTTCTGTATATCACAGCTCAATGAAATTTGGCATGTATGTAGAGGTTACATACCTTCAAACTCAAATGGAGAGCTTTTTTAAAACTTTTGCTCAATTTTTGAAAAAAAGTGATTTTTTCCGAAGTTTGGGCGCAAAAATGCGTAATTTGAATTCGTTACCCTAATTAATTTTGATTTTTCAAAAAAAGCTTTCCATTTGAGTTTAAAGGTATACATACCCTATAATTATACCAAATTTCATGAATTTCTGATAATTGGAAGTGAAGAAAAAACTGCGCGCAATCTGATATCCTTAAAATCCAAGATGGCCGCCGTTTCCATGGCAACCGTATGTGCAGAATTTTTCTTTCACCCATTTTTCCAATTGATTTCACCTGAGTACCATTGTGACCAAATATGAACTTAATAGGACTAATATTTCAAAAAAATCACTTTCACCTCGCAAAGGTCTAAGAATTCTTATTTTAGTAATCGTTTTAATCTGAACCAACGGGAAACCTTTGTTGCTAGTGTTTGAAATTCTTCATTCAAGCACCATGCCTTTTAAAATTCAATTCATTTTAGAAAGCTTACTATCAACGGATTTCGTTTAAATTTTATATTGCTCCCCCCCTCTAAGAAAGCTGGCTACGCCCTCATGCTTGCGCATACCGTGCTTGCGCAGCTAAACAACCGATTGTTTAGATCATAATTTGTACAGGCTGCATCAAAATGATTGGTACTTAATTGGCCTGAAATTGGTACTGAAATTCTGTATCGGGTCCCAGACTCGTTATCAAATTCAGAGTCCAGGAGAGGACTCACAGTCACCATCCTCAAGAAAGGACTCTATAGTTTCTAAAAGAGACAGAAAAGGTTTTCGAACCGCAGAATGAACGGCTCTTTTCAGAGCCACCAAACTTTACAAAAGACCGATATGATTGGCATAATCTTTTAATATTCATAGTTTTGAATATTATAAACCAAAAGGTATGACTTTGGTTATGTATAAATATTTCTTTTTAGAAACCAAGATAAGGTTTTTCCTTATAGGCTGTTAGTATATAATTAACAATTTCTCAGCAGAAGATTTTCTAATTTTTAAAGCAAGGTTAAAGTTTTATAATAAGGTTATTACTGGAAGCAGGTACCTTAGCCTTTTTAGTAATGTGGAGGTGTAAATGTGTGAAGATATGTGCGCTACATACGAAGACTTGTGGTACTCCACGATAGCTTTACGTCACGAAGACAGAGAGTCAAAACAAATGGATAATATCATTACAAATATTTCATAAACTCCGAGACACGATAGTTTTTCGTTTCAATGTTCAGCTTGCCACAAACTTTGCGCAGCTTCTGCCGACACTCGTCGACATTACGGCCCTTGACAGCAATATGTGCATACGCTTGTTCGTATTGCGTGCTCTCCGCATCTAGCTTGAGTTTAGCTTCATCCTCCATCATCATTAAAATCACGTCACCGCTAGCTTGAAGATCGTCAAGAACCATACGTAGGTTGCTGTTGGTCATTATACTTCCGTGTTCTGACGGAAACAGATTAACGCCCAAAATAAACTCCTCCGGGGGTAGTTTTGGGACATAGGGCTTGATACCGCATGAGATCAGCATAGCGCACTTCACGAGATCTACGCCATACAGACGTTTGATCCAGTTGCGGACGTATGAGCCACTCATCCGGGCGTTGATTTCGATCAGTTTGGGTCCAGTGGCAGTCATCCTCATCTCAACATTGAACACACCGTTGGAGAGACCTAGAATATAATACAATTGATTGTAAATATACGGGTATATAATATTAACAAGAAGTTGGTACGTGCGACAAACATCTTCGTCAGAAGTAGTCCTGTGATGCTATAATGCACTTGCCCTTTTGTTGACCATTAACGAATTTTGGCTAAATGAGGTCGTTGTATAAGGATGTGCCAATTACAGCCCTTGCTCGCGATTTAGTTCTGATGATTTTTCCCGCCATGGCGGGGTTAACCCTGAAATGACACTTAATTAAAGTGTACGTTATCTTGAGTCCAATCTTTAACATGGAATGTTTGCTATAGAGTACCGAAGTGATGACGTCACAGAAAACTTTTTTTGCATTTCAGCGTTTTGATGAAAAACATCCACAGTCCAAATTTGGTGGGAATCGGATCATGAGGGCCCGAGATATAGCCGCATGAATACCTAATTAGGCCCATTGAAATCAGAGTAAATTGGCCTGGATCGAAAAGACTTGCAGAGATCAGAATAAAAATAAATTGAGACCCCTCCCCCAAAAAAGGAAAGAAAAAACACTAGATTGGAGTGCAAGAGACCAGTCTGCAGATGAGCAAGTCTGCAGATGAGCGAGGTTACAATACAATGTTTTTTCAGACAATATCTGTGGTCCTAGGCACCCTACAAGTTTACTGATAACACTGTATGACTAATCATAAAGTCTGGTCGCCCTAAAATAACCTTGAATTTTGATGTGTAATACACTTCTTTATCGAAAGTAATGATGTTAAGTAGCATTGCCCTTTTGTTGACCATTGGCAAACTTTGGTCGCATGTGTGCTCCAGTTTGTATAAGGATTGTAACTCCGGTCATTGATCGCGATTTAATTCTTGCGTGTTTTTCCTTTATTTGGATGGTCTCCATCACTAAACGGGTGATTACCAGATTTTTTTTATTTATTACCTCGCTGTGCCAGTATAAACGCGTAGCGTACGCACTTTTGAACCATATTTTGTTCAAAAATGATAGGAAGGGACTGTTTCCAGCTAAAATGTTGGTTATCAGCAGATGCTTGATGATACCGGGAAGTGTTGCAGAAAGGTAAGCGTACTCTTTATTTATTCAAAATATCACATATCAATGAATTTAAATTGGAAATCCAAAAAGGAAATGTCAGGTCAAAATTTTCACCTTAGAATTATTGTGAAATAAAATCAAACCAAATTACGCTCCGCAAACAACGTCCAATTATTCCCATTGGTGTTTGTTACACGACCATATAATAAATTATGATTTGGGGCTAATTTGAGAAGAGTTAATGCCTCGAGTTTCAAAATACACCGAGTGGTGTTTTTTGATCAAAAACATCGACAATTCAAGACACTGTAAAAACAAATCAAGAATTTTCTGGGATAATTGCAACTAAGTATAATGAAAGTTATGATCTAAGCTACCAGATGCATCATTAATTTCATGACTATGATATTTAGTTGTGGGAAAAGATTACTTTAATGTTTTGGCGGGATTATTTCCCGCCAAAAATTTCAACCAAAAAGAGCATGTAGCCTTAACTGACATGATTTTCTATCAGAATAGCGAACAGTGTAGAATAGGACCAGACTGTCCATCACGTGCAAGCTGATTCGAAATGTATCGCAAATGACACACTTTCTGTTTTAAGCGGCGCAATAATAGGCATGACACGTGTTAAATCGTCGGATTCATTGATTTTTGGTGATTAGTTATTAAATTCGCACATATTTTTAAATGATATTCTCTTTCATTTTGCCAAGACTCAGCAGCCAAAATTATCTAATTAATTAATAATTAATTAATTAAATTTGGCGTATGGTTAAAAAGTGATTTTTGTGTTTTCTATAGTGGGGTATCACCACTTTTTAATAACACATTTTATATTAGTAAACAAACTAAGAAATATCAGCAAAATTAAAAACATTGGAAGGCATACTGGCGTATCACCTTCGGTTCATATCATAGTGGAGTGGGCGACGTAGAGTAAAGCCATAGGGATTACACAGGGGACGAGGACGAGGTGACGTTAGGGTAGGGACATGACTGCGTTTTGTGTGTTTTTCATACTTACGTACTTATAGTTTTCAAGTTGCCAGTAATTATATGTCTTTATTTATTTTGAAAGGTATTTAAGAATTAAGTCTATTAACAAAAATTTCACATCAATTATGAAATATAATGAATGTCTGATTTACACAACTCAATTTTATATCCACATTTCTTCAAACCCGACGAAATGATAAATAATATTATAGTTAGTTTCAATGGAAGTGTGGTGAATACTAAACTCATACCTATCTCGATACAGCACTGGTAAGCAGCTGTCACCAGCTGGGCCTGTTTGTCCGAGGGCAGGTTTGAGGGCATCAGGGCTACCGTCTCTGTAATATATCATAATCATTACGTTGTAAGTACATTGACATTTTAATAGTATTACTCGGGGAGCTAGAGGCACGTCCTGTCCACCCCCCCCCCAGGACTAAACCAAACCAACTTTTTTAGGTTCCTGAGATGACCCCAAAACATAATCAGGATGTTCCCAAAAATATAAACTGGCCCCAAGTGGGTATTTCCAAGATGGCGTCCAAAATTACCCCCAAATGCAGGTAAACACTATAAATGACCATATATGAATACTAATTAAAGAGTCCAGCATAAACTCAAGTTGATATAAAGAATAAAACGTCCCAAAAGTCAGTGTATTTTCAAAATGGCTACCAGTGCAGATGTCGACAAAGCATGTAGCTCTTTCGGTTGTGCTACTGCACGGGCCTTTGTTGCGTGTGTACCACCCCGCACGCCGTGTACATACTGTGATGTGGACATCGTGTACGCGAGTTCGACTAATATTTCCATCGTAATGATAAAACGATGGTTCCGGCGTTTCATTCAAAATCGCGAATTTTGACAAAACTAAAGCACCTAAATTCTTAGTGTTAGTTTAATAAAGTATAATACAATCGTGTAAAAAAATAGAATTTTGAAAAATATTGAGGGTGTCCTGCTCAGCCAATGTTATAATATGGCTTTAATACTTAAATTTGATGATATTTATTTACAGAGTTCCTATCCCTTTCTGTATAGTGGTCAATGCATGAGAATTTAGTCACGCTTGCTGTTCTTGATATGTCGTGCCCATGGGTCACGTGTGTATTTATAAAAGCGTATTTATAAATACACTGATAACCAGCCGGTCATAACTGACATTCTAAGACTGTAAACATGAGTTTGTACGGATTTTAGTGAAATTTTGGCCGCCATCTTTGATTAAGGAAAAAAATAGGTGGCCCTGAGCTTATTTACTTCTTTCATCCAAAGTAACATACATGCCAAATATGGTTTTCCTGTGATGGATATACCAAATGGTCGAAAATGCGGCCCATGCTTGCGGTACATTAAGTAATCCCCCTCCCGAAGCTTTAATAGTAATACTCATTTTTATTATTAATTACATTTTCCATCTGATACGAATCTAGGTTAAAGTAAATTAACGCTAAATTATGGCATGTACCAGTATAAGCTGGATAGTTAGTCAGACCTTCGTCTTTGACAAAGGCTGCAACCAGTTTCCTTTCAAAGATGACGACGTCAATATCATGCTCCGAGCCATCGAGGTACTCCATTAGTAGCATGGTGTTCCCAAAACTGAGTCCGATTTCAATCTCTGCTTCTATTGTGCAAAGACTATTGGTAAGAGCGGTGTACTTGTTACGTACGTCGTCCTCGTTCTTGCACAGGTGCACACCGACGCTGGCGAACGCGTGCTCGAGTTTAAGGATCGCTGGGAAGCTTACACTGTGGATAAAGAACGAAACGTTATACGATAATATCTTCATTTGCTAACAAACAAAAATTAACTCAAGTATGTTAATTACAAATACCAGTATATAGTCAATAGTGAATGTAATCGTTGTGGTGTATATCGTATCGAAAAAAGTGCAATTTTAGCAAAGATCTCACAACTTACAATGTTGATTATTGATGGCTTGCGACCGTCATCGACTGGTCTTCAAAGCCAACTGATAGATGGGTGGAAGTTGGGATGAGGTAAAAATCCGGGCTATAAATCTTGAACAGGAGGGACAATTGATTCCGCAGAGGTGTCAATGGTGCCATCCACAATCCAACAAGTGGCGATCTGAACAGAGACAAGGGGGACCGAAGGTCATCTTCCGGTCAGATGATCCTATTTCCCGCTACTACCATCACGAATAATAAAGCACGCTAAAACGTCAAAGAACGCTGAATGACTTCCAATCACGCTGAAAGCCGCCAAAGAAACAAAAATGCGTTTCATTTTTGTATTATATTGCAGTGGGAGAGGTGTAAATGGGATGCAAGAGGACTGATTTCAAATAAAATGAATAAAGCACAGGTTACGATCTCGGTTACTCTTGTTGGGCAATCATGGTATATCATGTTTGGGGGTTGTTTTCTAAACAGGAGTATTAAGTGATTGCATTAGTAAAGAAGACAAGGGTTAAGAATCTGAACTAGCGTTATTTAGTGACATTTTATTTAATCAATACTGAAAATACTGAATATAAACATTTAGATAACATTGGTTTTACAGCAAACAAAATGAAGCTTAGGTTAACTTCCACCATGCCCTTATGGCCGGAACGCGGTGGAGAAATCAAAAACGACGCCGTTCGATTAGAGGTCAATGGCCGTATTCGCCGTAATACCGTAATACTATCCATTCACAACATGGGTGCATGAATTATATAGAAACAATTTTAGAAACATGAAACAATGTCAAAACTAAATTAAGCTTGCAGTAGGTACCTTATTTATTTTTCACCAGATTATTTTATGTGCCGACTATTCATGAACTGAATTGACAATTGATGAGTGAGAAACGCTAACATCATTGTTCAATTTAGCTTCGCGAAGCGAAAAGTAAGTCAGCATGTAATACACGGTACTCCTTTGAATGAGGCAATTAAGTTACAACAGCAACGCCGGCCTTGTGCGTATTCCTGATAAGGATAATTCTCGAGCTAAATGCAATAATTATCTTGACTAATGCACTTCTAAGAAGTAATTATCCTGCATATACATTAGACATTACAAAACAATGGGCAATTAATTGCTGCATTGATATTTTAGTTTGAAAATTTAAGAAAAACCTATCTCAAATTAAAAAGACTGTCAGTTCAGTGACATGTTAGGAAAATCAATCACTGCATAAGTTAGCTTCCACTTACAACAGTACTTGCCGAGTTTCTAGAATGCTGCTAAAATAAGAAAAAAATTCATGCTAATTTATTCCACATTCTAGGGAAGCGTGGTTACCTTTTTGAAATCGCCGAGTGGGAGGGTTTTCAATGAAATATTTTTTGTGTTAAAACTGAAGCATCCTATGTATAAAAGAATATATGAATATTAACTGCACATCATATATAACGATTCGTGATACCCAATCGTGCTAATTTGAACTTTTAAATCTGCTTGTATTAGGCGCTTACATTTGTGTGTCTTTATGTATATTTTTAGACTTAATTTCATTTGTAAACTGATGACTCTTTGTAATTATGGTGTCCTGTTGTATATGGTCACCCTGAACTTTTTCATTAATAGAAGCGCGATTATTCTCGGTAGATGATTTGGTTCATTCAATCATGATTCAATCATTTAATATCATTTTATAATAGCTCAAAACAGAACAAAACTAGTAATTTATGATGCACAATCTGCGTCTGAAAAAAAAACAATACCAGAATTTTAACACTACAGAATGTATATTCATGCTTTTTTGATGTTATATAATATCGAACAGACAAATTATTAGTTATATGTCCGGCAAGGCCCGCAGAGCTGGCATAGTATTTGTTCGCGGGCAACTCAACCCAAACATCCACGTGGTGTCGGATGGATAACGCTCAATTGGGCAATGGGGAGCAGGCTTGGATGCGAGCAAGTCAGCTAGCGGAGGATCATGTCTGAGTTTTGGCCACGTTCTAGCCCTTCCTCGGCTGACTCAGCCTGGTGTGGCTCTGAAGAGATACCGTTTGTTTTTTAAGAAGTCTGCAAGTGAAATGAAATCGAAATCACACGAAGAAGCTTATACAACGTGGCAAGAAGCTGAAAGGAAATAACACACGATGAAGTATATACAACGTGGCAACAAGCTGAAAAGAAATAACTAAGACGCGGTAAAGCATATAACGTTTTGTGACTGAATGAAGATATACAGGTGCAATTTGACAGAGGAGTGAGTACCGGCACAAATAACCATTTGACTTGAAAGCGCCATTTAAATCTACAAAAAACGGAAAAAATATTAGTTATCTGAAAGTATTATTTCTAGTATTTGAGCGTATACTTTCTACCCCCCCCTTCGAAGCTCCGTGCAAGTATTATCTAAAATCTATTGTTTAGCATGCAGGTTTCAGATAATGCATTGTTTAGCGTGCAGGTTTATATAGTTTGGGCTATGAAGGGTAGTTCGTAAAATATAACGCACGGAAGAAGAATACATAACGGTGAATAGAAGTGGGCACTAGACGTTTATAGCATGATAACAGGCTTTCATTAATATCATATTCCAAATGTAAATCCTGCTGTATATATAATGCGACAAAAATATCCTTGGAATTTTTTTTAAGTAAACCATAGTTTGATAAATTTATTTTTTAATACATGTAGATGCACATTATGTTATGACACCCCATTGAATCCAATGTGACCTCAAGAAGAAAAGTTAAAACATTTGATCAGACAAAGGTACAGTTTTAAAAGTGACAAACTGGCCTATACACGCCTGATCGGGAGCATGCGACGACGATGCATAGCCATTATGGACATAATAGTCCTGGCCCTGTCCTACAGACCCGTATACATTTTTCAAAGAGGAAAGTTTGAAAGTTGATTCGAGTAGGGTATGCATAGGTCTTCCAAATTCTACTAGGTTGAAAATTTCAAACCCGGCAAACTCTGTATATGGCCATTTTTTCAAAATGGCCGCCAAAATGTACTTATGAACCAGGTAAAATGACAATAACTCTGAAACTACTTGACCTAGAGGGGTGATTAAGGTGTCTTTCCCCACTAAATCATGGCTGTCAAGTATTAGCCAGGTGAAATGACAATAATTCGGAATCTGAATGACCTACAAGGGTCATTTAGGTGTCTATCCCCGCTAAATCAAGGCTGGCTGAGTGAATGAAGGGGGTTTCATGTATGTCTGAGGTCCAGGACACCTGAAATCCAAGATGGCCACCCATACCAACCATAAGTCATCATATTAGCCAGGTGAAATGACAATAATTCGGAATCTGCTTGACCTACAAGGGTCATTGAGGTGTCTATCCCCACTAAATCAAGGCTGGCTGAGTGAATGAAGGGGTTTCATGGATGTCTGAGGTCCAGGACACCTGAAATCCAAGATGGCCGCCCATAGCAACCATAAATCATCATATTAGCCAGGTGAAATGACAATAATCCGGAATCTGCTTGACCTACAAGGGTCATTGAGGTGTCTATCCCTACTAAATCAAGGCTGGCTGAGTGAATGAAAGGGGTTTCATGGATGTCTGAGGTCCAGGACACCTGAAATCCAAGATGGCTGCCCATAACAACCATAAATCATCAAGTATTAGCCAGGTGAAATGACAATAATTCGGAATCTGAATGACCTACAAGGGTCATTTAGGTCTCTATCCCCACTAAATCAAGGCTGGCTGAGTGAATGAAGGGGGTTTCATGTATGTCTGAGGTCCAGGACACCTGAAATCCAAGATGGCCACCCATAGCAACCATAAGTCATCATATTAGCCAGGTGAAATGACAATGATGTTCGTCGTGAGGATGGTACCATCAAGTTACTGGTGTACCGCAAAACCACACACACCGACCAGTATCTCAATTTCAATTCTCATCATCCATTACATCAGAAATTGGGAGTCATTCGCACCTTATTTGATAGAAAGCAGGCGGTGATGGAAGCGATATCGCCAATTTTGAGGTCGCCATTGGATTAACACATAATCATGAAATCTTCACAAACAATTCTAAATGTCAAAGCAAAATTATCTTACTCTAAAACCGTCGGGGTTCGACAAAGTACCCCACTGCAAGTATGTTAATTTTCCATTTGTAATTGCTAACCGTGTATTTTGAATGGGGCTGTCAGCCCTGTATCTTCGCCAGCCTCGTACGTCACGTGTTGCGCTTCCTATGCCGCCTGATAGAAAGAACAAGATAATCACAGAAGAGCATGACAAAGAAGAAGAAGAGATCACCATCAAGAAAGCACTTCATACTTGCGGCTACAGAAAAAGAACAAAAAGAAAGATGATACCATCAAGTCCAAAGGTGTGGCTGTAATTCCATACGTAGAGGGGGTTTCTGAACGCATTGTGTAGGCCAGGTTGTCTTCTTGAGGTCACACTGGATTAAAAAGAGTGTCATAATGTGCAAGATCTCTTAAGATCTAACCCAAATATGGTTTAGTTTAAAATTGGGATTTTTTTCCAAGTGTAAGGATACTTTTTTGGCGCAGGATAGAACAACTTTACTTACATTCAGTGCATATTTGTAAACAGTAATACAATCAAACCAAAATCATTGTCAATTGCGTTATTTATTCTAAGCACGTACTTTTAACCAAAACAAATGCAAAGTAAATCTAGCAAAACCAAAAACTGAAGCAAAATGCAATAACAATATTGGGGCCCCTCCGTAGAGAACATATAGAAAGGTTTCTCTACAAAAACGATTCTCTTTTAAACCATCTCGATACACCTGAGCACACATTTTCGTGCAAGAGCGCTCAAGCAAGCAGTGAATTGTCTCCACACATTCTTTAATTACACTACACGGTTGAGTGCATAGCATTTTAAGAGCTGTGGAGCTTCTAGCTGGAAATTGGTCCTCTGTGATTGTTTTTTGTCGAAACCTCAAGTGTTTCCTTCATCCAATTTTTTTAATATCAAACGAAAGCTAACACTTTCCCCTAAAAACACTTTTCGTTATTAGGTCTACAGATAACGCAATTCAATGTTATAGCCAGGCGAATGTGGTAAATCTGTTGAAAACTACCTATCCAAGCACATTTTTTGTCAAAACCTCAAGTGTTCCTTGCAATATTTTTCAAATTGTATGTCATTAAATGAAAAAGCATACTTATATTGTCCATATACTAGCGTCATTAGAATGAGCAATTGCCAATTCTCTTTAAATTGCAAATCTTGTTCAAAAATTTACTATTTTCGCTTGTTTTGTCATACGGTTGTAAATTCAATGAACTAAGACTTTGCTAAAGAGCGCTTACAAATTGATATAAAGGTTAATTAATACTAGGCCTACTCACGTCTTGCAAGCGTTGTCAATATCGGCTTCCGAAGCGATGTGACAGGACGCAGCGATGTACATGCTGGCAATGGGCCAGTGCGGCACGTTCGCGTTACGTGTCCGTATGGTAGCCTGCGTGTAGCTCTTATTCTTTGCGATACAGGCTGCCGCATAGCTTGAACCTAGAATCAGACAGATAAACATTGTATAACGTAATATTGGCCAAATAACGGTACCCCGGCAAACGGCGCTTACATAGTGCAATTCCAAGAAATATAGTTATTTCGCTTTACAAAAACAACAAAGAATATACAGCAGCAACAATTGCCCATCAAGGTTTTAGGTGCAGTATCTGTGACCAAAAGTTAAATGAACGAACAAGCTGTTTACATCATACGATCGAAATTATTTATAGTCGATCTTGTGTATGTTTGTACGTACATGGCGTACACGATGTTTATATACCTGCACGTAAATGGCGTACGAGATGGTCATAGCACACCAAGCAGATCGTCCTCAATCATGATCGACGGGCCATAGGTGGCACCCTCTAAGCTGTATTCAAAAGTGATCAAATTATGCATGGGGGATTTTATTTTTTTCACTAAAAAGAATAAAATGAGAGGATGGAATGTTAAAAATCAAAACTTTGTTTCATCAGAATAAGCCCAGACTGATCATGAACAAAGGGAAGGAAAAAATCCGTTGGTCAAGATTAAACGCTTTCATACTAATAAAGAGAGAGAAAAACGAGCCAAGCAAAAAGGAGATACAAACACCCTTTGTGCTTTACAGAACCGTGTATGCACAAATTGTGGAAGGTGGCGATAATGATGATAACCACATTATAGCAGGTAGGCAACATGACAACATAGCAAAATTATAATAGCACAGCAGAATAATATAAAACAAAGAGTTATAAGCTAAAAGTGTTAGATTTGCTGCTAAGCCTCCAGGATGAATCGCCGATGGCGGTGGTAACCTGGATGTCGTTGGTGCACAACGAAAGGGGGTTTGAAATAACGCGCTGCTAGGAAACCATCAAAATTATATTTTAATTTCAGCTTGGTTTCGCCGACAGAAATATCATAGAGGAAATTTTGAAGCGTTTCCCTAAAGTGATTTAATATATAATTTATAGTATGATGTAAACTGAATAATTTAATTTGATCATTTAACTCTCGATTTTTTTACATTTTAAAGGGATATCTCATGAAAGATGGGAATCCCCCCATATCTATTTTATAGATTTTAGAAATATCCAGAATTGTCTAAAATCAAATCCTCAGATGTTTCCAGAATGTTCATTGTATTGCATCATGTATGTATGTGAAAAGGTATGACATTGAATGAGCTATTTAAATATAAAATAGACCTTTCTAGGTTTGATATAAAAAGGGAAATCAAGAGATTGTCTAGGCAGATTGTCATAAATAAGAAGTGAGCTGCATGTGATTTATATGAATTTAGTGCAGTAACGTTCAACAAAAAGAAAAGGACTGCCTGATAAGTAACCATAATTATTTAAATAATCATTGTAATTCGTAGATAGTAATTTTATTTGCATTTATGTGCAAAATCGTTCATATTCTACTTTTCATTAAAGATGAAAGATTCTAATATTGTTAAACAAACAGAGTATTTTGCTGTGTATTTTAAAGTGAATTCGGGTAGAAGTTAATTTTGGCCTTGAGTCTTTCCGATTCGAAACAGAAAGAACACCTACTGACTAAATTTCTTCATGCTTTGTTAGTCTACCGAGACCCTAAGACTATACCTTTCGTCTTCAAGAGCTCAGCACACAATGCGGCCAGCGGTCCACAGTACTCCCAGAATGTGAGACAGCCATCGACTGTGATTCCTTCGTTCTGCAAAATATTCACGATATCCATGGCGTGGGCGTGATCCTGAGTGTGATCTTCGATGTCCAGGTTGAAAAACTTGTAAACCTGTAGTGTTTTTAGGAAGGTATCCAACAGTGCTCGATAAATAATTTACCTATATTACCCCCTTCGGGTCAATACGGTTATTTTCAGGCCTCCAGCACCATTATCCGATGAATATTTTACCAATTATTAAACATTCTTAAACATGAAAGTTCCTGCAATCTTATTGGTTCTTAGCCGTGGGATATGACACGATATAACATGACTCAGCGCGTGCACGTTGATGCCATACTCGTACGCGCTATTTGAACAACGAGACTGTTCGACTCTAAGCCGTAGGTAATTTATGGAAATAAAATATGAATGAATGAATGAATGAATGAATGAATAATTCTTTGTAAAATTTAGGATTTTAAATCCTAAATTAAAATTTGATTAAAATTTGGTATATTTATGATTAACGTTTATATTTGAATTGAAATGTTTTTAAACATTCTTAAAAGAATCTGCCTCGTTGTTTTACTCGGGTACTTTGCAAAAGCTTTTCAATACTCAGTTTCGTTGTATCACTCAAAAGTCTTATATAAATAATAACATAATTAACTGCATTCGAAAGGGAATGTTGGAAATTGGTGAACACATTTTGGAATGGTAACTTAACTCTCTTCAAGCGGGTGTCGACTGCAGACGACAAGTTTTTTAAAAAATTCAAAAATTTCAGAAATGTAAATTTTCATGACCATATTTGGAATCAGCATGAAAAATGCATTTAAATGAGTACAAACAAGCCTAGTATTGATTCAGTAGTTCTTAAGATAGCTCTTGATATTTTGAGAAAATATTTCAAAACTTGAACTTTTTCCATTGAAGCGCATGGCAAGCACGCAGAGCATTAATATTATACTCTTAGAGGCTCAAACCTTTCAAATGTTTAAAACTCGGTAACATTTTAACCAACAGTGAATTACCCGGTCAACCACATTTGTTGGTTAAACGTTAAAGGGCATGTCTATTGCAAAAACAACATCATATCATTGGCAAGCTAATACAATGAAAATGAGACGTTTAAAATTAATATTCCGCAAAAACCAACTTAAGCGGTGAGTTCCTTCGAACGAGACAGATTTGGCCTAGAAAAACGGGAAAAGGGACTATAAACGCTGTCAATGGACAGAACGTATACTGTTAGTGTTCACAAAAAAAAAAAAAACTCTAAAAAGTATTACAAATTTAATGGTTTTTAAACATATGGATAAAATCAGCCGCTTCTTTTTTATATATTAGTAAATTGTGATATTACAATTCATATGTATATCAATATCATGAGAAATATTAGGCCTAAAAAATAAATAAATAATTTGAGCTTAGAATTTCATCTGAGACTAGCATATAAACCTTGTTAAGTCCACAAACTCATGTAGTTATTATAGTAGGGATGACCATCATAATTTCATGTTGCCAAAAGATTGTTTTCTGGAAAGAACTCATCAACAGAAGTATTTTGGTGGTTAAATGGTCAAAATTGGTCAAAAACTTTTCGAATTATGAATTTTCAAAGTTTCCCATTCTGACCGGTTATTGGAACGAAATAAATTGACAAAGTCTAAAAATAGCAATGTGAGCAAAATTGGTATAAGCATATATTTACCTTTTATATTTCTTTATTTTAATATATATGCAAACATGAAACAAGCATATTGTGAAAGTATCAAAGGGTTTCTTATGAAATGGCACTTTACTAGTCAATAGCATTAAGTATTTCTTCAAACCGAGACACTGAAATCATGCTTTTAGAAAACATTTGCCAAAAATCATCCATAATGGCCGAAGTGGCACAAAATCAAAAGTCCAGGTGAACTTTTTTTCCAAAACAATATACACTACACATAAGAAAAATACTAATGTACTACAAGGGATTTTCAACATAGGAATCCAAACAATCAAGTACCAACATGCACAGCTTTGTCCTGATATCACTTCTGGGTTTTATCAAAATGTTTAACCTCTATTGTGATTGGCAGCAGCATAAGGTATCTCTTTGATAGCTGATAATGCCCAGCCATTCAGCAAGTGGCTAATAACTGACCTTGATAGGCTGGAATGAATACTGTTAGCTGCTACAAAACCATCACACTCTATCTAAGACCTGGTCACTATATATGCTACAGGGAGCACAGTACTTTAACAATGGAGTGAAAGACTCATTATTGATTAGGCGCCTGTGCGTGTATAGCAGCAAGTCAGTGCAGATGGTATAAATATAAGAAAATGTTTAGGGTTGAGATCAGGTGAAAAATACAACAAATGAGCACGAAACTTCACATTTATGTTCAGAAAGGTGTCTATTTAACATGATTCGAAAGGTGTATGGAAATTCCAAAGGGAAGCTGGTGATTTAATTTTTAACTCGAGATCTACTTGTCCATTTTTTAAATCTTTTTACAGAGGGTATGATAGAGGTAATAACGACAACTCTGCCAAATTACAGCTCAGTAAGTTAAGGTGTTCACCTGATCTTATTCATCTGAATATTTTGTGCCATTCTGAGCAGTGCTGCACTTGGCCACTGGCAATTAAGCGCACTGTGGCGATAGACCAATTTTGACTCACACTTACAGAAAAACCAAATAAGTTATGTTGCTGTAATTTGCAGGATAGTTACAAAACATAATTGGCATTAACATCTCTAATTTTTACAGAAAAATTATGAAAAATAAAAGAATGAGCTCAATTTAGAAATGGCTGTGCAAGCAGTGCACAGTTGAGCCCCCTGCATGTCTATGGGAGTGTTCTAATCAAGTTGATGGTTCATTGGTCATCCCTAATTATAGTTTCAGTTGGATGAAATATTACAAAGCAAACGCATAGTAACAATACTGTGTGGGCTTTGTTTGCGAAATGAGAACAATAGTCTGCATATTGTTAGGCAGCATTGTTATGGTAAATGAGAGTACAACTCATTGTTCCTAATGTCAAACTTGTCAAGGTGATTGTGATTGTATGATGAGAGCATGGTATAGTGTCCGCTTCATTTACCTACGTCATCAGCCAAACGGGGGGAGAGCACGTAAGCTTCAAACGGGGGAAGAACACGTACGAGGCTGAACTTTACCCACCCAATATCTCCTTTTTCAGGAGAAATACGCATAAAAAGTGTCAACTTGTAATGTAATAATTATTATCTTCGAATAGAGATAAACTTGTTTTTGCAATAGACCTGACCTGTAACATGTGGTTTGTTAAATTATTAAATCATTTGTTGGTTAATTCTACTTTGTACAAAAGGAGTAGGTTAAAACTTGTTGATTAAACCGTCAATTTGTTGGTCAAACTTTAACACGTGGTTGTTTAAAACTGTTAACCATTTGTTTGTTAATTCTGCTTCATTAACCTGGCGGTTGTTAAAAGAATAACATGAGTATTTGCTGTAATTGGCCTAGAATTAGACTTGTAACAAGTCCTAGGGCATGTTTAATCCATAGATTTATCTTTTCAATTCATCCAAAACCAAAACATACTTCACCATGTAGGCCAATTTATTTCACAAGTTGAAATCACATAATTGTATGCTTTTCAACAACATATACAGTATGTATCACCACTGATCACTGCACGAAACCACAGAAGTGCCACTCCCGGATGCCACTAGATCAGTTGATCATAGCCCGATCTCGGCATTATTAAAAATAAGCTGTACAGTGCATGTTGTGTTTATACGCAGACTCCAGGATATGTGGTTTATAATTTGGGAAATGCCCTGCTTTAGTGCATAGGGGATCTAATCATGGCCCTACATATTGCTTAAGCCACAGTTTGCTACATGAGTAGAAAACCTACAAGCAAATTGATGAAATGGGATATTTAAATATTATTTGATATTGGGCCTACTGAAGAATGACAGTTCATATTGATCAAATGGAAATGATCAAAAATTTGAAATAATAAGGACAGTGGGCCGAAGCCTTGTATCAAGGCTAGTCTTGAATAAGCATGCGTGCGAATGTACACTGTTTCACAGTATCACATGATGCAGTCATGTCTACAGTAGAATGCACCACGACCTTTGCAGGACTTAAACCCCATTAAAAGCTATTAAACCAAGATAACACTCATTGAAAACAGCTCAACCAATTAAATCAGATCTTCTCTGGTTAAATCCACACAACACATGTTTCTGTTTTACCTGTGCGGTATCGCAATGAGCTGGTATTATAGTTTCAGTTGGGTAACCGATTATAAAGCATATCAAGGTAACAATAGTATGTGGCCTTTGTTCACGAAATGAGACAATAGTCTGCTTATTGTTAACCAGCATTCTTGAAAATGAGCAACATAATGATTGTTGACTTAACACGGTTTGGAAATAATTTCTTCATATTTTTGGTGTTATCTGTAGTTTACATATCCTTCCTAAAACACAAAAGTGCGAATACTTCCAAACACCCAAATTAGCTAAAAATTTAGGACATGTTACAAAACTATATTTTCTAGAATTTCAGAGAATATTTAAATATTGACCAGTTATTTTTCACACAGTGACGTTAACTAGGCAATGTCCTATTACCTATAACATACACTAAAACACCAAAGTGCGAATATTTCCAAACACTTAAATTAGCTAAAAATTTAGGACATGTTACAAAACAATACTTTCTAGAATTTCAGAGAATACTTTAAATATTGGCCGGTTATTTTTCACACAGTGACGTTAACTAGGAAATATCCTATACTTCTAACATACACTATTTGTAGAGGTCACGCGTCAATGGAAAGAGTGTACGGACAGTAACTGCAGTATGACTGAGTAACAGACCTCCGTTGATGGCCAGCGTTCTTATCGGGTTGTACCGTGTAAGCTTGCAGTGTAGTATTATGATACGGCACCAGGAGTGTTAATCAATAAAGAATTGCAGCAAATATGCTCCAGGATATAAAAAAACAAGGACATCTGCTAATATTGTGGACCCATTTTCTTCTGCTTTCATCTTTAGCAAATATGTGAAAGGAGGATCGTCAATCGAGATAATACCGAGAATCAATCACATATCGTAACGTAGCAGGCGGTCATTGTTGTGCACGTTTCAGCGTCGCCTTCATTTCCAAATGGTGGATTGTTTTAACCCACGTTCGTTAAATAAAATATTGCCCATTTTAACCAACGTTGTGTAAAGTAGAATATTATTGTATTTTCACTCTTTTAACTAACGCAGTTTTAAACGCAGTTTTTTGTCCTCTACCCATGACCACGCCCCCATATTAGTAGGAGAAACACACCATCAATAACAAGAAACACAACACTGACCTTGTCCTTTGCGACGTGATTCGGGTCCGACTCGACCAGAATTACCTTGACACCCATAGCGGTTGCAGCGGTCCACATGTACCCCTGGCTGCATTCACCAGCGTCAATAATCAGGATATGTTTCCCGTCAAGAACATGGTCCTGGGATCTCTGGATCATGGATCGGACCCATGGTCGGACACTGCGGCCGAGGATCGAGTCTTGTTTTAGTGGTGTGTCACTGTCGTGCTCGTTAACAGATCGACGCACCTGGTAGTTTAGTTGTGTATCGATCGTTGTGCATTCTTGGATCAGGTGATACATGAAATCGACCACCTGGCAGTTGACCCTGCAGTCGTGGCTGTTTATGTCAATGGCCACGGGAACAATTTTACCATCCTGTTTGGTAAGGAGGAAATCAACGCCTGAAGTAATGAATGTAAATTAACAAATTTAATTAATCGCTTTAATCTCTATTATTTATTGTAAAAATAACAATAGAGCATAATTCTTTGGGGATTATGACGCACCATATCAATTTGTAAGGGCTATTTAGCAAAGTCATAGTTCATTGAATTTAGAAACGTATGACAAAACAGGCGAAAATAGTAACATTTTGCACAAGCTTTGCAATTTAAAGAGAATTGGCCATTGCTCATTAAAATGAGGCTAGTGTATGGACAATATAAGTGTGCTCTTTCCTTTGATGACATACAATTTGAAAAATATTGTAAGGAACACTTTATACGGTTTTGACTTTTAAAATCTGCATTTTGGTGAAACAATTGTGCTGGGATAGGTCGTTTTCAAAAGATTTACCACATTCGCCTTGCTATAAACATTTGAATTGCGTTATCTATTGACCTAATGAGAATATGTGTTTTTAGGGAGAAGTATTAGCTTTCGTTCGATATGAAAAACAAATTCTGATTGAATGAAGGGAGCACTTGAGGTTTTGACAAGAACCAATCACATATTTCTATTTTCCACTAGATCTCACACAGCTCTTATGATGATGTGCACTCAATCGTTGAGCAACTGTATTGTTTTATTAAGGAGTAGTCTCTTCACAATCTTTTCACGACTACTGGCGCGTATACTGGTGCGTAGAGAAAGGGGAATCATAGTTGTATATACTTTAGCCGGATTAGATTGCATTCTCCTTTTATTTATGTTTGTTTGTTTGTTTTTTATTCGGCATTAATCATTGGAATACAACAATAAATGATAGAGAAAGAAAATATTACAAAGCACATTAATGTGACAAATTAATTAAATCCAGCCACAAAGTCATTTAGGACCAGAACACACACGAAAATAAATGACATTAAGCCCACAGAAAAGGCAAGAAAAGACGAGACAGAGAACACAAGTGAAAAAGCCTACACAGTGAAATCTGACATCTCTTGTGAGAGAGAGTTGCTAGCTAGATGTTGTTTGACACTTTGTTTAATTGCTGACTTGGTAGGTTATCTCTTGATGTTTGATAGATGTGATCGAAGCAATACCTTTTACCATGGGAACGATGGAATTATATTCACCTGATTTAGTTCCATAAGAGTAAGCATTAGATGTTCTAGTGAAATACTAATTAAAATTGTGTGCACCTTGATAATGGTAGATGTTAAAGACATGATTATAGGTTAACGTGCAACTTATTTTGACTAATTTGCGTTTATTTTTGTGAACTGCACCAAGATGTACAACAGTAATTCATGTGGCACTGAACTAAGATTTTTGCGTAAGGTTTGAATGAGAATGTGAAAATACTGGCAGAAGAACTTGAGGCGACCAAAAAATATTTGAATACAAAGTTAACTATGCTTTCATGAGGTTTGATATCATGGCCATCATAGGCAACACAGAAGTCAGGAACTTTCTTTACCTTAGCTTCGGTACCAAACAGCGTGTTTTAATATAGTGAATAAAGCGCATTTTGAGGATACCGTATACGATAATCCTTGTATATATACCGAAACTCTTGCTGTTTATAGTGAGACACAGTTACCGCACAAATTATATACCAACTAACATTATCGTACATTTGCAATGACCCCGAGGTCACACGGGGAATGTGTAAATATTGTGGCGCGAGCTATAAACAGCCCATGATCATGGCGGCAAACATGTAGCTTCTGTTTTGATCATTCTTGGGTGGTGAGAATCGTTCCGAATGTCTTGCGCGCATTCAACGCATCATGAAGAAGCTCCTACTTCCGGTAATACTGCACACAATTTATACTGGTGTGTTTGTAGTGTAAATATCTTGCGACAATATCATTCGTTTGAGAAGGATATTGATAAACATTATTTTTCACCAGGTTCGCCGTCGCAAATAATAAAGGAGACAAGGAGAAAAAGTGATCTCGCCTGGGAATCGAACCCAGGACCTCAGGTTTACGAGACCTATGCCTTAACCACTTGGCCACGGGAGCTTCCCAGGCAGGATCACTTTTTCTCCTTGTCTCCTTTATTATTTGCGACGGCGAACCAGGTGAAAAATAATGTTTATTTATATAATTCCCGTCGATCATGCCACTGTTTTTCCGTGTAAGGATATTGATGTACCGTACATACATATACTGCTAGTGTTTATAGTGGACAAGTATCCGGATAATTTCTGACCGGATAGAAATTATACCGCAATGTTCCGCACATCTCTCCCACTATAAACACGCTCAAAGTGTACACACTCTCTCACCCAACGTGAAGATACAGTTTATTGTTGTATTGTGCTTACTTATTAAAATAATAATGGTGTGTGGATTAGTGACACTAACAGCCATGACTGCAATACCCATATCAAAAAATGAGACCTTTCCGGATAACTTCCCGATAGTCACCGGGTAGACACCGGCAAATTTCACATGCAAATTAGATAGGTAGCGGGTGACTACCCGATAAATTTTTGGGAAACCATAGTGGATACCTTTCAGGTAATAGGTACCGGATGACTACCCGATGACTTTTTTGGGAAACTAGCGGATAACTACCCGATAACTTTTCGGGGACCTAGCGGATAACTTTTGGTGACAATATACCTGGTGACCTCTTTGGAGACTTCCTGTTGACCTTTTGGGGAATGCAGAAATACAAATTCATGAGTATGCACAAATTTTTTAGACAGTTAGTAAGCTTATTATTTGAATTGTAGTTTTTGGAGAAATACAACTCTGTAGGCATGGCAGTTGAGCGTATAAAGTGCAATAAGAAACTTGAAAGTGTACAATGTAAATTGTAGTTATTGTACAAAAATATTCTTCTAATGTAATTTGGTTCACACCTTTAAAGGTGCATACCTTAATTAATGTACAACCAAATTGTTATAGCATATGTATTACAGTACCTAAATGTGATGACACAACCTATAATGTTTATATCAAATATTATAATTTATTTACAACAAATAGCTTTAAAACATAAAGCTTATATGAGTTAATTGACACATTAGCTGATGATTAGTAGTTTAATTGACATTAATTTACTGTCAAAATCATGTATGATTTACTAGAAAAGATATACTAAAACATTCAAATGTGTCATATATTAGGTACATGTATAAAGACTGCATCAATATACAAATCATTTCATATAAATTTTCCTACCTGCATTATCATATGAAATCAAGCATTCAATGCTTTATAATTCCTACAGCATGTTCATTAATTAGTAAACATCTTGTAATGTCCTAAATGTAAATCCATACATTTTGGACCACAAATAACATGAATATTCTGCACAAATATATTCCAACTGCCAACAGCTAGCTGCTGCATTTTGAATTCGTTCAGTGACCTTTGACCATATACCCACCCACAATGCATTCTTAAGATGCTTTATGCTATTTTCAAGGTCAAATTAAAAATTAAAAAACCGGGTAACTCCAGCAAAGAATCTATGTTTCTGGGAACCTTCTGGGTAACTCATTTGAAATATTTGAGTTTTTAGGAGACTTCCGGATGTCTACCCGAAAACTTTTGGATAACTTAATTAGGTATCCGCAAGGTATCCGCTAGCGGGCACTTTTGGATAACTCTGGAAAAGGTACCCGAAAGGTTTCTGATGACCACCGAATGGTCATCGGGTGGTCACCAGGAAACGTTTCTTTTTGCTATGGGTACACAGCCAACATTCGTATTCGTACCAATAATATCGGTGTATCCACCAAGACCACCTCTTTGTTTTTCGTCCAGTTTATGTTCCTCATCGATGAGAATTCTCATCACGTCCTCACCATTCTTACGGATGTTACGGTCCACAGCACGCCTGACGGCGGGTTCGATCAAGCCATATGCCAATAGGGTAGAGTCGAGGCCCTGTGAGACAGTGTTGTTTCTGCTGATTGATGAGTCCTTGGACGGTAGCCCACAGTTGATCTGTGAAGGACATAAATAAGCATGTTTAAAAATGGTAATTCCTAATTATAGGGGATGTCTAACTGGCGAGTTGTGTATGGGCGAGTTGTACTTTGGCGAGTTGTGGGGCGAGTTGTAGGGCGAGTTGCCGGGCGAGTTGTGGAGCGAGTTGTGGTTGCTGTTGTAGTTGTTGATTATAGAAACACTGATATGGAATGACTTGTGTTGAGCACGAGTTTTACAGTCAGTAACTAGCAGCAGTAACTAGGCTTTGTGGTTGTGTTGCAGAGGTTTCAGAGGTCAACCCTCTGATATAAAGGACATGGGTCACTATAATAAAAACTATACAATCTATGTCTGTATTATAAAGTGAAAGAATGAAGAATATACCAGTATTATGCTTGACACGTGTGGTAGCAAAAGTCATTATCATGATTTTGAAACATTAACATAGGCGTTTTTAAAATGATTTTGTATCAATGTTTATTTATATAACACTAACATTAAGCCAGTTAGTGGGGGGGGGGTAAGATTTTTTGGCAGGTCGAGGGGGGGAGCAATTTTTTGGAACAGATGTTTTGGGCACCGTTTCTGTATAAAAAGGTGTAGGAAAATGTTCATATATATGCAAAATTTCTGCTTGCTGCGCTCGCATTATCAGACCTTCACTTTGAGGAGCTCGATTGCACCAGAGCTCCTACAGCCCTCCTTAACAACACTCCAGAGTATGATTTACTGAGCTCCTCACTACTTGAATCCATATGGTTTTATACAGATATTAAAAGATTGAGCTCTTTGTTGAGCACCTTAGTAATCTCAGGAGAATGATTAACAGAGCTCCTGCAATTTTCAAAAATGAAGGCCTGGATTATGTTATATAATGCAAAATTAAAATCTTTCATTTGTTAAGGGAAAGGCAAATATGCGGGGACCTTAATGGTTAAAATGGCCAAAAAAAGGTTGATTTTACACGATTTTTAACACGCCACTGGTATTGATTATGGTTTAATGGTCAGTGGATCACAAGTGGAGTATTTCAGCCCATTTAATCTTCATCATTAAAGTGAAAAAGAAACAAATTGATGCCAGATTTATGGTAACAGATTTCAGTGTTTCTTCAAATGTGTCTATTCTAGATCCAGATGTCGTTGAAGTTAGTTCATGTACTTTTCAGTTACACATTCAATTAAACTTATATAAAGTTTATTCAATTGTCATAAAGTGATTATATTGCTATATAAATGCATAGTTGATTCAAAATGGATGCAGAATTAGTACAAATTGAACTTGCGCAAAACGACTTCGATGAAGCATTGGAGGAGTGCACCAAGGTCAAATCCAGACAACGTGTCAATCAATTGAATTTATATTTTTTGCATACTTGACTTTTATGTTTTCCCTCCCAATAAAAATTATGCAGATGAAATGATTAATACCAAGCCTTGTGATCTCCTAGCTTAGATACCATCCCTCTTGTCTCAATAGTCAAGTGTAAACACAGCTAGGACATGCTCCCTCCAGCTACACCTTAAATGAAATAAAATGAAATATACAAATAGGCCTACATATACATTCACGACTCGCCCTAAAATTTGCTCTGCTACAACAAGTACAATAGATACAACAAATACAACTCGCCCCACAACTCGCCATACAACAAGTACAATAGATACAACAAGTACAATAGATACAACAAGTACAATAGATACAATTCGCCCCACAACTCGCCTTACAACTCGCTCCACAACTCGCCAAAGTACAACTCGCCACTTAGACACTCCTCTAATTATATATGTGACACGATCTGGTCCATGGGGGCCAAAGGAGGCATTTTTGAAAATCGAGTTACTATAATTATTACATTATACATACAATAGGCTTTTATTTACTGAAATCACCAAATAACTAGCATACTTGGTTCTAAAGTTTGCAGCCTTTGGCCCCCATGTACCAGATCATGTCACATATATATAGTGTATGGTGATTTTAGAGTTTGACACAACATTTTGAAGTACTTCAAGTAAGAAATCTCACACATATTTAATTAATCAAAATCTTTAATTAATTGACTTATGTTAAGGGATCTAGAATGAGCGTTTATGGCGTTTCGACGGTATTTTTTGTGGGACATGAGAGCACCTCAGACGTATCAAATTGCATTCTGAATAAGAAGCATGTCTTTCTGATATCAAATAATTGTAATTTTTTTAAATTCACGATATAATACAAATTTTATGACAAATTATTAAAATTTGATATTTTTCAAATTTTGATATATAACAGTCCTCGAAATAAATTTTATAAATCTAATGATATATTCTTAAAGTGTATGGAGCTGGGAGGAAAAACCGACGATCAATTGCAAATTTTGACCTTTTATATTGATCGTCGGCTTTTCATCCCACCTACATACACTTTAAGTATAAATCATCAGATTTATAAAGTTTACTTCAAGTACTGTTAAATGTCAAAAATATCAATTTTTAATGATTTGCCATAAAATGTGTATTACTTTGCGAATTTCAAAAAATCAAAATTATTTGATATCAGAAGGACATTCATCGTATTCAGAATGCAATTCGATATGTCTGATGTGCTCTAATGTCCCACAATAAATACTGTCCAAACATTCATACCCCTTCCCTTAACAATTCCGGGACAATTCCATACCATCTATTTCACATACTGACATATGACCTGACATATGATTTAATTTTGTGTGTAATCACCGAAGTTGTGACAGGCTTGCCGTCAAAATCTCTGCAAACGGTCGAATGGGCACGGAAACTGAGTGTCTCAGTAGCTTTCGACAATTCCACCGACTTGGTATCATTGATGATGGGCCGTGGAGAAATGGGCTCCACGAACGTCTCGACGAGGACGGTATCCCTACCGTCGATTGTCTCGAGTAGATCTTCGACAGCGTTGGCGATGGATTTGAGGTCACCAGCTTGGTGGATGGTCACACCGTGGAATTCTAAACCCGACGGCTTCACAACAATCTGAAAACAAAATAGCAAGAGTTGAGTTGTAATAAAAGCCAGAAAGAAAGAAACCTGACGAACCTGTCAATCAAACTTCCCACATCCCCTGATTTGTTAGTATCGCGTATTAAGGAAGGACACCGCCCTATTACGCGATACTAACCAATAACGGGATGTGCTGAAATTTGATTGACACTATGAGTCAGACGCGAACTATTTCTTTAAAATGTAATTTTCCTGACCATATTAAAATGAGTACAAAAAGCCTAGTATTGGTTAAGTAATTCTTAAGATAGCTCTTGATATTTCAAAACTTGAACTTTTTCCGTTGAAGCACAGGGATAGCACGCAGAGCATTAATGTTGTAATGTTTTCCACACCATCTATCCATCCATCTAAAATGTGTATATGACTCATTTCAAAGAGAGGTACTTCAACTAGAAGACAACTAAATCTAAATCTAAAACTAGATCTTATCAGGGATTAGGTAGAGAGAAGGTTTCATCTTGGAATTTGTCTGGGCCAATAAAGCTATACTACTAATGTAAAAGATAAAAGTGGTATATTTGGAAAACACGTTTACTTTCCTTAGATATGTTTATGAAAGTAGTGTTTTTGATACATATAATATATGTATCATATATGATTCGTGTTTTATAAGTTTCACAAGGTGAGACATATTTTGGATATTTTCATTTATACCCCTTTGTGGGTTTGATTTTGGACTGGATTTAGGTTCTGCCCAGGGTACCGTTATTCTTTTAAAAGCCCTTTCAGTGATCCCAGTGCGAAGAAAATCAAAATTGTTAATAAATTGCCTAAAAGTAAAGCATAAGTCATTAAAATTGTTATTAGGTATTTTTGAAATTAAAAAAATGAGGGAAACAGCAGTATTGAACAATAGTCAAATATGTGTATCTAATTTATATACTGTCAGTATATAAATTACAGATTCATGTAGATGCATTATTTTGTCTTAAATAAACGGCTTTCAGCTAAACCACTAGCAGGCTATGTTAGCACATCTATGACAATGACATGGGTACCAAAATCTGAATTTTGATGATTTTTCACGATCACTCGGATGAGCAAATCACTGAATGGGCCTTTAAAATAGCAAACCTGCAATACCTGTCTGGCTCGCATGGTTTAATGACTTACCCAGCAAACACAAAAACGTTTTACAAACGTTTTAAATAAGTTATATTTTGGCTTTTGGTTTAGGTAACAACATTTTAATAACATTAAAATGTCGGGTTATATAAAGGTCACGATAACGTTTTAAAACGTTTTGTATGAAAACAGACTACAACGATATCTTTAAATGTTTTCAAAAAATGTTATTGTAAACTACTTTTGCAAACATTTTTGCCAGGAGGTTGTCTGAGGGGATGTGCCCCCCTCCGAAGTAAGAAACGATTTGGTGGACGATTTTGGTACTATTTAATAGTGTGTAAAATTTTAGTCTGAAAAAGCCGAAAATTTGTGAAATGACGGTCCATGAAGCCTTTAGTGAACAAGTTTTCCATTTAATTGCAGGCCTATAGATTGTGTTTAACACAAATTGGTAAATATGTCGAAAGCTAGCAGAAGCGAAAATGGCCACTTGTTTATGCACTATGCAGGAAGGGTGTCTGAGGGGGAATGTGCCCCCCCCCCTCCCCATCAGAAGTAAGAAACTTTTGCAACATGAAGACCTAATTGAAGCGATTTGGTGGACCATTTTAGCACTATTAGTGTGTAAAATTTTAGTTTTAAAAAGCCCAAAACTTGTGAAATGACGGTCTATGAAGCCTTTCGTGAACAAGTTTCCCTCCTCAGAAATTTTGCAAAATGAAGGTCCAATTGAAGCCGTTTGGTATATAATTTTTACACTATTTCAATGCAAAATACTGTCTAAATATTTTAACATATTCTTTTGAAAAGCGATTAGATATAGATTACAAAGTAAAAATCATCTGAAGCATATACATAATCTTGCGTACTTGCACCATGTTTTGACAGAAAAAAATAATGCAAACGGTTTTCAGCTGATAACATGGCGCAATGCGGTGTAGGAGATGCAGTTTTGTAAACGTGACGATGGGTTGACAATAATTTAAAACTTTTCATATCAATTTGTAAGCGCTCTTTAGCAAAGTCATAGTTCATTGGATTTACAACCGTATGACAAAACAGGCGAAAATAGTAACTTTTTCCACAAGATTTGCAATTTAAAGAGAATTGGCCATTGCTCATTCTAGTGACGCTAGTATATAGACAATTTTTAATGACATAAAATTTGAAAAATATTGTAAGGAACACTTGAGGTTTTGACTATTAAAACCCGACATTTTGGTCAAAAATGTGCTTGGATAGGTAGTTTTCAACAGATTTTCACCTTGCTATAACATTGAATTGCGTTATCTGTTGACCTAGTGACAAAAAGTATTTTTAGGGGGAAGCGTTAGCTTTCATTTGATATAAAAAACTGATTGGATGAAGGGAACACTTTAGATTTCGACAAAAACCAATCAAAGATGACCACTTTTCAGCTAGAAGCTCCAAAGCTCTTACATTGCTATGCACTGATTGCTATTCTCTGCTTGTGTGCTCAGGTGTATCGAGGTGGAAACTGTGCGCATGATGGTTTATAAGAGAATCGTTTTTGTATAGAAACCTTTCCATATGAAGTACATTGCTGGGATATGAGGTGTGATTATGTGGGGGGTGTAAATATGTAGGCTATATCCATGTCAATTCGTCGGCTGTATTCCATAGTGGCGTATAGTGGGGCGGCGCGAATAAACAACTTTTCGAGAAAATCGGGTTTGAAGAAATGCCAATTTAAAATCGAGTTGTGTAAATCAGACATTATTATATTTTGTAAATGATGTGAAATTTCAGTAGTAAACTAAATAGATTTTATTGTTATATATTTTTCAAAAGAAATAAATACATAATATTGCTGGCAAACTGAAAACAAAAAGCACAAAACTATACGTCACTATGGAAAACAAGCAAAACGCAACACCCTAACCTAACGTTAACCTTACGCCACCTCGGTCGCCGTGTAATCCCTATGGCGTTACTTTTCGTCGGCTTCATTCCATAGTGGCGTATAGGTCCGATACGTCACTATGACATGTAGAGAGGTGTACGCCACTATGACATACAATGTTTTTCATTTTTGCCGATATTTCATAATTATAACATGTGTATAAAAGTGGCGTATGGTCGATACGCCACTATGGAAAACACAAAATTTCACTTTGTAACTATACGCCACATTTAATTAATTAATTACTAATTAATTTTGACTAGTTTTGACTGATGAGAACATCATTAAAAACATATGTGCCAACTTTCAAAAAAATGACCAAAAATCACTATACGCCACCATGGAATACAGCCGACGAATTAACAATTAAAACCTTTACGTACGTACTTGCTCATCTCCCACCTCTTCTCTCCCACCCATGGCCCGCGGAAGCGAGGGGGGGGGGGCAGAGTCCAAAATTACTGCCTCATCGTTTTAGTAAAGAGAAGAAGAAGAAGACGTAATTAAGTAGGCCCAAGCCAAAACACCACACAGTCGGGTCGATCGGGTAGGTCCTATAATATAAAGGCATGCGATTATAGGCATTACTTGAAGGCTTGGACCTTCATTTTGTAGAATTTTCCAACTTCTCAGGGGGAACATCCCCCCTCAGACACCCTCCTGCGTAGTGCATGAACAAGTGGCTATTTTAGCTTTTGCTTTCGACATTTACCAACTTGTGTTTAACACACTAAATGCCTATACAATTAAAGGAAAACTTGTTTACGAAAGGCTTCATGGACCGTCATTTCACAAATTTTAGACTTTTTCAAACTAAAATTTTACACACGAATAGTGCCAAAATTGTCTACCAAATCGCTTCAATTAGGTCTTCAATTTCCAAAAAAACATCCCCCCTCAGACTTATAGTCTGAGGTTTTGTCTGGGTTTTTTTATCGAAATGTGATTTTAAACTACGCAGTGTATATGCCATTTTCAGAGCATTGCCCGGTTTAATGACAAAACGTGATTTTAAACATTTATTGATTTTAAAATAATACCCTTTAAACAGTGTCATTTTAAATTCTGGAATTATAGTATAGTTTGGTCATGCCCAGTGTCATCGCCCCGATATCTTCATGGCAGAAATCGCCATGGTAGGTTAAATCCACCGCCACGCATAGCCATTTTACATCGACCTGTTTAATAGTTTTGTGTCGCAAAAGAGCCGAAGGACATCTGACTAAGGCTACTGACAATAGCCCCGATTAGCCCGGTTACTGTCCTCGCTGTGTGTTAGTCAAGCATGGTACACCATAGGTCATATGGTTTTAGACTACCTTCACGATTGGCCTATACACTGCGCTATATAATTCGGCACATATAAATCACAATTATTGTCAGTTTTTGACTCAAGACGCAAGCTAGTATCTCAAAGCGCAAGCCAGCGACTATCATATCTGTTAATATATATATTCAAGTGCAAGGAACCACATCTGGTTTCTTTATACGAAATAATTTACGGGAGATATTCATCATTTTCAAACCCGGTATCCAAAGATTTATCGTCTGAATATCAATCGTGCATAGCACATCCACGTGTATCGATCCCGTGTATTCATTTCAGTGTCTCTTGCTGTATAGTGTAATTATTAACCGGGCGATGTCGGTGTGTCATGATGATTGAAGTTTTTATTTCCGTAACCACCACGTGACAAGTTGAGACCCATCTGTCTCATTTACTTGATGATGTTCAGAGATATATTGACACAGGCCAAGGAGTTGCAACATTGGAGCTGTGAATTTCTCGAAGGCGTTTGATCTTCTTGACCACCATGACCACACGCTTCTTATTAGTAAGAGCATCGATAAGCATTGAAAATATGTTGGTGACTTGATATCTTAGTCATGTTAGTACATGATGCTGTGATATACCCCGAGTAATTTAATTTGATCTTTTACTTCATTTACATTTGAAATATTTCATGAGAGATGGGAATCCCCCTCTCATGTTTTCATGACGACGGACGGAAGGAGAACAAATTGCGTATTTTGCATCATTTTCAGCTTTAGGACATTTCTTTTAGGAATGCGACACATTTTTGGCCAAGAAACACCCCTATTATACTCACCCTCTTGCCATTGACGCTAGATTTGTCCAGAAACCTAGCAATTTCCTGCTCCACGGAGATGGCATGTTCACACACACCGCCATATTTGATATTTTTTCCGATATACACGCACGTGTTATCCGCGTTCACCCGAGCGGTGTTCTCGGTTTTCACACACTTGCCCAGCACACACACTCGAATGGTGTCAGAGTTGGGCACCTGTGAAAGGTACATGTATAGAAAACAATAATGAATTCTTTGACCAGCAAGAGTTATTTGCGACTAGTAAATGACCCATATCAACCTGTTATCAGTTACTACCCAGCAAACACAAAACGTTTTCGACATCATTCGCAAAAGGTTATAAAAGGATGTCAGAAAACGTTTAAATGTCGGGTTATATAAAGGGCATATTAAGGGTATAAAACGTTTTCATAACATTAAAAATCATTTTTTGATAAGCTACTGCTCAGCAAACAAATATGTTTTAGAGAAAACGTTTAAATGTCGGGTTATATAAAGGGTATAAAATGTTTTAATAACATTCCAAAAACATTTTTGAAAACTTGATACAAAACATTCTAAACAGAATGTTATTTTGGGGAGTTGAAAAAATATTTTGCGAAAAATGTTTGCTCAAAATATTTGCAATAACGTTTTAAAAACGTTTTCATGACCTATATATAACCCGACATTTAAATGTTATTAAAACGTTTTGAAAAAAACATTTTAACAACATTTCTGTGTTTGCTGAGTGCAAATATTTTAACATAATGTTATTTAAGTGTTGACAAAATATTTGGCAAAAAATGTTAGCAAAAATAGTTTACAATAACATTTTTAAAGAAAACATTTTAAAAATATTGTTGTAGTGTGTTTTCATACAAAACGTTTTAAAAAACGTTTTCATGACCTTTATATAACCCGACATTTTAATGTTATTTAAACGTTTTTATGTAAACCAAAAGCCAAAATATAACTTATTAAAAATGTTTTTAAAACGTTTTTGTGTTTGCTGGGTAGGTTCCAACACCGATTGCCATTTCGTCAAAATGACCTTTTTTACAGTTTGAGCCCTGGTTTAGATTTAAGGCACAATTCGTCGTCCGTATTCCATAGTGGCGTATAGTGGGGCGCCGCGAATAAACAACTTTTCGAGAAAATCGGGTTTGAAGAAATGCCAATTTAAAATCGAGTTGTGTAAATCAGACATTCATTATATTTTGTAAATGATGTAAAATTTCTGTAGTAAACTAAATAGATTGTATTGTTATATATTTTTCAAAAGAAATAAATACATACTATTGCTGGCAAACTGAAAATAAAACTATACGTCACTATGGAAAACGAACAAAACGCAATACCCTAACCTAACGTTAACCGTACGCCACCTCGGTCGCCGTGTAATCCCTATGGCGTTACTTTTCGTCGTTCGTATTCCATAGTGACGTATAGGTCCGATGCGTGTACGCCACTATGACATACGATGTTTTTCATTTTTGCCGATATTTCATAATTATAAAATGTGTATAAAAAGTGGCGTATGGTCGATACGCCACTATGGAATACAGAAAATGTCACTTTGTAACTATACGCCACATTTAATTAATTAATTACTAATTAATTAGCTAATTATGACTGATGAGACTTAGAAAAATGAAAGAGAACATCATTAAAAACATATGTGCCAATTTTCAAAAAATGACCAAAAATCACTATACGCCACTATGGAATACAGCCGACGAATTTCTTTTCTTTTGCAAAGTGTACATATTCTGATAATTATTACTAATTGCTGAATTAATTTTTTAACAGTTTTAATGCGATTAGTCTGGTACCGAAACCCAATATATCGTCGGAACTCAAAAGTAAAGTCCGCACAATGTTTGTTTTTTTGTTGTTGTTGTTGTTCGTATATCGGGAATACCTACTGATTCAGAAACCTCAGCAGCGTTGGCCATTTTGATGTATCCAAGATGTGCGCCTAAATGGCTGCCATCACATAAATAGCCATAATGCAGGTATGGTGATAATTTTAGCGTGTTTGAATAGGTTTTAAAGAATCCATATTTGTCCTTATCTAAACACTCTGAAATCCAATATGGCTGCCAAAATGCCCGCCATCACATATAAATAGCTATATTTCAGCTATCTAAGCAGGAATTGTGATGATTTTTGCGTCTTGTCACATAATTTCGGTATTGTGATATAGAAACAAAAACCACAAACAAAAAACAAAAACAAAACATTGTGCGGCGCTACTTTGAGGTTTTTGGCATAGTGTACCATGCGCTTGCTTTCGCTCTTAAAAGCCAGTGTCTCTGGGACAGTAATCCCAACTTTGGACACGAGGTAGCGGGTCCAGAGTTTGTCGTGTATCATATCACACAGTGGTATCGAGCTGCTCATCTGACAGTCCAAGTTCTTCTGCAAGAAACAATGATGTACATTTCAAATTGAAATTCTTTTAAATATATCCTTGAAGCCAAGAAGACTTTGAGAAATAATCCACCAATTTGGTAAAATCTCTACATGTAACAAAAAGGGGAATTTCATATAGCGTCATTACGTCACGTAAGTAACATCATCGTTTACAAAATGAAAAAAAATGAAAAAAACAGACAATGTTTAATCAACTAAATAAAAATACTAACCATGCGCGTATTTTGGGGGGCTTTGGGGGCGCCAGCCCCCGGGGTCAAAGTAGGGGGCGGCAAAAACGAAGGGGCGGCGGAAGAAGAAGGGGCGGCAAAAACAGGGGCGGCAAAAACGAAGGGGCGGCAAAACGAATTAGCAAATAAAAAGGGCGCAAAAAATTGGAAAAGCTTTAAAATTTTATAAAATGGTTGCTTTTAGGGCGCTAGCGCCTAAATCCCTTTTCTTTTTTTTTTTTTTTTGCTCTTCACTTTTTCAAACGACCGTGAAAAAATTGGGTCAACCTTTTCGGGCTGTTAAAGAAGGGGCGGCAAAATTGTTTCTTCTTCAGCCCCCGGGGTTGGGGCGGCCACGGTACGCCACTGCTAACAGATACTAACAGAGCAGCACAAGATAAACTGCCCTGTAATATATACAAAATGGAAGGCACTTTAATTTTGACGTGGGCCACTGGGGCCACATGACAAGTCTAGGGGGTAAGGCCCTTAAGTACCGTAAAAACTCGAGAGTTAGCATATGTACTTAATATCGAGTGAGCGCTTTTGAAACATGCAAACATGAAGAGCCCTATAAACCTGCAAATATGTGTCTCAATCCCATTGGCTTAATTGGTAAAGCGCCGGACTTTGGTACAATTTCATGTTTTTAATAGCAAGAACATTATGCCAACTATCGAGTTTTATTTACGGTATGCCACATAATGGGCCATGGAGCATTTGTAGTTATAGGGCTACCATATCAATATCCAATGTAATGACCTTATTTTTAATATCGCCAGTCCAAAGCTTCGCTAGTAATAAGGTCCGCTAGTTCAAAGGTTCGCATAGTAGTTCTACGGTCCGCTAGGTAATTCACTAGTCCTCAGTATGGTTTGCTAGTCCTATGGTCCGCTAGGTTCGCTAGTCCTAAAGTTGGTAGTTCGAGGTTTAAACTGAATCAAAAACACTAACCCTAATCTAAACAATACCTTTCGGGTATCGTAGTAGCTAATCTTAGGTCTAGAGAGTCCCGAAGATACTATTGGAAGAACAATAACCATGATAATCCTGCTTGCTCTGCGTGCGGGTATAAAGATAAATCAAATCATCAAAATTAAACGATTAATAAATAAAATTTAAAAAGCAAATACATGATAAATACAGAAATAAAACTGATTTTTGAATCATACCTGACTAATTGACTAAGTGAATGCAATTACTGGCTTCCCTGACTCATTTGCTAAAGCACAACCCTAACGCTAAAAGTTGTGTTCGGAAAGGAAAGAAGGAACAAACAAGGAGATAAGATGAACAAATAAGTTACTTGGCACTCAGGATTTGAACCTTAGGTCGCCTTGTATTTTTGAATGACCCATTTCGATGCATTAAGTTGAGAAATTTTGGATCCACTCATTTTGGCACATTTGTACATCCCTTCCACTGTTTACAAACACCCATTCTTACCTCCATGTCTGAGCCCCAGTCCACGAGCCCATGGGTGATGGCATTGGTGAAAAAGTTCACCAGGTAGGTCACACGTCTGGGTGGCAAGAACTCGTCAATGTACGTGGACCCGCCCCTGTGGAACGTGATGGCCTTGTGCACGTACATGCTATAAATACCCGGGTGGTCATTGGAGGGTTCCTTGGACACCCACGATTGTGAGAATATTAGGTGCATGCTGTCAGACACCTGATGTCCACCTGTAAGACACAATATATTTCAAATGGAATAACCCATTTAGCTATATTTAAAATATTTGCTCTGAATATGCTGATGAAGGTCATATGGAAAAGTAGTCTATTTTGCTCGCACGCATGTCCACTGACTCGTACTACAGAAAATTCCCGATGTTCAGCCGATTTTTAACCCTTGTGGAGGTCAAATTTTGATATTTGACCTTTTAGCTTATAATTTCAGGAGGTTATATAAGTTAAAGCATAATTTTTGTACCGTTACGAGAATAATAATAAAGAATTTCAGCAGTTTTGAATTTTGACTCACACTCCAAATCCCAAAATGCTCAATGCTGCCAGAATGTCAGTTAAACAAAAATATGGATAAAAAACAAGCTCGTGTGAATAAACTACGTTTGACAACAACATACATTCCATCAACATTCCAATGCATTCATACGGCGTCGAGATCACTGCTACGACGACTTGCTCTTTGTTTATGTTCCCTCTAGGCGTAGACGTCCGGTCGACTGTCTCTGGAAATCCTGTCTCGTACAGGGTGTATTGAAGAGAGTTGTAAAACATACCAACCTCTTCTTCGGGTTTCTGAACCTATGTATTGTAAGACAAGACACAATATAATTATATGTAAGATTTGAAAGAAAAAAAAGAAGAAATTGAATAGCCCCAAGTCTGAGAATCATAAATTAAAACAAAATGGCGCGTTTTCGCATGAATTGGATTGCCTCGCCGTTTGTGATTTCCCCCATATTTGACCCCTTTCCCGCAAAAAAAAAACAAAAACAAAACAAAACAAAAAACAGAAAGCTACTCACATTTATTAACGATTTAAGTTGAAGCACATCACCATGCAAAGCCCTTTTCTGGTCCTTGGGAGGGTCATACAATTAAGTAACTGAAGTTAATATTTTCCAATGAGGCTTGTGTTCAATTTACAAAAAATATGGTCTTTGAAAATCAAGGCCTAACCCACCACTAATTGCAACAGAAACCATTTAATCACCAATCATTTCAGAAAAGTACATTAAAGAAAATATCAAAAGTCCCCAAAAGACCAAGTAGTGGAACAGTGCCTAATTTGCATTATCTTCGAAGTAATCAATGCAGGACTCGTGCAGCTCATTAACAATCGAAATAAACATATTTACAAAATACCAGTCAATTAGCATTCTTTAAAAAGACAAACGGGCGGTACGGTAAAGGTCAGTATTTATCGAAAACGTACATATTGACTAGTGTTTGGTCTTCGATTCCCCAAGGTTGTTTGATGGCATCTAAACTGTAGTCATTTTTAAGAAAACGCGAACAATGATGGCGCTATTTATCGTAAATCTGATTTGCATCTTTTAAAGGGTACGTAGACACTTGTATAATGGCATTAGAATATCGGTGGAAAGGACTAACAAATGGCAAAGAATTTTCAACAAAACTTTTTATCATGAAATGTAAGGAATAACTGTGTAGGTGAATAGGACCCTCAATTTGCACACTAATAATTTTATAGAATAAATATTACCACAAAAAATAGAAAAAGATTAATAATTTGATACAGAAACGAGAATCTATGTTTAAAATAGCTTTAAAATATAATGTTTTTCTCGAAAAAATTAATAAATGATCACATCAAACAACCGTGTATCATCCATTCATCACACAAATTCAGTGTAATCAGAACCTTTTTCCACCGGGGCTACACTTTGGTTATTCATCCGGAAGATCGAGAAAAAGAAATAAATCACGCCCTATCCACCCTTAGACGCTGCGGCAACGATACCAAACCAAAAACCAGCATGAATGCTCTGCGTGCTAGCCATGCGCTTCAATGTAAAAAGTTCAAGTTTTGAAATATTTTCTCAAAATATCAAGAACTATCTTACGAACTACTGAATCAATACTAGGCTTGTTTGTACTCATTTTAATGCATTTTTCATGCTGAATCCAAATATGGGCATGAAAATTTACATTTCTGAAATTTTCGAATTTTGAATTTTTTTTTAAACATGTCGTCTGCAGTCGACACCCGCGTGAAGAGAGTTAAAAACAATTCTCAGGGTCTCAGGTTAATCATAAAAGCTCTTAATTTACTCTTAGACTTTCACACGGTTTAAAAGTACATCATTGGGTATTACAATCAATCGTGCAAAAAGTAGAAATTCGAGAAAATTGAGGGCGCCACTGTGAATAAATCACATAATTATCAGGCGGTGATGGAAGCGATATCGCCAATTTTGAGGTCGCCATTGGATTAACACATAATCATGAAATCTTCACAAACAATTCTAAATTTGTTATGTGGTGTCAAAGCAAAATTATCTTACTCTAAAACCGTTGGGGTTCGACAAAGTACCCCACTGCAAGTATGTTAATTTTCCATTTGTAATTGCTAACCGTGTATTGTGAATGGGGCTGTCAGCCCTGTATCTTCGCCAGCCTCGTACGTCACGTGTTGCGCTTCCTATGCCGCCTGATAATTATTATTGCTTTAGAGATTAATTCAAAATTGTATTTATTTATTTGTAAATTTATGCAAATGCAAAAACTTCAAAGTCGTGCACTTTATTACTTGTAGGCTCTGGGCTAGGAGCCAAACCTCTCTAGGGATTTTTGGAAACAACTTTTTTTGGAAACCGTACCCATATGGGAATTGGAATCAGGTTGTCTGCAAAATTGTCGACCCTGTATTAGGCGGTGAGGGCAATTTTTTTCAAAATGGCCGTCAGAATCCCATATAAGGGTATTTTAATAGCAATTTGAAGTAATTGTGAGATTTTTTATTGTATTTTCGTTCCAAATATGGTGCAATATTGACTCACGCCTACTTTTGTAAACGAAAAACATGATAGAGGGCGCTTTTTCAAAATGCCGCCAAAATGCCTTAAAATCCCATATAATGGCATTTTGGTAATTTGAAGTACTTGTTAGATTTTATATTTATTCTATTTGCAAATATGGTGTAATATGACTCAAACCCACTTTTGTAATTGAAAAACTATGATAGAGGGAGCTTTTTGAAAACAATGGCTGCCAAATTATTACCATAGCCTTTGTGTAATTTCGCGTAGTCGTGATATTTAATTGAAAGGTCCTGTTAGAGGACGATCTACAAAATGGGACTCAAATAAATACTTGTAGAAAAACAGATTGAATGCGAAAAACAGGTTTTAAATGAGCGGTTCTTGGTCATGTTGGTGCACTTCATTTATGCCACGATATGACCCCAAAGAAAAATCAATATCATATTTCATCATCCATTCCAGGTTGATTGGCACAATTTTGCTGCATTGCTTGAGTCCAATAGTGAATGATGTTGAGGAAAACCTTCTATGTGCCTATGGAACATTTAGGCAATAAGACATTTGCAAACCTGCAGAGCGCAGAGTCATTAAAAGTTGCAGCAAATTGCTGAAGACAAATCATCAATGCAGAAAGAAATGTTTCCTGTCAGATTTTTCTGGCAGGGCTAGTATATTAGGTCAGCTGCAGAGGAAGGGTAATTAATAAGTATGTTAGTTGGATCCCTGATATGGGCCTTGGCCAACTGCTGCATACTCCCGAAGACCCTCTCTAATATTGAAAGATGGGGGAATCTAACCATTACTTTAAATTGCTATTTTAATTATATGGGCATTTTGCCGGCCATTTTGAAAATAACGTCCTCTATCAATGCTTTTCATTTGCAAAAGTAGGCTTAAGTTAATATTACACCATATTTGCAAAGAAAATGAAGTAAGAAATCTCACAATATCTGCAAATTGGTATTTAAATGCCATTATATGGGATTCTGTCGGCCATTTTGGAAAAAAAAGCGAGCTCACTGTTTAACCCAGGGTCGACATTTTTGCAGACAACCTGATTCAATTCTCATGGGTAAGGTTTCCAAAAAAATTGTCTCCAAAAATCTCTAGGGGGGAGGGTTTCGGTTCCTAGCCCAGGGCCTATAGGAAATAAAACGAACATCTTTAGAACGTACCTGCTGTTTCTTAGTACTTGGGCCGCCTAAGTTCACATCGGTATCCCAGGCGATGTACGATCCATGGGTCACGGAGGCGCCACCCTGATCGTAATCGCCCGTCTTCGTCTCTGGTGCGAGCATCGCTTGTTCGTTCGTTCACACCGAGCTGACTATCCTCCTAGTGGGAAAATATTATATATGGGAAATATAAAGGCATATAAATATTTATCCCCTCAAAAAGTCTTTAATTAATATTTATATATTTTCCTTGTTTTACATGGAAATTACCATTACATTAAGGCGTGGGGTATGGGCGAACTTGAAGTACAGGTATCTGGAGAGGGGAAGCAATGAGTTACCCCAAATCACAGCGGCAGGTAGTGACTGGGCCGCCGAGTGCTAATACCGTAAAACCCCGTCTACAAGGATATACCTAAAAAACGCCCTCAATAAAATTGGTTGCTTTTTGTATTTGGAGTTTGAGCAAATATATACTGGCACTGGGTGGCTATGCATTCCATCTAAGTATGTTGTAACACCAATCAATTATATTGACATAATAACGACTGTTTCGTATATCAGGATCGTATAGCTCAATTGATAGAGCGTCAGACTTTGGAACTGAAGAGAGCATGGTCCGGGCACCGGTTCCGTTTTTCATTCTCGTTTAATTATTAACTTTTTGACATGTTCTTTTTATCTTTCTTTTTTTCTTCCTTTCTTTTTTTAATTTTAGGTGGTTTTTTTTTTGGTGTTTTTTTTTAGTTTTTTTTTTAGGTTGTTTTTATAGTTTTTTTAGTAATTTTGTGGTCTTATAGAAACTAGTAAAATAAAATAATAGCGAAACCCACGGTTAGACAGATGTGTTGTAATTACTTGTCTGTCCTCGTCTTTGCAATAAAAACCTATGTTGCACCTTTGTGCCATCCCAATTCTTGAGGAATGGTAGGTAGGGTGCGTTTTTGGCTTAAGCACGATTTTGTTTCTACTTATGTGTATAAGTGTGTCATCAAAAAGACCGGCCACCACCGTGGCCGCGTCTCTTTTTAGACTAGCTTTCTTGCGGCCAGAACGGTCGACAATGCACAGTGTCATCGACCCTATATCTTCATGGCAGGAATCGCCATGGTAGGTTGAATCCACAGCCACGATTAGCCATTTGATTCAAACCTTTAAAGCTCTTTAAAACTAATAATTAGTCGAGGGACATAACTAAGGCAGCGAGATGGCCGGGTGGTTAAGGCATTGCGCTGCCGGTCGGGACATACGATCGACGAGGGTTCGAGCCTTGGGCTTGCCTTAGGTGAAAATTCTCTTCCCTCCCAAAAAGTTCCTATATGGTCAGGAATCCTTAAATTCAGTTCAGAAATTTAATCTCAGAATATAATTGAAGAATTTCTTCTCGCCCCCATACACTGCTTATCACGTGCAGATATAGGTAGTGTATGTGCTTCGTCCGTGGTTCGGAAGTCACGTAAAGCCGTTGGTCCCGTGTACAGGAGGGCTCTCGATCATCCCTGTGCACGTAAAAGTGTCAGAGCTATTCGGAAAGAGTAGGGGATCACCCCGGTTCTGGTATCTGTACCCCTTCCCCTAGGTTCCAGGGCAGTAGTAGTTGTCTGTACAGTGATAGTAATAGATTAGTTGTGTTTGTGAAATGGTGATATAGATTATTCATGTAAAAATCGAAATTCGAAAATTACACTGCCGTTGCAGTGACGCGTGAATTGTCGAAATACACTGCCGTTGCAGTGGTGCGCCTGAAAAATAGGCGGGATTTCCTTGAATTATTATTATTATTATAAGGCTACTCACAATAGCCGGGTTATTGATCTTGGTTGTGCGTGAATAAGCTTGTATACCCCATTGAGGTCAATGGTCATCGACTTTTATACTGCCTACAGTGAGTGCAGCTGTACTACACGCTGTAGTCCATACACGACCAACGCAATATAAAAGTATAAAATATAAAGATTTTGAGTTCAAAGCGCACGGCCAATTTTCAAAGCGCATTCTAGCGACTATCATATCTGTTCAACACGTATTTTCAAATATATGAGACCACATCTGGTTTCTTGAGAAAAATTCATTTGCGGGAGATATTCATCAATTTCTAACCCAGTATCAGAAGATTTTCGTCTGATATCAAAATCGTGCATAGCAATTCACGTGTATCGATCCCGTGTATTCATTTTAATGTCTCTGCTCCACCAAATAATTATTAGCCAGGCGGTGTCGGTGTGCAATGGCAACTGCGTTCTCATCGTGGGGGTTGTACCTTCCCCTACGACTAGCCCGCTGTTGCCATAATGACGCATTCCGACCTCAAGAAGCCCGCACAAGAACACTTTCATCGTGCTGGAAAATATATGAAGCAAATCTAATCTAAGCATTTTAATGTTGTATACAAGAACCTGTTCCAACTTACTGCAGGGGTGTTCAATTTAGTTAATACTCTTGGTCCTTTTTACGAACTTAATATATGCATCTTCTACCCCTCGCCAGAATGAAAGACTTGTGATGAAATCAAAATAAATATTGTTCTGTTGCCACAATTGCAGTTTTTCAATAAAAAAAAATAGATGAGGAATAATAATTATTCCATATTTGAATCTATTGTCCCATCAAGAATAGAGTGTCTTCAAAAACTTCAATCAATTCATCTGACAAAGGAAACTATTCTGGTCATTCAATTTTGTTTCGCTTGCACCTGTTATATCACAGGCGTTGGTAGAGAAGGCACACTTCTCTACCGAAGTAGTGATGTAAACACTAACATGATTAATTACCATAGCTAGCAATGGACATACACTACTTTTTGTTCCACTTGAACCCATACTCATAGGCTATTCGCTGTCGATGTGACGTAATTAATCGGATTAACTACCATAGCAATTGATGAATACAATTTCGAATATATAGCCCTGCACTTCATCGTTCACGTGGCACCTATGCATTGAACCATAGTTGTCAAAGAAATGCTAATCACTCGCCATGTAAGATTAGTATTTATGAAAAGAGTGGTATTCAATCTATGTTTGGTGACATACGCGGGTGATTAGTGCAATCTGCTTGATGGTAGTTATTGCGATTATTACGTCACTTCGACAGCGAATTGTAGTATAGACGAATCCAACAAGCCAAGTGATGGTCAGAATTTATTCCGCCATTATACCAAGGGGGTGACACTAAATTCACGGTTGTTCTATTAGCAACGCAAAATCTATGAAAAATTCAGCTGGTTTACTAGCTAGAAAGTGAGGCCAGTTATCGATCCGTTATAGCTCGTTATGACTAATTCATGTTCGACCCCTTGGATCATGTTAATTGAGTTTGGCAAATAACAACGTTGTTAGTTTTGCGAACTTTGCCTGTTCAATGAGAGTATAGCGCGCCCCCAATACATCTGGGCGCAAAACAGGCGAAAACGATCCAGTTTAATGAAATGGCGGACGGGTATTCCCATCAGGCACCAGTGATATGTTTTTTCAAAGAAAGTCTACTAATTTGATATGAAATGACATTTTGCAATAGCAAAGTCAAAATTAGGACTTGCTGTCAATAATATGAAGGAAACCTGTGACAGAGGCAAGGTGGGAAATACAAGTAGTATTTAAGTTATGAATAACCTTTGATACCCGACCTGACCTTCCATCATGGCGCCTTATTCGTTTTATGTATTTCTATTATGCTCTCAAGTAAAATAAAATACCAATCTGCTCTGAGCAGACAATGTTACTTGGCTCCCAGCATGAATTATTGATTTTATACGGAAGTAAAGAAATGTACAGTGTATGTGCATGATGTGCAAGCATACTCCAAATATTTACGGTAAATCTGAATAGTGGTCACATGTTAACATATCATGTGTTCGGGAAATCACGTGGCAACATTTTAAGATTTCAGGCTTGTTTACTAGTTAATTGCCATTTGTACTCTTTATTATTTATCTTTGTTAATTAACATATATTTTAAATGCTGATAAATCGTGGTTGGCTACCCACGATATCTGTTAAATTCAATATTTTATGAATATAATTCTACCACGCAGAGGGGGTCACGCAGCAGAATTTCACATCACCTGACTTAGCTACATTTCGAAGCTCTGCTCTTCAAATTCATGTAAATTTCAAAGTTTATACATTTAATATATTTAATATGATACTAATTTTTTTGTTATAACCAACTGGTACACGAAATATACTAGCTTATTACCTATACAGAAAGGTAATTATCAGCCTTCACTCAGCAAATTGACATGCCCGGCATATGCAGCCATTCTCCGTCTGGATAACATGACTGTCGCCCTCAATACGTCTGGGCGCAAATTTAAATAACAATACGCTATTTACATATCAATGCGGCCTCATGCTAATTAAAGCTGCCCCATCCAGGAGTTCATCTATGATTATACGCTGGTGAAGTTACGTAATTAATCGGATTAATTACCATAGCAATAGGTGAAAACAATTTTGAACATATCGCGCTGCGCTACAAGCAGGTTACACTCATCACCTGTACTGTGTATGTCTGCAATCATAGATTGAATACAATACTGGTCTTTTCAAAGATACTAATCTTACAGGTGCAGCATGATATGGTTCAATGAAGAGGTACCGCCTGAACATATCAGTGTAACGCGGTATATTCAAAAATTGTTTTCACCTATTGCTATGGTAGTTAATCCGATTATTACGTAACTTCGCCAGCGTATTGGAATAAAACAGGAGGATGTGAGTTCATAAGGGCAATGTCGGGGATTATAGGTCACAATCGATGTGGAGAGATGAGAGGTCCGACCAACAGCCATTATAGCGAATGGTTCATGTTCAACTATTCCAGCGGACGGTATGTGGCTAGTAAGGAATCGTCTTTGACCACATGCGCAGATCTGTCTCGTCAGGAAGATATTTAATATCCCGAATTTATAATAGGCCTATGCCTACCAGTTCCATCGTATAACCGATCTGCTAGAGAATATTTGTTACCATGTTTAATAAATTCGTATTTATCGTATAATAAAATGTAGCCAAATGTATATTATGTGTCACACGGTTTTCTGCTGAACCACTAGCAGGCTATGTTACCACATCTATGACAATGACAAAGGTGAATTTTGATGATTTTTACGATCGTCCGGATGAGCAAATCACTGAATGGGTCTTTAGTTCCTCCTCTCCTTATCCTGCCAATATTATATGAATCAAAGAAAAAATAAAGAAAAAATAAAATTAAACAAGAAAAAAAAACAAAGAAAAGAAACAATAAAAGAAAAACAATAGAATAAATTAAACTAAATATGAAAAAAAAAATGATCACGAAAGGAGTCTTTAGAAAATGCAAGAAAATATAAATGAAAAGTTTGAACAATATTTTGTTTATAAAAGTTTGTGTGACCGTGATGAGGCTCAAACTCACCATCTTCCGATCTAAAGAACCAAAGTCTTATGCCTTGCCAAGTGAGCTATGCTCGTGAGATGCGAAATAAAGATAAAATAATACATTGTATACCTGCTTGTGTCGGTAAATGATTTGCTCAAATTCCATAATGATATAATATTGTGGAGGGCGCTAGCGTGAAATTTACTATCATCACAGTCGCTACTATTCCTTGTAGACGGGTTTCTACGGTATATATTTATTTTAGAAGGTTCGTGTTTGTTTTAAATTTTGGTGCGTTTTTTCCAAAATTTGATATTTTTGGTGATATTTCAAAAAAGCGACATGCCAAAGACAACTCTTTGATCACATAGTTTGTTATTGTTATTGAAGTTCTTTTCCACATATACCTACGTTAACATTCGATTGGGTGATTTACTAATATTATATATTTTATGACTGCAATTTGGCGTTTTCAATGCGTTTACACGTATCATGAAATTAACGCAAATATCTAGTCACGCTGCTTTTAGAATTTTTACCTGATCGTCGGCTTTTGCAGGCAACAGAATGCAGATTGGCTCACAATAGATGTCGTAAAAATCCTATTTTTTTGCAAGGCTGAGAAAAAAATGAAATTTCTGGACTGCAAACTTATTTGGCGCGCGATCTGAGCTGGTCCTTTTCTGGTAGCTGTGTCTGTTACAGGCACACTCCCTCTGGAATCCAAACCAGGTTCACGCTCATTACACCTCCCTTAACAAAATCATGCGATTGCAAAGACGACCAACCCTATTTCACCAAATAATTTTAAAAAATCCCTTGAAGGGGATGGAAACCATCATGTAAATTGTTCCGTGTAGACATTAGATTGTTTGATATAAGGCGACGAAAAAATAAAACCCTGTTCTACGGGCCCGACCGACACAGATTTTGAACAAATTGGGAAAAAAATTTTCCTGTACAAATGAATACCGACCCAAATTTCGACAATTTCAGGAACAATTTTTTTTTGTATTTTCCAAAACTGCAAATATTTACAGATTTTGGTGATTTTTTTGGTCATTTAAAAAAAAAAAAAAAAACGACCGACCCTACTTGAAAGGTCCGTCCGCCCGTACAACATGTTTTCTTTTTTTCGTCGCCTTAAAGGGACCGTTCACGAACAAGTTAAAAACGATTTTAAAACGTTTTGTGTTTGCTGGGTAATATACCCTTGGACATAACAATTCAGGGGCTATTTTAACGTGCCTCCTGGAACGTTCGTGCAGTGAGAATAGAAATCCGTGCAGCGAGAATTAAAAATCCGTGCTTAAAATATTTCTATATTTTCAGCCCAGAAATGACTAAGAAATACTGATTACTGATACTAAGTAAGACTGATCTAGTCAGAAAATCCTATATCCTGGTAATGGTAAAGCTTGATAATCCCTCTTGCTCAATATCGGGACTTTTTTACAATCAAAATTTACCATACTTATGGCAAAATGCTAAAAGCGCGGCTCTCCTAAATATGCTCAAGGAAACCCTTTAGACCATATTTTTTATTTGCGATATATTAGTAGAGATTGAAAAAAGCAATGCTTAACTATATGATAATTATTAACAAATTGTTTGTTTTTTTATTTGCTAAATGCATGTGAAATCAGCCGGTTTAAGGGTATACGCAGCTGCAGAAAAAAAGTAGTTCACAGCATCTTGCGAATGGTATTGAGCTTTAGCAAAAATTGCATTGCTCAATTCATAGCGAGAGTGTAGAAGATTTCAAATATCACAGATATACGTTTGTAGGTACTGTGGTTCTTGAGTTATGTTGTAAAGAGGGCTGAAACAATAACACTTTTGTTAAACGTACATAACTCATTAACAACAATTAATTATCAAGTTTTCAAAGTATATGGTTTGTAGAATGAACTTTTGCAAAACACCAAAGTGTTATATTTCAATAATATATTGATTCAGATAATGAAAATCGATTTTTTTTTTTTTTTTTTGCTTCGATCAACAATACCTCGTATACCCTGAAACTATTCTAGTTGCTTACACGTCAAGGTATAGAGGTAAATACTAAATTGAACACTTTCAACGCTAAACTAAACACATAGACACTTAATGATGAGCACATCAAATCATTTGGGTATTAAACGTATATACAGGGTGAGTAAAAATAGGTTAACGAATCAATATTCACGTAAGAACCAAGTTTAACTTTCCCATTATTGAAACTCTTTTATAAATGCCACACTCAATATTCACCTTTTGCGACAAAAAGGAAGTAAATCGTAGCTACCGTTTAATTTTTGCTGAACCATGAAATGGTATCAGCCTATAACTGTGTATGTTACTAGGTTACTAGGTCCCTAGGTCCCTAGGTTACTAGGTTACTAGGTCCCTAACTAACCATTTGGTCTGAAATGGACATATCTCTAATTGCCACGAAGGTATGACCCCATGAGTGGTGTCATATGAAAGAGGAAAACATAAAGAATATAATAAAAATATTTCCAAACGTCAGAGGTCATCCAGGGGTCACAGGGGTCACAAAAGGTCATTTTAACCAAAAATGCTCCAATTGAGCTGAAATTTAAACGCAATGATCCTTATGACATTCTAAACGTGTTGCAAATATTTTAAAATTCATTTAAGGTCATAAAGGGGTCAAAGGTCAAGTTTTTCAAAATGCTCCAATTGAGCTGAAATTTATATGCAATGATCCTTATGACATGCTAAACATTTTTAAAACATTTTAAGATTCATTTAAGGTCATTAAGGGGTCATAAAGGGGTCAAAGGTCAAGTTTTCAAAATGCTTCATTTGTAGGTATAGGCCTACCACAATGTACTGCCGAAGCCACATGGTTCAGCTATGGTGCGGTTATCGCTCTAGTTTGAATCATTTTACGGCGATACCCAATTAACTTTTTGTCCAAGAGGCAGCATGTATTTTGAATGAGAGCACACAATGCGAAATATGATATTAGCTTGCGAGATATGATATTAACTTAAATCAAGGTTGATTTTTGCGTACTTTCAATTCCTTTTTCGGTTCAAACTAACTTTCCAATATTACTTAAGTCCTTCATACCTCACCCAGCTCCAACTCCAATTTTTCAATTCCGTGCAATGTGTCCAACTTATACTGGATATTTTGTAATTCACATTCAATTTCAATTTCATACTTCAATTTGCACGCATTCCTTTCGACATTTGAAAAACCCGCCCACACATTTTCAATTTTTTTTTATAGAGAATGAACATTTTTTAATGTAAAGGTAAATATGAAAATAAGAACAAAGTACTGTTTCCTCTACTTAAACAAGACCAGGGACAATAAAACGTTGGGTGCACCATTCTACAGGGTGTAACAATAAAATTTATACAATTGCATTTTGACTTCTCAGGAAAAAACTAAAAGAGTTATGGCACAAATGTTATATGCAATACAATCAATAATATCTTGGCTAGAAGAAGACGTTTAGTTGGTTTCTTTACTAGCTTGGGTTTAAAAGTTACGTGCGATTAATTAAATCGACCAGAAAACGTGTTGGGCCACTTTTGCCATGTTTGCGCATATCAAGTTTGAACCGCGTAGATATGCTAATCGTGCATTTTAACATCAAAGAACGGATACGAAAGAATTACAAGTTGTGTTTCTGCATATAATTAACATAATAATATGATATTTCTTTAAAATCTATAAATGAAGTCATGAAATTTCTTTCAAATTATCTGATAAATAAGTAATTTCTCATATCCCTTAGATATCATTGGTAAAACTGAGAATAGTTTTTGCATCCATAACTACAAACAATACAATTTTGAAATTAAGTTCAGCTGGGCTTCTAGCTGTTCTGGGGCGATCACTATTGCCAGCATTTAACAAATTCTAGATAATTCTCATAGTTATATGTAATTGTATGCCTTGTTGGAGTTGGAAAATGAGCTATAAACAATCGTATGGTTTCTGCTTGACCCCATGTGCTACCGAATGTCGCAACCATAAAAATACGCTCTTCCAACGTGAATTGGGGTTGAAGTTGTTGAGCTGCAGCCACGATTTCTAGTAGATGAGGTTGTTATGTCAGTGCTTAGTTGTGACTTTCAAAAACTCAAGGAGATATTCTATTATGTAACCATTTCGACCAGTTCGAATACCCTATTGTTTAAAACTACCTATCATAATAGCATCGTCCAATTGGTCCATGGTTCAACTCTATCACTCAGTCACTTTTGTAACACTTAGACAAAAGTGGCCCAAGCGGTTTTAAGACTAGGTTACATAATTGGCCATATCTTCACTTTTATACCATCGATTTTATTGGAACAAAGTTTATCTGGTGGCTAAAGAAATTATCTTGATAGAAATATAAATATCAAACAAACAAAAACGGCATACTTGTTTCATCCTATTTTCAAAATTGTACAAATTTTATTGTTACACCCTGTACTTCAGTGCCAACGAGGTTAAGAAAATGGCAGTTGTTCCAAATCTACCTTTAATACAAAGAGTGTGCTGACATTCAAAATTTATATGTCTCGTGGGCAAGCATTAAAATTGGGTATCGCTGTAAAATGTGTCATCAAAACAGAACGGTAAGTGCTAATTACTTCGTTTTTTCACACAAGGTCAATAATGAATATGTCATGCACCTAACATTTTAAAACCTACAAGTTCAATCTGGTTATACAATAAAGATGGACTCTTTGCACTATTGCACTTATTTGGCTCACCTTGTATATAGCTTGTAGAAAATAAACACCCCGTTTATGGACTGAACATCTTAGTGGTTTAAGTTGAGCACTATTTTAGTTCATGACATATCAATTTGTAAGCGCTCTTTAGCAAAGTCATAGTTCATTGAATTTACAACCATTATGATAAAACAGGCGAAATCAGTATCTTTTTGCACAAGAATTGCAATTTAAAGAGAATTGGCCATTGCTCATTCTAATGAAGCTAGTATGTCTAATGTAAAGGTCCGTTCATACTACCACCGCATTTGCGATGCGTTGCTTTGCGATGCCGGTATATCAATTACTTTTGCCGCAACTCAACGCAACTCGTCGCATTTCCAAGTTCAAATGTATTTAACTTTATTGCGATGTCGCATGCAGTACGATGCAGTGCGACAATACACCGCATCGCAAATGCGGTGGTAGTATGAACGGACATTAAGTGTGCTCTTTTATTTAATGACATAAAATTTGAAAAATATTGTAAGGAACACTTGAGGTTTGGACTTTTAAAACCTACATTTTGGTTAAAAATGTGCTTCGATAGGTAGTTTTCAACAGATTTACCACATTCGCCTTGCTATAACATTGAACTGCGTTATCTGTTGACCAAATGTAAAAAACTGTTTTTAGGGGGAAATGTTAGCTTTCGTTCGATACATAAAAAATTCTGATTGGATGAAAGGAACACTTGAGGTTTTGGCAAAAACCAATCACAGATGGGTATTTTCCACCAGATCTCACACAGCTCTTATGATGCTATGCACTCAACCTTGTAGTACAGCACCGACTGAGCGGAGACTAGACTCGCTGTGCTGGAAATATCTGTGTATTCGGGTGTATCGAGGTAGAAACTGTGCGTAGATGCATTTATAAGAGAATCGTTTTTGTAGTCAAACCTTTTCATTATGAGAGTATGTTTAATCTTTTGTAATGAAATTTTTATGCAACTTTTTTTTATATAAATCAAGTTGCAGAATTCTTATCACATTTTGAGAACTTTATGCTACTGTGCGACATGTTAAGAGATGGTTGGGACACGTGTGCATTTCTTTCAACATTTAATAAAAAGGTTCTGTGTACTTTCATCGAGTTGTCAAAAATGATAATTCAACTAAATGGAATGATATTTTAAATGAAACATACCCTTCTATTTTTTTTTTATTATTATTACATTTTACAGATATTAATTTCGTGCAATTGTATGCACCTGTGTGCATTTTATGCATTTTTGCATTCGTTTTTGCATTCTGATTAGCATTGTTTAAACAAGTCAATTAAATAAATTTGTGAAATACATTAGGGGACCAGACATACGTGTACTTTCAAGAAGTGAATTGACATTTTATATAAAAACCTACCAAGAAACAGCAACAAGTTGTCCTTACGATGATATACCGTCATTTGGAAAAATTGTATATGAATTATGTTATTAAATTTAATTTATTAAATAAGCTGAGGTGTACCACAAGGGTAAATTCTTGGACCCATATTTATATTATATATTAACGATAATAAATACATCAAAGAAATTCCCATTTATGCTCTCTGAAGATTACACAACAAATTACATTATATTCAATTTGGAGAAAGGTTTTTTAACACATGTCTCCATAGGGCCTACATAATGGCAGCCGGTGAGAAAATTTCACTGACCATCTAGGATTTGACCAAGACCTGGGACCTTCGGCTCTACCAACTGCTAATGAGTCAGATGAAGAAGAACAGGGATGTTATTATCTATTCTACGAAGGATGTATGGATGGCAATCATGGCTGTATGAAATCAACAAAGAGCTACATGCAGATGCTAGTATGCAAAATTGCCAACACTCAACGCACCATTCATTGTCGTCAGTGACCTGCTGTAACAATCATACTGTGGGAAGGGGGAAGATGCGTCCCTGGATCCAAATACCGAGAGATAATTTAGTAGCTTTTATTTTTTGTCTGTTTTTTACCTGAATTTTAGCATTAAAATGCGAATTTTTCTCGCGCTTCCTAAGCATTTGTCTCAGTAAAACCATTTTGATAATGAGACAGCCCCTCTGCCAGCAACCCCTTCCACATATGTTTGTCTCCGCTAGATGATCTTTTAGATGTTACGTTTGTTGACGTGCAGTGACTTTTTTCTCCTAAAATAGCCCCTGACACCCTTGGACATTACAATTACTAGTATGCAAAAAGCTTCAACAAATAACTAATGGTTTGGGCAATTTTTCCCTCGTTTCGCACGCATATTTTTAGGCAAAATAAATGTATGCCCATAACGGCTGATTTTACATGCATACAGCAAATAAAAATTTCAAATTTCAAAAAAGTAAAATCTTGGTCGGTCGGGGATGTAGAACAGGGTTTTTCATTACCGTATCCATGTTATCGAGAAGTTAGTCTTATCCCTATTTGTTTGAAAAGTTTATACACAAAAATGACAAAATGTTAACTTACCGAAGTAGATGCTCTAGATGACTTGGCGTCCTTTGGATCCAACATAAGAAGAGATACAAATTCAAAATAAAATTATATTATTAGCGTATTATGTTGTTTTTATACCACTTTGATCCTGATGATTCCCAAATCCGAATGATTGGAGTGATGAGACGGTAAACGATATGCGACTGATCACACACCTACCGACATCATTATGTACCGCCACCCACGTCAGGCTAGCGGTACTCTGATTCCGATGACAAAAACTGTTTAACAGTCTCTAATGCCCCCAGCATACTTTCCTGCCGCTTGCCGCTGCGGCAAGCGGCAGGGCGTTTCAACCAATGACAAGCCTTGATTGTGTCCGTTTGTCTGCAATGCGCGTGCGCCATGCCGCTCAGCGGCAAGCGGCAGGGTAGTATGAATTTGAAACCAGCTTATACTGCGGCGGCCAGGTCATGGTCTGTTTACGTGACAAATAGTGTAGGTCAGTGAACTGTGTATAAACAAAGCGCCGTGTAGGGTTATCAGGCCAAACAGTCACCTTTTTGTACCGCTCGCAGAACGGGATAACTTAACTGCATAACAACAGCCAAATATGGCCATAATTGCTCCACCCCAATATACTATCGCTGTCAATCATTAGTATACGTCATAAGATAAGTCATAAAGCCGCCTTTTTGTGGCCACATTATAGCTCATTAATATCATTACCTACTGAAAGTCACTTTTTGCCATGCGGACACACTTTCCTCACCTTTGCGATCGAAGTAGTAGTACCTCTCTTAATTTGGTACTCTCAGCCCAGGTCCAACATGGGCCCTGGTCCAACCATGTAATCCAGACACCACCATCCGTTCTGTGAAAATTATACCCTTGATTGGAATCATTGGATTTTGTGCAACCCCCATCTAGCCTGGGACCGAGCACCACCGCCTCTGCACCCTCAGGATAAAAATCAGTCAAGATGTTACCAAAAAGACACTGCACATTGGCAAATTGATTTATGGAATGTCTTATATTTTTTTTAAACTTTTGCCTCAATGTCTTAGAAGGCTGCGGTGTGTTTGTGTTTGGGCACCGTGGGGGTCGAGTGATATATAGCTCTTTGAATTGCATATGACTCAATTTTGTTTATGATAATTATACAATTAGGTCATACAAATTTAATATTTATCTCTATTTAAAATCCTGAGGAAGTCATTTCTGGACCCTTTTGAGTGTGAAATTTCTCATGTGACCGATATACATGCATAAAGCGGAATTGTGTGCAATGAGTGTTTTGTAACGTATTGATAAAGTAGCTATATACTGATATCTATATCTGATATTGGTATTGATAAAGTAGATATCTACTGCTGATATTGGTATTCATAAAAGTAGATATCTACTGCTGATAGTGGCATTGGCGAAGTAGCTATCTACTGTTGATATAGGTATTGATGAAGTATCTATATGCTGCTGATATTGTTATTGATGAAGTAGCTATATACTGCTGATATTGGTATTGATGAAGTAGATAGCTATATCTGATATTGGTATTGATAAAATAGATATCTAATGCTGATACTGTTAATAATGAAGTAGATATCTACTGCTAAAATTGGTATTGATGAAGTAGATATCACTGCTGATATTGGTATGTTGGCATTGATGAAGTAGATACCTTCTGCTGATATTGGTATTGATGACGTAGCTATCTACTGCTGATATTTGTATTGATGAAGTAGCTATATACTGCTGATAGTAGTATTGATGAAGTAGCTATCAACTGTTGATATAGGTATTGATGAAGTAGCTATACTGATATCTAAGTAGATATCTACTGCTGAAGTAGCTATCAAATGCTGTCATTGGTATTGAGAAAGTGGCTATCTACTGCTTATATCATGTATATTGGTATTGGTAAACTGCTGATATTGGTATATTGGTATTGACGAAGTAGATATCTACTGCTGTTATTGGTATTGATGAATTAGAGAATAAACGATTGGAATTTTTGTTTTTACTATCCTCTACCGTGTGATAGACGACAGGTAGGTCCAATATTTTGAGTAGTGGACCTGCCTGTCGTTTATCATAGGTAGAGGATAGTAAAAACAAAAATTCCTATCGTTTATTTTCATTCTTAGTCAGTTTAATATTATTTTAATAAGCAAAAACTATTTTTAAGCAAAAACTAAGTCATCCGTCATAAAACCTCCCCTTATTATAAAAACTTGTTTCCAACTTCTGTTGAGAGTACTGCTAGCACCGTAGCGCGTGCGCGTATTCCGCACTAGTCTACGCATACAACGCGATACATACGCGAACCTCTACAAGCGGGTTACACGTTATCAACACTCATGATGACGTGGCGTCGTTTACGGCCTGATAAACGGCACCCGAAATCATGCGATTGTCCAATCAGAATAGGTTTCTACGAACTACAATCAGAATAGGTTTCTACGAACTAGACCACCCCTCTGACTAAGAAGTAGCTATCTACTGCTGATAGTGGTATTGATGATGTAGCTATCTACTGGTGATATAGGTACTAATGAAGTAGATATCTACTGTTGATAGTGGTATTGATGAAGTAGCTATCTACTGCTAAAATTAGTACTGATGAAGTATATCTACTGCTGATAGTGGTATTGAAGGAGTATATCTCTACTGTTGATAGTGGTATTGTTGAAGCAGCTATCATAAAGTCATCTTAGTTAGAACTGAGCAAATGATCCACTTTATGAAGTCAACCGTTATTTACATCACAAAGTGGGTTGTTTGAAAATGATAAACACTTCAAAGTGGATTCGATTACAGATACTTTTATTCACCTTTTTTTCACATAAACACACAAAGTTTTGTCTATACCTCTTTAGTCACCCTGTATCTATGTCTATCTTGTGTCTGTTGTAGCACAACCCTTTGTTTTTATATTTACATGTTGCTCAGGTTGGTCGTCTTGGCAACCGGCTGTTAGTTAATCGTTATATTCTTTGCATAAAGCACTATGCCTGTTTTATTATTAAATGTGCCTGGCTTGACAGCGGGTATTAAATTTTCACGTGATTTATATTTTCGCGCTGCTTCTCGCTGTCAATTTCAGAACCGCATATTTAAAAGCCTGCGAAAATATTGTTGACCCAAATGCTTTGATATGTAGCTGTTTGCAACCGCTAATATACAAAATTGCAAAACTGTTTAGAACAGTAGAAATCGCAAAAAATTAACACCGCATAAATATCCCACTACACAGCATTTCAACACTGTGGGTTTCTAGTCTGCCAAAACCCTGGGAATACACCTGTTGCTACAATTATTATGTTATTGCATACCTGGTGTATTTTATATGTACGCCATTGCTTGACAAGATTAATACCGTTTCAACCCTATTGGTGTCTACCATTCTCTTGGGAATTAAAATATGTCTACCTGATATGCGAATATTAAAGGAGGCGGTGACTTATTACTGCTTTGGATGACGACATCATCACATCAAAGGTAGGTTTATATTTATGTAAGTCATGAGTGGTTTGAATGAACTTCCGCCCTTCAATAACGCTACATTGACATCAACGACTTTGTCATGTGTCGTGCCAATTACTCAAATTCACGTACCAGAGTAAATTAAATGAAAGACCAGACTTATATATATATTTTTAAAAACAAACATGGTTATACCAAGGGCATAGATTACCCAGCAAACACGAAATGTTATTACAACAACCTTTTTGCCAATATTTTGCATATGGAAAAATTTTATGACCTCCTTCATTTTTAAGCCATTCCTAAAAAATAAACATTTTTACTCATTTCTGGGGATCACTGATATGATAGTGACACGTGTAACTTTGACTAAAAGAATTGATCAATATTCAAGCAGAAAGCTATAGTGAGTTTATTATTTTGTTCTCACAGTTTTTAGCGCCTAGCTCAGTCAAATGCTAAATGCAGTTGATCACAAGCAGATATCAAACTTGGTTTTAGATATTTTTTAGTTGTCTCTTTTTGCACTCTTTCGTGTATAGCTATAGATCTAACAGATTTTCGATCATGCCCTTTGCTTCGTATAACCTTCAATATTTACTTTGATTGATATCATTATTTCATATCGATATTCTCATCAGATATGATGTCTATTTATAATGAAAAAACGCCGTTTTCCCTTTGATAAAGGATCATTTATGTCAAATGCGGTTGATTGCAAGCAGATATTAAATTGGTTTTAGATACTAGCATGAAAGTTCATCTGTGTTGGTAGACTTCATAATTGTAAATTTAAACTTATGATCTCAACACAAAATTAAGACGTACCTCAAATTTTCGGTCACAACTTTGACCTTCATCTGGAGACTGGCAACCCAAGTTTGGGGTCAAGTGTCCAAAAGGTCACTGATCCCAAACTTGGGTTGCCAGTCTCCAGATGAAGGTCAAAGTTGTGACCGAAAATTTGAGGTACGTCTTAATTTTGTGTTGAGATCATAAGTTTAAATTTACAATTATGAAGTCTACCAACACAGATGAACTTTCATGCTAGTATACGAAATGATTACGGCAAGGATTGCCTAAATAACATCAGACAGTTGGAGAAAACGGGCTGTAAAATCGCCCGGTATCGGAATCATCTCCGGTTTAGTCTCCACTGTAAACACCAAAGGATAACACCAGTAAGTCTCCGTTTATCTAGCACAGTCAAAGGAACTAAAGCGGATAATATTCTGAGGAGAGCGGAAAGATCATTGTTGAATGTAAGGATCGGTCAGATAGTGAGGAAATTGGATGATTTAGAGAGTGAAAAAGATCGTATTTGAAATGTTTTGAATACCGCGATTGTGTTACCTAGCGACATTGTAACGGAAGTGACGTCACGTTGTGAGCTCTCACAATTGAAGGAACACGAGCTGTCTAAACGCCGACAACAACAGAAATTCACGCGACTCGTGGAACGGAAGAGTGAGATAAATACACAGAAAAAAGGGAATAATATCGCCTCGGAGTGTATCAGTAAATGGGTAAAGAACTGCTCGGATAGACTGTTGAACGATTCGGAACTGTCAGTTTTAGTAAGGGGTTGAATTTTGCAGTTACACCCGCAAAATTACCTGTTGTTGACATCGTTACATCTACCGAATCGGCATGTCGCAAACTTCCACCTGGCGAGGCTGGTGAACTGAGAGCGAAAGTTGTCAACCTTGTCACTCGCCCGAACTGTAATAAGATTGACTCTAACCTTTCTAAAGAGTAGAGGGAAGCTTTGCAACAGCGTCAGAAAGATCAGTCAATACAAATCTTACCAGCCGATAAGGGAAGATTAGTGGTCATCTTGAATAGTGAGGAATACAATCGCAAGTGTGAGAAACTTCTTAGTGACACTAATACCTACAAGAACTTAGGCAAAAAGGATCCAACCAGTAAGTACAAGAAACAATTAACATCTGTGCTTTTTGAAATCGAGAAAGAGGGTGGTATCAACAGAGTTGAGTACAGACAGTTGTACCCTACCACCGAAACTCCACCTAAATTTTACGGGTTGCCTAAAATTCATAAGAAAGACACTCCACTCAGACCCATTGTGAGTAGCGTCGGGTCAATCACATACAGTAGTGCTAAATTGGTTGCTGACATTTTAGCCCCTCTTGTTGGTAAGACAGAACACCACGTTGCCAATTCTCAGATTTTCGCAGAGCGAATTAAGAACGAAACTGTAGGGGAGGACGAAGAATTAAGATCTTATGATGTCACTGCTCTTTTTACCTCTGTACCCGTTGACAAAGCATTACGAATTATTCAAGCTCGTCTGGAACAGGATAACACACTTAGTGATTGGACCCGCCTGTCTGCGGCACATGTGACAAAACTTCTCGAAGTGTGTTTGAATTGTACTTACTTTGTGTATAATGGAAATTACTATCAGCAAATCCATGGCGCGGCTATGGGGTCACCCGTATCCCCGATCGTCTGTAACTTATATATGGAACAATTAGAACAGGAAGCGATAAGATCAGCCCCCACCCCCTTTGTGGTGGTTCCGTTATGTCGACGATACCCATACAAAGTTAAAGAAACAATACGCGGAGGAGTTTACGAATCACTTGAACTCAATCGATCCGGACATCAAGTTCACGACAGAAGGCGAGGAAAACAGGTCACTCGCATTCCTCGACACTCATACAGTCATCCAAGAGGACGGTACGCTAAAAATCAAAACCGACCCACACGGATCAATACTTGAACTTTGATTCAAATCATCCTGTCCAGCATAAACTGGGTGTAATCCAGACTCTTCACCACAGAGCGGACAGTATCATATCTGAGCAAGAGGACATAGCGGAGGAGAAATCGCACATTAACAGTGCATTAAAGAAGTGCGGTTATCCGAACTGGTCCTTTGACAAAGCTAAGAAAGCGAAAGAAGGGAAATCTAAGAACAGTAACCTGAAAAATACAAACGTCGAGACAAAAGGACAAGTAGTTTTGCCCTACGTTAAAGGAACTTCCGAAGCCTTACGAAGAATCTTCGGCACCTACGGCATCAGAGTTTGTTTTAAACCCACTCAAACTCTGAGGCAGCTACTTGTCTCACCTAAAGACAAAACTGGGAAGAAAGACATTACCGGACCAATTTATTACATCCCCTGTCAGGGGGAAAACCCTGCAGGGCCAGTGTTCAGAATCCTACATTGGTGAGACTGAAAGATCTTTGAAAACCAGATTCTCAGAACACCGTCGTCCGAGTACTACCTCGTCGGAAGTCTCCCAGCACATCCACATTGAATCCCCCGGCCACCAAGTTGATTTGGATGTGGTCAAAATCCTCGACCGGGACGCTAGATACTTTGAAAGGGGTGTGAAGGAGTCAATTTACATCAGAGTCAACCAGCCATCTCTCAACCGCGACGGGGGCCGATACAAGTTACCCAGAGTGTACGACCGGGTTTTGGGGTCAAGTGTCCAAAAGGTCACTGATCCCAAACTTGGGTTGCCAGTCTCCAGATGAAGGTCAAAGTTGTGACCGAAAATTTGAGGTACGTCTTAATTTTGTGTTGAGATCATAAGTTTAAATTTACAATTATGGTTTTAGATATTTTATGATTTCGATGTATCTTTTAGCCGGCACTCTTTCGTGTATATAACTATAGATCTGTGAAGTATTTACTACTGTACATAGGCCTATATGATACCGGACCTAATGTAAGAAGTGAGACATATTACATTGAAACTACGAGTCGCAAAGTGCAGGTATTATAGGTGTAATTAAATGACTGCTTGTATTTTGTGTCTGGGATACATAATAACGTCCGTTTAATTATTTCATGGCTCTCGGGTTTGCGAATTGACGATTTTTAAAATACTAAATTAGTATAACTTTCTCAATCAAAAGTGCTTCAATAGCCTTGCATACTTCTAACACTAACAACATTTTTCTCATATTGTATTTTATACGACAGGTTATCAGGTCCAGCCGCAAAATGTCCATAGAAGAACTGAAAGCAAAAATAACGAAAAACATTCAGTACCTGCAACAATGTACGGATTATACGACATCTGATGGCGCAGAAAAAGCTGCTGACGAAATTTCAGATATATTGTTAAGCATTTGGAATGAACCTGATAAAGAGAAAGTTCTTGCCAAACATGTTGCTAAACTGAATTTGGGTACGCTTTTCCTAAAGATGTGGGAAGCACTGTCGGGCTTTATCACAAAGAAACAGGGCCAAGGATATGAGTGTATTTATTCCATCTTGGTAATGTATCTCAACATCACAAATATTTCTCTTGAGGTTTCTAAAGAGCTGGGAGAAGTCGGCTGCATACGTTTGATGCTGCAAGCTCTGGAAATGTACGGACAGGACTCAGAGCTATGCCCAGGGCCAATCAGAACAATACATGTCTTTTTATTGAATGCTATTCAAAATTGTACCAAAAACATCAGTGTTTTTCGAAAAGCAAATGCAATCTCCATCTTCGAAAGGTATCTGATTTGTGAAGAAATTGTTATAACAGTAAATGCCCTTCTCATCCTCGCTTATATAATTGATGAGGAGGAGAGTAGCCTTCTTCAAACCACTAATGATGGAATCGTTGATTTGTTCTTACTATTGCAAGATGCCATCTTCAACGAAGATAATCGCGAACTAGAAATAACAGGTACGCAGTTGTCAGCACTAGACTTACTACGAGGGCTGAATAAGCTTGCCGTCAATGATGTCAACAAAAAACAAATCGCAAAACTGCCCGTGGCCGCGGCTACAGTTCCTTTGTTCACTCGAATGCTAGGTAATGATCATTTCTCTGAAGACGAGCAGTGTGAAGCTGTACAAGCGCTGCAGTGGACTTTGGCATTAATAGACGAGACCAAGATATCCAAGGAACTAGGTCTGGAACTGCAGACGTCGTTTAAAGGTAGGTTTTTTGGATTATCAGTATTTAGGTCAGATGGAGTTAGCATTATTAATTTGATCATGTTGATTGAAAGTTTTCTTGTGGAAATGCCAATTTTTTAACATAGCATCTATATTTATTCAATTTCAGCAATTGAAAAATTGGCAACGTCCGACAACCACAATCTGCAACAAATCTGTGCTCAGGCTCTTTGGCAGATCAAACAAATCAAGTATCCACTTTCAAGTGCGAAAACATCTGGACACACAGGGAAGGCCATGAAGTCGTCACAAAAGAGAAAAAGTCAGACGGAAAAGCTTGTACGCTATTGGACTAGAGAGGGTGGTCGCCTCGTTAGAACGCATGATGTCGCACAAAAGCGAAAATACAAAAATGGAATGTAACAAAATGCATGGTGTGGGATATAAGCAATGCAAGTAATATTTATTCCACGAGTGACCTTCAGGCCACGAGTGGAATAAGTTACTTGTACCAGCGCAGAGTGAGACATGGCAAAACGGAGCACTCTACAAGGACAAACCTCTAGCCAAGTAATCTATGTTTACAAACATACTGAGGTCATGGTTATGTCCTTAAAGTATACACCCACATGGAACCCTTGTTGTGAGGTTACATAATGTTGTCTTTTGAACCCTTGTGAGGTTACTAGGAAATTTTATTTGAAAAAAGGACCACTCTCTGGGCACACGTGTTATGAGGATGGTACAAGTAGTATTCCATGGCACATGTTATTTCTGGAGTAGGACCACTCTCTGGGTTGGTCTGTTTATCTTTAAAGTTTATACTAAAGGGTGGGGCAAGTGATCTTCCATGTGACTTGTTATGTCTGGAGTGGTACATGGGTTTTGACTCCACTCTAGAGTGGTACTAGGTAGTAAAACCACAGGGGTATGGTACAAGATCATTTATTGAATCAGTCACACGTGACCCATATATACTCCTCCAATTAAGTGACAAGGGTCTACGCAGGTGTTATAATTATTAAAATGTCACCCTTTGATCGTAACAGATGACGTAGGCCAACCCGGCAACCTTAGTCAAGATGGCAAGAACCCATACCGGATCGGCTATGTATTTTACACAACCCACACCATCTATGTTGTGTACATATCACAATTGAAAATTTGTGTGCATGTCACAGTTTAGTACTTAGGGGCTGTGCAATAATTATTTCCCCCTCCGAACGGCCCGCCACAAATCGCTAGCCCCCCTTTTCGGCCTGCCAAAAATCGCTTGCCCCCCCCACGGCCCGCCAAAAATCTTTGCCCCCCCTTACACATGCCAAATTTTTGGGATCCCAATTTTCAAACCTTAAATGGTGTAGATATATGTTGCGAGCGCAGCAAACAGGAAAATTTGCATATTAAAGCGTTTCCGTATTGTTTTCCTAAGCCTTTTTATAGCGTTTTATTTAAAAGGCGCCCCATGAATGTGTGCCAAAAACGCTTGCTCCCCCTCTTGGTTGGCCAAAATTGCTTCCCCCCTTTGGCTCGCCAAAATTTCTTGCCCCCCCCCAATTTTACCCTCCCCAGGGCTCATAATTATTGCACAGCCCTTAGTACTTTAGCTCCACCACATACTTCTTTGTCACCCCAAAAATAAGAAGATAGCGCTCCGGTGAGTGTACCAAATTTGAGTATCGTAGAAGTTTAATTTTGCTTTCTATTTACATTTACGTATGAATACATCATTATTTGAATAGATTTATTTTGCAAATGTGGCACCACTGGGATTCAAACCTGAGGCCTCTGGCAAGAGTATCAAGAGGCGACAGTCTTTACCACCATACATACTACTGTACTTCCCTAAATATGTCACAATAGTCACTCTGAAAGACTGGGTTGGTATTATAACACTTGCCAGCTACATTAACACTCTGTCGGTCACAAACACTTTGTGAATGGTAAAAAGAAAATACTTTAAAATAGCTTAAAGGGGTCCATATGAACTACGATTCCGTTTCATTAATAACATCCCAGAAAACACAAAAATGTATTAAACATGTTATGTTTTGGTTTAGATAAAAACGTTTTAATAACATTAAATGTCGGGTTATATAAAGGTCATGGAAACGTTTTAAAACGTTTGGTATGGCAACACATTGCATCAATATTTTAAGAATGTTTTCAAAATGTTATTGTAAAATATTTTTTGCAAATATTGTTTCCAAATATTTTGTCAACAATTGAATAACATTACGTTAAAATATTTGCAGTAGGTTTTCAACAAATGTTTTTGAATGTTGTGAAAACGTTTTATACCCTTTTTATGTCCTTTATATAACCCGACATTTAAACGCTTTCTGGCAACCTTTTCTAGCCTTTTACGAATGATGTCGAAAACGTTTTGTGTTTGCTGGGATGGGTCCTAAGAAGCCGCTGCCAATAGCTACCAACAGGAAGGTCAATTTCTATATCGAAAATATATTTAAACATGAAACCCTAAAATATTAGTGTGTATCAAAAATGTTTTAACGGATTGTCAGAATGTTAATTACAAAACAGCAGATTTGCTAGCGATTAAACAATATGATTTTGAAAGATCGTGTAAGGCAATTACTGACAAAAATCTTGGTCAAAATCCATGACTTTTATACATCTTTATATATTTCTGGTAGTCAGACCTCTTCAGTTGAAGACAATTTAATCTCAAGTAATAATTTTTTGAATTCATTGAATATTTCCAAGTTGCCTGATGAAGATAAGATTACTCTTGATCAACCCCTTACTAAAAATGAAATTTTTCAAACCATTTCATTAAGGCTCCAGGTTTTGAGGGTATTCCATTGGAGTTTTATTGTGTTTTGGAACGATATTAGTGATTTGCTGATGGCTAAATTTAATTACTCTGTTGAAAATGATCTTTTTTCTCTGTCTCAGAGAAAGGGTATCATCACTCTCATTCCAAAAAAAAAGAAGAAAAAACCTCAAAATTGAGAATAACAGACCAATTTCTTTACTCACAGTGGATTACAAAATCAAAAACAATGGCTAATTGTTTGAAGAAATGCATTGATAATCTTATTCATACTGACCAGGCTGGTTTTTTGAAAGGCAGAAATATTGGTAACAAAATCAGATTGCTTTATGGATATTATCGATTATACTGAGGCTAACAACTTGCCAGCTGCTATCCTCTTCATCATCATCATCATCAGTCGGCTGTGGAGCAGGCGACTACAAGCTTTCTCCAACTATTTCTATCTTGGGCAAGCGAAACAATTTTGTTTGGCTGCAGCATCCCTTCAGTATCTCCCAGGAGGTGCTGGACATACTGTAAGTACAGTGTGCGCGGCCGTCCGGGTTTCCTCTTCACATGTGGTGGAATATAAAGGGCATATTCTTTCACAGGCTCGTCGTCTTCAAGACGCAGTACATGGCCGAGAAATTTGAGTTGATGAATCTTGACTCTGGCAACCAGTGAAGTGGTGTTGGTCAGATTGTAGATGGTTTCATTTGGAATCCGATCCACACGCTTGATGTTTAACGTGACTCTGTAGCAAGATGTTGCAAAGGCATTAATCTTGTTTTCCATGTCCTTGGTGATTACCCATGATTCGCACCCGTACAGAAAGACAGTAACACAAGTTGTCTCAAACAGGTTGATTTTTAAATCGCTGAATAGATTTATCAGGTTTGTAGATATACATTAAGGAAAATTTTCCTTGAAACAAAACCAAATAATTTACTCACTATTGACGGTTTCGCCTTTCATAGTCGACAGGCATCATCAGAATGATGATGGATGATCGTTACTTCCGGTAGGACGAATCCCGACTGTAGAGGGTGTATTTGATTTACTTATAAGAAAAAGCATTAAATTTACTTTAAGAAAGAACATGAAGACACTATCCCATTTTTGGACACTCTTATTGTCAAAAAACAGATGGCTCGGTCAAGTTGTTAGTCTATAGAAAGGTCACCCACACTGACCAATACCTAAATTTCGACTCCCACCATCCCATACACCACAAACTGGGTGTAATTCGCACTCTATTAGACAGGATGGACAACGTAGTAACGGAAGACGAGGATAAGAAACTAGAAGAAGAAAAGATCAGGCAGGCGCTCGGGCGCTGTGTCTACCCCGGCTGGTCATTTAAGAAAGTGAAAGACAAAATGGCTAACAGACAGATCAAGCCTAACACCAATAAAGACAGTACTAGTAATCCCACTAAGGGTTTTGTGGTGATCCCGTACGCATGGAATAGCCACTGCCATGAAGCCCAACACTACGCTCCGCAAAATGCTAGTTCATCCCAAAGACAAAATAGATCCTCTTAACACTACTGACTGCGTTTATGAAATACCATGCGCTAACTGCAATCACTCCTATGTTGGTGAAACGGGACGAAAATTTGAGACACGCCTAAAAGAGCACCAAAAAGAAACGGACAGGGTGTCTAAAACCAAAGCTAATTACACCCGGCAAACCCGTAAACAATCCACAAGTGAGCAGTCTAAGTCAGCTGTAACAGACCATGCAGTACAACAAAACCATGTCATCAATTGGGACAATGCTAAAGTTCTATGCAAGGAGTGTGATACTAACGCAAGACATGTCAAAGAATCAATATGGATCAGGAGAAGAGGAACCAACGTCATGAACAGCCTGACGAGGGGGCCCACTACCTGAGTCACGTGTATGATCCTCTCCTGGCTGTAAATACACCCTCTACAGTCGGGATTCGTCCTACCGGAAGTAAGGATCATCCATCATCATTCTGATGATGCCTGTCGACCATGATAGGCGAAACCGTCAATAGTGAGTAAATTATTTGGTTTTGTTTCAATGAAAATTTTCCTTAAAGCTTGATTTTTGTTTCGATTGGCATGGATGGGCTTCTCCAAAGGCGTTCCAGTTTTCAGGCATTTGATAGTGTTAATTGTGACTTTCTCTTTAATGTTTTGAAATATTTTAATTTTGGGAATAATTTTTTGAAATGGGTATCTGCATTTCATACTTATAGAAAGTCTTATGTTATGAATAATGGGTTTATCACTGATCGCATTTCTATGAACCAAGGTTGCCCAATCTCCCCTTACCTTTTCCATTTTGTTATGGAAATTTTGGGTATTGCAATTAGGGATAACCTTAAAGTATTTGTGGGATTCCGATGATTGGGGATCAGATAAAGATTAGTATGATGGCGGATGACACCACCTGCTGTTTTGATGGTTCTATTGAGTCGTTTGATAATTTATTTCAACGCTTAACACCTTTGCACATTATTCAGGTTGTAAAATCAATTTATATGGATTGGTTCTAGGCAGAGGATGATTTAAGGAAGCCCCATCATGCACTGTAATAGTGTTATCACTAGAGTTTCAACTGCCACTTTACTTTTCAAATCCCATTGAATTATGTGCAAAAGATGTTGTTTTAGAATTATGTGTGTGTCACTATTACTTGGTCGATTTCAGATCTAAAGTGATGTATGCATGAAGGATAATTTACACCTTCTGTAGATTACATAAAATGTGAAATCGACCAACTTTTTGAAGGTGTTTTTATTGTAAATATATCTGTCCAAATTCAAATTTAACCATGCACGTGTGTATGCAGTGTGCGGGCAGTGGTGTCATGTTCACTCACACAGCTATGCTAACCGCAAGACTTGCTGGGAAGTGCTTAAATCATCCTCTGGGTTCTAGGAAAGGTTCAACTTTTCTTCCATATCAAGATAAAGGATTACAATAGAAGACAGATCAGTTTAAAAGCCTGGGTATTCAATTTTCCCTTAATATGGTCTTTATGTATGATTTGAATTATAAGATTATAATAATATTATTATTAATTATAATCACATTGAGCAAATTTTAAACTGCTGGAGGGCCATGACTTTGACACTAAAATTTGCCGCAATTTTTATATCTTTTTTCTGTTCTCTCTATTAAAATTCCTGATTCCATTTTTAACAACCTTTAAAAACCTTTTTTAATTTCATTTGGAATGGTGGGAATGACTGGAATAAGAGATCGCTGATGTGTTAGGTTATACTATTAATTGGAGATCTTAATGATTGACCCTATTGCATTTACTCAAGCTCAAAAAATGGTTTGGATTCAAAAACTTTTGGACGAAAATTTTTACAGTTCTTGGAAAATGTATTTATGAATATTATCCATCATCCAGGTAGATCAAATAGTTGTACTAAATTGCACAATGATGATTTTCTTACGTATATTTTTCTTTGCTATAAATTTAATATATATAGATCCAAATTCTTTAATATGATCCCTTCTTTCAGGGCTCTTAGATTATTTCTTCTGAATTATCAAAGAGGAAGATTGAGTATAATATTGCTAAAAAGAAAGGAAAGTTGGGAAAGCATTTTGGAAAGTGGAAGGTTGGTTTTGACCTGTAGATGGAACACTGATTCTTTCTTTGTATTTTATATTCTTTGATTTGCCACACATACATGTAGTATTTATTTGTCTTGTAAGAAATCACTTTTTTTTTATTTGGGTTGATTGTAGGGGGGGGTGTTTGTGTTTTGTGCATGTAGGAGAGTGAACTTAATTTTTATAAAAAGGCCATGTATTTTGTTATTATGTTGTTGAAATAAAATTGGTTGTCAGTAGCACCATGGCTGTCAGAAAAAAGATCGTGTAAGGCACATGCTGAGCACAATGCTAGTAACAGCAATACACACGACTGGCGGCGCAGTCTTAACTTCGTTCACGACCAATTTGTGACCTCTGACCTATCTGTGGAAAAACCGTAATTTCGCTAGTGCCGTAGACTTCATAGGGCCTTATTTCTTTTCAAAATCTCATTGGCAAGTACTTCTTTTTAAACAAATTGAATCAGGTGACGATTAAAATGTAGTAAAGGATACATGGGATCTGAAATTTGTAAGTTAATTTGTGCTACATGATTATGTCCAACGTCCACTTACTACTTAGTCAAGTTAGTATACAGTATCCGTAGAACAATGTCAGTTTGATAACAATAAACAATCAATGTCTGTCGGAACTAAGTGGGACGTGGAAAACTAGGTAGGGGTCTTTGAAGGCTCTTCCCGATTTTAGGCCTCTTTAGTTTGTTTGTCGAATGAGCTGAAATTTACATATTATAACAGTACCCTATAGGCCACTGTGTGGTAATCCATATATTCCAACCGTTTCAAGGTATCTATGAATAATTAATTAGGTGACGTATAAGTAAATTTACCAACTCTAGGATGTTGTGTTTCGACGAATACGCCATAAAAACGATTGAATGTCATTACATTCATAATATTTTAAGCACTACTATTAATCCTAATAATAATATTAAAATAATAATAATAACAATAATAATAATAATAATAACTTATAATCCTAACTATATAATAATTAAGCAAAGTAGATTTAAACTGTCATTCAACACAAACATATATTGAGATAGTTACCTCAATATTTCGAAGTGTACAACACACATCCTCATCAGGAGGGCTCCCAGAGGCGGATTTAAGCTGTCAGCAAGTCAGCAGTTGCTGACAAGGCCCCCTGCTATTTTGGCCAAAGGCCCCCTGCTTTTTTTCCTTTAATTGTTTTCTGCAAGGTTCAAAGGTGCGGTGGGTAGAACAGTAATAAAATGTTATATATGCCCGTGCGTGCAAGGGGCCATTCTATTTATGCCCGCATTTTTTATTCTTGGGTTGCTTCTCCTTCTCCTCCTTCCACATGAGTGTCAAGTTTAGCAGCCCTAACCCTACACCTGGGGCCCTACCCCGAAAAGTTTAATTTTGCCCGTTTTGGGGCCAGCAAGAGGTCAAAGTTCAAGGGCCCCAGAGGCCCAAATTTAATATTTGGCCATACACTTTCTATAGAATCAGGACTACGAATTGATACACTGATAATCCTAGAGCATTATACATTCTCAAAATACAAGTAGGTTATGTAGTATGGGCCCAAGGGCCCCGAATGTTACATATAAGGGTATCATTAAAGCTGGCTCTAACACTACAAAAGATCCCGTATGGGGACCGTGATACACTCAGGCCTAAAGCCCTTTTTAGATGTGAATTTTGCCAATTTTGGCCCAGATATCTAAGATCAAGATTTCCTGGAGGCCCAAATGTCAAAACAAGAACTATTTAGACATGAGCTCCAAAGGTCAAATATTATAAGTCCTCTTGTTTTAACATTTGCGGCCCACTGCCCCAGGGTCGGAAATAAACAAAGTTCCTATATAATTATTCCAGCTACTGAATTTTTACTTGTTAGTTAAGTTGAAATAGTCATTTCCTTTTATATTGATTAATTGCCCATGACAACTCATAGTTCAGTTGCAAAGTGTATTTGGTCCATAATTATGCTGTGCAGGTTTTTGATTAAGGCTTGGAACCAAGTTACAACTTTGCTGAAGACCTTGAATTACCAGAAAAACTTTGGTGGCAAAAATACACCTTTTCCCAAAAGGAGTTATAGCTCCCTCAAGGTCATACAGGAGTCAAATTTCAAAATTGATCAGATTTCGTTCAAAACCAAATCAAAGTCAAAACGATTCAGAAAAAGTATACTTTTCAGTATACTTTTTCTGTAAAAGTCTACCTGTAATGTATTTTTCTGGAATATTAGTTTATCCGTGTTCTATAATCTATGTCCCATAGCTAGGAGGCCGTTGGGCCGACGTAGTGATGGCTTTAGAGATGCATAATTACCAAAGTTCTCTGTCCTCAGCTGATCGTATGAGCTGGTCAAAGTTCAATCCAGTCCAGTCTTTGATGTTATCAATCCACGTCTTCTTTGGTCTTCCTCTCTTCCTTACCCCATCTGTACCTCCCTGCAGAATGGTGTTTGCTAGACTGTTCTTCCATCTGATCACATGGCCAAACCACTGGAGTTGTCTTCTTTTCACAATGGAGATCAGGTGTTCATGCTCTCCAATGAAACTTTCCATCATTGCCCTTACTTTTAGAGACCATTTTATGGAAATAGGATAGTTTTTAAGGTTTTGACCCTTGTGGTGCCCAAAATGCGACCGTTGACCCTTTTGCTGGATAACTCAGATAATGCATCTCAGATATTTCAAACCATACTTTTTCTGAATCTTTATGATCAGAGCAACACTTTGGCGTGGTTTATAACATGATCTGATCAATTTTGAAATTTGACCCCTGTATGACCTTAACTCTTTTCTGAGCAAGGTGCATTTTGGCAACCCAAGTTTTTCCTATTCCTTGAGGTTAAATTATGATATCAAAACTGATTCTGGACCTTATGCAAGGGATCAAGTTTGCTTGCTTCTTGACTATCAAGCAAAAACAGAAAAAGAAATATTCTTGTTCTCAAAATCTATATCACATTTTATTTCAAATATTACGCAATGGAATGAATAATCATTCGCAAACATATCTCATCACATTGAGCCGAAGTAATGTGCATTACGCACTGTTCAAATTTTTCTGGGCCCCCAGAATATTTTGCTGACAGGGCCCTTTTCCTTAAATCCGCCTCTGAGGGCTCCAATGATGAACTGTTGCAGTTGAATGTCCTGCTCTCGACCTTTGATGTCCTTTCTATTGGATTAGGGCATTATATAACGAACGGAGCTCAAGTCCTTGATCACGGTTGAGCGCTGGAGTGTGTTTTCTGATTTGAAGGGCCTCCCGCACCAGACGGGGATATCGTGCAGACAGAGAATACCCCCTGAATGGTGCCTGAAACTTTACCATAATTGATCAATATTCATCCAGAAAACTATGCTGGGTTTATTATTTTGTTCTCACAGATTTTAGTGCCTTGCTCAGCCAAATGCCAAATGGAGTTGATTACAAGCAAATATCAAAATTGGTTTGAGATATTTTATTAGTTGTCTCATTTAGCACTCTTTTTTTTTGGGTAATGCAAAAGAATAATGCATGCCCTTTGTATCGTATAACCTTCGATATTTACTTTGATTGATATAATTATTTCATATCGATATTCTCATCAGATATGATGTCTATTGTTAATGAATAACACCGTTTTCCCTTTGATAAATGGTCATTTATGCCAAATGCAGTTGATTGCAAGCAGATATTAAAATTAGATATCTTATGATTTCGTTGTCTCTTTTAGCACTCTTTCCTGTATAGCTATAGATCTGTGAAGTATTGCCTACTGTACATTTATAATTCTGGACCTAATTTAAGAAGTTAATAGTCATGAGACATATTAGATTGAAACTACGAGTCGCAAAGTATAAAGGTATTATAGGTTTAATTGAATGACTGCTTGTATTTTAGGTCTGGTATACATAATAACGTCAATGTAATATTACATGACTCACGGGTTTGCGAATTGACGATTTTTGAAATACTAAATTAGTATAACTTTCTCAATCAAAATGAAAGTGCTTTAATTGCCTTGCATACTTCTAACACTAACAGCATATTTCTTATGTTGTATTTATGTGCAACAGGTTATCAAGACCAGCCGCAAAATGTCTATAGAAGAGCTGAAAGCGAAGATAACGGATAAAATTCAGTACCTGCAACAGTGCAGGCATATTGGACCAACCTGGTATACAGAAAGCTATTGCCAGACATCTTGCTGACCTGAATTTAGGCACGTTTCTTAAAAGGGTTTGGGAGTCACTCTCGGGATTCATACTAGAAGTAAACAGCCAAGGCTATCAGTGTATTTGGTCCATCCTTAGAATGTATTCCAACATCACAGATATATCTCCTGAAGTTTCAAAAGAGATGGGAGAAGTCGGTTGCATACATTTGATAGTGCAAGCTTTGAAAACACACAGAGAGCAGTGTAATGGCGACCAAGGACCACTCTACGATATAACTCTTTTTTTACTGAACGATATACAAAATTGTACCAAAAACATCAGTATTTATCGAAAAGCAAATGCAGTCTCAATCTTCAAAACGTATCTGAATTCTGAAGACATGTTTAAAGTACGCGCCCTTCAAACCCTCGCATATGTAGTTGATGAGGAAGAAAGCAGACTTCTTCAGACAACTAACGATGGGGTAGCTTTTTTATTGTCATTATTGAAAGATGCCATCTCCAACGAAGATCATCGCGAAAGTGGAATAGCAGGCTTGAAACTTTCAGCACTAGAGCTACTTCAAGGACTAAATAAGCTTGGCGTATATTATGACAACAAAAAACAAATTGTAAAATTAGGCGGGGTTCCTGTGTTCATTCGCATGCTAGATAATGATTTCTCTGAAGACGAGCGTTGTGCAGCCGTGCAAGCGCTGTGTAATTTGATAGACGAGATCAAGACATCCAAGGAACTGCAGACGTTGGTTGAAGGTAGGTATTGTGCACGGATTAGGCCAAAAAAACATTTTGTTTCCTGTAGCAGGTCTAAATAGTCAAATGCGAAATGCAGGTTTTTTTGTTGTTGCTTTTTTTAAAATAAAATTATGAAATAAAAAGAAAAATACCTTTTTTGCTGCAAATTGAAATGGCAATTAACAGTGGGTCTCTCCAACACACACAAAAAAATCATATTTTTTTCATATACAAGAATATTTATGATCTCCAGTAGTTTTTTACTACGCTCGTTTGTTGTGTAATGTGTATATGTTTACTCCAGTAGTGTTATATATCATTTTTTGCGATTTTCTCGGGTTTTTGTGAAAAAAATTCAAATGCGCAAAATAAGCCATCAAAAACGAAATGCGCGCTACAGGAAACGAACTTTTTTGGCCTTACACGACATCTCATAGTGCAGAAAAGGCTGCTGGCGAGATTACTAAAATGTCTTGTCAAGCATTTTGAATCAACCTGATAAACATAAAGATCTTGCCAAACATATTGCTAAACTGAATTAGTGCACGCTTTTTCAAAAGGTTTTGGAATCACTGTTGGGGTTTATTAAAAAGAAACAGCCAAGGCTATGAGTGTATGTATTCCGTCGTTGTAATGTATGGCAACATCACAGACATCTCCCCTGAAATTTCGAAAACGTTTGGAGAAGTCGGGTGCATGCGAATGATGCTGCAAGCTCTGGAAACATACGGAAAGACTGCAATAATGACCCAGTGCTATGCCAGGGCCACTCAGAGCAATACATGCCATGTAATTGAACGCTAATTGTACTCAAAAATTGTACCTGAAACATCAGTGTTTATTGAAAAGCAAATGCAATCTCCATCTTCGAAAGGCATCTGAATAGTGACGAAATTGTCACAAAAGTAAATTCCCTTCGCATTCTCGCTTATGTAGTTGATGTGGAGGAGAGTAGCCTCTCCAAATCACTAACCATGGAGTAGTTTATTTGTTCTTAATATTATAAAATGCCATCTCCAACGAAGGTCATCACGAACTAGAAATAACAGGCACACAATTTTCAGCACTTGAGTTATTATAATGGCCGAATAAGCTTGCCGTCAATAATGCCAACAAAAAACTAATCGCAAAGATTACCTAGCACTCGAATGCTAGGTAATTTATCTGTAAACGAGCAGCGCAAAGCCGTGCAAGCGCTACAGTGGAATTTGGCGTTTATAGACGAAATAAGGGCTGGAACTGCAGACGTCGTTTTAATGGTACCCCCCCCCCTCCAATGTTAATATCGAACGCAATATAGGCATACCCTCATATTTGGCATGTATGGTACTCCACGATCCAGTGATACAGAAATAAGTACAAACATCCTCCACATAATATTGCTGGGACGTCATCATGTGGGCGTACCCTCGCAACATTGGGAAATTCTTGCTATCCCCCCAGGTAAAAATTCTATTGCTAAAATGAGCACAAATGAAAAATTTGCGAGTAGGTCAAGTCATTTGGGCGTAAATACGCGTGTTTTTTTGTATGCGGAATGAAAAGAAAAACCTTAGCCACCCTCACTCCTTTTTGATTGAAAAGTTTTCTTTATCCACAAATATCCACTTTCAAGTGCAAAAGCATCTGGACACACAAAGAAGGCCATGAAGTCGTCACAAAAGAGAAGAAATCAGAAGAAGAAACTTGTACGCTATTGGACCAGAGAGAATGGTCGCCTTGTAAGAAAGTACAAAGGAAACGTATGATACAAAAATGAACGCTGTTTTGACATGTTCCCACAAAAAATAACAGGCCAACATTTTTTGTACTCTCTGAAATTCTAGAAAATATAGTTTTGTAACATGTCCTAAATTTTTAGGTGTAAATCGAATGCAACTTTTAGTGACTATCACTCACTTGTAGACCGCTCTCTCCCGAAGGGCATTAAAGGGGGGTAACCCTATCGGTTTAGGATATGGATTCTCTTCAAACTTACAAACAATGTCAAATATTGTCCCCTTTATCCATCTATGTGAGAAAACGGGAACAATTTCAGCATTGGTACGCGTGAATTGCATTCTGGTCAGGCATCCCGAAACAACGGCCGAGCGCATGTCCCGGTGGAAACAGGAAGTGTTCGCCTTGGCACTGAAAACCGGCTCGCCCCTGTACACTTTTATACCCTCTATTCATACTGATTAATCTTAAAAACATTACATATCACTGCGCTCATTATCATTCTTGACAAGATAGCCCATGCTGTATTTACTTCGCTTAATTATTTCTTTATTTTTAGCTATATGATACACATTTTCACATATCGTCGTCCGTATTCCATAGTGGCGTATAGTGGGACGCCGCGAATAAACAACTTTTCGAGAAAATCGGGTTTGAAGAAATGCCAATTTAAAATCGAGTTGTGTAAATCAGACATTCATTATATTTTGTAAATGATGTGAAATGCCTGTAGTAAACTAAATAGATTTTATTGTTATATATTTTTCAAAAGAAATAAATACATACTATTGCTGGCAAACTGAAAATAAAACTATACGTCACTATGGAAAACGAACAAAACGCAATACCCTAACCTAACGTTAACCGTACGCCACCTCGGTCGCCGTGTAATCCCTATGGCGTTACTTTTCTTCGTTCGTATTCCATAGTGGCGTATAGCTCCGATACGCGTACGCCACTATGACATACGATGTTTTTCATTTTGCCGATATTTCATAATTATAAAATGTGTATAAAAAGTGGCGTATGGTCGATACGCCACTATGGAATACAAAAATGTCACTTTGTAGCTATACGCCACATTTAATTAATTAATTACTAATTAATTAGCTAATTATGACTGATGAGACTTAGAAAAATGAAAGAGAACATCATTAAAAACATATGTGCCAATTTTCAAAAAATGACCAAAAATCACTATACGCCACTATGGAATACAGCCGACGATATATATGATTTTTCTTTGTTTTATTTTTTAACTAATTTTTTAATGGGGGGGGGAGGTGCTCTCATGATTTTGTTCATATACCTCGTATCATGCTTGACAATATAGGTCATGTTTCCTTATTTATTTCGCCTCTTATGTATTTCTTTATTTTTGTTTTTTGTTTTATATCATTATAGCGCCATCTATAGTTTGACATTAGTGGGCCTATTTGATGTATTTTTGCGGACGAATTGGTACTGGGGTGAAGTCTTCCGAATCTATTCCGATTTCATTCTATGACTACCCAAAACTCCCGTGTCGTGTAAAATGCGAACAACTGGTAGCCTGTAAAAACCGCTGTGTTTCATGATTTCTCCGGAAATACGTCGACTTGGAGCGTCAAATTTCAGGATAGTAATGAGAAAAATAGTATCTCTTATGTGATAACAAAACATCACCCACTATGAAAAAATCGGGGAGATGATGCTGTCGATCGGGTTACGGACCTTTAAAGCTAAACCACTTGACGGATATTTTTTGTACTTGCTGTCAATCAAGTATAATGTATACATTACATGTAGGCTAAAAGCTGAGTATGTGGGGCATCTGCAAATGACGTGTAAATGATATGTAAATGACAGATAACAGCAAAAACAGCTCCCATATCTGTCCATAACATTGGTCAGTGCAGCGAGTCATGAGATTTCAAGTGGGTGAATATTGATTGGCAAGTGTCATATTTGGGCATAAGTGCAGTCCACCATTCAATGTGGGGGATAGACTAGACTTTACCGATTGATTTTGCTGGAGTAATTTCCTGTTAACCAGGTATAAGTATTGCAAAGGTCGAATCATGTTTGCTGTGCAGCATAACTGCACTATGGAGCGTAAAGTTTCAAGTTGAGACCTTTCAATTGTTGAGTTACTGTTCTTTGTTAAGATAGTCAGTGATATGTCCTTTGTGAATGGCGACATATGTGATACTCTGTATTCAATGCTGTACCTATTTATAAAGGACATACGATTGCCAATACAGGTGTCTTTAGGCATTGAACATCAACTCAACAGATGGAATTTCTCGACACTCTCAACTTGTGACTTTAAATACTTCTCCAATAAAATTACAAGGATCTACTTAGGTATTATAATTCGCCGTAGTAAGTAGTGATGTAACAAGATTAATTACCATATAGGCCAATAGTATTAGTTTTAACCTGGACATTTTTTGTAAGAAGCTGATTTTTTCTGGAATAGGTCCAGAAATATGTGTAGAATCACTGATAAAAAGCTCTGTCGCAATTTACAGATCCACCTGCTACGATGCCAGTTGACACAGACACAAGCTTATTAGCCTCATAACCAGCAAATGGTAGATGAGCATTTAACCATCCTTCAAAATGCCGCCATCCTTGGTGTCTCTTGCCTGTCGAACTCTAGCTGTCTTTGTGTTGCTCTGATGTGAACTCCAGTGAACTGCTTCATGCGTCACAGATAGGAGCACAACGAGGAAGCGCATGAACCCACTTGGTCAACATGTTGTCTGTAATGCCCCGTCCATGTGTCATTCCTCCTGATGTTTTCAGTGTCCGCATTAAGAACTGCTCTATGGTCTGGTCTGAAAAGTTGCCATTCCAGAATGCCCTAGTTTGGTCTCAAATTGACTTTTTGATTTTGAAAATCCAGATCCGGGAATTGGAAAGGCGGCAAATTTTGGATTTCGGATACTTGCAAGGGTTGAATCATCTTAATATGGATTTATAAAGATTCCTCATACCTCAAAACATATGTTTAGATACCTTACTTGTGTTTCTAGCTAGTATGATTTAGAAATTATGATAATAACATGAAAATGGCGGCCCTTTTGGACGCCATCCTGGATTTTGGACACTTGCAAGGGTTGAATCATCTTAATATTGATTTATAAATATTCCTCATACCTCAAAACATATGTTTGAATACCTTAATTGTGTTTCTAGCTAGTATGGTTGGGAAATTATGAAAAAATATGTAAATGGCGGCCATTTTGGACGCCATCTTGGATTTTGAAAAACGCCCTCGTGGGATTTGCGGGGACTTTTTGTCAGTGATAGTACACATGTTCCTGCACCTATTCCTGAAAAAAAAAAACAGCTTGTTACAAAAAATGACCTCCTATTTGGCTATATGAGCTAATACTATTGGCCTAATAGCGTAAAAATATGAAATGGATGACGGGCTGTATGGATCCACATTTCAAATTCAGATATGCATTAGACATACATTTTTCAAACCATTAAAATAATAACTTTTCATGCTTAGTCTTGTGGTTAGATTTTTAACTCGTAATAAACTGGCAGATTCTAAAATTAGAATTGTTCAGTATCGAAGTGCCATTATAGTTATGCCATTATGATATGTTGCATTCAATAATATAAGCCTACGTATACTTTACTTTTACTGTCACAAATATAATTATATAAACTTTTTCATAACCATTTTATACTAGTATTTTGATGTAATAAATATCAGTATAATTTCGAGTTCAACTGAATGCGTTCATCATGATTAATAACATATTTTTATTTATCCAAAATCGACTATGGCATAGTCTAATTTCAGACACGTTTATTCAATATTTTTCACATAAACACACAAAGTTTTGTCTGTGACCTTTTTAGTCACCTTGCATATATCGCTACCTTGTGTCTGTTGTAGCACAACCCTTTGTTTTTGGTTATTTGCACGTAGCTCAGGTTGCATTTTGGTCGTCTTGGCAAGCGCCCGTTAGTTAAAGGGCCGGGGCATTTCGTGATCCACAGCCTCATCCCCCACCTTTCCCAAAAAAAGTTGAGATTTTTACACCACTGGATACCTCTGGCTATATAATGTTTATGTACCAAATATTTCTTGCAGATTAATTCGTTTAGCAAAAATATCGCCAAATTTGAATTTCGTTCTGGCTCGTTCTGGTGCAACAGAACGAAATTACAACACATTGTCTATGGAGCAGAGTAATACACATTATCATGCATAACTCGCAAACGCAAAATCGGAATCAACTGGAATTTTGGGAGTACGCTTTTTTTTTTTTTTTTTATTGAAAAATGTCATAAAAGAGGCTGCTAGGATCACGAAATCCTCCTTTAATCATTATATGCTTTGCATAAGCACTACACCTGCTCGTATATTTTATTGAATGTACATGTACGTCCGGGATGTACGTGTACGCCTGGCTTGACATGGTTAATTCACAGCTGGTAATTTTCACGTGATTTATATTTTCGCGGTTCTCGCTGACAATTTCAGAACCGGACATTTAAAAGCCTGCGAAAATTTTGTTGACCCAACTGCTTTGATATATAGCTGTTTACAACTTTTAATATGCAAAATTGCAAAACTGTTCCGAACAGTAGAAATCGCAAAAAATTAATACCGCATAAAAATCCCGCTATACAGCATATCCATACTATTTGTTTCTAGTCTACCAAACCCCTGGGAATTCTACTGTTGCTTCAATTGTTTCATTGCGTACCTGGTATATTTTACCTATATGTACGCCGTGGCTTGACAAGATTTATACCATTTCAACCCTATTTGTCTACCATACTCCTGGGAATTAAAATAGGCCTACCTGATATGCAAATAAGAAGGCGGTGGATTGTTACTGCTTTGGATGACGACATCATCACATCAAAAGCTATCATTCAAAGGTGGGTTTATATTTATATAAGTGGTTTGCCGTTCAATAACGCTACATTGACATTTTTCCCTGCAATGAATCAAGTTCTAATACTCCGTTGGTAAGGTAAAAACTAAATTGTTATGTTGGCGTAACGGGCTGATCAAAAATAGGGTAGGTAGGTAGGGAATTATTTTTAGGAACTGTTTTTGAACAATGTTGAGTTGAAACATTCCTTTGTTAGAAGGACCCACCAATATGAGTCTTAAATATAATACTCTTTGTACTTCTTCAATACTGCATACCAGATGTCGGTATGAAAGGTCCTGTACGGTTTGCATTGGCTCGATCAATTGCATGTCTCGATAGGAACCGCAAGCCACCGCAAGTCAAAGTGTCCCTCACTGTCTGGACTGCACAGCATATCCGTGTTGGAATTCATCACACAGTTTATGCGCAAAGTCTCCGACCAAAATGTGTAATTCCACCCTTCTAATCGATTGGAATATTGTTTTTGAACTAGATTTACCAACCACTGAAACAGATTAGTCGTCAGAGTAGCCGGGGCCGCGGAGGCTGCCATGACGAACACTGGTTTGGTATTTCCGGGTTGAGTAAGATTCCGTTTTTTCCGAGAGCACCGTCGTATATTTGGCGAAACAATTAAAGTTTTGCTTGTTTTAGGGTCGATCGATCGGGTTTTTTTTTTTCAAAACAAAAAGTGTAGGTTAGGGCCTAATAATAGGGTCGGTCGGGTTACGCCAACATAACAATTTTTTTGGCCTAAGCGACGGGGGATTGGTATTTCACCAATAAGGTATAGCTCGCTTTTCCGAACGAAAGAAAAGGAGTCATATCTGATTGGCTAGAAACCGATCGCTAGATCGCACAGTGATGTAAATACAAACTCAGATGTAGAGATGTATTCAATTCCATTTAAATCAATATTCTATTATTGACGCAGATAAGGAAACTGGCATAGTGTTTCACTATGGTGCATTGTATTATAGACTTGTGATTTAATATTATTCTGTAGCCAGTGCTGTACAGCACGTGGTTCTGAGCTGAATGGGCTATGCTTGTTCTTTACATATGATTATAATTCTCAAACAGTTGAACATATCACATTATTATCGTACTATTTAAAAACATTTCGATGAAAATGCAGTAAAATATATGTGTTGAAAGAAAAGTGTAGGGATACTTTTTTTGGCGCAGTATACATCTGTGAAGTATTTTCTATGTACATTTATGATACCAGACTTATTAGATTGAAACTACACTCTAAATTAGAAAGACTTAAAATTTAAATCTTAGTTGAGTCTTTAAGATTTATTTTACGCGGGGTTTGATTTAAATTTTCTTTTTAAATCTTTCGAAAGACTTAAACATTAAACCAATCACAACGCGATGGTGCGTGCACGTGATCAAATCGAAACGTTTTCCTGGACTGCTCAGCCGCCATCTTTCTTTTGGGTTTCGTGTGGTGGCGAGCGAATGAATGAAGTGATATAATGGACGAATTTGTTTTGCAGAATGGCATCCCAGATGCTGTAATTGCCAATGTCAGTGACTATAACTTCCATGAAAAAGCTTACATTGTTGTGCACGAAGGGCCAATGTGAACATTATCTTCAATCGACGAGGTAGTAGTCTGTGCTTCTGCTGTATACGCTTACCTATACACATAAACTAAATTTATAAATGGGTATAGCTTATTTCCATGAGGGATCACACTCGGCCACTGCAGTGACACTGGAATTATCACTGGCACTGCAGACTATTGCTTGAACTTTATGAAAGAAGTAGTCCTGACTTGGTATTACTGCCGTGAATAGACGTATTGCTTGATAAGAAGTCACACAGACTTGTATTTAATATCGATATTTAAATCCCCATAAAGATTTAAAATCCCAGATATGCTTAAAAGTAAATCTTAAAGGACTTGAATATTAAATCCAATGGACGTGCATTTTTAAATCCCTGTGGGACTGAAATTTATTAAACTGTGTAAAGACTTATTTTAATCCTGATTGATTAGTCCCTAACTACAGTCTCTAAAAGTTTTGAAAGTAAGTCTTTTGGATTTGAATTTAAATCCCTGTAATTTAGAGTGTAGAGTCGCAAAGTGTAAAGGTATTATGTGCGATTAAATGACTGCTTGTATTTTGGGTCTGGGATACATAATAACGTCAGTTTAATATTACATGGCTCTCGGGTTTGCGAACTGAAGATATTCAAAATACTAAATTAGTATAACTTTCTCAATCAAAATGAAAGTGCTTTAATAAACTTGCATACTTCTAACACTAACAACATTTTTCTCATGTTGTATTTTATATGACAGGTTATCAAGTCCAACCGTAAGATGTCTATAGAAGAGCTGAAAGCGAAGATAACGAATAACATTCAGTACCTGCAACAGTGCACGGATTACACGACATCTGATGGCGCAGAAAAAGCTGCTGACGATATTTCAGATGTCTTGTCAAGCATTTGGAATGAACCTGATAAAGAGAAAGCTCTTGCCAAACATGTTGCTAAACTGAATTTGGGTGCGCTTTTCCTAAAGGTGTGGGAATCACTTTCGGGGTTTATCACAAAGAAACACGGCCAAGGATATGAGTGTATTTATTCCATCGTTGTAATGTATGTCAACGTCACAAAAATTTCTCCTGAAGTTTCGAAAGAGCTGGGAGAAGTCAGCTGCATAGGATTGATGCTGCAAGCTCTGGAAACGTACGGACAGGACTCAGAGCTATGCCCAGGGCCAATCAGAACAATACATGTCATGTTATTGAACGCTATTCACAATTGTATCGAAAACATCAGTGTTTATCGAGAAGCAAACGCAATCTCCATCTTCAAAAGATATCTGATTAGTGAAGACATTGTCATAAAAGTAAATTCCCTTCTCATCCTCGCTTATATAATTGATGAGGAGGAGAGTAGCCTTCTTCAAACCACTGATGATGGAATCGTTGATTTGTTCTTACTATTGCAAGATGCCATCTTCAACGAAGATAATCGCGAACTAGATATAACAGGTACACAATTGTCAGCACTAGACTTACTACGAGGGCTGAATAAGCTTGCCGTCAATGATGCCAACAAAATACAAATCGCAAAACTGCCCGCTGCTGCGACCGCAATTCCTGTGTTCACTCAAATGCTAGGTAATGATTTCTCTGAAGACGAGCAGTGTGAAGCTGTGCAAGCGCTGCAGTGGACTTTGCCATTAATAGACGAGACCAAGATATCCAAGGACCTAGGTCTGAGACTGCAGACATCGTTTAAAGGTAGGTATTGTAAAATATCACATTAAGTTTCACTACCTGCTGACAATTGATCAAAAATTGAATTTCCTCCTGAGGTTCGTATCTGTCAATGAGTTGACCAGATCACAAGGATGTCATTAAGGTAGAGGCAGTATATAACACAAATGGGTCAATGAGTTACATAAAAATGACCTTGTGTGGTATTTGGTTCCCAGGAAGTGAGTTTTGCCTGAGGCAATTTGTGGTTAAATGTTGATCCCTCACTACAAGAGTTATTACCGTCGATTTGGTTGAAAAAGGAGGTGAGACATGATCAAATCTCTCCAGGTAACAAAACGTAATGAGTATTTAGATCAGATGGAATCAGCATTATTAGTTTGATTGAAAGTTTTCTTGTGGAAATGCTAATTGTTTTAACGTAGGATCTATATTTATTCAATTTCAGCACTTGAAAAATTGGCTATGTCCGACAACCACCATCTCCAACAGGTCTGAAACCAGGCTCTTTGGCAAATCAAACTTATCAAATATCCACTTTCAAGTGCAAAAGCATCTGGACACACAAAGAAGGCCATGAAGTCGTCACAAAAGAGAAGAAATCAGACGAAGAAGCTTGTACGTTTTTGGACCAGAGAGGACGGTCGCCTTGTAAGAAAATACAAAGGAAACGTATGATAATGAACGCTGTTTTGACATGTTTCCACGAAATGGGCGTAAAGTTGGTGGTTGCGAGACCATATCGAGTTGCTGTTCTTTGTTAAGACATTGTATAGTCAGTGGTATGTCTTTGTGAATGGGGACATAATAAGCGATACTCTGTATTCAATGCTGTACCTATTCATAAAGGACATACGACTGCCAATACAGGTGTCTTAAAGCATTGAACATCAACTCAACAGTTGGAATGTCTCGACATTCACAACTTGCGACTTAACTTCGCCAATAAAATGGCAAGGAGCTACTAAGGTGTTATAATTCGCCGAAGAAGTATTGACGTAACATGATTAATTACCATAGCGTAAAAGGTAGGATGATTTAAGCACTACCCAGCAAGTCTTGCGGTAAGCATAGCTGTGTGAATGAATATGGCACCACTGCCCGCCCACTGCATACACACGTGCATGGTTAAATTTGAATTTGGACAGATATATTTACAAGTAATAATGACACACACACAATTCTAAAACAATATCTTTTGCACATAGTTCAATGGGATTTGAAAGGTAAAGTGGCAGTTGAAACTCTGGTGATAACACTTTTACAGTGCATGATGGGGCTTCCTTAAATCATCCTCTGCGTAAAAGGTGAAAATATGAAATGGATGACGCTCTGTATGTATCGAGATTTCAAATTCATACTTAGGAACATGCATTAGAAATTTCACAAGCTTGACTGTGTCAAACCATTGAAATAATAACTTTTCATGATGAAACTTGTGCACTTCATTTTAACATTGTTTAAACCCTTTATCTTCTGCACCTGGTAATTGTCTATTGTGTTTGTTACCACGTGAAATGAATCAGACTGTTTCATCCTGTAGTTTTAAGCGTAGTGTTTACTTAAGCATGTGGATTTGAATCCTGAATTAAATCGGCTGTTTTTGCCGTGTAGAATTGAGAAAGGATCCTGGACATCCATTCTTTGATGCTGTAGATTTTAGTGCCGTGTTTTGACTGTGTGATATGTTTGCCCCGGAGTGACGAACAGTAATCTTTTCCGCAGTGCACCTGCTTCTACAGACCACATTGGCTTTTCTTGGGAAAAACTTTTGTTATGACTTATATTAATGTTAACTTATCAATTTTTGAGTGTGGAATTTCTCATGTGACGGATGCTTAAAGTGGAATTGTGTGCGGATGGATGAGTGTTTTGTAACGTCTGCTTAAGGGCTGGGGTAGCAACGTTGACACAGTATTTATTTTGGGACCTGAGAGCACATCAGACACATCAAATTGCATTCTTAATATGAAGAATGTCCTTCTGATATCAAATAATTAGGATTTTTTGAAATTTGCAATATAATACAAATTTTGTGCCGGCCACCATCTTGGATTTCTGGGTGAAAATGATGCCGTAATGTCAAACTAATGTCAGAATCGGAATCCTTGTACTCGACATATCCGAAAAAGTGTCTTTGTACATGATTATAGGTGCTCTGGTTCAAAACTTAAATTTTCAAAATGGTGGCGGCGGCCATTTTGGATTTTGGCCTCTAGCGAAAAATGCCGGGATTTTCGCGAGGGACATGGTGGCTATTTTTTTTCTAAATGGTCCATAGAAGTCGAATCAATCGTCAAACCTTACTAGCCAGAGAGTGGTCACCAAATTGAACTTTTTCACCTAACTATTAAGTGTGTGTATTCCACCGTTGTAATACATGGTAACATCACAAACATATCTTCTGAAGCTTTCTTCAAACATCTAACGATGGAGTCGTTGATTTGTTCTTACTGTTGCAAGATACGATCTCCACCAAAGATCATCGCGAGCTAGGAATAACAGGTACACAGTTGTCAGCACTAGACTTACTACGAGGGCTGAATATGCTTGCCGTCAATAATACTAACAAAAACAAATCGCTAAACTCTCGTGTACACACGAATGCCAGTTAATTTCTCTGAAAACGAGCAGCGTGCAGCCGGGCAAGCGCTGCATAATGTTGTTCATAGAAGATAAGGGCTGGAACTGCAGAAGTCGTTTACTGGTACCCCCCCCCCCCAATGTCGATATTAAACGTTATATACCCTCGTAGTTGGTATCCATGTATGCCCCCCCACCCACCCACCCATTACCCACCCATTACAGTAATACTGTAATAAGTACAAACATCATCCACGTAATATTGCTGGGACTTCATCATGTGAGCCCTTGCACAATTGGACAATTCTGGCTATGTACAATAAAAATAGAGGCTAAATTGTTTTCGGCTAAGAAATTTACGAACATTCGATTTTCACCGAATTATATCTTAAATGACACGAAACGACAATTTCAACCCAACTACTAAGTTAATTTTTTGGAACAATTTTAAAAGAGAAAAATGATAATCATGAATTTTACTGTAGAAACCTATAATGGGCCTCATCAAACCTCCTCTGTGGTCATATTTGATGGGCTACTCTACACTCGGGTAAGGTGGTGGGGTAAACATTGGGTCGCTAAAATGAGCACCAACGATGAATGCACGAGTAGCTCAAATCGTTTGAGCGCAAATATGCGTGTTTTTTATGTGGGATAAAAAGAAAAACCTTAGCCACGCCTAACTCTTTTTAATTGTAAAGTTTTCTGGTGCAAATGCAGTGGTTTTTTTACGTAGCATCTATATTTATTCAATTTCAGCACTGGAGAAATTGGCAAAGTCCAACAACCACCATCTGCAGCAGATCTGTAACAAGACTCTTTGGCAGATCAAACATATCAAAGATCCATTTTCAAGTGCGAAAGCATCTGGACACACAAAGAAGGGCATGAAGTCGCCGCAAAAGAGAAGAAATCAGACCAAGAAGCCTGTACCCTATTGGACCAGAGAGGACGGTCGCCTTGTAAGAAAGTACAAAGGAAACGTATGATACGAAAATGAACGCTGTTTTGACATGTTTCCACGAAATGGACGTAAAGTCGCAAGTTGGTGGTTGCGAGACCTTCCAATTGTCGAGTTGCTGTTCTTTGTTAAGACAATGTATAGTCAGTGATATGTCCTTTGTGAATGGGGATATATGTACCTATGCTGTACCTAGTGTGTCTTCAAGCATTGAACATCAACTCATCAGTTGGAGTGCATGTTGGAATGTCTCGACACTCCAAACTTGCGACTTTACTTCTGCAATAAAATGACAAGCATCTATTGTTATCTAGGTGTTATAATTCGCTGTGAAATGGGTGACGGACTGTCTCTAAGTGACGAGCTGTCTGTAACGAGATTAAGGGAGCACACCACTAATTCAGCGTCCCATTGAAACACACGGGAAAACACTCCTTTTCTTTGCGCGATTTTAGACCTTTTCGGCAACGAATTGACTATAAAAATACTACTAATCGATTGCAAATCGATGAAAATTTAATATATGTTTCAATGTACGGGTAGTCTTCAGATTAAATTTCGAGATATGGGCGTTTAAACAGCACCATGGCCATTTTCGACCCGTTTTCACCCTGAAAACCCGTTTCTGGCCATGTTCTCAATCCGAGGGCCTACTTGTTTCAAAAATTGGGTAATGCAACTTTTTTGGGATCCAAGTTCATGTATTGGTCTCAAACTTTTATATAAGCTATAACATGCTTTTCTTTTTGATTGCAAGTCCACAGAAAGGCCCAGAATACCTCAAAAAAGATTTCGGTTTTACCGGAACTCATTAGGGTTACACAAATGGCGCATTGATTTGGAGGTGTGCGCCATTATAATGGCCAAGTTTCAAAATCGGTTCTGTTTGTCAAAGTTTTAGAAACTTACTTAACTTTTGAGTTAAATCCTGAAGTTGTATTGCTCTAGGATATACAGATTTAGAAAAAATTACTTTTGTAGTCATGCGTCCAATACTGAAAATATACAGTTTTTGTGATTTGATCATTCTAGCAGTCTTGACCAATTTCCTCAAAAATGTCACTCGCATCAGTGTCTTCTAATGTTTTATTATGCACTTCCTTTTGTTCTCCGTTTAGCCACACACAAAGTTTAGTTCCTGTATATTCTATCGCTATATGATTTAGTTGTGCTGTATCTACGCTGTGAACTATAGCATTTTCAAAATTTGAATTATCATCAGTAATTACATAATTGAAGCTATCCGCTGTCCACTGAATTGCTAGATATTTAGTTGGTAGAGTTATAAAATATTAAAACAGAGTAATTTTTGTTGCTAGGTGGGGATTCTCCAGGTCGTGCCGAAAAAAGCAAAGTCCATGAAGCTGGTGAAAAAAAGGCAAGCCTAAAATTAATTTGAAGAAGGGCATTCAATTCCATTGTACCTAGATCTTTATCAAGATTTGGCAGCAGAGTAATGTCTTTAGTTATTGCTATGAAATTTGGTTGATTGTTAAACTCATTTTCAGCACTATCTGCAATGTTATTCTTAATTTCAACCTGGATTGCATCAGTTAAGTCAATTCTCTTCCTAGCTCTAACAGAAAAGTATGTCTTACTCCCATCTTTATGCGGGAAAACAATGTCGTATGGAATAACTTCATGTTCACCTTCTATTAAGTTATCAACGTATTGTTTATTTACAGCGTCTTTATTATCTTCTGGATTTCCAACGTTAGTAAGTTTGTGATTCCCAAGACTTAATTCTCCCGTCATTTGTCCCCCTGACCATTCAACTTTGCTATTCTGCAGGTGTGAAGCATAATTGCTAACATAACCAGCCGTTGCAGCATCTGTTCTCCTTATGGGAGCTGCTAAACCAGTAATTCTTTTCCCGTCTAAATCAAGATCTTGCCCAGTATTCCACTCAGTGCCCTTGTTTTCTATACGTTCTTCATATCCCCAGATCCTTGAATGTGCTTTGTGTTCTGAAATGGCCATATATACATTTTTTTAGCGTGCAGGGTTAATTTCCAGTATTAAATCAATGGGTAGGGCATGATTGTTAAGTTTGTGCGCAACTTCATTGCCCCACTCTATTTTAAAATCAAAGTCCAGGTCATGAACATCACTTTGCAATTGTTTAAACTGTGGGTTATTGAATTTAATTGTATAAAATGACCCAAATGGTGCAGCTGATAGTGGAATGCTAGACAATAATTGTTTAACTAAGTCATCAAAATTATACAATCCTGCCTCAACGGTAAAAGATTGTGATGAACTGCCATTTTGTGCCCATCTGCATGATTGATCTTCGTAAATGTTGTAATAACCAATCCATATATCAATTCTATGTAAACCAATTTTGTGTCCTTCCAATGGTTCTTGCAATTTAAATGGTTTGTCTTTACTGGCGTCTGTTATTGCGAGAAACATATTTATATTAAACTCAACGAAAGTTTGGAAAGTTATTGTTTCCAATGGGGTGTCATTGTAAAGGGGAGTATTGTAGCTATCCAGTGATATGCAACACGATATGAATATGTCACAAATAATTGGAGATACAGATGCTTGAAAAAACTTTCCAAACTTTTGTTGAGGAGTTTATATAATATATAATTATGAGTATTCCATCATCATTCAAGTTTAATCAAGATGCAACTTATCGTGTAGGTGGAATATATGAACCAACACATCGATTTAGTTTAGTAAACCAAACTATGCAAGTAAATAAACGCAAAACATTTTCTGTTCGCTTTCCAAATATATGGATTGATTATAAATTACCAAGAGTAGAAAACCCTGAAATCTATAATGATTGGATCTCTAACCCAATGCAGTTTTGGCAAAACCAACTCAACTTTGCTGTATGGTGTGCTACTTCTGGGTGTGGAATATCAAAATATAACCATTTACGACATATAAATCCAATGATTCGAAGTCTGTATAGATTTCACGCATACTATCAAATTCGTCGAATTCTTAATGAAATGAATTGTCCACTGCCTGCAGAAGAATCGTTTAATCCTTTAAATAATGGAATAGATATGAGTGCGTTTGAAAAAATTTGCAACGAATTTAGAATTTCCATCAATAGCAATTTTAGGCAAAAACTAGATGAATGGAATGGAATGGGCACAGCCAAATTTACAAGAACATACCACCATGATTTTAGCTTGAAAACAAACGATAAGGTGGAACTTGCTGTAAACCCAAATGTCAAAAACTTTACCCAATTCATAAAAGGCCGTGTAAACTTTTTAGGCACCACTAAAGATGCAACGTATAAAATTTGGATGGACCAATCATTTACTCGCCAATCTGATACGGTTGATACCAGCTCAGATGGAAGCCCGATGTCAGCGATTGGAAGTTTTGTGATTGATTACGGCAAGGGCATTACACACGTCGGCATAACAAGAATCAATGACTCTATCCGCACTTATGTATGGGCAATTTTGGGGGCACAATCTCAGGCAAGGTCATCGATTTTAGGAGCAGGTAAAGCATTTGATGCACAAAAACAATTCTTAGCCAATGTTGAAGATGCAATAAATTCTGAAGTCGACCTTCCAAGTTCAATTGGGCGATATCAATCCACTTTACAATTTGCTAGAAGCCAGGTTGATTAATATGTTGTTGGTTGGGATTGTATATGATCCCAAGCGATATAGATTTGTATATTGGTACAATTAATGGTTATAATAATTTGATTGTAATTGCATCATCTGATGAAATTAAAAAAATACAATTAGGCCAAAATAATGTTAATGATGAGATACAGATACACCTTTACTTCAAGAAGAAGAGCAGGAAAAACTTACTCATGAAGAAACTAAATTACTTTTAACAGTAGGTGGAGTAATTGCTGGCACTACTCTAATTTGGACTTTGAAATAGATTGCATAACATAATTATACAAAATTCCACTAATAGCTATTAATAATATCCATAAATGTTCAGCTGCAAATCCAATAACAGCTGAAGCAGATTTTAGTATAAAACTTACAATACTTCCAATAATACCAGGCAAAAGCAATTAGCATTTTATCAGCTATTTTTAGCAATAAATTTGCAATGTTCTGCAATTGTTGTTTTATCCAGCCTTTAATCCCTGGTTCAGGTGTTGGACCAGGTGTTGGGCCAGGTGTTGGGCCAGGTGTTGGGTCAGGTGGTTTTGGGCCAGGTGGAATTACAGAAGCTGCAGATTTATCAGCTAACAAAATTCCTTCAACTATGACACCAATTACCATACCTAAAGCAGTTATAATAGAAATTATTCTTATTCCCTGTTCACGAAATAAAGTTCTAAGACGTTCGTTTAAAGTCATGTCTTCATTAAGCATTTTATCTATTGTTTGTTTCATTCGTTCGAACTGGCTTCTAAATTTGCCATCACACTCACGAATTTCACTATCATATGTTTAAATTTCTTCTTCTAGTTTTTCAATTTCTCTTTTGTTTTCTTCAGAAATATCTTCTGCATCAGTAGCTTTAAGTTCTCTTACTCTTGACCTGACTTCTCTTTCACTTATTAAGTTATGAACAGTTGTTCTCATGTTTTTAAGTGAACGATTTAGACCTCTTAATTCACGAAGTAAAATAAATTTTCTTCAGGGACAATTGTCATATCAGTTTGGGTGCCACCTTCTGTAAAATTCTCAATGGTTTCTTCAACTTGTTCTACATCTTGTAATTCTATATCTTCTGGACGATCTGGACTTCCAACGATTGTTTCAATATCATTAGTTATTTCATTTAAATCTTGCCGTTGTTCAAGTGGTATTTTTGGTTTTGCACCGTCGCTATAATTTTTTACGCCAAGAACATTTCTAACAAAAATAGTGCCACCTGTACCATAATCTCGTCGTATTGTGCCTATTGTAAAATAGTTATTAGGGTTTTTAAGGCTAGTTAAAAGGTTTGTTTTTATTATGAAGAACATAAAGGCGCTTTGTTGTAGGGTCTTTTCTAAAAACCACTTTATTTTTAAGTGATGCATCTGGGTCCACATCCCATCCAAGTTGTTTAACAAATTCATAAAAACTGTTTTTTGCTTCTTGGTTTTCAACAGAACTAAGCTCAGTGCCAGGCGCATCTGGTAAATCACTAAATGATGTTTCAACTTCTTCTGTGGTAAATTTTCTAATTCCAAGAAGATCAATAAATTGATCACCTGTAATTCTATGACTTAAATTTTTGTTAATATTTCTTTTAATTGTATTAATTGATAAAAATCTATTTGAATTTTTAGGATCTGTTAGTCTTATTTTTAGATTTTTAACAGAAGCAAAAACTTGATCTGTTTGATTTCCCTAGTGAGATAGTTGTACATTGTCTTTTTGCTAGGATCTATCAGTTTCTCCTGCTTGACCTTTGAACGTTCTTCAATTAAACTGATGATCTCCTTACTTAACCAGGGTTTCCCAGGATCTTGATGTGTTACTGAAAGCTGTCTTTATTGCTTCACATTTTCACATTTTCATGCCCTCTTTCTTGTAGCTTGAGGCTTGAGTTTGAAAACGTCATATCGCTTGGTATATTTAGGTTCAAGTATATAGGTTTAGACTTGAATTTCAATTGGATGTTTGCCAGTACAAGTTGGCAGTCGGATCCCACGTCAGCACTTGGATGCTCCTTATGCTTGTAATGGATCCTTTCTTTTTGTTGTTGGTCATAATGAAGTCATTTTATTCACGTCCATTGCCTGCTGTCTTTGGTTTGTTTGAGCATAGTGTTGGTGGGTTACAAATCGTTTGTGGAGCAGAAAGTCAATAGCTTGCTGGCATGTATGTTCTCATATACATAGTTCCCCATCACATTTGCCCACTCCCGTCTTAGTTTGAAATCTAATTACAGTCATTATTCTTGCTGAGATGGGGTTGTAGCCTGGAAGGACATTTTGTGCCTGTTTGTTGCTCGGTGTATGATGTCATTTCCTGCGTAAAGGATTTTATAGCCTTCCATGGTGAATTCACCATAGTTTGTCCAATGCGTCTCAGCAATTCCCAGTATTTCCCATTTTAAGTTCTTAATTTTGTTAAGTAGTATTTCCCGGTTCCATTTTGATGCAGTGTTCTAACATTCTGTAGTACTTGTTTTTGTAGTTAGTAATATTCCTGTGGTGTGTCAGCAACAGCTCGTTTAGTTGGAGGTCGCCTTGGTGTTGGTCCTTCGCTGGGAGAACCATCAAACCTTTCAGTTGGCTAAAGGGCTGCAGCATCATGAGTCTCTGTCCTTTGCAGGTCCATTAGAAGAAGTGGCGGCTTAGTTTCTTTCAAGGGATTTTACCCTGGTGCTGTTTTGGTTCTTCATCATGAATCAGTTCCATGAATAATTACGAGTTAAAATCCAATGTCGACGACAAATATTGCGATATCGTATCCCCCCCCCGCTCGGCATAAGCATTTGAATACTGCCAACATTGTTTGATACTACAGCAGTACTCGCCGTACGCCAGAGTTTCTAGAATACTGCTAAAATAAGAAACAATTTATTGCTAATTTATTGCACATTCTAGGGAAGCGTGGTTACCTTTTTGAAATAGCCGAGTGGGAGGGTTTTCAATGAAATATTTTTTGTGTTAAAAATATATGAATATTAAATGCCCATCATATATAACGATTCGTGATACCCAATCGTGCTAAACTTTATGTGGTTTGGGAGGCAGAGAATTTTATTTCAATTTTAATCTTGTCTCAGGCCCACTGTTGTCCTGTCTCTTGCCTTTTAATAGGTTGCTTGTTCTTACGTGATCGCATTTGACTGTCATCAGTGGGCTTGTGATCGGATTCACTACTTTGCTTTGTATGTAATTGGTTTGAAAAGTATGGCATTTGTCATTTATACTATGTATTTTTGAAGTTGTGAAATAAATGTTTCTTGAATTGAATTGAATTGAATTGAATATACGCCAAAATATTTTCTGAATTTAGTCAAAATTAACACTCTATTGATGGTAAAAAAAATTATGTAAATTTTACGTAAGTCCCGACTAAAGATTACTGTTTCGTCTTTATGGGAATCTAATCTCCAATATCTGGAAGAAACTTCGGGGGACCTACGTGTAATTATCCTATAAATTGCGAAAATCCAGACCGTGTATACACGAAAATTGGCAGGTTCTATAGACGAATCCAACGAGCCAAGTCATGGTCAGGATTTGGTCGGCCATGACGGGTCCCCGCATTTTTGGGTTTGCACCGTCGCTATAATTTTTTACGCCAAGAACATTTCTAACAAAAATAGTGCCACCTGTACCATAATCTCGTCGTATTGTGCCTATTGTAAAATAGTTATTAGGGTTTTTAAGGCTAGTTAAAAAGGTTTGTTTTTTATTATGAAGAACATAAAGGCGCTTTGTTGTAGGGTCTTTTCTAAAAACCACTTTATTTTTAAGTGATGCATCTGGGTCCACATCCCATCCAAGTTGTTTAACAAATTCATAAAAACTGTTTTTTGCTTCTTGGTTTTCAACAGAACTAAGCTCAGTGCCAGGCGCATCTGGTAAATCACTAAATGATGTTTCAACTTCTTCTGTGGTAAATTTTCTAATTCCAAGAAGATCAATAAATTGATCACCTGTAATTCTATGACTTAAATTTTTTGTTAATATTTCTTTTAATTGTATTAATTGATAAAAATCTATTTGAATTTTTAGGATCTGTTAGTCTTATTTTTAGATTTTTAACAGAAGCAAAAACTTGATCTGTTTGATTTCCCTAGTGAGATAGTTGTACATTGTCTTTTTTGCTAGGATCTATCAGTTTCTCCTGCTTGACCTTTGAACGTTCTTCAATTAAACTGATGATCTCCTTACTTAACCAGGGTTTCCCAGGATCTTGATGTGTTACTGAAAGCTGTCTTTATTGCTTCACATTTTCACATTTTCATGCCCTCTTTCTTGTAGCTTGAGGCTTGAGTTTGAAAACGTCATATCGCTTGGTATATTTAGGTTCAAGTATATAGGTTTAGACTTGAATTTCAATTGGATGTTTGCCAGTACAAGTTGGCAGTCGGATCCCACGTCAGCATTTGGAAGCTCCTTATGCTTGTAATGGATCCTTTCTTTTTGTTGTTGGTCATAATGAAGTCATTTTATTCACGTCTATTGCCTGCTGTCTTTGGTTTGTTTGAGCATAGTGTTGGTGGGTTACAAATCGTTTGTGGAGCAGAAAGTCAATAGCTTGCTGGCATGTATGTTCTCATATACATAGTTCCCCATCACATTTGCCCACTCCCGTCTTAGTTTGAAATCTAATTACAGTCATTATTCTTGCTGAGATGGGGTTGTAGCCTGGAAGGACATTTTGTGCCTGTTTGTTGCTCGGTGTATGATGTCATTTCCTGCGTAAAGGATTTTATAGCCTTCCATGGTGAATTCACCATAGTTTGTCCAATGCGTCTCAGCAATTCCCAGTATTTCCCATTTTAAGTTCTTAATTTTGTTAAGTAGTATTTCCCGGTTCCATTTTGATGCAGTGTTCTAACATTCTGTAGTACTTGTTTTTGTAGTTAGTAATATTCCTGTGGTGTGTCAGCAACAGCTCGTTTAGTTGGAGGTCGCCTTGGTGTTGGTCCTTCGCTGGGAGAACCATCAAACCTTTCAGTTGGCTATAGGGCTGCAGCATCATGAGTCTCTGTCCTTTGCAGGTCCATTAGAAGAAGTGTCGGCTTAGTTTCTTTCAAGGGATTTTACCCTGGTGCTGTTTTGGTTCTTCATCATGAATCAGTTCCATGAATAATTACGAGTTAAAATCCAATGTCGACGACAAATATTGCGATATCGTATCCCCCCCCCCCCCCGCTCGGCATAAGCATTTGAATACTGCCAACATTGTTTGATACTACAGCAGTACTCGCCGTACGCCAGAGTTTCTAGAATACTGCTAAAATAAGAAACAATTTATTGCTAATTTATTGCACATTCTAGGGAAGCGTGGTTACCTTTTTGAAATAGCCGAGTGGGAGGGTTTTCAATGAAATATTTTTTGTGTTAAAAATATATGAATATTAAATGCCCATCATATATAACGATTCGTGATACCCAATCGTGCTAAACTTTATGTGGTTTGGGAGGCAGAGAATTTTATTTCAATTTTAATCTTGTCTCAGGCCCACTGTTGTCCTGTCTCTTGCCTTTTAATAGGTTGCTTGTTCTTACGTGATCGCATTTGACTGTCATCAGTGGGCTTGTGATCGGATTCACTACTTTGCTTTGTATGTAATTGGTTTGAAAAGTATGGCATTTGTCATTTATACTATGTATTTTTGAAGTTGTGAAATAAATGTTTCTTGAATTGAATTGAATTGAATTGAATATACGCCAAAATATTTTCTGAATTTAGTCAAAATTAACACTCTATTGATGGTATAAAAAATTATGTAAATTTTACGTAAGTCCCGACTAAAGATTACTGTTTCGTCTTTATGGGAATCTAATCTCCAATATCTGGAAGAAACTTCGGGGGACCTACGTGTAATTATCCTATAAATTGCGAAAATCCAGACCGTGTATACACGAAAATTGGCAGGTTCTATAGACGAATCCAACGAGCCAAGTCATGGTCAGGATTTGGTCGGCCATGACGGGTCCCCGCATGCACCACACTGGTGTAGTGACTGCCCAATTGGGTGGATTAAAGCCGCTTAAAATTCGATGTTAGATTCTTTTGTGTTGTATTCTGTCATTATTCTTTTGTCTACGTGTAACACAGGTGATAGAATGCAGTTTAAAATACCCTCCAAGGCCGCATTATTTCACATTTTATGTGAGATTGAGCCGACGGGGACCCAACTTTGGCAGCCATTAAGGTATAGGAATGCGTGAATTTGGATTCGTCTATACTGAACCACATGTATATACCCGGTTAATATAGGAGTATTATAGCACGTGCAGCCGGTGCGGCCCAGCGAGTTCAAATCGATAATGTATTGTGCATGTATAGCTGCCCATTTATCATGTTTATTGTCGGATTTCTCAACAATTGAGCGCTATATATACACTAATACACATTAATGTTTTTAGGCAAATAAAATTCCAAAATATGGTACGTTTTCTGCCTTTGCTTGTCACGTGGTAGGCCTATGTTGAAGTTGCGATTATATGTTCAAATAAGTTTCAAATGCATAACAACAAGACAAGTGGCCGAGTGGTCTAAGGCGCTAGGCCCATAGAGTATCGTGAGCGCCGTGAGTTCGAACCCCGCCTCTGCCAAATTTAATTTTACTTTTTTTTAATTTCATATTGGGGAAATGTGACTGGGAGAATTGATGTATGGCGTGGAGTGGTGTGGTTTGATACTGAATAACTGCAAAACGGAAGTATGTTGACCCCTTCTGTTCTAGGTCAACGATTCAGTAAACATATCCGTTTAAATACAACTCATTTCTACTGGTGTTAGCTTGTTTCACTATTTTTATTCTTGCATGTTTATATTTTTAACTGTTTGTGTTTTGCCTAACACTTTGTAACTTTCCAGAAGACGCGCTTTATTAAATGTTGTAGTATGTACTAGTATGTGGGATTTATCTACGTATATTGTAACACAGATCCTGGATTGTAAGAAGTAAATCATCGTTAGAACAACGGGTCGTAAAGCTCTACTTCATATACCGTAATTGTTATAGAGTTGTATTTACGTGTTGTAAAGGTAGGTGTGACTGCTTGTATTTTTTGGAATATTGAAATCATGTTTGCCAAAAATATGTTGTTTTTAATTGTGATTCAGTATTGTCAATTGTCTGCACCAAACCTGCATCCCAACTTCTGTAAATGCCCCTGGACCCCAATCCTAACATATTTTACTAAATGTTACCATGACATCATGTATACTACATGTATGCATGTACTAGTATATCAAAAAAAATTGCTGACACTATTGTATTTCAATTCCTCCAATGTGTAAAATTAAGCTCTCAATATTGTAATATTAATTACAATCCTGTAAACAATAACCATAGTTAGGGATGTTTTATTAGCTAAGTTCTTTCATTTGAAAGAGAATCAAATTACCTAAACAATAAGGGGTCAATCATGTTTCTAGTGCATATACTTTTGAAGTTACAGACAAAAATAATGTCACCAACTTGTCCAAAATTTTGTGTGTGAAATTGTAGCAGCAGGCACATGTACAATATACACTAGATGACCTCCTATTCTTTACTGTAAGAAAGCTGTTTTGGATGGTCTTGATTTACACACAAATTGCTTTTGCGCTTTAACGAGTGTCGACTTGGTGGAACATAGATTGCACTATGAATCCAGTATTATGCCAGTACCAACATAAGTCAACATTACTTAGGTTTTGGTTGTCAAAATTAACTTTTAGTGATTTTTTCCATTGAGCCCCACAGTAAAGCCATTTTTGGACCGTTCATGTACATTCCACTTCCCTCTGGACGAATAGCGCCACCTATAGTGTGTGATGTGAGCCTGCCTACCATAGTCCCAATAATAGTCCCAACATATATAAAACTTGACAGCGTGTTCCTAGGGCATCGTTCGTGCAATTGTCGACACTTACGTTGAATCGATTGTATTAACTTAAAATGTAACGTCATATTGTAATAAGAACTGTCCTTAAAAAAGACAACGCCGTGGATGAAGATCATGTTTCATAATTTTGCTTTGACAAGTACTTGGAATGCTAGTAATGTTTTTGTGTGTGGCACAACTAACCGGGTGGGAAATATCGGTATTTATTGGTAAATACCATCAAAGGCGTTCTAGGAAATACTCGAGATTTTTCATGTTGAAACCTGAATCGAAGAATGTGTGAAATAGGTGGGGGCGGCCAAAAAGCAGGGGGCGGCCAAAACGAAGGGGCGGCGGAAGAAGAAAGGGCGACAAAAAGCAGGGGCGGCAAAAACGAAGGGGCGGCGGAAGAAGAAGGGCGGACAAAAGAATTAGTAAAAAAAGGGCGGAAAATTTTGAAAAAGTAATTGTGAAAAAATTGTACTATACATGAAATCTTCACTTTTTCAAACCACCGAAAATTGGGTCAATCTTTTCGGGCTGTTGAGGAAGGGGCGGCAAAATTGAATTTTCGTCAGCCCCCGGGGTAGGAGCGGCCACGGTACGCCACTGGTTAACTACATGTTTAAGTATGACTGTGTGATGAGCTGAAGTTCGAATTTAGGCTACATACATGACAGATATTGCTAATTAATTTTGGACATTTTACCTCCACCACCAGTAATTGAACCCTGGCTGCTTATTGTGATTGAAATTTCAGAATTTTTATTATTTACAACTTCAGTGTCCAACTTTTTTCAACCTCAATTTTAAAGAATATTTGACTATTTTGTAATAGTCATAATAAATGAAATGTAAACAGGATCTCATAAATAAGCTGATACAAACCACCCATGGCACTTCAACAAGTTTTCACATATTTCGAAGAGCCTTCACAATCATCACCATCTTTAAAACCGTCGAATTTTCTTTCCGTAGAGGCACAATATGCGTTTACTCTCAAGAAACCCATCATTCCACTTCTACTCGAATCCAAGTATAAACCTGACGGCTGGTTGGGAATCATAGGCCTCACCACCCTATATCATGATATCACGTCACCAAAGCAGTTGGACACCAAGATGGCGGGAATTCTCGCAGATATAAAATCTGCTCTTGGTAATAACGTTGACGAAATTGACGGTTAGTGTGTAAAAGCGCCATTGCGTAACAGGGAAGGGCCTATTATTCTTGTATATTTCTAGGTAATGTAGGCTGCATACATTAGACACTAAATTCTTAATAATCACTGTTTTCGTGTAAATATGTTTTGCTTCTCTAAATTAATCATCTAAATTTAATCGTGATTCGGTTTTATTTTTTTCCATACAGGACCAATTCTCACTACCCAACAAGAGGCCCAAGGCACTGACGAAAATTCCACAGAAAAGGAAAGCATTGGTCAATCTAAGAAACCTGTTCGTCAATGGACCAGAGAAGATGTCCAAGATTGGTTGAAGGACAATGAACTCACCAAACTCTGTGAAACCTTCAAGACATGCAAGGGTAGACATCTGGAGGTAATGCATTCCAAATACAGCGATGATAAGAACGCATTCTATGGAGAACTCAAGACTGATTACAACATGAATGGCAAAACATGTACGGATTTTGTAGTGGCTCTTGAAGAGGCGTGCGAAGACTAATTTTAAAAATGGCAAAATATATGCATTGTAAGACAGTATAATACTGCAAAGAGTTATTATTCATGTATGGGGTCTTATTTGAAACAACAGTAGTGTATAGAATTGCTTTCCTTAGTCATTTATTGTATTTTGTAGTACCAGACAAGCGCATAATAATTGCAAAAAGCTAATCAGAAATTACTTGTTTAAGGGGGTACTACACCCATTGAATTTTTTTTGCATTTTTTTGCATTTTGTGAAGAAATTACAAAAAAATATTGGACAAAGTGGTATGCAAAATGAAGGGGCAAATCTTCTCGTTTTATTGGTGGCATCGGTATCAATGTAGCTTACATGCTTTTAAAGGTAGAAGCCAAAAGGTGGTACATCACTGATGTTTTAAATTCACTTCATTTTGGAAAGCTTACTATCAACGGATATCGTTAACATTTTGGATATGTGTTGCTAACACATTAGGGAAATAAAGTTGATATGTAAAATGGGAATAAGTGGTTCCTGATTTCTTTTATGACTTCATGAACTTGGTGCTCCACACCTATCAAAAAGGAACTGGTTAACATGCTTCTATTTTCAATGTTGAGCTATATTTTGTATTTTTAACTTGCGACATTATTTCACTGAAACTTAATTAAGCCATAGGTAACAGGTTACCACAACCATACTACAGCAATGTTGAAAACAATTGTATTTCTTGTCACCTATACCACCATATTAGGTAGTTTTCCGTAAGCTTAACTTTTGTGATTTTGGTAACTATTTTATATTTATTTGTGAAATCTATCTCAACTAGGCATTCTAAATTGTACTCACCATTTACATCCCAAGGTATATTAGTATATCCACCTTGCACTTCTCGATATATATCCAGTTAAAGACAGAATATCAAAATTATGCCTCATTATGATATCACAGACTCTCACATGTGTATTTAAAATGGATGCTTAAATTTGACCTGAACCAATTGACCTATAACCTGACATACGTTGACCTAATAGCCTTTTCTTCTCCTAACAACACATTATAGTATTAAATTGACTAATGACTATGCATCCATTGTGTAAGTGTTTATTTAATTTAGTCAGTGTTAATATTAACTGTTATTTTGCATGCACCACTAGATTTTCTATAGAGAGTATTACAAAGGATTTAATGTATTCTATTCATGTAGTCTACTTGAACATGTTGAATAGAATAAATTATGGTTTGTTATGAAACACACATCTGAGTTACTAGGATACAGTAAACAAAAAATATATAGGGCTAAAATGACTTACTAAAATGGTTTAAAAGCACTTTGTATGTAGAGATATTTTATAAGTTCAGGACATGAGGTGATGAACATATTTATGTACTTAATAAATTTGCAAGAAAAAAAGAAGAGGGGTACTGATGAAAATCAGGGTATTATTCCCCCTTAAATACGTATGTCCTATAATTCAGCTAATGATACATGTGCGTATGTATGATACTGTATGTGCATGTGTGTATAGTAAACGCTCCGTCAGGTTTGATCCAAATACCGTCCAATCGACACTGGAGATCGAGGAACATTACATTTGGGAGATAATTTTTATGTTTATACGCCTTCTTTTGAAACATACTACAGCCTACTCTCTTTTGCAGTACTCATCACATCACGAGTTGTCTATCAAACCCGTGCGCATAAGTACGCGAAAGGGGAACAGCCCATTCGTCCAAAGGGTAGATTCAGAACAGTGTTAGTGGGTGTTGTTAGGATTGGGGTTAGGGTTACAGGGTGTCTCCGGCAATCACAACATTATGCCTTATAATTATTTCAAAGTTTTAGGGGCCTGAGCTTTCGATCCTAGCAGGATCTTTATCAAAGGCAGAGTGACAAGACAACACACAAACATGCATATATATAGGGACATGGACATAGCTTTATAATTATGTTAGAAAAATAATTATAAAGCACGAATTACATTTTTTTATTTAAAACAAACTCATATTGACCATAAAAACGAATAAAAACAGTCAGCTCCTTTTTCTTCAGTTTTCTAGGGAAAAAACTGTGAAAACAAATCGTCACGGGAACGACCAAAACATGGGAAGGGTTCACTAAAACGCAGTAACAAAAATACGTGAGGCACATTAAAAAGAATAGTAGTATAGCTACTTCGCAAAATATTTGAGAGACACACTTTCCTTTTAGTATTAGACAAAACTTATACTGCACCAGCGTACAGCGTTAGATCCACCTAATTTGTAAATTAGTTTATTTCAAGAGAATCAAATGTTATATACATGTACATTCGAAGATATCGAATGAAGCAGGCTTTTCAGTAACCATAGATGATCATCCAAATTGATACTGATATATTTACAATCATTTTGATACCAATTGTATACTAAACATGTAGTGGTGGCGGAGTGTTGAATAAAATCTGCTGTAATCATAATTATTTCTATGACTTGAACTGGGAATGTTTATTGAACTGTGCAATTTCTTTGAGTTCTTTCTTTTCTTGTATACATACACTTGACCCAGTGGCCTTTAGAGAATTAATACAAACAATTTGCATGCACACATGGCATGCAAGAGGTTGAGTACTGTTAGATATACAGTCAGCAACCTGGACAACCGATTCTTTTGTTCTGCTTAGTCGCGCTAAAAGTCGATCGATACATGTTAAAATCAGCACAATTCAGAGATACACCTTTTTGCTATGAAATTAATTTTCTCGGTCAAATATAAAGCAATAATTTTTTTTTCTTCAGTAATGTCAGTTAAAAACTTGGTGCTTGGATATACATTTTTTTTAAATCCTGGTGTTAAAATTAAGCATCAAATTGTGTCTTTTAGTGTGATATTTTTGATTTTTATAGGCCTTGAGTTCGCCCGCGAGCTTTTTACGGAATTCATTTTTTAGCGTCTCAAACTAATATAGTTTGCTAAAGAAAGATATTTCTGTGGGTCTGTATATTATAGTTTTGTCAGAATTTCCGTTTTTATTTTACCCTTTTTCCCTTCATGCTCCGAAAATGTCAAACTCAGTACTTTTATCTCGAGAGCAACCAGCAGAAATAGTCGATATTTCCTTTGTTGTTATCCAGGTCAATTTTCCATTGAAAGCCAAGATTGCCCGACCAGCGATTTGGTAGCCCAAATCCCCAATTGGGTGTTCTAGTAAATGAGGTGAATTTTAAAAATTTGCTCCCGTGATAGCCTGAATTTCAATTTATATGGATTCCATGATTATAAAAACCATTTTGTCTGTCTGTTTGTTTGTTTACCTAGGTTAGTCCGTATTAAGAGACGCACGCTTGAGGTCCATGGGAAAATCCACGGTCCAAACCTAGAAAAATTAGCGTGTTATTATAGGGGATTTTAATCTTCTGTCCCTCCTATCTCCAGGTGAATTTTGTATGACCCCACCGCCCCGCCCCCATCGCGGGTTGGCATTTTCATTACACCCTTCAGACTTGTGTTCGGGTTTGTTTTTAATTTGACATGTAGGCCTATAACCATATTTGTCATAATTTAGCGCTATACCTATATAAATGTATAGCTATAGTCGTGCTATATAAATATTATTATGTACCAGTATGTAATATCATGTACATGTAGACCTATGGGGTGGGGTGGGTGCAGAGGTGTGTGAGGTGGGTAGTAGGGGTGTATGTAGGGAAACTTTGGGGTGGTACTCAACCATGACTTTCAATGCAATTCAAAATTTGAGGTCATTTTTTTCAGGCCCCCCCCCCTTAGGAGGGTCAAAAACTTTCAGGGCCCCCTTTTTGCATGTTTTCCAATATGCCATTAGGGACCGTTCACAAACACTTGTGGGGGGGCGGATGCAGTGTATAACAAAGATCTCGCGGTCAATTCCGATTACGGTAACACCTGGCTGTTTATACAAAAAGGTCCCTCAATGGAAAAAAAGCTTCATATAGCTTTCGTGTCTTATCCTGGGCCATAAGTTCCAAACAAAGCAAAGCATACACATAATTGCAACTGGATGTATGTTTAATTCGCGCCCCTGACAGTGCAAATATCAAAATAACGGCTATATTATGCCTAGGCCTACTATATCACAGTTTTGCGCTGACAGCGTCCCAATCCTATTATTGGAAAGTCACACCAGTGCCCCCAAGTTTCCTTTGACCATTAGATAATGAATCCCATAATTCATAGCAAGTTGTAGATAACGTGTTACGTTCGGGGAGGTTGGAGGACACTGTTAAAACATGTATTAAAAAACTGCGTATTCCAAAAATAGTTTAAATTAAGCGGTGGTTGAAAATACATTAATATTCTATTTTACACAGCGTTGGCTAAAATTAATTAATTATCTCCATTATATATAGACGAATCCAACGAGCCAAGTCATGGTCGGGATTTGGTCGGACATCTTTGGGTAGCCGATAGCACCAACCTGGTGTTTTGAGCGTCCAATTGTGCAAATAAAAGCCGCCTAACACCTAGAGAAGATGCAAGGACGAGGAGGGTTAATAGAATAATAGCTAATAATATATATAATGGAGATAATTCCGCAGGTCATCCCGTCGCATCTATTCATACATAGTCCTTTTGTTCGCAAGTACATCAATGCATAGATACCGCGTGTAGTTAATCCGATTATTATGTCACTTCAACAGCGAATAGACCACGTAGAAGCTGTGTGTTTTGTCGAAGGGAACTGTATTGTGTTGTTATTAATCATGCTTTTGTCTACCTGTGTTTTCGCGGAAGGTGTAAAACGGGTGATGGAATGCAGTTTAAAATTTCCGCCAAGGCCGAATCATTTCACATTTTGGGTGCATTGTAGCCGACGGCTACCCAACTAAAGGCTGCTAGTCAGGTGTAGGAATGCGTGGATTTGGAATTCTCTATATTATTAGCTATTATTCTTTTAACCCTCCTCGTCCTTGCATCTTCTCTAGGTGTTAGGCGGCTTTTATTTGCACAATTGGACGCTCAAAACACCAGGTTGGTGCTAGCGGCTTCCCAAAGATGTCCGACGAAATCCCGACCATGACTTGGCTCGTTGGATTCGTCTATAGAGGAATCCAAATTCACGCATTCCTACACCTGACTAGCAGCCTTTAGTTGGGTACCCGTCGGCTACAATGCACTCAAAATGTGAAATGATTCGGCCTTGGCGGAAATTTTAAACTGCATTCCATCACCCGTTTTACACCTTCCGCGAAAACACTGGTAGACAAAAGAATGAACACAATACAGTTCCCTTCGACAAAACACACAGCTTCTACATGGTCTATTCGCTGTTGAAGTGACATAATAATCGGATTAACTACACGCGGTATATATGCATTGATGTACTTGCGAACAAAAGGACTATGTATGAATAGATGCGACGGGATTACCTGCGGAATTATCTCCATTATATATATTATTAGCTATTATTCTATTAACCCTCCTCGTCCTTGCATCTTCTCTGGGTGTTAGGCGGGTTTTATTTTCACAATTGGACGCTCAAAACACCAGGTTGGTGCTAGCGGCTACCCGAAGATGTCCGACCAAATCCTGACCATGACTTGGCTCGTTGGATTCGTCTATAGCGTGACAATACATTAATCGACCGCTGCAATAGAATGCTCAAGTCGAGGGTTGACAAACAATTTTTTTAACGTAGGATCTATATTTATTCAATTTCAGCACTAGAAAAATTGGCAATGTCCGACAACCACCATCTGCAACAGATCTGTAACCAGGCTCTTTGTCAGATCAAACAAATCAAATATCCACTTTCAAGTGCGAGAACATCTGGACATACAGGGAAGGCCATGAAGTCGTCACAAAAGAGACGAAATCAGACGAAGAAGCTTGTACACTATTGGACTAGAGAGGGTGGTCGCCTTGTGAGAACGCATGATGTCGCACAAAAGCGAAAATACAAAAATAGAATGGAACAAAACGCATGTTGTGGGATATAAGCAATGCAAGATCATTTATTGAATCAGTCACACGTGACCCATACTCCTCCAATCAAGTGACAAGGGTCTACGCAGGTGTTATAATTATTATAATTTTAATCACCCTTTGATCGTATCAGATGACGTATGCCAACCCGGTAACCTTAGGCAAGAACCCATACCGGATCGGCTATGTATTTTACACCATCCAGTCCCGCTCTCTATGTTGTGTACATATCACAATTAAAATTTATGTACCCGGGATGTCACAATATAGTACTATTAGTACTTTAGCTCCACCACATACTTCTTTGCCACCACAAAAATAAGAAGAAAGCGGTGAGTGTACCAAATTTGAGAATCGTAGAAGTTTAAGGACCGTTCACAAACACTTGTTAGGGGGCCTGATTCCAAAAAAAGGGGGGGCTGAAAAGTTTTGACCCTCCTAAGGGGGCCCTGAAAAAAATGACCACAATTTTTCCTGGGAAAATTGAGTTTATATGCTTTTCTATGGGGTTGACCCATAATTTTCATGTCAAAAAGGGGGCCCTGAAATTTTTGAGGTCTGAAAGGGGGGCCCGAAAACTTTTTGCGATTAAATATTTTTGTATCAGGCCCCCACTAACAAGTGTTTGTGAACGGTCCCTTAATTTTGCTTTCTATTTACATTTACCGCTACGTATAAATATACATCATTATTCAAACCTGAGGCCTGTGGCAAGAGTATGAAGAGGCTACAGTCTTTACCACCATACTACTTCCTTAAATTTGATATTGAGAATATGTCAGAATAGTGACTCTGATAGACCAGCTACATTAACACTCTACCGGCCACAAACACTTTGTGAATGGTAAACAGAAAATAACTTTAAACTAGTGGCAAATGGTGGTCATAGACCACAAACCTAGCTGGGGCATGTTGGTGTTGTGGAGGTATCTGACCCCTGCAAAATGTTCCAAAAATGTTCCTCTGGTCATGAGATTTGTTGTCACCGAGTTTTGAGTCCTGTACTCCTCACAGATGTCCAGAAAATCTAAGATTTGACCCAGATGACCTTGACCGGACCCCTGCAAGATGTTCAATAATTTCCCCCTGGTCCAGATAACGCAATTCTAAGATTTGGCCCCAGAATGATGTCCTTTGACCTGACCCATGCAAAATGTTCCAACATGTTCCCCTGGTCATGAGGTTGTCACCGAGATTGAGCCCGGTACCCCTTACAGATGTCCAGATATTGAAATTCGAAGATTTGACCCCAGCTGACCTTTGACCTGATCCATGCAAAATATTCCAAAATGTTACTCTTGTCATCAAGTTTATTGTCACTGAGTTTGAGCTCCGTACCCCTTACATATGGCCAGAAAATGCAGCATTTCTAAGATTTGACATGACCCCTGCAAAATGTTCCCCTGGTTGTGAGGTTTGTTGTCACTGAGTTTGAGCCCCATAAATACCCCTCAGGGGGCTATCATTTTCTTCGGAAGGGGGGTCCCAAATATACAGGGGGGTCATAAATTTTCGGAAAGAAAAATATGGGGGCATAATACTTTTGATGACCAAAATGTAGGTAGTCACAAGATGACCACAGATAGTGCGTTTATTTTATTCAAAACTAGCGGGAGCTAGTAGAGTAAACAGGAGCAGTTAGTAAACGGGAGTGGTTAATAAAGATGGTGAACGGTGATGATAAACATAGTGTCTTGGACTAAAACATGAATAGGAATTATTATTATTACCCAGGTATAATTCTGGTTTACCCTGTGCACCCTGTGTTTTAGGGTTTGGTTAGGGGGATGTCATTTTCATCGGCGGGGGGTCATGAATATGTCGGTGACCGGAGTAAAAAAATTTATGACCCCCCTATCGCGGGCAATTTTTTTTTTTTGAGACCCCCCTATCTTTGGTCGAAATTTTTATGACCCCCCCCCCACACCCACCCACTTCCACCTACACAGACTCAAGACAAATTATTCATTGCCGGAACAAAGGCGTGGAGCGCATCAAAACTTTACAGCGAAGAAGTGTGTGGAGTGCGTTAAAATTTGATTGTGTGTGTAAAGAAGGCGCGCATAGCGGGCAAAATATTTGCATTATATAATGAAAGATTGTGTGCACATTTTGATTGTTAAATTAAAAGAATACATGCACAGCGCGCGAAACGTTTGAGTCACCAGCCCTTAATAATTCTATACCCCTATTTTGGGTGTTGAAAAATTATAACCCCTATAATTGGTCTAAAAATTCTATGACCCCACTCCCCAGTATATTCATGACCCCCCCTTCCAAAGAAAATGACAGCCCCTTATTATTGAAATTTAAATTAGGGTTAGGATTAGGGTTAGGTTTATAAACGGTAGGATTAGGGTTAGGGTTATAATTGGGGTTGCTTAGAGTTAGGGTTATACTTGTGCGCAGGGTCTACCAGAATTATTCCAATACCCATAAATTAATTAAACTATGATCAGTCTTACCTTGTTAGTATTTCTCATTCAAGATCACCATGATTACAGAAAACAGCAAATGGGTGATAACCATGATAACAATAAAATGTACTGGTAGCATTAACTGTACACATTTATAAACATTTATCATACCACGATGCACTGACCAATTCATCTAACTGAAACCTTTTAGCAACAACAATCTTCAGAGCAATAACATCCGCTGAAGACGCCGATTGACCTGGTGAAAGCGCTCCGGTGAGTGTACCAAATTTGAGTAGCGCAGAAGTATAATTTTGCTTTCTATTCTCTTGATTTATGTTGAATTTGGACATGTTGGATGTGCCAAATATGATTTCTATTTTAGCGGTTACGGAGCTATAGTCTTCAGAGTCGACGGTCAACACGGTTGTTTGATGGCATGTAAAACTACGTCAGAAAAGGTGAACCCTGATTACGCTATTTATCTTAAATCGTGTTTTCATCTTTACAACATCGGAAAAAGAGTAACAAATAGCAAGGAATTTTTCAACAAACCTTTTATCATGAAATGTAAGGAATAACTTATACTATTTGACTGATGTAAATAGCGCCCTCAATTTGCACACAAATATACAGTTTATAGAATAAAAAGTACCACAAAAAAGCAAAAAAAGATGAACATGATATGTATATATTACTAAGTGATACCTGTTGGTATTGTCCAGGTCTAGAATTGAACATTATATAATGTTTTGTTAGAAAATGTAATAAATGATCACATCAAACAACCGTGTCAACACGCCACCCATTGCTGAATAAACTGCGGCGGAACCGGGGCGGCACCTTTTCGACAAAAATAATCACTTCTCTATATATTATAGACATTGAGAGAATGTGCAAAATTGATGCACCAAATGGCTTCAATTGGACCTTCATTTTGCAATATTTTCCAATCCCCTGTGTATGGATAACCAAATCCCTTTTTGCTTCTGCTTTGGACACCCAACACTATATGTTTAAAGCAATAATTTATACAATAATAGAGTGAAAACTTGTCCAGGAATGGCTTCACTTCGCGGTTGTTTGATGTATATAGAATTGGTTTCATTATTAACTAAATACAAACTATAGATGGCGCTGTTTACCCTAAAACATATTTATTTATTTGCAAGGGGTACGTGCAGTGATTCATACTGCCATTAAAATAGCTGGAATAGGTGAAACAAGCAACAAGGAAATTTTATAATAAACATGTTTTATCAAACAATAAAAGGAATTATTTGTATTAAGCTTGGAAGAGTAATTTCCAGAAACTAAATAGCGCCACCAATTTTGTAATTAATAGATACATTTTATATCCAAAAAAGCTTTTAAAAAATTGTAAAAGTAAATTATTTTGTAAAAGAGGGAAAATTAAGGTTGAAATTGACTCAAAAGCATCTGTATACATTAGCATGATATCGGTTTTAGCTGTTTTAGCCTAAAATTTGGTTGTACGTGATGTTTTGTTTGAAAAACTAATAAATGCTCCCATCAAACAACCGTGACTTTGAGCCTTCATTTAACCCATTTTAGGATTTTCAAACTAAAATTTTATACAATATAACAGTGCAATGGTACACCGATTAATGACTGCAATTAGGTCATCATTTCGCAAAAGTTTCTAACTTCGAAAGGGGGTCTCATCACCCCTCAGACACCCCTACGTCGTGCAGCCTTGCAGGCACGAGGTCACGGCGCTGTTGCGCCGATCTATCAATGACTAATAATATAATAATGAATAATGGTCATTGTGCCCCCCCAAACCCCCACCCTACCCCCATAAAACCACAGGGGTCTAGCGCAGCTGTCTTTGACCTAGTTACTATTTTAATATTTTTAAATATGCTGGTCAATAATGGAGAACACGCAGAAAAAGTATTATACAAACGTAAGGCATGTTTTATTACATTTTAATACACTAGTTATTTGCCAAACCATGTTTTTATGTTTAATAATACGTCACTGTATTGGGCACTGTATTTTTGACGGCATGCAGCAACTTTTTCTGGTAAATGAAATGCATTGCTTATCGAAGCTTCGTAACGATTAGCACCTAGACATCCATTAGCCTAAGTCTCCCGCCTCCGCTCTCAAAACTATCAAAATGGCGTAACAAAATGTCCATGCGTATTGGTAAAATGAGTAGTGAATTAATGTTAATTGGCACAGATTCAATGTACATGCACACGGTCGAGTTCAAGCATGCATGCAACGCTTAATTTTTGGTCGATAGCGATGCTGCATATCGTTTTCATGTTAATGATTTGTACAGCGCTTCGAGATTCTTGTTAGCGCATAATAAATACGGTGCGTATTATTGTATTATTTATTATATATATTTGCTATGTCATGTAATACTCCATACTGTCTGTATCAGAAAGATGATTGACCATGCTGTATCCATGAGTCGTTGATTGTTCAATCAATCTTTATTTAAACACAGCAAGCAAAATACATATTATATGTATATAAAGCGCAGCTTTCTCCTGCGCATTTTGATACCTCTTTTGTTGCTCTACGATATCATTTGGTCGAGTTATGGGCGCTTGGGTGGCTTCAAGTCGGATTTTGAAAGTTGCACTTACCTCCTATTCAAGTCAAATGCGTTGTACTGTGACCAATAAAATGACCTTTGCTTTTCAGGCAGTGATATACAGTGATGGTGGGCACACCAAGTATTGAGATATCAGCAGAAAGAGTGCATGAGATAAGTCAGAGATAAGTAAAGGGTAGCAAGTATTGAAGTTGGAAGTCGAAGGAGTAAAATAAAGTAAAGTTCATGGTTAAGTAAACAGAGCACATCTGTGTCCTTTGTCTTTATTTGGTGTATGTGTGTGGGGTGTGTGTGTGTGCACGACGAACGCATTTGGCTTGAATAGGAGCAACAAAAGATGTATCAAAATGCGCAGGAGAAAGCTGCGCTTTATATACATAAAATAAGTTTTTGCTATATATTTCAGTTCCCTATATATCTGACCATCTATAATCGTTTCGATACTTTCTGGGTTGAGTTAGTACAACATACAGAATGTTTGTGCAGTGTCCTGATTCCATCGAAGTGAATTTCCAGGTTACCCACAATTGCCTTGGACGTGTGAAATTTCGATAGCGTAGTAACCACAAATCGATTGTTTTTTCACGATTTCTTCGGAAATGTTTGGAATGTCAAATTTCTATTATATGATACCAACCATGGAGATTACCAACATCTCATTAACAATTAGGTAAATCTCGGAGATGAAGCTGTCGACCGAGTCACGGACTTGCAATGTTGTTGTTTTTCCAGAATAATACTGAGCATTGAGAACATCGTGGTAGTGCGTGCAGCAGTTCAGACGAATTATCCCCATCGACCGCGATCGCTGAAAATGGAAGGTTTTCAGGACAACATGCTGACTACCGTTAACAAGGTATATTGGATGCTTTTATTTACATGAATTTCCACCACAACCGGCTATGTCCCTGATTTGGGCATGTTGGGTGAAATAGGGGTGGTTATCTTAATTATGCATGAACTTTGGTAATTTTCATGCAAAAAAGGACAATACGCGCGGGGGTCGTTCAATAAGTTCCTACCTCTGCTCTTATAACTAAATTGGTTCTGTAGATGGTAGCTTCTTCAAACTTGGCATTATACATTGACATGTCACCTATAACTAAAGGTAAATCGTATATTGATACCTTTTCAAGATTTTTTGTAGGGGACCGCGGAACCAAAATAAGATTTGATAAAACAGAAACGGTAAAAAAAGTGTAGAATAATTATGTATTTATCCGTCCTAGGAGATTAGCTCGATATGATTATGCTAACAGATTGTAACTGAAACAACACCAAATGTGTAAACAACACCAAATGTGCAAAGCAAGATGACCAATAATAAAAATGTATCTTAACTTTAAAAAATTCATCTGTATCAATTGAATTTTAAGTTCTGTCTCATACACCCAACCACTTTTTGTCACTTGATGTTCAATTACCAAATGCCATTTCCATAACATGTTTTTACGTTTTCAGTTAGCCATTTTTTCTAATACAGACAATTTCTGCATATAGGGCATTTTAAAGAAAAACATTCAATTTTATTACAGTTCTTATCTGGTCTAATCTTTTCTTTGCTAACAAGCAGCAGTTTTTGTTAGATTGAAGCAGCTTTTTTGTCATTTAACATAGTTTTCAATATTTTTCTTTATTGTCAGCTTCAATTTCAGCCATCTAAAGTGACAAAACTGTATTTTATGGTCACTTCAATTTGGTCTACTTATGCCTTCTTTGTCGATATATGGACATGTTTTCTCAATTTTCGCAACACAACAAATGGAAAAAGATATTAAACCAGAAGTTTCTCTCAAGCTAGATAATGTATATAATAATCTTTTCCTAGGTGGAGGATAGTCTGCTTGGTGTGAAGGAACTAGCGGTGCTCGCACCAGAGACCAAGACGGGCGATGACGAACAGAGTGCCGCCTCCGTGACCCATGTACCGTACATCGCCTGGGAAACCCATGTAAACTTAGGCGTCCCTTTCACAAGTACAAAGAAACAGCAGGTTTGTTTAATTTACTATAGTATTAAAGCGACTGACTTTGAAATTTATGTTGCAAAAAAGTTGCAACATGTAATATTAACAAGTACAATTTTAAATTTATCTACTCTGAAGCAATAATTTGCCATTTACTCACAGCGGCACCCTCGGTTTTTCTCGAATTTCTACTTTTTGCATGATTGTAATACCCAGTAGTAGTAACCCTGCGAAAGACTAAGTCTAAAATGTTTTATAATAAACACACTGTTTTTAACATGTTGGTTTTTGCTTTGAGCACGTTTAAAACTCCACTCCTCGTATCGTACATAGCCGAAGCGTTCAAGAGCTGGTCTACTGCTAGCAAGTCTCTTAATTGATTAACATGAAAGTATCATTCACATAACGAAGCCAAATGCTTTGGGAAGTTTGTCTTACAAATCTTACATAGAACTTTCATACATTGTGACTTGTCTTACAATACATAGGTACAGAATCCTGAACAAGAGGTTGAGATGTTTTACAACTCTCTTCAATACACCCTCTACGAGACAGGATTTCCAGAGACAGTCGACCGGACGTCTACGCCAAGAGGGAACATTAACAAAGAGCAAGTCGTCGTAGCAGTACTCTCGACACCCTATGAATGCATTGGAATGTTACTGGAATGTAAGTTGACTTCACTATAGTCCGGTTGCCAATCGTAATTTATGCCAAGAAGTTTGTTTTGGTGTAAATAGTTTTGTTTGCGATGAATTTAGATTTTCAAGTCCACCGCTTTCAAAAATATGTTTACTGGACCTCTCTCAGCATTGCGCATTTTGAGATATGGAGTGTCATACAGTGGGTCAAATTCAAAACTGCTCTAATGTTGTTGACAAGTTCACCAAATTATAAAAACGAGGAAAACAGCAGTTTTGGCAAAGTTGATGCCCCATTCAGATACATGAAGCTAATTTCTGTACTTACGTAGAGAAATTATATATTCATGTAAAATGTTTTCAGCTTAACCACTAGCAGGCTATGTTAGCACATCTATAACAATAATGCTAATTAATCTGAATTTTGATGATTTGTACGATCCTCCAGATGAGCAAATCACTGAGGTCTTAAAATGGGACTACCTAAAACTCTATTTTACAGGTGGACAGCAGGTGTCTGACAGCATCCACCTAATATTCTCACAATCCTGGGTGTCCAAGGAACCCTCCAAGGACCACCCAGGCATTTATAGCATGTACGTACACAAGGCCATCACGTTCCACAGGGGCGGGTTCACGTACATTGACGAGTTCTCGCCACCCAGACGTGTGACCTACCTGGTGAACTTTTTCACGAGTGCCATCACCCATGGCCTCTTGGATTGGGGCTCAGAGATGGAGGTAAGAAGGGTGTTTGTAAATAGTGAAAGGGATATACGTCACAATGAATGGATAGGTCAAAATGGGTCAACATTAGTGATCCAAACTTACTCAAAAGGCCTAACAAATGTAGGCCTATCCAAAAACAGTCGTCAAAATTCAATATAACTTGCAATACATATGATTTATGGCAAGAGCCATATTTGTGCATTTTTTTGCTATTTAACTAAAGAGCTACAGTTTTCATTCTTATCAATATTAATACATTAATCTTGTAGTAAATGAGTCAAGGAAGCCAATAACTGCATTCACAATTAATCAAAATTCTCAAATAATTCGAAAATTGCACCAACATTAAATATATTCAATTCTAAATATACGGAACATGTCGTTTTGAACTATAGGCCTACGTTCACAAATATACATATTTAGCCCCATGTGTCATCTATAGTATGGGCCTCAAATATTCAAAGTAAGGGTCATTTCATTGACTGTTGACATTGATAGCCCTATAACTACCAAGGCTCCATGGTCCTATGTGTGGCATATTAAGAGCCATACCCTCTATATTTGACATGTGGCCCTAGATGTCCAAGGTCAAGACCCCAGATGCTCAAAATAAAGCAAATGGCCTTTAATTTTGTATTTTCCCCAAGGCAATTTTATCTTGTGCTTCTCTGTTTTTATCCAATTGATAAAAGGTGGTCTGTTCTTTTGTTATTTTCATTTTGCTATTAAAACCGATTAATATACGTACACGACGCTATATACCCAGCAAACACAAAACGTTTTCGACATCATTCGCAAAAGGTTATAAAAGGTTGTCAGAAAACGTTTAAATGTCGAGTTAGATAAAGGGTATATTAAGAGTATAAAACGTTTTCATAACCTTAAAAAACATTTTTTGATAATCTATTGCTCAGCAAACAAAAATGTTTTACAAAAAACGTTTCAATGTCGGGTTATATAAAGGGTATAAAAATGTTTTAATAACATTCCAAAAACATTCTTGAAAACTTGATACAAAACGTTCTAAACAGAATGTTATTTTGGGGTTAAAAAAATATTTTGCGAAAAATGTTTACCCAAAATATTTTCAATAACGTTTTAAAATCGTTTTCATGACCTTTATATAACCCGACATTTAAATGTTATTAAAAGGTTTTGAAAAAACATTTAAAGAACATTTCTGTGTTTGCTGGGTTCAAATATTTTAACATAATGTTATTTAAGTATTGACACAATATTTGGCAAAAATGTTTGCAAAAATAGCTTACAATAGCATTGTTTGAAAACATTTAAAAATATTGTTGTAGTGTGTTTTCATACAAAACGTTTTAAAACGTTATCATGACCTTTATATAACCCGACATTTTAATGTTATTAAAACGTTTTTACCTAAACCAAAAGCCAAAATATAACTTAAAACGTTTTTAAAACGTTTTTGTGTTTGCTGGGTACAAGCCCCCCCCCCCCCACGGTAGTTATAATTCATACAATTCATATAATTCATATACTTAATATACCAATATTAACCAAATTGGTGAGATTTCTCCAAGTCTCCCTGACTTCTAGGGTATATTTACAAAAATGTACATCCCTGTTTCTTGCAGAGGAACTTGGACTGTCCGTTGAGCAGCTCGCTACCACTGTGTGATATGATACACGATAAACTCTGGAATCGCTACCTCATGTCCAAAGTTGGGATTGCCGTACCGGAGACACTGGCTTTTAAGATCGAAGACAAGCGCAAGGTACATCATAGCATTCAAACTGGCATTAAATTACATGTATAGTTTTGTGATTGTTTGTTGGGTCCTGATGGGACCAGGCTCAAACGAAATGCTCATGTATATGTATGCTTGCCAAATAAACCTTTTCATGAGTTAAAAATATTCGATTACCCGAATGTGTATCCTTCGCAAAAGAAAATGTGCCTTAAGTCGAATTGGCATTCAGTGTTGGAACCTGTAAATAGGCCGATATGGTTCATTATTAGTCGCAAATAACACAATAATAAACAACATTATTAGCGTAGTACTCACGCTGGTCAAATAATTCACCGTTTGCTATGCATGTACCTCTCTCAGGTGCCCAACTCCGATGCCATTCGAGTGTGTGTGCTGGGCAAGTGTGTGAAAGCCGAGAACACCGACCTGGTGAACGCTGACAACTCGTGCGTGTATATCTGGAAAAAGATCGAATATGGCAGTGTATGTAAACATGCCATTTCCGTGGAGCAGGAGATCGCTACGTTCCTTGGCAAACCTAGCATCAATGGCAAGAAGGTGAGTTTCTAGGGTGTTTTCGGGGCCAAAATTTGTCTCAATACCAAATGTATTGTTGCCCATCGTTATGAATGCCTGAGAGGGTTTTTCATCTCACATGACTAAAATATTAAGCCATCAGCATATTTTCAATATGATGCCTTGCTGTATGGGGAACCAGTGGAGCGAAACGAGTTCATGAGTGATCGAGTCAAATTTTCTACGCTTGGCAATTATCCTGGCTGAAGTGCGTTGAACATTTTGAAGTCTGGAGATGAGAGGTTTGCTAATGCCCGTCAAAATGCTGTTGCAATAATCTCGTTATTGGTTACTATCGCGTATAGGGCGGTGCCTTTCCTAGATAACTAACCAATCACGGGATGTGTGAGTTTGATTGACAGGGTCGTCAGGTGCGATCTAGTTTCTGGATTTCTGGATTTTATTATAACTCTTGCTATTTTGTTGCCAGATTGTTGTGAAGCCGTCGGGCTCCGAGTTTCACGCCAGTATCGGTGGTACCATTCATCAGGCTGGCGACCTCGAATCCATCTCCAACGCTGTCGAAGATCTACTTGAGAAAATGGACGGTGGGGATACCGTCCTCGTCGAGACGTTCGTGGAACCCATTTCTCCACTGCATATCGTCAATGGGAGCCAAGCGGTGGAGTTGTGGAAGGCTACTGAGAAACTCAGTTTTCGTGCCCGCTCGACCGTCTGCAGAGATTTTGACGGCAAGCCTATCACAACTTCGGTAATTACACATCATCAAATTGAACAAATATATATCTGCACTAACACAATCTTTAAACTGCATAGCATTTTGGGTCACAATAACTTTTAAATAAAATAAGTTTATCCAAAAAAAACCAAGAAAAATAAAACATGCATCACAGATAATTACGATTAAAATGTAATAGCATATGTTTGATTAATGTGTTAATCCTGTTTATAAAAGATACAAATGATATATGCAAAATACATTTCCGTATCGGAGAAAAACAGATGTGAAGGATTTGAACTTGATATATCAAAACGTTGTTTCAAATAAAATTAAAATCATCATTACCATTTTTAAACATACTTATTTATGTCCTTTACAGATAAACTGTGGGCTATCGTCCAAGGACTCTTCAATCAGCAGAAACAACACTGTCCCACAGGGCCTGGACTCCACACTACTGGCCTATGGCTTGACCGACCCCGCCATGAGGCGTGCCGTGGATCGTGACATCCGCAAGAAAGGCGAGGACCTGATGAGAATCCTCAGTGAGGAGGAACATAAACTGGATGAAGAACAGAGAGGTGGTCTCGGTGGTTACACCGATATTATTGGTACGGATACGAATGTTGGCGGTAGATTAATTTGGGCTATATTGGCACCGTTACCATCAAAATTAATCTATTATTAATTATTACTATTCAATTGAGCATGTTGAGTAAGCACACTAAGAAGTATGTTACAACCAGAGACAATGGATTTACTTAATAAAAGGAGAATGCCAAAAAAAAAATTTAAACAAAACAAAATTCTTATTTCTTATTCTTTATACGCGTCATGAAAAGGATGTGAAGAGATTACTCTTCAACAACAACAATTGCTCAAGCATTGCTGCTTTCTCCTCTGGTGTATGAGCTGAATGTACTCAATTGACCCATTTTTCAGATGTTATCAAATTTTGTCTAAATCTGTGAGTAGTCGAGTATGTTATAGAGCGCACATTAAGGGATGGGCTACTTTTGCAAAAAATTTGACCAGACATTTGACGGATCTGCCATGCGTTTTTGGCTAGCAGGTACAAAATTGTGAATGAGGAAAGTGTAAAGATTAATATTTTAGCTTGATCTCTTTTGTAAGCTCATTAAATTCACAAATAGGCTTGTATTATGTTGCATTTTGGTTCACGCTCCTTATTTTTAAAACTAAAGGATAGAAATGAAATTTAACAAATGTGATTAAGTAAAGTTGTTAATTTACATTCATTATTTCAGGCGTTGATTTCCTCCTTACCAACGAGGATGGTAATATCATTCCCGTGGCCATTGAATTGAACAGCCACGACTGCCGGGTCAACTGCCAGGTGTTCGATTTCATGTATCACCTGACCCAACAATGTACAACGATCGATACACAACTCAGCTACCAGGTGCGTCGATCTGATAAAGAGTACGACAGTGATACACCGCAAAACAAGACTCGATCCTCGGCCGCAGTGTCCGACCATGGGTTCGATCCATGGTCCAGAGATCCCAGGACCAAGTTCTTGACGGGAAACATATCCTGATTATTGGCGCGGGTGGATACAGCAAGGGGTTCATCTGGACTGATGCAGCCGCTATGGGTGTCAAGGTAATTCTGGTCGAGTCGGACCCAAATGACTGCGTAAAGGACCAGGTCAGTGTTGTGTTTCTTTATTATTGATGGTGTGTTTCTCTCTACTAATATGAGATCAGCGTGGCCCTGCACTTAAGGTCTTTGACTCTGATGAAAGAGATCCCCAGTTCAGTTCCCGGTGGTAGCAAAAATATCAAAATTACTGTATTGTGGGGCAGATGCAGTGTATAACAAAGATCTCGCAACCAATTCCGATCAGGGTAACGCCTGGCTGTCTGTACATCCTACCCAAAAAGAACCCCAATGGAAATAAGCTTCATACAGCTTTTGTGGGTTATCCTGAGCAAGAAGAGGAAACTGAATATAATTAATAAGAAAGAAAGAACAGTTTACCAACCCAAAGTGTTACAATTAAACAAGACAACAAAATCGTTGTCTTGTTTAAATGTAACACCTTGGGTTGGTAAACTGTTCTTTCTTTCTTATCCCTACGGAAGTAACTAAGGGCCATGTGGGTTCGCTTTGTAACGCAAGAAGTCAGGATCTTGTGATCACAAATCCCGACTTCTTGTGTTCCTGACTTAGCCAGCTTGAAATAAAGAGATAGTAAAGATATAAAAATAAATAGTTAAGACAACTCAAGAACTCATGAAATCTGTTCAATTTTCACGGCGTTAGTATTTTAATTGTAAGCCCATCCACTTTAGTTATCTCGAGATCCTATTTTCATGACTTAAAGTCAGGAACTCGTGAACTCAAGCCACGCTTGAGTTCCTGACTTCCTGACTTCAAGTCAGGAACACAGGATCACGAGATCATGACTTCATGACTTTAAAGTCAGGAACTCGTGAACACAAGCCGCGCTTGAGTTCTTGAGTATATGCTTCATGATTTTAAAGTCAGGAACTCGTGAACACAAGCCGCGCTTGAGATCCTGACTTCACGACTTTAAAGTCAGGAACTCGCGAACTCAAGCCGCGCTTGAGTTCTTGAGTTCCTGACTTCATGACTTTAAAGTCAGGAACTCGTGAACACAAGCCGCGCTTGAGATCCTGAATTCACGACTTTAAAGTCAGGAACTCGTGAACACAAGCCGCGCTTGAGTTCCTGACTTCACGACTTTAAAGTCAGGAACTCGTGAACTCAAGCCGCGCTTGAGTTCTTGAGTTCCTGACTTCATGACTTTAAAGTCAGGAACTCGTGAACACAAGCCGCGCTTGAGATCCTGAATTCACGACTTTAAAGTCAGGAACTCGTGAACACAAGCCGCGCTTGAGTTCCTGACTTCACGACTTTAAAGTCAGGAACTCGTGAACACAAGCCGCGCTTGAGGTATTGACTTCCTGACTTTAGCATGTGTGTTACAAGCGCCATCATTTATGCATTCAGGCTCTCTCAGCTGGTAGGCGACACCGAACTAAACTTGTCATATACTCGGATACCACTTAAAACAATATTTAAATCTATTTTTTCATTTCAGCTTAATCATTGTTAATTTAGCAGTTGTGTTTGTAATTACGATTAGAAACGTTGTAATAAAACATGATTTTAAATATTTATAAATTAATTTTCTCTGAGGACTGGTGGTGTGTCTAGTACCGGGGTCTAGTAATCAGGTGATGATGATGATGATGATGATGATGATGATGATGATGATGATGATGACAGATGATGATGATGATAATTAATACACAAACGATATTTATGCCTGGCTCACACTACATGTAGTAATATTATTCTATTTTTAACATGGACACATTTGACCTCTATGCATTGTAAAAGTCGAGTTGGCCTTGAAGAAAATATGTTACATGCTGTTCGGGTTGACCTTACAATGTTTGTGCACTCATAAATTGACCTCTGAACGCATTGGATATAAACACATCATACTCCACAACGTCAGGTTAACTTTCTTGTTGAATGGAGGCCTCGAGGTCACTGAACTGTGTCTTTGGAAATGATGTCTTTTTTTGGCTCGGAGCAAATGATAGTATAATGTGTATGCAAAATCACAGGTGAGCAGGGTAGACGACACGTGCTCTTTTAGTAGGGTCCAGAATGGAAGTCCCGTTCTCGGGTTGAGTACAAGAAGTTTTGAAGGTGGTTTTTTTTATAGATATGAGGACGCTGAATAAAATGAGAGGGGTCTGACCCATCGAAAAGTGTGGGGAACTCTCGCTAGAGGGCGTTTTTGTCAAAATGGCCGCCAAAATCCCTTAAAATCACCATAACTTGGTCAGAGAAACACCCAGCAGCACGATTCTGATGTCTATACCCATGTTTTCAGGGTCAAGGAATCCAATAGAGTCATTTATAACAGCCTAGGACCTATCATTCCAAGATGGCTGCCAAAATGTCAAAATGGCCGCCAGTGAAAATTAATTTGGCTTTATCTCGGGTACAGAAAGTCCTAGAAGTATGATTCTGGTGTCTATACCCATGTTTACAGTGTCTAGAAATCCATTGGAATAATCTAGAACAGCACAGGACCTTCAAATCCCAAGATGGCCGCCAAAATTTCAAAATAACCACCACTAAAGTGCAGAATTTTGCCTATATCTTATCTTATCTGTGGTTTAGACGGCCTTATCCAGGGTTTACGTTCCTTACCTGGGGCTAAGATACCTTAACCTTAGCATAACGCAGTCTAAACCCCAGATCGGGGCCCCAGATTAAGGGACGAAGACCCCAGATAAAGCAGTCCAAACCCCAAATAAGGCGCCTTAACTCTAAATAAGGAACATAAACGTTAACTGGGGATAACACAGTCTAAATCCCAGATAAGACATTAACCCCAGATAAGGGACGTAAGCTCAAGATAAGGCAGTTTAAACCCCAAATAAGGCACCTTAAACCCTAGAAAAGGAACGTAAACCCCAGATACGGCATCTAAACCCTAGATAAAGCATCTAAACCCCAGATAAGGTTGCTTAACCCCAGATAAGGCAGTCTAAACCACAGATAATAAAGGCACCTAAACCCCACCTAAACAATCTAAACCCCAGATAAGGCATCTGAACTCCAGATAAGGCCCCTTAACCCCCAGATTACGTCCCTTACCTAGGGATAAGGCACCTTACCCAGGGTTTAAATGCCTTATCTGGGGTTTACGCTCCTTATCTGAGGGAAGGCGCCTTATCTGCTGGTTAGACTGCCTTTTCTGGGCTTACGTCCCCTTGCTGGGGTTAAGGCGCCTTGTGTGGGGTTAAGATGCCTTGTCTGGGGTTTAGACTGTGTTATCCTTGGCTTATGTCCCTTATCTGAGGTTAAGGCACCTTATCTGGTGTTAGACTGTCTTATCTGGGGTTTACGTTCCTTATCTGCAGTTAAGGTGCCTTATCTGGGGTTAAGATTGTGTTATCATATGTTTACATCCCTTATCTGGGGTTACGGCGCCTTGGGTTTAGACTACGTTATCTCCAGTTAACGTCCCTTATCTGGGGTTAAGGCACCTTATCTGGGGGTTAGACTGCATTATCCTAGATTCACATCACTTATCTGGGGTTAGGGTGCCTTATCTTGGTTTAGATGCCTTATTTGGGATTTAGACTGCATTATCTGGGGTCTGTGTTCGTTATTTAGGGTTTAAGGTGTCTTATTTGGAGTTTAAACTGCCTTATCTGGAGCTTACGTTCCTTATCTGGGGTTACGGCGCCTTATCTGGGGTTTAGATGCCTTATCTGGGGTTTAGACTCTGTTATCCCCAGTTAACGTCCCTTATCAGGAGTTAAGGCAGCATATTTTGGGTTTAGACTGCATTATCCTATACATCCCTTATCTGGGGTTAAGGCGCCTTATCTGGGTTTAGAGGCCTAAAGAATGGATCTGGGATTTAGACTGCCTTATCTAGGGTTTACATCCCTTATTTGGGGTTAAGGCGCCTCATGGGGTTTAAATGCCATATCTGGGGTTTAGACTGTGTTATCCTAGGTTTACGTTTCTCATCTGAAATTAAGGCACCATATCTGGGATTTAGATGCCATATCTGGTGTTTACGTTCCTTATCTGGGGTTAAGGCGCCTTATCTGCGGTTTACGTCTCTTATCTGGGTTTACGTCTCTTATCTGGGTTTACGTCTCTTATTTGGGTTTACGTCTCTTATCTGGGGTTAAGGCGCCTTATCTGGGGCTTAGATGCCTTATCTGGGGTTTACGACCCTTATCTGGGGTTTACGACCCTTATCAGTAATTACAATAGACCAGCGCCCTCCGGGGTTTGGATGTCGTGTCGTGACCTTTGACACGACATTTAACTTCGTATTGTGTTTTACATGTTGACTTTATCTCATTATATTATGCTGTTATTATGTATCATTGTGCCCATGTGGCGGTTGTGTAGGGTATACCAAGATAGGCATTCAATATTACAATAAAATGTTATTAACACCGAATTCTTTCATTTCGGATGTAATTAAATCCACTTTTTTTTTTTTTTCAAAGAAATTCACTTTGTGTTGGAAATATGATTTTGAATTTCCAAATCATTATCTAAAACAAATTTGTTTTTGGACTGTAAATAGTTCACTTTATTTTTATTTGATCTGGTAGTTGATATTTTTTGGTGGCAAACTAGGCTCGAAGTTTAAAAACGTGATTTAAGAAATGTATTCCTTTGACAATGGTAGTGATGATGATGATTATGGTGATGATGGTGATGATAATGATGATGATGATGGTGATAATGTTAATGATGACGACGAATCACTGTCATTTTTTTATATTTTTTTTAAAATGTCATTACCATCGGAAAGGAAATTGTAAACAAAACGCAAAGTACGGAAACTAGTCTTGGGACACTTGAGGACCACGCACCATATTCGACCCCCTCCTCCCCGTAACAATGTTGATTTGGGTCTTATAAATAGCCTCCGTGTTCGGACTCTGCAATTTTGAATCCTAATTTGTTTGGTCACGGGAGCCTAATAGAACCCAACATTGATTGGTGGGGGGGGGAGGGGGAGGGGTGGGGTGTTAGGAAAATGTTTAGGTTTGAGCACTTCATTTGCATTCTTTATAAACAAGTAGTAACCTTCAAATTAAATGACGTTTAGTCAAGTGTTTGCTTAAACATTGATATGGAGGGGGAAGGAATGTGAAACATTAATGTTACATTATTGTTTTGCCTGTCTTGCCCGCGTGTTATGTACAACCAGACGCACGTTTTTCTCGCTTCATAATATTTTGCAATTGTAGCCTGTTTTAACACACAGATGCATAGCGAAGCATATATAACTGTCTCTCTCGAGGACAACATTAGAACTTTTACAATGAAACAATTGCCAGTTCATTTCATTAAGATCCACAACATTCTCATCTATCAGGGGAAGTTCTTATACCCCAATACATGTGTACATTCATTGAATGACCTTTGAAGATTTGGGTACAAAACTCATACTCTGCAACTTGAGGTCAAATTTTGCACTATGATTATGTAATTGAGGTTATTGGACTGTGCCATTGGACGAGGCTCTTGTGGTCCATAGTGTTTGCTTTGAAAGGATACCTTACGTAACCAAATTAAATCGGCATACTCCCCTCAAACATGTTGAAGGACGAGCAAGGTCTGCTTACCTTTTATAACGAGAGGCTAATTATGTGCTACGCATGTTTGTGCGTAAGCACACTTGTTTGTCATATACGTGTACTGTGTTCGCACACGTATCGCATTTTGAATAGTATGCGTATAATGCGCAATGCGTTTTGGGCGTTTAAACATTACTAGTAAAATGTACTGGAGATGTTTGTGCGTATGTGTACGATTTGGAAATTCAAAATCATAATTGCCAAACAAAGTGAATTTCTTTGAAGTTTAAAAAAAAACTGGATAAAATTACATCCGAAATGAAAGAATTCAATGTTTATTGTTCTTTACTCTTTAGTGTGCTGGTCTATCAGTAATGTATGTTTACTTAAAACTAGAGTTAAGGTACCTTACGTGGAGTTTAGAGGCCTTATCTGTGGTTTATGTTCCTTATTAAGGGTTAAGGCGCCTTATTTGGGGTTTGAATTGCTTTATCTGTGGTCTACATCCCTTAATCTTGGGTTACAGCGCCTTATCTGGGGTTTAGATACCTTATCTGGGGTTTATACTGCGTTATGCTAAGGTTAAGGCATCTTAGCCCCAGGTAAGGATTGCATAAGGGCGTCTAAACCTTTTCACTTCACTTACTTCACTTAAAGCTTTCCTCCCATGACACAGGTAGGTCCTGGAGATAGCTGCCTAGCCACTATGCTTCGCCACTCAGCTCTGTTGTTTGCCATCCGACCGGCTTCTACTACAGATTGGATTCCCACTGCACTGCAGTTTGCTTTGATGTTGTCCATCCAGCGCATTGGGGGTCTTCCTTTAGGTCGTTTCCCTGGGATTCGTCCTTCTAATATGATTTTTGGATATCTGGATGGAGGCATTCTTTTCACATGGCCATAGTAGGACAGCTGTTTTGCACGGATCTTGTTCATTACAGTACACTGGTAATCAAGGGTGTCTCTGATTGAGGTGTTCCTAATCCTGTCCCTTCTAGTAACACCCAGGATTTTTCTGAGACAAGCCATTTCAAATACCAGAAGTCGCTGCTCATCACGTTTTTTGATTGTCCAGGCTTCAGAGGCATAGGTTGCTATAGAAAGCACCAGTACTTTGTACAATTCCAATTTTGTTATGGTGGATATTTCTTTGGATTTCCAGATGGGGTTGAGTTTTTGCATGATGCCCATGGCCAAGCCAATTCTCCTTTTGATGTCCTTCTCGCTGCTTGCCTTTTCAGTGATCACTCCACCTAGATAGATGAATGATTCCACCTGCTCAAGGGTGGAATTTCCAATGGATATGGTGGCTTTTGCTGTTTCTCTACCAATCACCTGGACTTCGGTTTTAGCGATGTTTATGGTCAGACCAAACCTCATGCTTTCATTGTGTACTTTGTCGACTAGAGTTTGGAGGTTAATTTCAGAGTCGGCCAGTAAAACAATATCATCGGCAAATCTCAGGTTGTTGATGAGCTGTCCTTGAATTGTAATTCCAATGCCGACATCTTCAATAGCTAGGCGTAGGACCAGTTCCAGCAAGATGTTAAACAGCTGGGGGGAGAGAATACATCCCTGTCTGACTCCTGTTTGAGTGGTGAACCAGTTTGTCAGCTCTTCATTCACTCTTACTGCACTTTTAGAGGTGTTATATAAGGCTTGGAGAAGTCTAACCATTTTTCTAGAGTAGCCTAGGTGGTCCATAGCCTTCCAAAGACCTTCTTGCCAAACAGTATCAAAAGCTTTTTGATAGTCGATGTAGCAGCAGTATAGTGGTTTCCCTATCTCCGTGCATTTTTCAGCCAGTTGTCGTAGCGAAAGCAATTGGTCTACTGTACTCCTGCCTGCTCTAAATCCTGCTTGAGATTCTGAGAGGATCTCTTCAGTTTTCTTCTGGATTCTAGATTGGATGATCGAGCAAAATACTTTCCCTGCCAAGCTCAGGAGGCTGATACCTCTGTAATTTCCACAGTCCATTTTATCCTTTTTTCTTAAATATGGGGACAATGATTGCCTTCCCCCAGTCCTCAGGAATTACTTCAGACTCCCATATCTTGTTACAGAGTTTTAGAAGAGCATTACATCCAGCTTCTCCTGCTGCCTTGATTTCTTCCGCTGATATACCATCTTCTCCTGCTGCTTTATTTCTTTTGAGGCGTTTGATGGCCAGTTCCACTTCAGATTTGAGAATGTGGGGCTCTATGTCTTCTGTTGAAGTACTTGGTAGAGACTGTAAGATACTTGTATCGGATGGGATGGGTTGATTATACAGCTCTTCATAGTTTTCTTTCCATCTGTCCTTTATTTTCTTGTCATCGGTGAGCACCTCGCCACCTTTGTCCTTTACACCTCTCATACGAGTAGATTTTGATCCAATGATGGTCTTGATGGTAGTGTAAACCTCTTTGGTTTTCTTTGCATCATTTGCATGCTCCACATCTTTGCACAGATTTTGAAGCCATACTTCTTTGCACTCTTTACACTTCCGTTTTATTTCTCTGTTGAGAAAGTTGTACCTTGGCTTTTTTTAGTTGTCTTTGAGTCTTTCCTGCTTCACCTTACTTCTTTCTTCCGTCAGCTTAAGAACTTCGGCAGTTAACCAAGGTTTTTGTCTCTGCGGTTTCTTTGCTCCTAGGACCTTGTCAGCTGTTTCATTAAAGCCTGACTTAATATTCTGCCATAGCTCTTCCGTCTCTATGTCTGTGTCGTTTAGTTCAATTCGTGGGTTAAATTTTCCACCAATTGTTACTTGGTAGTCACTGTAAGTCTGCTGTAGGTACAGTTTGCTTACATCAAATTTCTTGATCTTGCATTGTTTCCCTCTGGATCTAAGTTTCAGTTTAATGTTGGCTAAAACAAGTTGGTGGTCAGATCCGATGTCTGCGCTGGGAAAACTGCGCGAGGAAGTCACGCTCGTTTTCCATTTTTGTCGTATTTGGATAAAATCGATCTTGTTCCTTGTGGAACCATCTGGGGATTCCCAGGTCCACTGGCGACTTGGTTTGGATTCTTTGAAGAGAGTGTTTGTGATACACAGGCTATTCGATGAACAAAAGCTGAGCAGCTTTTCACCTCTGTCGTTTGCTTCTCCAATACCAAACTTCCCAATAACGCCATTCCATGGTTCCCAGTCGATACCAACTTTCGCGTTGAAATCACCCATGATGATAAGGATGTCTTGGGAAGGTGTTTTATTTATTTCAATTGCAGTTGGTCATAAAAGTCTTCAATATCTTCATCTGGGTATGACGTTGTAGGTGCATACACCTGCATAATGGTAGCTGTTCCTATTTGAGTGCGAAGCCTTGCTGTAATTAGCCTTTCTGAAATAGGATTGTAGCCGAGGAGTGATCTCTGGGCATTCTTGTTGAGAATTAAGGCAACCCCTGCTCTGTGAGTAGATCCACTACCGGCGCTCAATATTTGGTAACCATCTTGTGTGAAATCTCCTGATTCTATCCAATGGGTTTCTGATATACCCATTATCTCCCACTTGTAGTTCTCCAATTGGTGAATAAGTAATTCTAAGTTGCCAGGCTGGTAAAGGGTCCTGACATTCCATGTCCCGATACCAATCTTTTTCTTGGCATGTAAAAGTGCCCTTCTATCATCAGGGTTATTAGCAGCATCCCGTCTAATTGGGTTTCGGAGTGGTGTTCGCCCTGCTGTAGGAGGACCATCACTCTTTCCGATTGGCTTTAGGGGTGGTGCATCATCATGCACTGGATGGTGATCCAGGCCCTGAGTTAGTCTGTGCGAATGTAAATCCGGGGCTTTAACCCGGGTGCTGTTTGTTGAACTCATCATAGTGGTTAAGTTTCAGTGGTCTAAACCAAGGTAGTACGAAGGACCAGTTCTCTCCCTACAGGTCACTAACTGGTGACTTTGTTAGATTTATTTCTCCTCCTAACTGTAGACAAACCTGGAGATAAGGCTCGATGATCTTGAAGATGATGTCATACAGTAAGCAAAATCTGCAACCCTCCAGACTGCTCCAACAGCCTTTCAGATCACAGACTTTTGCCCCCAGAGCCCCCGTCTGTTAACTCTACCGCAAGGCAAAGCCGTAACAGGTGGTACGCGATTGACTTGCAATCTTCGTGAACGTGGGGGTTGGTAACTACAGAGAGGCGATTAGGAACAGGAGGACTGATGGAAATGCCTCTTGTGCCTACAACCTTGAAGTATAGTAAGAATAGCAAAGCAAGCAAAGGGTAAGAAGCATGCAGAAGAAAGGCAAGGGCATGCAGGGAGAAAGATGGGTTAGGTAGGGAGAGCAAAGCAGGTTGGAGTTGCGCTTCATGCAGCCAGTTTTACCACCTAAACCACAGATATGATAAGATATAAGCAAAATTCTGCATTTTAGTGGTGGTTATTTTTTACTTTTGGCGGCCATCTTGGGATTTAAAGGTCCTGTGCTGTTCTAGATTATTCCAATGGATTTCTAGACCCTGTAAACATGGGTATAGACACCAGAATTGTACTTCTAGGACTTTTAACACCCGAGATATAGCCAAATTAATATTCACTGGCGGCCATTTTCAAATTTTGGCAGCCATCTTGGAATGATAGGTCCTATGCTGTTGTAAATGACTCTATTGGATTCATGGACCCTGAAAACATGGGTATAGACATCAGAATCGTGCTGCTGGATGCTTCTCTGACCAAGTTATGGTGATTTTAAGTGATTTTGGTGGCCATTTTGAAAAACACCCTCTAGTGAGAGTTCCCCACACTTTTCGATGGGTCAGACCCCTCTCATTTTATTCAGCGTCCTCAAATCTATTAAAAAACACCTTCAAAACTTCTTGTACTCAATTCGAGAACGGGACTTCCATTCTGGACCCTACTATTTGTTAAAATATTATAAGTAACATGATTGGCAAACATTGGCGTTTCATATTGCTTTACAACCCCTCCTCCCCAATTAATGTTAGAGCCAACACTAGACTAATTGTCCGTCCCTGTCTCAGTATCAAAAAACATCGTCGTCGTCGTCGTCGTCGTCGTCGTCGTCGTCGTCGTCGTCATCGTCATCATCATCATCATCATCATCATCATCATCATTACCTGATTACTAGACACGCCACCAGTCCTCAGAGAAAATTAATTTATAATATTTAAAATCATGTTTTATTACAACGTTTCTGATTGCAATTACAAACAAAACTGCTAAATTAACAATGATTAAACTGAAATGAAAAAATAGATTAAATAAATATTGTTCTAAGTGGTATCCGAGTATATGACAAGTTTAGTTCGGTGTCGCCTACCAGCTGAGAGAGCCTGAATGCATAAATGATGGCGCTTGTAACACACATGCTAAAGTCAGAGGTCAAGAACTCAAGCGCGGCTTGTGTTCACGAGTTCCTGACTTTAAAGTCGTGAAGTCAGGATCTCAAGCGCGGCTTGTGTTTACGAGTTGTTTTACTTTAAAGTCATGAAGTCAGGAACTCAAGAACTCAAGCGCGGCTGGTGTTCACGAGTTCCTGACTTTAAAATCATGAAGTCAGGAACTCAAGCGTGGCTTGAGTTCACGAGTTCCTGACTTCAAGTCATGAAAATAGGATCTCGAGATAACTGAAGTGGATGGGCTTACAATTAAAATACTAACGCCGTGAAAATTGAACAGATTTCATGAGTTCTTGAGATCCTGAGTTGTCTTAACTATTTCTTTATTTTTATATCTTTACTATCTCTTTATTTCAAACTGGCTAAGTCAGGAACACAAGAAGTCGGGATTTGTGATCACAAGATCCTGACTTCTTGCGTTACAAAGCGAACCCACATGGCCCTTAGTTACTTCCGTATATCCCGTGCCATTAAGGTCCAAACAAAGCAAACGCATGGGAGAGCTGGAGATCTGATGAGAGGTGTGCCCCATAGAACGTACGTGCGCGTAAATCCTATCAACCGGTGCAGCATGAGGATCTAGTTGCTATGAAAAAGGAGTAGTTCTTCACGTTTCGACCGTGACAGAATCGTGGTATACTAAGATGCCATGGTGGTGGTGCTTATATACACCGGGTGCCATTGAGGTTCATTTACATTTGCTGATTTTGCATGATGTTGTATTATTTAGTAGAGGAACAGCGGTAAGGTTCCGTGACCAAATCATTTGGGTTCGAAGTGTTTGTTTTGACTTATCTGAAGGATGCAAAACAAATTTGGCATTATTTGCCCTCTTCAACATATTCAAAGACCTTTGAATAAGTAAACTTTGCAAATACAACGAACTATACATTTTGGACTCCTTATGACCACAAAAATAATTGTACATACTTTTCAACAGGATTGGGGTGTTTTTATTTTGACCCCTACCTATAATTGCCAGAATATTGAAGAGGGCTTCCCAGTTTTGTTCAGGGCACTGAAACACTTTCAACCCTTTGTTACAATGATTTGGTCATGGAACATTACCGCTGTACCTCTACTAAATGCATGACATTTGACATATTAATATATTTCTTCATGATATGCCTTGGTCATACGAGACCGGATGTATCAACCTAACACAGTGAAAAAATCAAAAAGACGGCCATATTTAATAGGCATACTATATCACGGTGTTAACTGGCAGCGTCCCAATCCTATATATGGGCAATTCCACGATAACTCGTGCTACACTTTTGGGCGCCCTTTTACATACTTTGTGCTCCAGCTTTTTAAACTCATTTGATTGGAATCTTTATTTTTTGTATTTAATACCCAACATTCAAGGCTAGATCCTCATAGTATTGCTAAATGAATATATCAAATTTTGTACGTATGGGACAGCTGCAAAAAACGGTAACTCGTGCTACGAGCTGTGACATGCTAAAAAATCACTCATTTTTATTTTGATCGTGTCCTAAAACAGAAACAGTATAAAACCTAATTGATAATGTATGTACAAAATTATGTACAAATAACACCAACCAGTGGCGTAGCAAGAGCATCGGGGGCCCATGGACAAGAAGCAGTACGGGCCCTTTTAACCTTGCGTGATTTAGCCTACCTGATGGGGGCCCTGGGCCAGGCCAAAATTTGGAGGCCCCGAACTCACGTGGCCAAGTTTTGGTTTAACTAAAGGGGGACTAAGGGGCTAACATATTTTGTTCAATTCAATTTCAGACTATTTTGGCCCCAGATCAACATGAATTTTACAATTTTGCCCTATTTTGACCAAAAAACATGCCGTTATTGGGGTTTAAAGAAAGATGCATAGGGCAATTTTTGGGGCCCTGGACCCGGGCCCATCTGGCCCAATGGTATAAAAATCCGGCCCTGCTCTCCATTATCAGCCCTTATTTAATTTTTGCTTTTGTGCTCGGGGCCCCTGAACCTTCGGGGCCCATGGACTTCGTCCACCCTGTCCCCCCGCTTGCTACGCGCCTGACACCAACACAGTGTATGTATCAGCATAGAATGTACAATGTACCACACACATTACATTTACATCCCAGCATTATATTAGGTACTTTTAAAATGGCATTAAAATGCATTAAAATGCCTTAAAATTTTAAAAGCCATTAAAATGCCTTGCTCCACCCTGTTTGGAAATGTCATACATGTACTGCTAGCTAAGGGTTTTAATTTCAACAGTTAAATTGAACGGTCAACAATTGATAGACTTTTACTTCCAGGTTATTTCACCCTAAATTAGTTCACAAAACTTGTCATGTTTGTGGTTCTTTACAATGATCGTGAATAAAATAGGCCCACTTGGAAAATATCTAAGTTGAACAGGATTTTTCCACTAAAAATACACTCTCCGAAAAATTTATGTTTTTTTAAACAAAATGTTAGAAAAATGCCGAAAAAAGTTGAACATTACATCTGTTTGGAATAATATGAAAGTTAAAAAAAATACATAGAGGCAATTTTATTTTTTTAAGTCGTGTCCACTTTTGCTTGGAATTGCGCATGTATTATTGAAAAATATCATTTTTTTAATTTACCATAAAATTTATATTATATCGCGAATTTTAAAAATTACCATTATTTGATATCAGAAGAACATTCCTCTTATTCAGAATGCAATTTGATGTGTCTGATGTGCTCTCATGTTCCACAGAAAATACTTTGCAAACGTTGCTATCCGATCCCTTAAGAAGCCAATCCAAAAACGTTTTTTCACCAATTCTGATGAACAGAAAATCCCTTTCGAATGCAGTAATTTATATTACCATTTATATCAAGCTTGTGAGCGATACATCAAACCTGAGTATTGTACATCTTTTACAAAGTATCTGGATGCAGTGCAATATTGTTTTGAATATTGTATTGTCAACGCGAGTCACCATGATCACAGCACCATCACAAGTCTGCGACTCGTACGAAATTGTATCACACAATTAACACTCACTAATATTGCTATTTTCTTCCAAACAATTTCATTTTATGGTTATGTCAGTCAACTAAACAAAATTAATGCACACTAATATTCCTCATTCCAAACAATAATAAATGATTATGTCAGTCAATTTATTTTATTACCACGAAGGGGTAAAATTGGTCAATTATTCATCGGTTACTGATGATAGATGCCTTTTTAAAAATAAAAATATTGACCTAAAGGAGTAAAACTGGTAAATTATTCATCGGCACTGGGGATGGTACCTTACTAAAACAAACATATTGACCCGGAGTTGTAATACTGGTTAATTAGTAATTGGGTGCTGGTGATTGATGCCTTCCAAATAAAAAATAAACATATTTACCCGAAGGAGTCCAGTTGGTAAATTATTTATCGGGTACTGGTGAATACCTTCCTAAAGATGAAATCAAAAATACAGGTTTACAAGTTTATCAACCTGGACAACGAGGATCACACCCAGGATCACGCCAACGCCCAGGAAATCGTGAAGATTTTGCGGAACGAAGGAATCACAGTCGATGGTTGTCTCACATTCTGGGAGTATTTTGGACCGCTGGCCGCATTGTGTGCTGAGCTCTTGAAGACGAAAGGTATAGTCTAGGGGTCTCGGTAGACTAACAAAGCATGAAGAAATTTAGTCAATTTGCAGTTGTTTCTTATATTGCGAGTCGGAAAGACTCAAGGCCGAAATCACCTTCTAGCCGAATTCACTTCAAAATACACAACAAAATACAAATCACACCATTTCCCTTTAAAAAAGAAAGCTTGAATGCAACACCAACTTCAACAATATCAACCTGGAGTATCAACGAGTTAAAACTCGTTATATTATTAAGTAACTACTTTTTAATTACTTTTTGCTTAATTGAAACAATTGATGGAACTGTCCCATGTGTTGTTCCCACGTTTGACTGTAAACAATCCAATCATCAACATAAGCCTTGCAACCAATTCTGACAAATGTGCCTCAGCCAGCTTTTTGAACAATAATTGATGGCTGAGTTGCTTCATTCATTCTTCATGTTGCAGGTGCATTCGTCAAACCAAATGGCATAACTTTGTACTGGGAAAGACCAAATGGTTTACAAAAAGCAAAACTATCTTTGACACGGTCTCTGTGAAGAACCTTTCAGAAGTAAAATTTGCTAACAAATTTTGCGTTCCCAATTTTGTCTATGCAATAAGCCCAATCGGCATTGGAAGTTTGCAATGCATTGTGGGACAGTTTTTACAGTTTTGGGACACTTTGTCCTTTGACCTATCGGGAAAATTCAGAAAATTGGTTTTTGTGCTTACAAAATATAATCTAAAATGTTTTACAAGAATAAAAACAAACCCAAAAAACATTATTATTGAATAAATTAATTATTTAAATATTTTTAAAGATAATATTATGACAATAATAAATAAATTAATAATAATTACAACAATTTCCCCGATATGTCAGAGGTCAAAGTGTCCCAAAAAACCGGAAGTTACAATAGCGATTGGGCTTATTCTTGGAACAGGATACGAGTCCGAGTCTGTCTTTGAATGAACATTTACAGCTCGCATATCCGCGACTAACCTGTATATGCGGTATAAACCATCAGGCTTAAGAACAAGGATACATGGTGAATTCCATTCACTACTACTTAGTTCTATGATATCATTTTCTACCATGTAATTTATCTCATTTTTCATTTATAAATGGATTGACTCTATGTGTATGCTGCTTGATTGATTTTGTATCACCAACATCATGAAATGCAGCATTTATTTTACTTGGCGTATCATTTGAAATATATTGTCATATTTGTTGGTCTTGAGAAAGATGACCTAGCTTTTGATCTAAGTTAGTAAGTACATCACAGAATTGTTAAGCTTTATATTGTACTCTATTTGTGCTACACGTCATTATCCTGCTCAAATGTGACATTAGAATTGCCATGTGTCTACATTAGGCCCAAAAAATATTGTTGTGTTGCCCTTAAGTGGGAAAATGGGAAAGTTGGGTCGGACGGTCGGATTTTTTTTTTCCAAACCTTCATTTTTTTAAAAATCCCCTCAAATATTAAATAATGCTTCTTCAATTAGGAAACATTGTCAATTTTGACTTCTGGATACCTGTTAGACATCAATTAAAAACTCTTCTTTCAATAAAATATTAATTTTAAGTGACAAACATTGACTTTTTGAACAAATCTGTAAAAATCATCATTCAAAAAAAAATGCCGACCCTGATTTTTCAGGATTTAGGGTCGAACGGTTGAGGGCAACACAACATTTTTGTTTGCCTTATCAGCATGTTTTACTGTACACACGAGTTTTGGAAATACTCATTGAGCATACGTGGCACAACTGCCTGCTCTATCGTCAACCCGGAGTTGTGATAATATAATCCACTTCACCCACTTTTGACGGAATCTCACATGTAATGGGCCACGATATCTGGCTTGTAATGAGTGTCCTGGAATTGAAAAAGTACTAGAACTTTATCACCTGGGTAGAATATTCTTTCTCTTGCATGTTTGTCAAACCATTATTTTATTTTTGCCTGACCCTGTTTCAAGTTTTCTATAGCGATATCAGTTGCTCTGTTAAGTCTTTGCTTAAAATTGGAGACATATCCAATTGATATCTGATTGTTCATTGTATTGAGCCACTTTTCTTTCAAGAACTTTCTTTTAAGTTTAATCGTACTATGTGTCCAAATACTAACTCAAAAGGACTAAAGTTTCATGAAAAGCTTCCCTCCCTAGGAGCAAACAATAACAGGTGTACTCCCCCGGGGTGTACTCGCTCGTCCCAAACTTTCTGAAATTTCAAACAGTATGTCCTGATCATGTTTTTCAAAGTTTGATAGAACCTTTCTGGTGCATCTTGTGAGTCTGGATAAGCACTTAAGGTATACTGCTCAATACCTTTGGTTGATATCAATGCAATTGGTACATGACCATTATTATAATTCTCGCTATTCGCAATAAGGGCGCCGCCAGCGGTTTGCGATGTAATCGTGATGTATCATGGGGAAAGGTCGACATCCAAGTCCGCGCAATACGAATATTACCATGCTATTACATAGGAACACGTGACAATATTTTTTTCGTTTGTCAAAATAAAGGTGTTACACGCGAATCGATACTCAATAATACTTAATAATGTGATTTGAAATGTGCACAATTAATTTTTTTCTCTATCGATTTGCGTGTAATACCGTTATATTGACAAACTAAAAATATTGTCACGTGTTCCTATGTAATAGCATGGTAATATTCGTATTGCGCGGACTTGGATGTCGACCTTTTCCCATGATACATCACGATTTTCCCATGATACATCACGATTACATCGCAAACCGCTGGCGGCGCCCTTATTGCGAATAGCGAGAATTATTTCTCAGTAGCACCCCAATTTGTTTGCAAAAACAAACAGAATTTCCTTCTTTTTCGATGGTCAACAAACTGTTCACCCATCTAATCCTAAGATTGATCTCTTTGAGTTCTGCATCATTTTGTTGCTCCAGAACTAGCTTGACATGACATAATGGGTATTTTATGGTCTACCCAAATTGTATATGCTCAGAAGCTGTGTCATTTTTTATGGTTCTTTTTATCCCCAGTGAAGGAGGAAGTAAAGTATATCTCCTTTTTCATTCAACACAAATGTGTCTTCCAAATTGTAGCCGTCATCAATATTAGTTTTGATTGTCCTCAATTGTTTGAAGGAGGCCTTACTCATTACCCGTGTTACTGTGCAAGCAAATATCTCACTTTCCTGAGTATCTGTGACAATTAGGTCAGGAAAATCCCCCCCATCATTTCCTATAACAGCAGTGAAACTCCTTTCACTGGCAATTAAGTTGGAACTCACATGGTTACAGGGCCAGAAACCGAGATTTCAAGTTACCTTGGTGGAGCGGTACATCAAGTATTTCCCCTTGTGAGTGGGGTCCTCGAAAAATTTTGTACGGGGACGTGCCACGCAGACTTACGGATGCTGACTTTCTCTATACCTACTTTTCGCTTTTTAACCGTGGCACATCCCTGTATACCTTCAACTAGGAAGAACACCCCCCCCCCCCCGGGAAATTTCATCCAAATACACTGGATCAATGCTTTTCCTGCTGAACTATCCTCATTAAAGGACAAAGTTCCTTCCAGAATCATAGACCGTGCAAAATACGTATCTCGCACAATCTTTATGGGCTGTAGACTACTCTTATCACCAAGTGAAACTAATCTCTCGAACACTAAGGTTCAAATTCTTTACACACTTTTTTGTATCACATCCCTTTTGTGGGAATTCATGTTTCTTGATTTCACTGACTAAATTGCTTCCTTTGACCCAAGTTTTGACGGTATGCTACAGACATCGGCTCGTAGCCTTTAGGACCATGATGACCGCCTGTTTGAGTTTTCATGATAGTTTTTCTTTTTCTTCAATAGCCACTTTCAACAACTCTTCATATAGGCCTACCTTTGTACAGGAGCCAACCGTTGTTAATCCGTGATGAATCCACACTTTTACTGTAGCGTTTAGGCGAACGCGAGCGAGACTACGCGTCAAGTCCGATTCTTACTCCACATCGCAGCGCGATACGATGCTGCGATGCTTTTAGAACATCGCAGCATCGTGCGATGAAATTAAAATGTACATTTTAATTTCATCGCGCGATGCTGCGATGTTTTAAAAGCATGTGGGGTCTGCATCTCCATTTATGGTCATTCTGCCGACCTTGATTTTCCAGCAGCCAATTACAAGCATGCAAGGCTGCGATATCGCAGCGCGATGCTATAAAGTTGAACAAAATCCAACTCCATCGCGGACCGAAATTTCCATCGCGCGATGAGAATTTTCACCGCTGAGCTCGTAAAAACCTGGCTCAGATTACAGTTTTTATAGCATCGCAGCATCGCATCGCGCTGCGATGTGGAGTAAGAACCGGACTTTACGCGAGAGCGCGTAAAATTCGTCATGCCTGGAACATTTGTGCGTATGCAAGCTTACAAGCTGAATTCAGTATTTTTCAGGTAGCGGCTAAACATTGCCGTTTTATTCTGTAGTTTTATTGCTGATATCAACAGGGAAATCATCAAAGTTTTTGTAAGGCTGACATTCCTCGTAAAATAATCGTGAATTATACGATCTTTAGCTTCTTTTCGTTGTTAAAAGGGATTCAATCGTCATTCATCACCGATTAACAACTCGCGTCCGGCGGACGCATCGTTGTTAATCGGTGGTTGACAACTCGCGTCCGGCGCGTCTGCTGTGGTTACCGACGCAGACGGCGCGGACGCATCGTTGTTAATCGGTGATGAACAACGGTGAAACATGATTGAATCCCTGTGTATTGTGTATAGGAAAACGGACAGTGACTGCAGTATGAATCAATGGAACCGCACCATGGCCTCATGTTTAAGCTCGGCACAGTTCATCCTGGAGGCTTATCAGCAACTCTAACACTTATATCTTATGACTCTTTATTTTATATTTTTCTGCTGTACTAGTATAGTTTTACTTAATGTTATTGTGTACTCTCGACATTGTTTCTTTCTTCATAGTTGTTGTTTTTACACCAAATCTGTATTTATATTATTGATGTCTTGCCTTTATAAAAATGTCTACATTTATATGTCTTGCGTGAATAATTACGTTATGGCACTTTTACTACATGCATGCCTGAGAGTACACAGCTACCTTAATATTTTTATGTAGCCTATACAGGGTGTCCCAGAAAAAATTACCGAGTAAATAAAATTGAACGTAAGTCGAGAACTAGACATCATAATCAAAAAATTAAACTGTAGCGCATAGCCTATTTTATTGTGCATCATATACGAACATTTTGTTTGATTCGGTTGAATGGTTGCGAATAAATTAACAATTACATAATGCGAGCATCAATGCAGTTCATTCCAAGTTTGATCAAGCGCTTTTTTCAAAAACATTAATGTGTGTGAGAATTGTATTAAGCCAGATGGAATTCTTTATGCAACATTTATATCAACATTTACGAAGAAGATATTTACAAGTACCGAGGATCATCTTACATGCAAGCTTTCATTTTCAATATCGTGCAGGTTTTCAAATTTGAACAAAACCTAATTAAATGTTTTGCAAGAAACATATTATTTAAAAAGAGCGAAAAGGATTTCATGGTACAAAATATGAAGACAATTGACAGTTAACCACTACGGCGCATTCATTGTGTTGAATGATCTTTCTTTCAAACTTGGAATGAAGTGAATTGACGCATGCGTTATGTAATCGCTCATTTTTTGGCAATCAGTCAACCGATTCCAGTAAAATTAGCGCATAAGATGCAGAATAAGATGGGCCACAAGCTGATTGTTAAATTTGTGGATTTTGATGTCTATTTCTCGACTTACGTCCAATTTCATTTGCCCGTTATTTTTTTCTGGGACACCCTGTATTACTTTATTATGTGGTTATTATCACCCTTCCACAGTTTTTGTATAGCCTACAAGGTTCTGTCAAATGTTTTTATCTCCTTTTCCTTGGTTCGTGTTTTCTCCCTCTTAGTATAAAAGCGGTTGATCTTGATCAACGGGTTTTTTCCTTCCCTTTGTTAATGATCAGTCTGGGCTTATTCCCCGGGGGCACTTCAATTTGAAATGGATATAGGTGTAGGGCTGGCACTTTCGCACTAAGGGGCATTCGGTGAGAGCAAAATGTAAAAAATATGGGGTGGGTGAGAGCATGATTTTTGGCATTCGGTGAGAGCAAAATGTTAAAAATATGGGGTTATTGGGTGAGAACATGACCTTTTTTTAAATGAAATCTTTGGGTGGGAACCAAAACAATGCCTCAGAAATCTCGAAAATCGAATTTCTAGTTCTAAATGGCTTCAAATTTCTGTTTTTTTCAAAATAAGTAACAAAATCAGTGATAAATGAAAGTTGCTGTTCAAATTGAACTTGTAAGGGTCTTTGGGTGACAGATCAAATGGAAAAATCGTAAAAAAATATGGGGTCTTTGGGTGACGGCGATGCTGAAAAAGGGGGTCTTAACAGCCCTACATACGCGTCACCTCCAAAGTTGAGAGTGCCCCTTCGGGGCTTATTCTTAGCAAAACAAAGTTTTAATTTTTTACAGTCCATCCTCTCTTTTTGTTCTTTTTAGTGAAAAAAAATACCCCATGCATAATTTGAATACAGTTAAGATGGTTATACCGTACTTGCAACTTTTGGCCCGTTGCTCCTGATTGAGGCCGACCCGCTTGTTGTGTTATGAACGTCTCGTGTGTCATGCATTTACGAGCAGTTTTATGAATACCGTGTACGCCTTGTACGCTTATAATTTGATCGTATGAATTAAACAGCTTGTTCAGTAATTTTATTAAAATTAATTTTGACACAAATACAGGACTTACAACCTTGAAGGCCAGTAAATTGCTGCTGTATTCTTTGTTGTTTTGTAAAGCGCAATTTCTATTTCTTACAATTGCGCTATAGGGCCTATACACGCCGCGCGTAGGGCGCTGTTGTTAGGCATATGTTAATTATACAATGTTTATCTGTCTGATTCCAGGTGCAAGCTATGCGGCAGCCTGTATCGGAAAGAAGAAGAGCTACACGCAGGCCGCCATACGGACACGTAACGCGGACATCCCGCACTGGCCCATTGTCAATCTATACTCCGCTGCGTCCTGTCACATCGCTTCGGAGGCCGATATTGACCAAGCTTGCAAGACGTGAGTAATATTAATTACCTTTTTTTTCCTTCTTTGAATCTTTAATTCCTAACTGCCCTCAAGAGGGACCAGTAAACCAGAGTAAAATAAATCGGAGCAGAGATATGATACGCGCAAGCATGGCTCGCGAAGCGGAACTACAAAGTACAAAGCAGACCATTCTACAAAGGCCACCATGACCACGGCTCGCTTCTATATAGAAAAGCATAGGACTATGACAGAAGTAAGAAGCATGACCACCAAATATGGCTCGCAAAGCGAGACTTGAAGTAATAATTTTTCCATGACCACTGCTGGTATCTGCTCGCGAAGCGAGCCTAGAAGCAAAGACCACTGTCTACCCACCCAAGCGGCGAAAGTCCACTAGCCGAGCGCCTTCGGACTTTCTTCGGACTAGGGTAGATATACTACTACAACTAAGGCGGGTTGTTTTCCCGAATTACAATGGCTCTCCATAGGTTTCTATTCTGCATCGCAATCTTTAAATCTTCTACCTCCAATCCTGTCTTTCTTGAGGATGATTTCTAACATGCTTCGGTATCCAGCTGACTTCAGCTGTTTGGATGCTGACTCTTCACTCCTAAAGCAATATCCTTTATATCTTGTTCTTCTCTCCCTTATCTTATCACTGATTTTGGGAATAGTACATCATGTATTGCTTCCAGTGCACATTAAGAACCGTTTTCAGCATGCGGGTGTAGCAACCATCCAAATCTTCTGCAATTTTTGGTGTGACAGTCCATGCTTCGCATTTATAGAGAAGGACCAACTCGACTGTCGCAACAAAAAATCGGAGCTTAAATCTCCTAGGTAGAGTTGACTTCCAGATTTTATTAGCTCTGCTAGCTGCCTTTCGTATCTTGACGTCCTTTTCTGTACTCTCCATCCAGGCACCTAAGTACAAGTTCTGCACTTTCCCGTTCTTTGCCATCTTTGGTCCTCATGTTTTCCTCATTGTTTTATGACTTGAATTTTTTGCTGGCATTCGTCTTCAACCCTACTTTTGCTACTGCTGTTTCAACTCTTTGGAACATTTCCTGAGAATGCCATATTTCCTCGGATAAAAGTGCAATGTCGTTGGCAAAGTTAAAGTCTGGCACCATCACTGGCCTAACTCTTCTGCTTTTCCAGGCCCTTCCTCCTTCCCATCAATTGCCATTCTCACAGCAAAATCAAGAATCACCACAAACAAGTTATGGACCCAGCAAACACAAAACGTTTTCGACATCATTCGCAAAAGGTTATAAAAGGTTGTCAGAAAACGTTTAAATGTCGGGTTATATAAAGAGTATATTAAGAGTATAAAACGTTTTCATAACCTTAAAACACAGTTTTTGATAATCTATTGCTTAGCAAACAAAAATGTTTTACAGAAAACGTTTAAATGTCGGGTTATATAAAGAATATAAAAACGTTTTAATAACATTCCAAAAACATTCTTGAAAACTTGATACAAAACATTCTAAACAAAATGTTATTTTGGGGTTGAAAAAATATTTTGCGAAAAATGTTTGCCTAAAATATTTTCAATAACGTTTTAAAAACGTTTTCATGACCTTTATATAACCCGACATTTAAATGTTATTAAAAGGTTTTGAAAAAACATTTTAAGAACATTTCTGTGTTTGCTGGGTTCAAATATTTTAACATAATGTTATTTAAGTATTGACACAATATTTGGCAAAAATGTTTGCAAAAATAGTTTACAATAACATTTTTTGAAAACATTTAAAAATATTGTTGTAGTGTGTTTTCATAAAAACGTTTTAAAACGTTATCATGACCTTTATATAACCCGACATTTTAATGTTATTAAAACGTTTTTACCTAAACCAAAAGCCAAAATATAACTTATTTAAAACGTTTTTAAAACGTTTTTGTGTTTGCTGGGGAGATAGGGTGTCTCCTTGGAGTATGCAGCAAAGAACTTCAACATCTTGCCACGATGGTCACACGAATGGATTAGTGAATCATTATGTGGATGGACTCTGGTGGCGCACGATGTCTGTGTTCATATCCATCACTTGTCTTTTGTATGGATGGCTCCCTTGATACCTTTGCGTAAACAATTGTCCTCCCGGACCAAGATTTTTACCCCGTCCCAAATTCCAATAACCTTTGACCCGCTAATCCAATCATTTTACCAAAGGTTAAATTCCGGTCAGATAAGCCAATTTCCCGCTACCACCAAATTAAACATCAGTTGGCATTGGTCGCAGGCCACCAGTACTTCACTTGCACTTTTCTTGATAAGATATCACCATTATAGTCATTCGCGCCTGACTATATTTTTGTCTATATTTTGTCACTTACATACTTTAGTTAACTAATTTGTTTGTTAGCAAATGAAGACATTATCATATAATTTTTGTTCTTTATCCACAGTGTCAGCTTCCCAGCGATCCTCAAACTTGAGTACGCTTGCGAGGCCGTCGGTGTGAACATGTGCAAAAACGAGGACGACGTACGTAACGCGTACACCGCTCTCAAGAATAGTCTCGCCACAATGGAAGCAGAGTACCGTAATATCGGACTCGGTTATCATGATGGCAACACCATGCTACTAATGGAGTACCTCGACGGCTCGGAGCATGATATTGACGTCATCATCTTCGAAAGGAAACTGGTCGCAGCCTTTGTCACCGACAACGGCCTGACTAACTATCCAGCTTATAATGGTACGTGCCATAAATAAGTGATAACTTACGTTAACATTAAATACCTGGATTCGTATAAAATGAACAATGTAATTAATGATAAAAATGATAATGGCTTAAGCTTCAGGAGGGGGTTACTCATACGACCATACGGGGATGTGCCATAAACCACGTCCAGGCCCGAACGCAGGGGGGTGCGCCCCCCCCCATCAGGTTTTTACGCTTTTTTTTGGTCAAAAAAGGTCCAAATTTTGTGATGAAAGCTCACTTTTCACAAAATCGCACCCCCTTGGAAAAAAAGTCCACTTTTTCAAAATCAGCTCCCCCCCCCAAAAAAATCCTGCGTACGGGCCTGACCACGTATGTTTGACCTCGCAATCCGGGCTCTCAATAAAACCTTATTTGAACCCATTTCAATGTCAGTCAGTGTTGCCGATACCCTATAAGCATAAAGGCGTAGTTAATCAACAATCGACCTCCCAGTCCGCGCCAAATGTCCCCGAGTTTTACAAAAAAATGTTGTGTTTTACCAACGGAGGAACACTTCGTTGAAAAACAATTCAATAAATATCCAAAACCGGGATCTAGTGTTAAATATATTTTGGTGAAGCCCGGAGTGAAGCTGTGGTAAACGATCTTATGCTATATTATTTAAGTGAATTAACGCAAGTAGGTGGCTTAATCGCGGCGTTGGCAATACTGTACAGGTATAGCTTTTGTTCTCGATCGATCAAGATCACAGTTGTAAACTTAACTGACACTCCGTGTTCATCCACACCAAGCATTTAACAAGTGAATAGTATTTTGATAGGCCTCTGGATAGAAATTCGAACAGAGATTGAATAGCTTCACCAGGATATGACGGCTGAAGGGATAGAATCACACCGCTCTTCGCCATACATACATTCTTTTATTTTAGCAGCATTCTAGACACTCTGGCGTACGGCGAGTACTGCTATAGGATAGAATGAATAACTAGAGGCCTTTTTTGCAAACAAATACGGCTATGTTATAAGTGTCCCGAAGCTGCTTATTGATTAAACATTTGGGTCTCTGGGCTTATAATATTGATCTATGATGATCATGTCCACACTCAAAGTAGCCAAAAAAATCGATTTTCATTATCTAAATCAATAAATATATTGAAAATAAAAACACTTTGATGTGTTACAAAAATTCATTCTACAAATCATATACTTTGAAAACTTACGTGATTTGTTGTTAATGAGTGAGGTACGTTTTACAAAAGTGTTGTTGTTTCAGCCCTCCTTACAACGTAACTCAAGAACCACAAGACCTACAAAAAGTATATCTAAGATATTTGAATTTTTTACACACTCGCTATGAAATGGTCAATGCAATTTTAGCCAAAGCTCACTACCATTTGTGATGTGCCCTCAGTAATTTAATTTAATTATTTAACTTTGTTTACAAGCTGAATGTATGTCATGAGAAGTGTGAGACAAGGGAAACACCTTGGAAGCAATCATGCATTAGTTTGTGTGTTATGGCATGTTCTGGGGGAATTCCGTTTCATTCATCAGATGATCAAAACAAACTGAATCAGAGTTATTAATGTCATAGGGGATTTTCTATAAATTATTACTCAATATTCTGTGCATTATTGCATCATCAGGAAAACCCCCAGGAAGTGATGTAATGAGAAAGGTTAATGTGTATGATTAATCTTGGGAAATCTGGACATCTGTAAGGGTACGGGGCTCAATCTCGGCGACAACCTCATGACCAGGGGAACATGTTGGAACATTTTGCAGGGGGCAGGTCAAAGGTCAGCTGGGGTCAAATCTTCGAATTTCAATATCTGGACATCTGTAAGGGGTACGGGGTTCAATCTCGGTGACAACCTCATGACCTGTGGAACATATTGGAACATTTTGCACGGGTCAGCTCAAAAGACATCATTCTGGGGCCAAATCTTAGAATTGCGTTATCTGGACATCTGTAAGAGGTACAGGGCTCAAACTCGGTGACAACTCATGACCAGGGGTGAATTATGGAACATCTTGCAGGGGTCTGGTCAAAGGTCATCTGGGTCAAATCTTAGAATTGCATTTTCTGGACATCTGTGAGGAGTACCGGACTCAAAACTCGGTGACAACAAGCCTCATGACAGGGGAACATTTTTGGAACATTTTGCAGGGGTCAGATACCTCCACAACACCAACATGCCCCAGCTAGGTTTGTGGTCTATGACCACCATTTGCCTCTAGTTTAAACTGTTACGATTTGGTAGTTTACAGCATCACGCGAATGTGTTACGAGTCGTACTTGACTCAAGGGCAAAATCACCTTTACCCGAACTCACACGAATGCACAACACAAATACACTGTTTGATTAAGCTAACAAAATCTAAGTCTGTAATTGAAAACAAAGTATGCTTGGTACACATAACAACAATTACAATAAAATCACACAATCAGTTTTATTCTATCGGTACTGAACCAGCGGTCTTCTTGTTGGTGATTCTAGAGTTCTTGCAATGGTAATGTTCTGGACGACTGATGTAATATATCCTTATTCACTTGTCCTGCGAAAATCAGCGAAGTCCAGTGTACACTTGCGTTTATAAATATCCTTGCGTATGAAATCCTAACACGAAAATGATGCTGCTTTCTCCAATCACTTTTCTTCTTGCGCTGTTTTCTCCACAAATATATTTCCTTGCGCTGCTTTCTCCAAATATTAAATCTCCTTGCGCTGCTTTCTCCAAAAAATGGTGTTTCTTTCACCAATCACTCTTTCTCCAGGGAACAGGTTTCTTTAACACAGCTCCGCTGTATTTGACAGATGTGTGGTTTTCATAAACCCAGCAAACTCCAGCAATTCGACAGAAGAACTTTAATCCTTTGATGAGGAAGAGCACATTTTGTGTGCTCGCAATCTCCTTCGTTGCTGTATTAAAATAGCTCAATTATTGGCTATGTAAACTGGTTAAAATGTCCTTCTTTTTTGAAGCACGAAGACCATCACACACATGTGGAGTTTACAAACTCCCACGATATTCTGTAAATTCCAAACTCAAGCCTCCAGCTTTTTATACCAGTGCAAAAACCCATCATCTATTAATAAACCATCATTTCATTCACATCTTCACAGATGATGCAAGCTTGGGATTTCCCAAGATTAATCATACACATTAACCTTTCTCATTACATCACTTCCTGGGGGTTTTCCTGATGATGCAATAATGCACAGATTACAATACCTAGCTGGGGGGTGTAAACCCCCCAGCTAGGTAAATAGTTGCTAACCTTAAGGTATAATGCTTAAGTGCTATCAGTATACCACTCAGAACACTGTAGCTACCGGTCCAACCAACTAGAGTATTTCCGGAGAAGTCATATTAAGAGAACAAAAACAAAACAAAACAAACGAAAAATGAGGCATTGTGTTTTACCTAATCATTGAGGGTCATGAACCGGGGTCATGAACTCCAAAGTGCAAGTGGTGCAGCAAACGCACTCTCTGGACAAAAACCCCGTCACCATGTGAACATAATTTTTACATGATTTGTAATTTTATAGTTGTCATTTGTCAATGTACTTACTACGTAGTAAATTATACATTTTACAGACACGGTAGCCTTGATGCCCTCAAACTTGCCCTCGGATAAACAGGCCCAGCTGGTGACAGCTGCTTACCAGTGCTGTAACGAGATAGGTATAAGTTCAGTATATTCCATTGAAACAATTATTATTCAACATTTAACACGTCCCCAGGCTAATATTGAGCCACACCTTGCTTAAATCAAAAAGCGTGTCATTGGTCATTTGCGATCAATATCGAAAGCGCACGTGATGCGCAGTCTGATCCTATTCTATTATGGCCACAGACTAAAGTTTGTTCGGTTTATATAAGGCGGAAAAAATAAGACTCATAACATTGTGTATTGATATAGAATGGCGTGCACGCTGTTGGCGCAGTGCTTACGCTAGTTGTGCGTTGTGTAATGCGTGTCTGGCGCCCGCTTATGTGAATTTACGCGAGCGTGAGTTGGGACTTTATTGACGCGCGCAGTAACAAAAGCCGAATAATTTCCGCCTTATATAAGCCGAACAAACTTTAATACAGACCATTCGCAACCAGTCACAGTCTCAGCATCACCCGATAATGAGGGCCGGTTGTTCCATGAAATTCGACAGGCGAAACGGCTACACACGTACCGAGTATTTTTACGGTCTTTCGCGTAAAGGCGAAGACACACGAAGCTCTATCGCGTATGCGTGAAGGCACGCAACGCTGTCGTGATTTTTAGACACGGCACAATGGAACAATCGGCCCTCATGAATATGCGAGAATTCACAGCATACAAAACACGTGGATTTTGACTGGTTGAGAATGGTCTGTAGTAGTAAAATATTATGAATCATGAATCATGCCAGCAATGCCTATTTAGATCAGACCGAGTCTGGTCGCCCTAAAGACAGGTTCCCCCGTGGCGCTGTTCAAGCGAAATACAATCCTAGCCAAAAGTCTTGGGATACCTTTGATAGGGCATTGTAAAAAAGCCATAACCATGATAACCCACTCCCCGATCACAGCTCTTGATCAGAGCCCTCGCAGTACCCTAGAAGATCCAGTGATCCTTGAGTAAAATAAACCCAAGCAAGTGACTAGTAAAGAAAATGTAAGGCCAATCCCAATTTTCTGTAAAAAAATCAATACCACTCCTAATACATAGCTTGCTTATCACTAGGCAAGCTACATAAGTCACCAACCAGCTGCAGCACTTCCCTGTCACCAACAAGTAGGACCATAGATGCAGTATTACTGTCTACGTAGTAGATAAAGGGTGAGAAACAGACCACCAACCGCTCAAGTCCACTCACCGAGGCTCACGGCCGGTTTTACTACAGTTTCAGAGGGCATATGGCATGGTTTTTCATTTTTTCTTTCAATTGGATGGAAAATAGGTCGGCTTTGGAGCAAAGCTACGGACGGTCTTTACTATAGTGTCAGGGGGCATATGGCATGGTTTTTCATTTTTTCTTTCAATTGAATGGAAAATAGGTCGGCTTTGGAGCAAAGCTACCCCGATCAATGTTGAACCCCACTTTTTTTTCAAATAATACTAAAGCTCGTTTCCAAAAGTTTTAACTGACTTACAGCACAACAAATTTCACCTAACCTTGAATTTTGATGTGTGATACATTTCTACATCGTAAGTAGTCCAATAATATTAACTGGAATTACCCCTTTATTGACCAATGGCGACTATTGGTCGAATGGGGCGTTGTGTAAGGGCAAGTTCATTTCAACATCATAGGACTACTTCTGATAAAAATGTGTGTCACACGTCGAAATATTCAAAGGTTAGTTGAATTTTGTTGTTCTGAAAATCAGTATAAATTCACCAGCACGTATAAACTTACATTGATATTCTCGACTAAACTACAAATCAATTTGTATTTTCTTCTAGATCTCTCAACGGTGTGTACAATGTTGAGATGAAGATGACTCCCACTGGACCCAAACTGATTGAAATCAACGCCCGGATGGCCGGCGCTTACATCCCCATCTGGATCAAACGTCTGTATGGCGTAGATCTCGTGAAGTGCGCTATGATGATCTCATGCGGCATCAAGCCCTACGTACCAAAACTGCCCCCGACTGAGTTTCTTTTGGGCGTTTTTCTGATTCCGTCAGAACACTTTTGTATCATGACCAACAGCAACCTGCGTATGGTTCTTGACGATCTGCAAGCTAACGGTGACGTGAACTTCATAATGATGGAGGATGAAGCTAAACTCAAAAACGATGCGAAGACCGAGCAATATGGAAAGCCGTTTGCGCATATCGGTGTCAAGGGTTGCAATGTCGACGAGTGCCGACAGAAACTGAGCGAAGTGTGCGGCAAGCTGAACATTGAAACGAAAAATTATCGTGTCTCGGAGTTTATGAAATATATCAAATAATGTAATGGTGGTATTCAGCTGTTTTTGGTTATCTGTCGTCGTGACATCAATAGGGAGTTTTCGATTTCCACGATGGATGGTTCTACGTCGCGACGGTAAAACACCAAACTTTGTCGTCGTCGACTTTGTAATGCATCGTCGTCCAAATTCTACAACACGCGAAGAGTCTAACAGCCGTCACGACGCATCGTGGCGACGACGACAACGTTTGATGTTTTACCGTCGCAGAACCATCCGTCGTGAAATCGAAAATTTCCTAATATTAAGCTATATGGAGTACCACAAGGCTCCGTGTGTGGCGCACATATCTTCACACATTACACCGCCCAACTCGGCGAAGTAATTTTAATTAAAATTTGTTATTCACTGGCGTGTATTCACTCGTGAACATTGTTTTCCAAATGGTTAATAAATAATACAAATTTGAATTTATAAGAGTTGAATTTATAAATGACGGTTGACGCTATGGACTAAACCATGAAATTTATATCTTTGTAATATTTATATCAAACATTTGAAGGACCCAGTAACGGTGCACTCCCCATAGCTACTTATGGAAGTACCCTATCCCGGTGAATATGGGAATATAATTCTCGCTATTCGCAATAAGGGCGCCGCCAGCAGTTTGCGATGTAATCGTGATGTATCATGGGAAAAGGTCGACATCAAAGTCCGCGCAATACGAATATTACCATGCTATTACATAGGAACACGTGACAATTTTTTTTAGTTTGTCAAAATAAAGGTGTTACACGCGAATCGATACTCAATAATACTTAATAATGTGATTTGAAATGTGCACAATTAATTTTTTCTCTATCGATTTGCGTGTAATACCGTTATATTGACAAACTAAAAAATAATGTCACGTAGTCCTATGTAATAGCATGGTAATATTCGTATTGCGCGGACTTTGATGTCGACCTTTTCCCATGATACATCACGATCACGAATTCTACTGTAGACATGACTGCATCATGACCGTTAGTCATTAAAACGGTCACGCCACTGAGCCTTGATCATTGTTGAAGACCCGTCTACGTTTTGAACCATTAACCACTATTGCATTTGGGCTTTCCTTGTGTTCATGGTAGGAGCTAAAAAAATTTTCACCAAGTTACATTTCACAAGTGTTACACCCCCCCACCCTATCAGCCGCACAGCTTAGAGCTGTCGCCCTGTTGACCATGTTGACAGTCAAAAATGTAAACTTTCATTAATTTTCGATAATTTTTCGCCCTTTTTTTTCTTCATAATTATTCTTGCCGCCCCTTAAATACCGCCTTTTTTTCTTTTGTTACTCTTTTTGCCGCCCCTTTTATCTTCCGCCGCCCCTTCTTTTTTGCCGCCCCCTACTTTTACCCCGGGGGGCTGGCGCCCCAAAGCCCCCCCCCCCAAATTACGCGCATGCGATAACCTGAGGGCGTAAATCGGGTGGGGACAGGGGAACACGCCCCTCCCACTTCAAAGTGAGGGTGGACAAAATATCAAATGACCACCCAACCCCCCCCACTCCCCATTTTGGTTATAAAGTCACAAGCTGAAGATTGTTGTTGCTACACTGCAAAATTCAAGTGTTTAGATTCTAAACACCTTTTTGTAACACTGTGACATGTTTAATTACCTGTAACACTTATTAGACACTATGACACATTTAGTTTTTACATCAATCAACACCATGTTTAGAAACTAAACAATATAATGTTTAGTTGACCTGGACATTATAGTGTTTAGTTTCTAAAACAATCATGACTGTTCAAACTGAACACAATCAACACATGGTATGTTTAGGACAATGGGTTTAGCCAAGAAGTGTTTAGGATTTTCAATCACATACCTATTCTTGTAATATGTTTAATGTGATTTCAACCAAAACATGATAATTTCTCATTCCTACACCATTTCTCGTAAAATATGATCATGTCATTGATGCACTGCCTAGTGCTACAATTGTTGTATACAAACATACAAAAAACTTTCATTTTCCTTGTCATTTTATTAATTAACCAAATTTCAGAAACACATTACTTTCTTCAACCATTTCCATGTTTTAACACATTTCTTCAGAATTTTTACCATAAAACAGTGGATTTTTTTTTTTCTTTCTTGCTTTTTTTTTGTTTTTGCAACTTTCCTTTTTCTTCTTTTATATAGTTTTGTGTGTGGTATGTATTATATTTTTCATAAAAAGACAGCTGTGAATCAAGTTATGTATGTTGTAATCAAAAACCAAATGAAGGTTTCTGTTAAACATGTTTACATGGTTAAAGAATATGGATAGTACTATACAGTCACCTACCAGGACAACCGATTCTTTAGAAATGCTTAGTCGCGCTAAAAGTCGATCGATACATGTTAAAATCAGCACAATTCAGAGATACACGTTTTTGCTATGAAATTAATTTTCTCGGTCAAATATAAAGCAATATATTTTTTTTCTTCAGTAATGTCAGTTAAAAACTTGGTGCTTGGATATACATTTTTTTTAAAATCCTGGTGTTAAAATTAAGCATCAAATTGTATCTTTTAATGTGATATTTTTTATTTTTATAGGCCTTGAGTTCGCCTACGAGCTTTTTACGGAATTGATTTTTAGCGTCTCAAACTAATATAGTTTGCTAAAGAAAGATATTTCCCACCTCTGTAAAGCACATCGTGTGGGTCTATATATTATAGTTTTGTCAGAATTTCCGTTTTTATTTTACCCTTTTTCCCTTCATGCTCTGAAAATGTCAAACTCGGTGCTTTTATCTCGTGCGCAACCAGCAGAAATAGTCGATATTTTCATTGTTGTCATCCAGGGCAATTTTCCATTGAAAAGCAAAGATCATGAAGATTGCCCGACTAGCGATTTGGTAGCCCAAATCCCCAATTGGTAAATGAGGTGAATTTTAAAAATTTGCTCCCGTGATAGCCTGCAATTTCAATTTATATGGATTCCATGATTATGAAAACCATTTTGTCTGTCTGTGTGTTTGTTTACCTAGGTTAGTCCGCATTAAGAGACGCACGCTTGAGGTTCATGAAAATCCACGGTCCAAACCTAGAAAAATTAGCGTGTTATTATAGGGGATTTTAATCTTCTGTCCCTCCTATCTCCATGTGAATTTTGTATGACCTACAACCCCCCCTCCCATCGCGGGTTGCCATTTTCATTACACCCTTCAGACTTGTGTTCGGGTTTCTGTAGAGATTCATCAGTGTTCGGGTTTGTTTTAATTTGACATGTAGGCCTATATATAGGCCTAACCATATTTGTCATAATTAAGCGCTATACCTAAATGTATAGCTATGCTATATATTATTATGTAATATCATGTACATGTAGGCCTATAGGGTGGGGTGGGTGCAGAGGTGTGTGAGGTGGGTAGTGGGGTGTATGTAGGGAAACTTTGGTGTGGTAATCAACACACTTTAACCATGACTTTCAATGCAAGGCTTATTGTTGCCACAAATGTTTTTTTTTCCTTAAGGTTATTTAATAAGTTTTTATAAACTTCCATGTTTAACCTGGTATTGTTTTGGCTGCTTCATTAGGGCCTATGACTTTCGGTGGGTTTCCAAAAGCAGTTTCAAACAAACACAAACAAAAGGCACCATACCCAGTCACCTTCATGAAAATTGAAACACTACGTCAAGTATTAACATCCAAGTTATTCTGTTTTTAGGCAAGCAATGTTAAATAATTGCTTGAACAGGTTTTCGAAAAAAAACAAAAACCTGTTTAAGTTAACAATGAAAATGAATGGTTCTTATAAGGCACAATCTCTGATGAGGAACTCAAAGCGCGTAAAGCACGAAATTTACAAACAAACATAAAAACAATCAATTTATAAAGATGTTTAAAAGCAAAAACCTGTTTAAGTTAACAATGATAATGAACGGTTCTTATAAGCCACAATCTCTGATGGTTCTTATAAGGACAATCTATCTCTGGCGTTTAAATAACGAAAGTCTGGGGCGTTACGCCGGGGCGTTACGAAGGTTATTTCTTTGGAAGTGTGTTCCAAACAGTTTGCTTGATCATAAAACATACAGCGTAATATAATGTTTTGTAAAAGAAAGTTTTGTTTAAAATATTGCCCAATTGCATGTAAGCCTTCGGGCAAAGTTGTTTTGAGGAGAAGCAAATTTCAACACATTGGTCCGAATCACTCACGTGATGATGAAATATCCTCATCGTGCTATAAACATGATCAGTACATAGGAGCGCTATTAGGCCTGGGAATTTCGTTGCTATATTGAAGTTCTGGCAACACTGTATCATGCCGGTATTCCTATTAAACCCAGGGATATCGATCCACAATGCTAGTATTATTAGCCTTATATTTCACGCGTTGATTTTGAAAAAATTTCAGCCGGTGAAAAAATGGTGAAATCAAAACGTAAATTCTGACAAAACTATGATATATCGCTCACGGTGATGTGCGTTAGAAAGTTGGGAAAAAATCCTTCATTAGCGAACTATATTACTTTGAAAAGCTAAAAGGTTGATCCAAGAAAAGGCTCGCGGGCAGAGTTTAAGCCTATCAAAATCGAAAATCTTACACGAAATGACTGAATTTCACGCCTAAGTTTAACACTAGGATTTGAAAAAAAAAATAAGTATCAAGCACTACAATTTGACCTGACATTTACTGAAAAAATGAAAATGATTGCATTTCATTTGGCCGAGAAAATTAATTTTACATTGAAAAGGTGTAACTCAAAATTTAGCTCGTTTCAACACCAAATTCGATCGTTTGTATTGCCACATTAAATGACTGAGTGAGCCTTGCTAAACAAAAGAATCGGTTGTCCAGGTTGCTAACTGTATAAATATATGTTCTGTAAACTGTAGAGGATTGAGTGATAAATCTAAGAGAAGAGATGTTTTAAATTATTTAAGGAAAAGAAATGTTCAATTTATTGCCTTCAGGATGTACACTGGGACCAGAAATGGGAAAATATGATCAGATCAGAATGGGGATATGAATGTTATACAGCAGGTTATAAGACAAATGCCAGGGGCGTGGCAGTGTTAATGAATAACAATTTTGACTTCAAAGTGCGTAGTATTCAGCGGGATCAAACAGGTAATTGGATTGTACTTGATATTACGATGATGTCAATGGATATCACGATAGTTTGTCTGTATGGTCCAAATGAGGATAATCCAGATTTTTATAATCGTGTTAAAAATGTTATCGAAAACGTTGGTAACCCACATTGTATTGTATGTGGTGATTTTAACTTAGTCCAGGATCAAAATTTAGATACATTTAATTATTTGAATATTAATAATCCAAAGGCAAAAGAAGCTGTTTTAAAAATAAAAGAAGATTTGAGTCTGTGTGACCCTTGGAGAATTATGAACCCAGATATAAAACGTTTTACCTGGAGAAGAAACAATCCCATAAAACAAGCTAGGCTGGATTTTTTCTTGATTTCTTCTGAAATTTTGAATATAATTGGTCAAACAGACATTCTACCAGGATATAGGACTGACCATTCCATGGTAGTCATTGGCCTAAGTAAGAGCAATAATATACAAAGGGGACGAGGTTCGTGGAAGTTGAATAACGATTTAATTGAAGATGATGAATATGTAAAAGTAGTTAAGGATTCGATAACTAAAGTAAAACAAATCTATGCTGCTTCGCCGTATGACAGAGAAAATATAAACAATATTGATCCAAATGAGTTAGAACTAACTATTAATGACCAACTGGTTTTTTGAAGCACTGCTTTTGGAAATCAGAGGCGCTACTATAGCATTCTCCTCAAAAAGAAAGAGAGAGATGGACAAGTCAGAAGAAGTACTTGACAAATTAATAGAAAACTTAAATACGTCATACGAGGAGGCATCATTGAAAAACAGCCCTAATGTTGAAATTTTAAAGAATGAGTTAGATAATGCTAAACATGAACTTGAGGATATTCGTAGTAGAAAGATTAAAGGATGTTTTATTCGAACAAAGGTCCGATGGATAGAGGAGGGAGAGAAACCCACCAAATATTTTCTTAATCTTGAAAAAAGAAACTTTGTAAACAAACAAATAGTTAGAATTGTGAGAGGTAACAACACAGAAGCAACATCTCAAGATGAGATTGAGAAGGAGGTAGTATCTTTTTATGAAAATCTGTATAAAGAAAAAGGTGGAAATAATAATGTTAAAATTGATGATTATGCTTCCATAAACAAATTAACGCAAATGCAATCAAATACCTTAGAGGGTGAAATTACTCTTTCTGAGCTCACATATGCTTTGAAAAACATGAAAAACAACAAGACACCCGGACCTGATGGTTTTACAGCGGAATTTTACAAATGCTTCTGGTTGGAAATATCTTGTTTTCTTCTTCGATCATTAAATGAAGGTTTTAGAATTGGGTCTCTTACTCAAGTTCAAAAAAGGGGTCACGTTACTCTTCTGCCAAAAGGAGATAAACCCCGTCAGTTCTTAAAAAACTGGAGGCCTATTTCGCTTCTAAATGTTTCTTATAAATTGGCCTCTGCATGTATTGCAAACCGTATAAAATCGGTTTTGCCATATTTAATTTCAGAAGATCAAACAGGTTTTGTCCCAAATAGATTCATTGGTGAAAGTATTCGCCTTATTTATGATTTGTTAAGTTATACAGAGGTTAATGAAATTCCGGCGATGCTTTTACTAATAGATTTTGAAAAAGCTTTTGACACGGTTTCGCATGATTTTATTCTTGAAACTTTAAGGGTATTTAATTTCGGATCAGACATTTGCAGATGGTTTATGGCTTTGTATAAGAACGCATCTTCTTCCGTAATCATAAATGGAAATATATCTAAACCGTTCCAAATTCAGCGCAGTTGTAGACAAGGCGATCCTCTGTCGCCATATATTTTCGTTTTATGTGCGGAGGTATTATCTACAATGATTAGACAAAATAAGGATATAACAGGAATTTGCATCAATGATATGAATTTTAAAATTGCACAGTATGCAGATGACACTACATTAATTCTTGATGGTACAGAAAATCACTGAAAGTGCCTTTAAAACATTGCAATCATTTTATGAGATGTCTGGTTTGAAAATTAATATTGATAAAACGGTTGCAGTATGGATTGGGTCTCAGAAATACTATAATTAGTAAAAATTTAAAAATACAATGGAATTTCAATGGTAGCTTTGAGTTTCTAGGCATTTCTTTTAGTACAAACCTTGCTCAAATGGTAAATGATAATTATGATAAAGCACTTCATTTGATACGAAAACTGTTATCAAGTTGGAAAAAAAGAAATTTAACGGTGTTGGGACGGGTTGTAGTTGTGAAATCATTAGCTTTGCCAAAAATAAGTTATATTGCTCAAATGCTACCAAACCCAAGCAAGGAATTTATCAAAACGGTAAATGATGAGATATATAAATATATTTGGAACGGCAAGCCAGATCGAGTTAAAAGAATACAATTTGTGCAAAATTATGAGAATGGTGGAGTAAAGATGCCAAATGTAGAAATGCATATAAATGCTTTAAAGGTAAATTGGATTCGGAGGGTTGCCTGTGGTGATCAAAAATGGGTTAAGCTATTTCGTCTTTGTTTTAATGTAATAAGTGATGATATTTGTTGCCTTGGTATGTATCGTTTTAATGACATGAAAAACATGATAGATAATAAGTTCTGGTATGATACTCTGTTTTCTTGGTCCTCACTTATAAACATTGTAAATAATAATAATCTGGATTTCAACCGTATTGCAAAACAATATTTGTGGTGGAACGATAAAATAAAGATTGGTGGTAAATCAGTTTGTTATGCCCATTGGAAAAAAAGGGGTGTGCTGTTTATAAATGATCTCTTAAATGCAAACGGATCCTTTTTGTCGATTGCCGAATTTACAAAACTTTATAAAGTGAAGACCAATTTCTTAGAGTACAATGGTATTATTAGGGCAATTCAGTCAAATTTGAATTACAATGGTACTATAGGCTCCAAACTAGCCTCCCCTTTTCAGCCGTATAATATGGAACTACTTTTTAAGCAACGAAAAGGGTGCAAAATGTTCTATGATATTTCTATTGAATCAAAGATGAAGAATACAATGAGTAAGTCAAAGTGGCAAATGGAATTTGGAATGGAGAATGATGATTGGAAAAAAATATGTACCTTAAATTTCAAATTTTCCACTGATATTAAACTGAGATGGTTTCAATACAGAATTAATCAGAGTATCATAGGCACAAATACATTGTTGTTAAGAATGAACATAAGTGATGATGACTTATGTACTTTTTGTAAGATAAATCCAGAAACAATCAAGCATCTCTTTGTGGATTGCCCTTTTCTAGAAATTTTTGGGAAGATCTCAAAGACTGGATAAAAGACAAGATCAGTATAGATCTAGCTATGACCCCTCAGTTAATTCTTTTTGGATCTAAATATGATTTAATTCTAACACTGATTTTGACTATTGCAAAATTTCATTTGTATAGAGTAAAGATGACAGAGAAACGACCAAACTTAGATGTTTTTAAAAGGGAACTTAAATGTTATTATAATGTTTTGAAATACCAAGCAGTATGTAGCCTAAAGTTACAAAAGTTTAATAATGAGTGGCAATCCTGGCAACTATTAATGTTATGATATAATTTTTCATTCCTGTGTATTTTTTAATCCATAGTAAAGAAAGTAAAATATGCTCAACATGCTCAATGTGTGGTGGAGGGGGTCGGCGGGGTGGGTCGGGTGGAGCTCATTGTTGATTGTTTGTTTTTTGTTATCTACTCAATTTGAGTACAAAATAATCAGCAGTTAGTTCTATTCGCTCATTCTGTTGCTCTTTTCCCTTATTTTTCGTTGCTTGTTTTTCAATCCTCTTATAACTTGAAATGACTATGTCACTATAAATAAAATTTAATGTATTTTAAGATCACTGATTAAGTGACAGTACTATGTATTAAGAAACTTTTAATAAAGACAGCTGTCTACAAAAAAAAAAAAAAAAAAAAAAAAAAAAAATAAAACAGTGGTAAACAAATAGTTACAATGCATCAAATATGAATGTCATTAAATAAGGAGCACTATGCCACTACACGGTTTTCCTAACCAAAATTCTCAGTTCGTGTAGCCCAGGCTATCAAGACAAGGTTGCAGAATTCATCAGGCTGCTCTATAAGCTTATTGATGAAGTATTGTCATGCAGAACATGTTTATTTACAGTTACCTTAGTAACAATTCACCTAGTAGCAATCACTAGCAAAGTAGTTATTCACCTATGAGCTACAACCAGAACAACTACCCTCTGAAAGATGTAACTTCAAGGTAGATGTACGAAACACGTGTCTTTTAGCTGAACAGAACACGTGCAGGCTCGGTCACATGTCACATGTGTAGTTTCTAAACGCGTCACACGTTACCTATTTTAAACACTATGTTTAGTATATCAATCTTTATTTATGTGTTTACCAGCTAACCACTTAGTTTTCCAGCTAAACACTGTGTTCAGTTTCTAAACGCGTCACATGTCACATATTTAGTTTCTAAACGCGTCATACGTCACCGATTGTTACAGTGTAGTGATGTAGTACTAGGACACCTCCGATGACGTCACAGATGTTGATGACGTCAAAGTTGAAGACCCAGACTGAACCGTGACAAAGGGATAGACATCGACCCTGTCTGGGACAACCTCCTGACCCCCCGGAACCAAGGGGGTGGCACAACATCTTCGTCACAACACCCCTCAGACACCCCTACGTCGTGCAGCCTCAGGCGCGAGGTCGCGGCGCTGTTGCGCCGATCTATCAATGACTAATAATATAATAATGGTCATTGTGCTCCCCCCCCCCATGGTCTATATTTTTAAATATGCTGGTCAATAATGGAGAACACATAGAAAAAGTATTATACAAACGTAAGCATGTATTATTACATTTAATACACTAGCTATTTACTATTATAAACCATGTTTTTATATGTTTAAAATGGCGGTTACGTCACTGTTTTGGGCAGCAGACGAAGTCCGTTCATTTGTTTATATTTTGACGGCATGCAGCAACTTTTTCTGGTAAATGAAAATGCATTGCTTATCGAAGCTGCGTAACGATTAGCACCTATGCATCTACTAGCCTAAGTCTCCCGCCTCCGCTCTCGAAACTAGCAAACATGTGGTAACAAAATGTCCATGCGTATCGGTAAAATGAGTAGTGAATTAAACCTAATTGTGCATGCACAGATTCAATGTACATGCACACGGTCGAGTTCAAGGGTGCATGCAACGCTTGTCGATAGCGACGTTGCATATTATCGTTTTCATGTTATTGCCTTGTACAGCGCTTCGAAATTCTTGTTGTTAGCGCTTAAATACGGTGCGTATTATTGTATTATTTATTATATTATATTGGCTATGGCATGTGATACTCCATACTGTCTGTAGCCCTATCTTGACGGAAAGCAAGATGATTCGTTGTTTGTTCAATCAACCTTTATTTAAACACAGCAAGCAAAATACATGTATACTAGCAGTCAAAACAACGAAGATTGTATACAATATACCAGGGTCAGCAAAGCTTACACTTAAAGCCATATTATAACATTTGCTGAGGAGAACGCCCTCAAAACATTTTTAATTCTGGTTTTTACACGATTGTAATGTACTTTAGTCAATAAAGATACTCTGCAAAAATCAAGACTTTAGGTGCTGCAGTTTTGTCAAAATCCGAGATTTTAAGTGACGATGGAACCGGCGTTTTATTATTACGATGGAAATATTAGTCGAACACGTATGCACAGTACGTACACGGCGTGCGGGATACACATACACACACACCCCGATGATCGTACCGTATTACAACCGCGGGAGTAACATGCTTGGGCGCTAGTAGTAAATTCCAATTTTCTATGCTTTACCTCACTTGTTCGGCTCAAAATTAAAAGGGGACATATCTGACAGTAAAAGCTAACATTTTATGGAAAATAAATATTAATCTATTTTTACAGAAATGTTATAATATGGCTTTAATAACATTATGTTACAATATTTTGCATCAAGTTTTCATAATAATCGTCTGAACGTTATTAAAACATTTTATACCCTTTTATAACCCGACATTTAAACGTTTTATACCCTTTTTATAACCCGACATTTAAACGTTTTATACCCTTTTTATAACCCGACATTTAAACGTTTTATACCCTTTTTATAACCCGACATTTAAACGTTTTCGGTAAAACATCTTGTGTTAGCTGGATAACAGTGTTGTTTTTTAATGTAACAACTTCACGGTAAATAGCTTGGTTCCAAAAGGCGCTAAATCCACTTTTGGAAAAAAGTGAGTTATTGGTACCAATGTATAGTGTTATAGCATTAGTTTCATGGAATCAAACTATTTTTTCCAAAAGGAGCTCAATCCCATTTATAGCACATGAATGTTCAAGCACATGACTGATGTGCTTCCCTCAACAATAGAGTTGGTTCACTCACTGCACACGCTACATTTAGGTATGAACATTCATGGATAACATGGCCTAGAGTAAGCGTGACTGCTGTTTTAGATTATAATTAGGATATATTAACAATATTAAACTTTACTTTAAAACAGTTGAAGTGAAAATGAATTTCCTTTAGATCAACGGATTCATGTTTTTTTGCCGAGACAAAGTCGGACAAACTCACTCAAGCAAAGTTTAGGGAACATTTTAATGTAAATTATGCACCCAGCCGAAATACAACCAGCAACTAGTGCAGGAATTCCTATCAACTGGATCTGTTCATAATCTACCTCGGGCAGGACGTGGAAGAACAGGAAGATCGGCTACAAACATTGATGTCATATGAAGAGTGGTGGCGAAAAACCCAAGACGATCAGTACGTCGACTTTCAATGGAAAACAACGTACCGCGTACAACTGTTCATCGAATCCTCAGAAAAAAACTTAAGCAGTTTCAATATAAAATCCAGATAAAACAGAAAATGAAGATTACGCATTGAAAACAAACAAACAAACAAACATAGCAAAATTAAACAAAACATATTTGAAAACGATAACATGTTATATCGTGTTATCACGTCTCAAATGACGAGACTTATTTTGCGTTTATAAAAGTGGGGTTTACGGTACGGTAGATATCCGTTAATTTCATACCAAAGGGTCATGACCACATAGGCATGTTTGGTATCATAACATTTCTAAAAGAATTATCTACATACTGTGCAATTTTTGTAACAACACTATTAACACAACGCAAGTTATGGCCAATTCACAATGTTAAGTTACTTTTGGGACACCCTGTATTTACGAACATTGTTTAATTGGTACAACAACCTTCTCTTACTAAGGAAATAAGTCTCTTTGACCAGGATCCAATAAATAATTAAATCACAGTGACATTTTTGCCTCCAATAGCCTTGCATATACTTGTAACACTAACAGCATTTTTTTCATGTTGTATACAGGTTGTCAAGACCAGACGCAAAATGTCTATAGAGGAACTGAAAGCGTATATAACGAATACAATTCAGTACTTGCAACAGTGCACGGATTACACGACATCTGATGGTGCAGAAAAAGCTGCTGATGATATTGTTGATGTTTTCTTGAGCAAAATGGCCCAACCTGATTTTCGGAAGGCTCTTGCCGGACATCTTGCTAAACTGCATTTAGGCACGTTTTTTAAAAGGATTTGGGAGTTACTGTCGGGATTCATTACAGAAGTAAACAGCCAAGGCTATGAGTGTATTTGGTCCATCCTTAGAATGTTTACCAGTTTCACAGACTTAGCTCCAGGAGTGTCGAAAGAGATGGGAGAATTCGGTTGCATACATTTGTTAGTGCATGCTATCGAAACACACAGAGAGCAGTGTAATGGCGAAATGGAGCCATTCAAAACAATACTTATTATTTTATTGAACGCTATTCAAGATTGTACTGAAAACATCAGTATTTATCGAGAAGCAAATGCAGTCTCAATCGTCAAAACGTTTCTGAATTCTGAAAACATGGTTGTTAAAGTGCGCTGCCTTCAAATTCTCGCATATATACCCAGCAAACACAAAACGTTTTCGACATCATTCGCAAAAGGTTATAAAAGGTTGTCAGAAAACGTTTAAATGTCGGGTTATATAAAGGGTATATTAAGAGTATAAAACGTTTTCATAACCTTAAAAAACATTTTTGATAATCTACTGCTCAGCAAACAAAAATGTTTTACAGAAAACGTTTAAATGTCGGGTTATATAAAGGGTATAAAACGTTTTAATAACATTCCAAAAACATTCTTGAAAACATGATACAAAACATTCTAAACAGAATGTTATTTTGGGGTTGAAAAAATATTTTGCGAAAAATGTTTGCCCAAAATATTTTCAATAACGTTTTAAAAACGTTTTCATTACCTTTGTATAACCCGACATTTAAATGTTATTAAAAGGTTTTGAAAAAACCATTTTAAGAACATTTCTGTGTTTGCTGGGTTCAAACATTTTTACATAATGTTATTTAAGTATTGACACAATATTTGGCAAAAATGTTTGTAAAAATAGTTTACAATAACATTTTTGAAAACATTTAAAACTATTGTTGTAGTGTGTTTTCATACAAAACGTTTTAAAACGTTATCATGACCTTTATATAACCCGACATTTTAATGTTATTAAAACGTTTTTACCTAAACCAAAAGCCAAAATATATCTTATTTAAAACGTTTTTAAAACGTTTTTGTGTTTGCTGGGTAGTTGATGAGGAAGAAAGCAGACTTCTGCAGACAACTAACGATGGGGTAGCTTTTTTGTTGGAACTATTGAAAGATGCCATCTCCAACAAAGATCATTACGAATATCGGATAGCATACACGCAATCTTCAGCACTAGAGTTACTCCGTGGGCTGAATAAGCTTGCCATAAATGATGCTAACAGGAAAGAAATCGCAAACCACGGCGGAATTCATGCGTTCACTCGAATGCTAGGAAATGATTTCTCTGAAGACGAACAGTGTGCAGCTGTGCAAGCGCTGTGGAATTTGACTATTATAGACGAGATCAGGACATCCAAGGAGCTACAGACATCGGTTGAAGGTAGGTATTGTGCATGGATTACACGACATCTGATTACTAACATCTTGTCAAGCATGTTTGAATAAACCTGATAAACATAAAGCTCTTGACAAACCTGTTGCTTACTGAATTTGGGCACGTTTTTTCAAAAGCTTTGGGAATCACTTTTGTGGTTTGTTACAAAGAAACGCATTTAAGGGGGTACTACACCCCTGCCCAATTTTGTGCCTATTTTTGCATTTTTCTCAAAAATTATAGCGCCTTGGTGACAAGTAAGATGTATATTATAGGGGCAAGGACTACAACTACTGCACTGGAAATTTTATTTCAACACAGCCAACAGTTGTGGAGTTACAGTCAAAAATGAGGGGAAAACCAATATTTGATCAATATATCAATAACTACTTGCCTTGAGTTGCTGAATTTTCAGTGCAGTAGTTGTAGTCCTTGCCCCAACAATATACTAGTACGTATCTTACTTGTCACCAAGGCGCTATAATTTTTGAGAAAAATGCAATATAGGCACGAAATTGGCCAGGGGTGTAGTACCCCCTTAAGGCTATGGGTGTGTATTCCATCGTTGTAATACATGGCAACATCACAAACATGTCTCCTGAAGCTTTCTTCAAACAACATTACTATTATAAACGATGGAGTCGTTGATTTGTTCTTACAATTTCAAGATACGATCTCCAACAAAGATCATCGCGAGTTAGGAATAACAGGTACACAATCTTCGCAGTAGACTTACTACGAAGGCTGAATAAGCTTGCCGTCAATAATGCCAACAAAAACAATTTGCGAAACTCTCGTGTACACACGAATGCCAGGTAATTTCTCTGAAAACGAGCAGCGTGCAGTCGTGCAAGTCCTACATTTGTTGTTCAAAGACCAGATAAGGGCTGGAACTGCAGAAGTCGTTTAATGGTACCCCCCCTCCCCACATGCCCTATGTTGATATTAAACGTTATATACCCTCGTAGTTGCTATCCATGTATGCCCCCCCCCCCCATTACAGTGATACTGTAATAAGTACAAACATCCTCCACATAATATTGCTGGGACGTCATCATGTGCGGATACCCTTGCAAAATTGGGAAATTCTGGCTATATGTAAAACAAAAGTAGAGGCTAAATTGTTTTCGGCTAAGAAATTTACGAACATTCGATTTGCACCGAATTATGTCTTAAAAATTGAAAGGAAATGACTATTTCAACCAAACTACAAAGTTAATATTTTGGAATAAGTTTACAAGAGAAAAATGATAATGGCTTTTACTGTAGAAACCTATAATGGGCCTCATCAAACCTCCTCTGTGGTCACATTTGATGGGCTGCCCTACATCCGGGTAAGATGGTGGGGTAAACATTGTATCGCTAAAATGAGTACCAACGATGAATGTACGAGTAGCTCAAATCGTTTGAGCGCGAATATGCGTGTTTTTATGTGGGATAAAAAGAAAAACCTCAGCCACGCCTAACTCTTTTTGATTGTAAAGTTATCTGGTGCAAGTGCAGATTTTTTTACGTAGCATCTATATTATTTTATTCAATTTCAGCACTGGAGAAATTGGCAAAGTCCAACAACCACCATCTGCAGCAGATCTGTAACAAGACTCTTTTACAGATCAAACATATCAAAGATCCACTTTCAAGTGCGAAAGCATCTGGACACACAAAGACAACCATGAAGTCGTCACAAAAGAGAAGTCAAACGAAGAAGCTTGTACGCTATTGGACCAGAGAGGGTGGTCGCCTTGTAAGAAAATACAAAGGAAACGTATGATACGAAAATGAACGCCGTTTTGACATGTTCCCATAAACTGAGCGTAAAGTGTCAAGTTCGTGGTTGCGAGACCTTCCAATTGTCGAGTTGCTGTTCTTTGTTAAAGGTGAACCTCATTGAAAATAAAGTTATGTATCAATGGAAAGCTTATGATGTCAGGATACTAAAAACTATTTTTTCCGATTTTTTTGATGGCCAATAAAGCTGAAAAATTAAAAAACGAATGAATTTTTGGTCTTTTTTAAGGCGCCCAAAAAGCACCCAAATCAATCGTCTATGACCTTGGGAATGCTCGTGACGTAAGCTCAGGGTTCGCAGTCATGTGATCCTGCTCGGAAACATGTAAACAAGACTTGCTTCCTGTACTTTGCAAGCTGCCCGGCAAGTCTGATTTTCACAATAAAGCTTGAAATTAGAGGAATCTTCAAGTTGCTGGTTCCTTCTATATATATTAGAAATAATAGAATTATTGTCAACACGTAAATTTTCCGTAAATTTTTGACAAAATCAGTCATGACTAGCTGGGTATAATTGGGTAATTGAGTTTGAATTTCGCGCTGGGATCAATTACATGCGCAAATGCTTGCTGCTGCATGCTGCCGTTCATGTCATGGACTGAATAAACATGATCGAATAACAAATTAAATACTTTCATGAAAGTTCATCTGTGTTGGTATAAATCATGATTTTGATTTAAACTTTTGATCCAAGCACAAGGAATTAATTCCTACCTCGGAATTTTCAGATGGTACTCCATCTTTCATCAGCGAGTGATACAGTCACTCACTCGCTGATGAAAGATGGAGTACCATCTGAAAATTCTGAGGTAGGAATTAATTCCTTGTGTTTGGCTCAAAAGTTTAAATCAAAATCAAAATTAAATACTTGTTTGTGACATTCCCTATTCTTGATTCATTTTAAAATATCTGATTTAAAAAAATATCGTCTTGCAGTAATCAAAAAATTAATAAAAAAGCCGCCGATTTCATCAAATCCAGCCCATATAAACTTGGTTTTCATATTTAGAGCATTGCGGTAATACATTCTTTCCACACAATCACGATTGAAAGAAACAGATATTTTATTATAAAATAAATACAATTTGGGCTTGATAGAACATTATTTGATGGAATTCTGAAATCTGAATAAAATTAAAATTTTGTCACTTGTGTCACGATTCTTTAATGATAGTACAATCAGTATACGGTACTGAAAAGTGAAACATTCATGTTTTATGGATTACCGCACATGATGCGTAACTTGCTGTTGAAGAAATATCAGGGACCCGACAGGTGGTTCCAGGGTTTATGCACAAACACAGCGACTCGCTTCGTCCTGCTTGCGTGTGTTTCATCAGATTTGATCAATCGTTATCTTATATTTGGAACATTTACAGGAATAAATTTTGCTGATGAAGTAGCAATAAGTTGGAAATATCAGAATGTGAATATAAAATCGGTCATTTTGTCTGCAAGTACAGTACAGTCGCGGATACTGAACACTCGGCGCCGGACTCGGCGACTGAGTCTCGGTCAGTCACGCGCTGAGTTCATCCCGTATGTATCTCACGAGTTCGCCTATCATACATGACCGGTTGTAAAGCTAAGAAATAATTAAAAAATCCTGTACATGTACCTTATTCTATTCCTTCATTTTCTCATTGTGATAAGTTCATCTCAACTTGGTGTGACGATCTGAACTGGTAGCACTAGCAGTTATTTTTGGCAATCTGTTTTCATTCCGGTTCTTCGGCGAATCTTTGCTCTTCGTGCTTTACTGTAATATTCCCTATGCATATCAGTGATATCGTGGATGGCTTGGCCTATCCCAAATCACCCCGGCCAGCACTTTTCCCATTTTAAATCCACACACTTTATTCAGGAACTTCATTCTTGATTTGATCATGATGTTTCCTTCATGTTATTCTTATTTTATTGAAGATATTTTTCATGTAAAGTAAGTTGACAATGACTGAATTCGTGCATTGGCCCGATGCATGCCACAGTAATGCATGGACATTGTGTTTACAATCAAACCCGGAAGTAACTGTGTGTCCCTGAGTTGACGTCATCAACGAAAGCGCCCAATTTGAACGATTTCGTTTTGTAATTTAGGGGGGGGGGTGCCAATATCCAATCTTTGCATGGAGATTATGTCTAGCCTGGTACGTTAGGCAAATAAAAAATATTCTTTTCTGCTTCCTGACATCATAAGCTTTCCATTGATATATAACTTTATTTTCAATGAGGTTCACCTTTAAGACATTGTATAGTCAGTGGTATGTCCTTTGTGAATGAGGACATAATATATGATACTTTGTACTCAATGCTGTTACTTGCTGTACCTATTTTTAAAGAACCTACTACTACTACACAGGGAACTTCAAGCACTGAACATCAACTCAACAGTTGGAATTTCTCGACACTGCTAAGTTAACTTGCGACTTTACTTCTCCAGTAAACATGGTAAAATGCAAGGATCTACTAGCTGTTATAGTTCTCCGTAGAAGTAGTGATGTAACAGAATTAATTACCATAGCGTACAATGGCGAAAAGATGAAATTGAAGGGCTGTATGTAACGAGATTAGGGATAGCACGTCACCCATTTTATTCACCTTGTTTTCGTGCATTGGAAATTTCACAAACTTGACTGTTTCAAACCATTGAAATAATGATTTTCATGATGAAACTTTTGCACTTCATTTTAAACACTTTACGTTCTACTGTACGCCTAGTAATTGTCATTTGTGATGCGATCAACCAAAATCCGTCGGAACTCGGAAATATTGATTTTGAGATATAGCCAAACAAAGGCAATATTTCCTTTTGTTTCCTACTGTTTTGGAAGCGCTTTAATTACTCATAATCTTTGGAACTGGATGTTCAATTTCAATGGGGGTTTCTGCAAAATCCAGCTTTGTAAATCCTTTTTACTATCCTATAAGAAACTGAAAATTTATTATTGCCGAGTTCCGACTGATTTTGCTTGATCGCATCACATTTGTGTTCGTTACCAGTTGAAATGAATCGGACTGTTTTTGCCGTGTAGAATTAGTAATTAGTTTAATCATGTACTTTTTAGCGTAGTGTTTGGACCAGTGGATTTGAATCATGGATTAAACCAGCTGTTTTTGCCGTGTAAAATTAACAAAGGGATCCTGGACATCCATCGTTTGATCCTGTAGATTTTAGTGTCGTGTTTTGGATGTGTGATACGTTTGCCCCGGAGTGACGAACAGTTCTTTTCCACAGTGCACCTGCTTCCACAGACCACACTGGCTTTTTTTGCGAAAAAAATTTTGTTATGAATTATCATAGTTCTATTTTGGTGTTTTATTTGTACTTTGTTGTGAACGTTTAACTTTTTCAAATTGCCCTGTGCGCCTAACTACTCCCAATTCCAGAAAAATACAGCACTAACTTTTTGGGATTAAATAATTATTATCAAGTTCTGCCAAATGAAACATAGCTCAATCCTAATCATTCATTTAGTCCTAACTGGAGATAAAAGAAAAAGTTCACTATTTTACTAATGTTCTGAAAAAAGAGCCAAAAACATGCATTTTCGGCATGTTTTCTGACAATCGAGTCACAAAAATCGAAATTTTGCTCTAATTTGCACTTTTCTGTGTTACTTTAATGAAATGGTTGGTTATAAGAATGAAACATGTCTTTTCCAAAAATTAGAATGCATAAACTGAAATTAGTCTTAGTACAAGTCTTTGGGCTTGATTGTCACAGCATACGAAAAACACCCTAAAAATGCATGTTTTTGGCCCTTATTTCCAAAAATTGGCTAAATATTAAAATTTAACTTTTAGCTAGTTAGGACTAACTAAAGGATTATTTAGGCAAAACAGGATAATATTTTTTTATTCAAAAAAATTAGTTCTGTATTTTTCTGGAATAGGGAGTACTACTACTACTACTACTACTACTACTACTACTACTACTACTACTACTACTACTACTACTACTTCTACTACTATAGGACTATAACAATACTAGCCTCTGTCAAGAACATGTGACAAGCAATTTTAACCTAAAAATAAGGTTTTTGGTTAGAAATTTTGTTAAGTTAGGCGTGCAGCCTAACTTATTTCTTTCTTGCCATTTCTTTCTTCTTCTTTCTTTCTTTCTTCTTTCTCACAATTTGCTTCTTCTGCCACATCCTTGAACGGATTTCGACCAAACTCAGTCACAAGCAGTATTGGGTAGCTGGCTACAAAAGTTATGGGTTGTTTAACGTCAGAGGTCATCCAAGGGGTCACTGGGGTCAAAAAAAGGTCATTTGAACCGAAAATGCTCCAATTGAGCTGAAATTTAAATGCAATGATACTTATCATTGGTATCTGTATTCTAGAAGACGTTGGGTATATCCTATATTTTACATAATTTCTGGTATTGGGTGTATTATATTAATTTGCAATATTATCACTATAGCAGATTAGTAGATATACAGTACTGAGAATAAAATAAACACATCAAAAGTCCCCCTCTGAAAATTAAACATGATAAAATGCAATAGTCTCTGCTCAATCAACAATTTAGTGCTTAAGTACTACCAATATTTGTTCTGATAATTGAGCAGGTGGCGGAACCAGGATTTTTTTCCTGGGGCGTGAGGGACGATTCAATATTTATGCCAAGGGAGTGGGAGTTTTGACAAGAATAGCAACAAAATATTTCGTGTTCCCCCACCCTCACGCGTCCGCTCAAAATTTTAAGATTCCCTCCTTGTTTTCCCCTATTTCTCCATTTTAAACTTAACATTCCCCCTCATGGTTCAAGTAAAAAATTAAGTTAAAAAAATCGGATTCCACCTTAAAACTCCCACTTCCCCTTGGCATAAATATCGCACGACCCTAAGGCCAAAAAAAATTGTTTGTTCACGTCCGACCGACCGTGTACCCTGGTCCCGATCGTGTTTTTTTTTTTTTTTTAATTTGCGTTGAATGTGCTAGTAAAACAGTGGTTAGTATAAATTTAAAGAAAGAAAATGTAAAGAAAATGAACAGTATAACATGCAGAACCATCTCAAGAGTTAAACCAGTAAAGTGCTGTGTGTTTTGACTTATTTACCAGTCTTCAAATTGTCAGTTTCAAGTGCAATATCTGTAAAAAACTATTTAAAAATCCGACCTACTGACCCAACTGTTTCATAAGCCTCTATGGACAAACAAACTTTTTTGTTTTGCCTAATGGGGCAAAGTTTCTGTCTTTTCTTGTATGCATACACCTATTGACCTTAAACCAGGGAAGTAAACAAATACAACAAAGAAAGAAAGAAAGAAAGAAAGAAAGAAAGAAAGAAAGAAAGAAAGAAAGAAAGAAAGAAAGAAAGAAAGAAAGAAAGAAAGAAAGAAAGAAAGAAAGAAAGAAAGAAAGAAAGAAAGAAAGAAAGAAAGAAAGAAAGAAAGAAAGAAAGAAAGAAAGAAAGAAAGAAAGAAAGAAAGAAAGAAAGAAAGAAAGAAAGAAAGAAAGAAAGAAAGAAAGAAAGAAAGAAAGAAAGAAAGAAAGAAAGAAAGAAAGAAAGAAAGAAAGAAAAGAAAATAAACAAACATATATCATATATTATTATACTGACAGACGGTCAGGATATTGTGTGCAAAGAGTGTATAAATTTGTCAAAACTGGCATTTAGTAAATCAAACACTTTGTATTCGTTATCGTAGTCCTGACGTCATATCGGTGACCTCGGAGCGTTACCATAGCGACTGGATCACGCTTTCATGCACAGCCAAATTGCCGTTTCAATGTATGGAATCATGCAGCATTTCGCCGACAAAAACACAAAAACTGTTTGACGAGGGGAAATTGACGTGAATTCTATCATGTATTTTTTCCTACATTGATTGATCCTAAATGTGGCAAAATAACAAGCAAAGTAAAAGCAAGCCAAAGAACGATAAGATGTGTATCAATGTTTCGCCGTGTTCATCGACTCGGCACTCGTCGAATTCGCAGGGATTCCTGCATGCCGTGTGTAGTTTTACTTGGCAGCATGCAGTAGCATGTAAATAATTATATAAATAAATTAATAAGTTAATCATAGTGCACTTACGTCCACGGCGAATTCACCGTGACCTTTCCAGCCATAAACCCGCTTATTTGAAGATTAAACCAATATATGCAGTACTAAACCATTATATAGTAATCTATTGTCCAATGCAAATTTATTACCACCTGATAATATTGATCCAATGAGCGACCGAATTGTCCGCTACGGACGACTAATCCAATCGATAACGACTCTATTGACATGTACGAACAGAGCCCCACTGACCGAGTTTTGGGATATTTTTCACTGGTTTGCAGCTGTTTGCTGTCATTTACTCATCAAGGCGGAGTACCGTTATTATAAGGACTATGCCAATTATATAAAGATTGACATGTAGAGAATAAGCCATAATTGATTGACAGAAAGTACTAAATTTGTACCTATGACGGTTTATGACGCCAATCTTCAAAATACGATCAAAAAATACGATCAAAAAATGGCTGCCCGGTGAAGTAAAATGTGCATTGGAATAACACGGCGAGTTTGGATAGATGGTAGGATTTCTTTTTAATAAAAATATATGTTCCCCCGTTATTAAAGCTTGTACCGGGTTGAAGATTCAGATATTTGGAAAAGAATAAGTAGGCCTAATTGAAACAGAGAGAAAGTACTAAAATCATAGCTTTTATACTTTTTGATATATGATACTAACTAGTTCATCCCCGATAGCTACGATACAGCGCTACCAGTAGGGTTCAATTGCCTATTGTGAGTGCCCCTGTGTTGTGTGCATACATGTAGTTACCAATAACTGCATGATGTAAGTAAATAAATGAATAAATGATTGAATACATTAATAAGTAAATCCATAAATCAATCAATCAATATTTAAATAAAAGTTTTATTCGAAAAGGTAAGATGATTTTCATTAATTAATATAATAAATATAATGGTATTTAGCACATATTTTCATGAAATTCGTTGTATCAGTTCAAAACAGCCAACAAATTTAACCCTAATATCAAGTTGTATTTTAAAGATAAATGTTGTACGAATTGTAAGATATTTCCAATTAATTAAATCATTTTATTAACCGTCGTGATTGGCCACAATCGCTATTCATTGCTATAACGGGCCAACTATACGCATGGTACACAAGCAAGTCGGCATACGTCACCAGGGAATTCCCCTGTCTTGCCTCTCACTGTGGCGGGCGGTATGGCGTCTTCGACCGTAATGTTTTGCTCATCAAAAGATCTAAATTATTAATTGCCAGTCATATTTAAGACCTGTAACCTCATGATTTCAAAGGAAAAACATCTTGCAAAAGCTAGCAAGGCAGTGAAACCCATAAGAAATGGCTAAAACTTGACTTTCAAACAGATGAACATCAACGGTGTTTTGGTGAGTCGATATTACGAATTCTACATACAAACCAATGGCGATTCTCTGATCGAGTCATCAAAACCCACGTTTATATACTCTGGTTTGATGTGACTTGGGAAACGAAAGAATATGCAATCACAGCGTTTACTAGTGTGGGAACATTCTATGGATAACATCAGCCCATATTGGGCTTTCAATCGGGATTCTAAAATGTTGAATTCAGAGGCGATTTATGGACCGTCTCGTGTCGTTTTGTTCAGTACAGCGTATATAGCGTTGCTATGCAAACGGCGTGATCCATCACCAAGGAAATAGCTGTGACCTCGGCAGGAAGTGACATCGGACTACGATAGCGAACTGGCTGCTAGAGTCACATACGGCAGTATAGGGAAAGGATCATTATTAATACAGGGTGTCCCAATAAAAACAGAACCCTCATTGAGTCCTCTTTTTCTCCTATTTCTGAAAAGTTGATCAAATACATTTTTGAAGATATGCCCTCTTTAAGAAATGAACCCGTTTTTCACTCTGTCCACGGATGAGGTTTGGCTACATCAACGATTAACGATTAACATATAGTTAATGACATAGAAAGATAATAACATTAGGCTTTGGAACGCATTCACTATGAGCGAGGATCACCAGCTAGCCTCCAACATCTTCTATTACTGCTGCATTCGCAAGTATCCGGCGCACAAGGAGGGTACGCAATGCAATCGATGCAATGAGGACCAGGGCTGAAACCTGTATAAAAGAGGCAACCAGGTAGAGGGTAGAACAGCACGTACAGTAAACTCACTTCAGAAGAACAAAAGAAAAACAAAACCGCCCTTTTCAGGGCTACCTTTCATCCCAAAATGATCATGACTCATGTTGTAAAAAAAAAGTAAGAAACAGCAAAGTAAGAGAGTAAGAAATATAATTTTTAAAAAAGGCATAAATACCCAAGAGAAAATAAGTAATTGCAAGTATAGCAAGAGAATTCCCATCCCACATCCATTTTGCCGACAAGTTAATGACACTGAACACACAATCCATAGCCCATAGGCCCACCGGTAAAGCCCATTCCATAAATAAAGTTTGTTATTTTATAAAGTTATCATTGAGGAATGCTTGATATTCATGCATGGTACGTGTGTACTCCTTTTCGATCTTTGAAGTAGCCAACCCTCCTCCGTGGACAGAGTGAAAAACGGGTACATTTCTTTAAAAGAGCATATCTTCAAAATTTATGAGCCGATTGAAATCATTTCTTTCGGTTTATTAAAGCTAATGAATCAAGGTTTCTTTACATACCAAAATGTATTTGATAAACTTTTCAAAAATAGGAGAAAAAGAGGGAGCAATGAGGGTTCTGGGTTTTTTTTGGGACACCCTGTACAATATCATCCAGGTATAAGTTATGTCGATTTCCCTAACAGTACGACAGCAACTTAGCTCACTTCCGGTAATTTTTACCGGCGTGACCTCTGCTGATACGTAACGTAATGTTGAAAATCTGGTGGCAAATACAGTTTTTCAGAAAACATCAAAAAAATGAAATACACGAGTCGTTTCTCCCTTCATTTCTATATTGAGCCCATAGATAAGATATGAAACATGAGTATAGATGATGTGACTTCTGACATCAATGCCTGACAGTATGCGCACGCATCATCACAATTTCCATTGTTTTTGCCTGGCAGTATGCGTGCGCATCATATTTTGTTCAGGGCTCGTGTTTTTAAAACTCCCGCCTCATCACAACAAGGCAATTGAACAGTGTAGTGGTTGCATGGGGTTCATTCAAGCATAAAGATATACCAGTCCATTGCCTTTGTTGATAAACATTGAGGTCACCTCATCTATAAGGCAAACAGTAACGTATGAAAGTCCAATTATTGTGGAGAAAATAAATGTTTATTGTGCGCATACTGCAGTTACTGTCCGTTTTCCTATACACAATACACAGTGCTCTCACCATTGACGCGCGACCTTTACAAATAGTGTATGTTAGAAGTATATTGCATTTGCCTAGTTAACATCACTGTGTGAAAAATAACCGGCCAATATTTAAACTATTCTCCAAACTTCTAGCAAATATATTTCTCTAACATGACCTAAAATTACAGCTAGGTTAGATGTTCAGAAATAGTCGCACTTTCGTAGAATATGAGTGAGGGCAAAGCATAGCTAGCTCATAGCTAGCCAACTCCCCGTGTTAATTTAATGGAGATTTGACCGAAAATATTGAGCTATATTGGTAACGGACCGCTCCGTTCTGAAGGATGCCACAAAAAACGGTACAAGCTACATTTAAACTATTCTATGAAATTCTAGAAACTATAGTTTTGTAACATGTCCTAAATTTTTAGCTTATTTAGGTGTTTGGAAATAGTCGCACTTTTGTGTTTTAGGAAGGATATGTAAACGACAGATAACACCAAAAATATGAAGAAATTATTTCCAAACCGTGTTAAGTCAACAATCATTCATTATGTTGCTCATTTTCAAGAATGCTGGTTAACAAAAAGCAGGCCATTGTCTCATTTCGTGAACAAAGGTCCACATACCATTGTTTCCTTGCGTTTCCTTTATAATCAGTTATCCAACTGAAGCTGTATTATAGCACCTCATAGCGATACCGCACATATAAAACAGACACATGTGCACAACCAGAGAAGATCCGATTTAATCAGTTGAGCTGTTTCAATGAGTGTTATCTTGGCTTAATAGCTTTTAATGGGGTTTGAGTCCTGCAAAGGTCGAGATGAATTCTACTGAGAAATGACTGCATCATGGCGAAGTAGCCTAAAAAATGAGAAAAAATGCATGTCACGATCACCAAAATGGTTATATCTGCAACTATGAGCCAACGCCGGTCGTATGCTTTTCTGTGATGATAGATATTAACTAACTTGAGCTTGTATTAAATTTTCAGCGAAAATAATTGGTGGAATAATCGAGTCGTAGGTTGGAAAGTTGCTTTCAAAACGGCTTCTCCTCGCAATCGTGCGTGACCATTAGTGACCAGTGTCAGCAGGAAAATTAACAGCCGGCCTTGTCCATATATCGATTAATATTTGTCAGGATCGTCCAGTTGACTACAGTGATATTTATTTATTCATACAAAATACTGCCCTGTCTTACAAAATATCGAAGTCAATATAAAACGTAATTTCAAGCCATTTGACTGAACTTACAAACAGTTTATAAAAGATTATTGTTGAACGAGACACTGAATTAGAAATAACATTGCAAAAGGTACGAGAATATGTTAGCAGGTTGTGATGGTCTAGTGGCTAAGGCCGTGCCTGAAGTGCTGGAGGTTGGAAGTTCGAACCCTACCATAGCGTGTTTTTTTTTTTTTTTTTTTTTGAAAATATTTATGATATTAGTAAACAACTTTCAGGAAGGGTTTCTGATCATTTGAAGCAGAAATAATGAGGTAAAATGAAAGAAAGCATTTTTTTTATCTTGACCGCCGTATGGTGTTCTATTGAAGATAATTAAAGTTACTCTAGACAACGAAACGCTGATTCCAATTATGTGTATGTCTGGGTAGGGTGTAAGAACGGTGTAAAAATTACAAATAATATTATTCCAAAATATCAGGTTTGAAATTCGTAAATATGTAGGCCTACACATAAAGAAAAACATTGCATACGTGTTGCATAGAAATATTTTCAAATGATCATAATACTGACGGGCCTACACACACACACACCATAGGCCTAACAGAACAAGAGAAAAAAAATCGAAATGCTGTAGGATTCGAACCTTCAACCTCTCGCACTTCAAACCACGGCGTCAACCACTAAACCATCACGACCTGCTGTATCATACTTGTATCTTTTGCAATCTTATTTCTCATTCAGGGACTCGATCAACAATAATATTTTTAAAACTGCTTTTAAGTTCAGTCAAATGAGGTGATATTACTTTTTACATTGACTTCAATATTTTGTAATTCAATGCAGTATTTTGCTTGAATAAATAAATATCACTGGCGTCAACTGGACGATTCTGACGATTATTATTCGATATAATTACAAGGCCGGTTGCTATTTTGCTAGTGACACTTGTCACTAACGGGTCACGTAAGATTGCGACACGGGGCTGTTTTGAGAGTAACTTTCCAACCTACGACTCGATTATTCCACCAATCATTTTCGCTGAAAATTTAATACAAGCTAACGTTAGTTAATATCTATCATTAGAGAGCTTGCGAAATGACGTTACTTTAACTTTAACGTCTAGAGGATTATAGAGGATTATGTATTCAAAACCACCTTGGTTTTGAATACATAATCCTCTATAATCCTCTAGACGTTAAAGTTAAAGTTAAAGTAACGCCATTTCGCAAGCTCTCTATTAGAGAAAAGCATACGACCGGCGTTTACTCACTGTTGTAGATATAACCAATTTGGTGATCGTGACATACAATTTTTCTCATTTTTCCGGCCACTTTGGACATGTTCAAGCTTCTTTATTTTCAATATTATTCAACTTTTACTCGTTTTTTGTTCTTTGCACAAATGTTTGGTATCTTATCCGTGATCATGGTACACAATTTAAGCAAAAACGACCCGTGTCTCCCATTTCTGGAGCTATTTCGCTAAAACATGTTTGCCGGCCAAATTTTCAACATTTAGTTACGTAACCCGTGTTCACCAACCCGTAAAAATGTTCTATCGTACTGCTAAGCCTTCCTATTAACAAGGTTGTTCTATTAGCAACGCAAAACCTATGAAAAATTCCGCTGGTTTACTAGCTAGAAAGTGAGGCCAGTTATCGATCCGTTATGAATAATTCATGTTCGACCCCTTGGATCATGTTAATTGATATTGGCAAATAACAACGTTGTTAGTTTTGCGAACTTTGCCTGTTCAATGAGAGCATAGCGCGCCCCCAATACATCTGGGCACAAACCAGGCGAAAACGATCCAGTTTAATGAAATGGCGGACGGGTATTCCCATCGGCACCAGTGATATGTTTTTTCAAAGAAAGTCTACTAATTTGATATGAAATGACATTTTGCAATAGCAAAGTCAAAATTAAGACTTGATGTCAATAATATGAAGGAAATACGTGACAGAGGCAAGGTGTGAAATACAAGTAGTATTTGAAGTTACAATAACCTTTGATACCCGCCCTGACCTTCCATCATGGCGTCTTATTCGTCTTATGTATTTCTATTATGCTCTCAAGTAAAATAAAATACCAATCTGCACTAAGCAGACAGAATGTTACTTGGCTCCCAGCATGAATTATTGATGCACAGTTGACCACGACTATGTGCAAGCCACGCACCAATAATCCAAATATTTACGGTAAATCTGAATAACACATGTTGACATATCATGTGTTCGGGAATCACGTGGCAACATTTTAAGATTTCAGACTTGTTTACTAGTTAAATTGTCATTTGTATTATTGATTATTTATCTTTGTTAATTAATATATCTTTTAAATGCTGATAAATCGTGGTTGGCTGCCCATATATCTGTTAAATTCAGTGTTTTATGAATATAATTCTACCACGCAGAGGGGGTCACACAGCATAATTTCACACTACACGACTCAGCTAGATTTGGAGCTCTGCACTTCAAATTCACGTAAATTTCAAAGTTTATACACTTATTTTTTTGTTATAACAAACTGGTACACGAAATATACTAGCTTATTACCTTTACAGAAAGGGGATTTATACACATTCACTGTGTATCAAGTGCCTGGCGCATCAAGTCATTCTCTGTCTGCATAACTTTACTACCGCCCTCTATAACTCTGGGCACAAATTTAAATAACAATACGCTATTTACATATCAATGCGGCCTCGTGCTAATTAAAGCTGCCGCTTCCAGGAGTTCTTCTATGCTATTAACATGATTTCCCTATTAATATGATATCATCTTGAAAATGATAACCGTCGCCAACATAATGAGCTATCAACAAATATACAATTAATATTTGCCCTGTGGTGAGGATGGACCCTTTTGTGACTGTGAATCCGACTTTCGCGCAATGACGCGTTGTTTTGCTGGTAGGCCTATTATATAGAACATCAAAGCACAGACTGTAAACTAACCAGGAATTGGAAGATCCGACCTGTGGTTTATCTCTTATCGGGTAAAGCAATGTCATATATGGCTGTTGTCGTTTAAACCCTATTTACAAAAATAAGTTATGTTTTAACATTAATGATAAAGAAAATAGAAAGAAACATATAACGCTCAGGATATTGAATGCAAAAGGTGTATCAGTTATGTCATAACTTCTACATGTAGTCCTCTAAAATGAAAAAAACACCGTTGAATATAACCCCTGACCGTATGGATGGCATGTCATTAGGCTATCTTGAGTCCATGGGTTTGGCATTTGGTAAACCAAACACTTTGTATTGGCTGCTAGAGTCACAAGCGGCAGTACAGGGAAAGGATTATTATTACAATATTATCCAATTAAGTTATGTCGATTTCCTTAAGCTTTCCTTTTAACATGATTTTCCTATTAACATCATATCATCTAGAAAATGATAACCGTCACCAACAGTATGAACTATCAACGAATATTAACTTGGCCTGCAGATGGTGAGGATGGACATTTTGGTGAGTGTGACAAAATATAAAATAAGAGAGTGTGGAGGTGAGTGTTTATTCGTTTGTCTGTTTGTCTGTTTGTTCGTTACGTGTGGATTTGTTTTGATGCAAGCACGCCTTGAAAGTTCATCAAGAGTGACTCCTTCAAAAACCTGGACCCGCCCCTGACTGTAGGACATCGTATATTTACATGAACGTAACCCAAGACTTAAATGTTGCAGCAAAATCCTATTGCCTTGAAGTATTCTTTTTGTTTCATGCATTTGGCGGGGATCCAAACGTGTGATAAGCAATAATTGTCATTATTCACCGAATGTCAAATTGAAACATGAAGATTACAATATTGTTTCTGACCAACATAATCCTAAATGGCCTTTTAGATTCAACATTTCCTGATTGACAGGTGTTACCAACAGCCCTTGGTCTTCCACTTCTCATGACATTTGGTCGCAGAAAACAGTGAATATGTCATCGATATCATTGTTGCTTGACTGTTACTAATAATAGTAGTATCAGCAATCAGTGTCAGGTGAAGTTTGGCTATTATCATCATTATCTCCTTCTTCATCCGCCTCCTCGATCCATGTCTACTTAAAGGTATATATTATTTTTCAATGCCACTTTCCATTTTCACATTAAAACGTGAAAGGCCTCCAAACGCTTCACGAACGGACTCAAACACTAATGTATCGTACTACTCAGCACCTTGTGCTGAATTATTGAATTCATTCTTGGGTACAGGACACAGATCCCCATTGAACACTGTTGAAGCTGATAGGGTACACAGGCAACACCCTACTAAGCCTACTTCTTTGTCAGGTCAAAGCTAGTTTGCATGGGTGCAAGCTGGTATTGGTATCTCTCCTCTCTATTTTGTATATATTTTCTTGTGTAGATAATAGGCTGTGGAACCCTGACAGTGCCTGACGGCTTTACCAACTGGCCATCCAGTATCATCTGTGATGCGATCAAGCAAAATCAGAACTCGGAAATGTTAAATTTTCAGTTTCTTATAGGATAGTAAAATGCATTTATTAATTTGGATTTTGCAGGAAACCCCATTGAAATTAAACAAACAGTTCCAAAGATATATGCAATTAAAGGGTTTACAAAACAATAGGAAACAAAAGGAAATATATCCTTTGTATGGCTATATCTCAAAATCAATATTTCCAAGTTCCGACTGATTTTGCTTGATCGCATCACATCTTTTTACACTGCATCTGGCATCATCACCAGCCATCCTGACCACGTCTTGCCGCTAAGTACAGATGAACGAGAGAGTGATGTAGACGCTGCACAACTTGCCCTCACTAAAATCCAATTCTTTTGTGCAAGTCATAAAAACGACACCTTTTGTGATACTCTGCTTTGATGACCTAAAGGACAAGGGGTTTCAACAACATTTTACATTTTACCAAAGCTTTGGATAGCCGTCTGGAATCCGAAACCCTAGATTCAGATGATAGCCAAAATGTACGATCTTATAATATGAAATTGGTTAATTTTTTCAAACCTGATTTTTTTTTTTGCATATTTGTAATGTTTACACATGTCCCAACTTGCACCTAAATGGAATCGGCCAAATGTGTTGTCTTTGTAGGTTAACAGAGCAAAGTTCGACATCAAGTCATAAATTCATGAAATTATGACTTAAAGCCTTAATGTACGATTTCCATCAAATTTTAATTTTGTTATTCTTTGTTCAAAATGTTGAAATAATATTAGTAATAACTGCTGGTAAGGGTTGCTGTCCATTTTAAGCTGAAACAACCAGGTTAAGTGAAAGAAATCCCACTGGTTATTTTGGCCATTTAACATGCAGTTCTATGGGAAGACATAAAGTCATAATAAAAAAATTATGACTTTATGTCCAACTTTGCAGTCTGAACTTTGCTCTGTTGACCTACGAAGACAACAAATTTGGCCGATTCCATTTAGGTGCAAGTTGGGACATGTGTAATCATTACAAATGTGCAAAAAAATCCGGTTTGAAAAAAATTAAACAATTTCATATTATAAGATCGTACATTATGGCTTTAACGTCCTCCCATAGAACTGCATGTTAAATGGCCAAAATAACTAATGGGATTTCTTTCACTTTACCTTATTATTCGCTAGCGAAGTGTTACGTGTAATCCGATTATCACCATGTCAACTGGATCACGCTTTTGAGTTCTACACCACGATCGAAATGATCGCAACACAAAGTCTATGGCATGTACTATAAATTCCAAAAGGTGCGTGATCCAGTTACCAGGGAGTTACGCAACCACTTCGCTGGCGAATTTCAGCTTAATATGGACAAGAACCCTTCCCGGCAGTTATTACTAATATCATATCAACATTTTGAATGAAGAATAACAAAATTAAAATTTAACTGAAATCGTACATTACGGCTTTAAGGAAGACAGGTCAGCTTTCAGGAATACTACCTATTCCACACAGCGCAAGACATTATTGGCTGTAGCAAACGCAAGCATCCAGATTGGTTTGATGAAAATGATTTGGAAATCAGAAAGCTTCTTGATGATAAACATCAAAGGCCGCCTTTTGTAAAGTCCGCAATCATACTCAGTCCAAACTCCGTGAGATAAAAGATACTTGGCTAAGGGGTATGAACGTTTGGACAGTATTTATTGTGGGGCATTAGAGCACATCAGACATATCGAATTGCGTTCTGAATACGAAGAATGTCCTTCTGATATCAAATAATTTTGATTTTTGAAATTCGCAATGTAATACACATTTTATGGCAAATCATTAAAAATTGATATTTTTGATATTTAACAGTACTTGAAGTAAACTTTATAAATCTGATGATTTATACTTAAAGTGTATATGGTCGAATCCAACGAAAAGTGTACACGGCATGTTCAGGGCCATAACTTAAAAGTATTAATCAATTGGCATTCGTTTTTTTATTTTGTTTATTCGCCTTGATCATACGCTTCGCGCCATATATAATAAGACCCCCTTCTGTGAAAAACTTAGACACAGAGACCCCAAAACATGCTATTTTTACCCATTTTTCAAAATATTTCTTAAAGTATTTTTAAAAACATCTAAATCAGTTATGAAAAGAAGTCATTGGATTGAATCTAAATTGATTTCCTGAAAGGTGTGTATTCAAAGATTGCCTGTTCAATTTTTCACATAATTGTGAATTTTTTGTGATAATTTTTTGAGTGGTATTTTTTTACATTACCTACGAATACAATTTTTCATAGCACTAGATATATCTTTAAAAATGGAAATCACTAATAAATGCGCAATTGATACAAGCTTTGATATGTCCAATACTGAAATGCATTGCATTCGGACATCTTTATTATTGTGTTTAGCTGCCAGAAATTCTAAATGGCACAAAGGTAGGTTTGGTAAAAAATATGCATTACCTCCGAATACATGTTAAAAGCTGTGCCATTTCCACAAAGTGAGAGAATAGTAAACAATAGTTAAGCAATAGGTGCAGGGTAATACACTCTTTATTTCTACCAAGTTTCAATAACCTGCGTTTAAATATTTCTGAGATGTCAACAATAAAAGCAAGTATTCGTAGGTAAATTTCGGTAACCGAATGTTACCTACGAATACACTTTGACATCATGACAGTATTGTGAAACACCGCCATTCATGCCAATGCCCATATTGGTACATAACGAAGGCCTGTATGTTTGTTATCAAATCATATGTCAATGAAAGTTGCGAATTCACATACATGCCCACCATGCAAAACTGAATACGGCTTAATTGGTGAAAAATATGTACTGAAATAGACGACGGTCTGCTCATTTGAAAGAAAAATCAGATTCAAAGAAGATTAGAAGGGATAAATACTTGGATTTGTCAACTGTCATGTGTGCTTCATTTTAAATGTTTACCGACCTTCTGGTTTCTTAGTAATTTGTGTCCAAATTGATTTATTCGAAGGTAACTTTTGACGTTTTTGCTAAGGTTACCTACGAATACCATGGAAAAAACGACTGTTCTCATTGTCTCATGATCTAGACAACACATTGATGGACCCTGGTATAAAGCTAATTGTAGTTGCCCTCAAACGAAAGGCCACAAGACGTACCTGACTCCAAGATGGACTTCACAAGTCTGCAATAACGGTTTTAAGAGATTTGTGTGCAATTAAGCAAATTAAAGTCACTTTAGTGCCTTTGTTTCTTACTTCAATCCTCTTTCAACCGTTGTGAACCGACATTATTAATACATGATAGGGTCTAAAGTATCAATAAACGCACATAAAGAAAATAATACATTCAAAGTGCTTTATAAAATGAAGTTTTGATTGCGATATCCACCAAAAGTCTAATTCTTACCTACAAATACTGAAATGTTACTTACGAATACAGCATAATACATGACATGTGTAATGAAGTGTCCCTACCAATGGAAATTAATTGTCAAAAACTTTAAGCGGTACCCCAGGACACTATTATTACCCATATACGGATTCATTCAACAATTATTTATTATGTAAAATTGCTGATCAACTACTTGTATATCAAAATGAAGTGGTCAAAATCTTGCTAAAAGCATCAAAAAATTTTTGATCTAAGGTAATAGCATTTATTCATTTGGACGTACCATCTGAAAGGGATCTAAAAACTACCATTTTATTAATTCATTACCATAATAGCACAATTTAAACCTATAAACTCAATATAGATATTGTTAAATCGCTCATGTTACCTACGAATACCCAGGTTTCTTCACCTTTTCATTGTATAAAGCGTTAGGTGTATGCGTATAATTCCTAATATTCTTGAAAACATATATCATACCCGTTCTTATACAATGTGTAAATTGATTCATACTCATTTGATAAATAAAATACAGAAACTGACCTAAACTTCATTTTCAAAAATAAACTAGCATAAATTGACTAAGATCATATTGATCGCGTTATAAAAATAAAAACAAATATTTTCTGGTTGAGTTAGCATTTTCCTGACACCTTGTGGTCTACATTACACGAAAAAAAGCGTTAATGGGAATATTCCGTTTGTTTTAGGTTGATTAGTATTGCGATAGTGAAAGCATCCTAGTGGTATTCGTAGGTAACATTGGGTTTTGATATCACATTTACTATCACACGTCCTGGATTTATTTTTCAAGATTAGTAATGGCACTTTTGGTTCCTATAAGGCCAATATGTCATCAATCAATGGGCAAAAGGAAAAAATTGTGGAGACATATTTATTTCGGACTTTTATTTTTGGGTCGTGGACACTTTTGGTTGGATTCGACCATATAGGTGGGATGAAAAGCCGACGATCAATTGAAAATTTTGACCTTTCGTATTGAAGATATGGATTTTTTTCCCAAAACACAAAAAAAAATAGGTCTTTTTGGGGAAAAAAATCCATATCTTCAATATAAAAGGTCAAAATTTTCAATTGATCGTCGGCTTTTCCTCCCAACTATATACACTTTAAGAATATATCATTAGATTTATAAAATTTATTTCGAGGACTGTATTATATCAACAATTTGAAAAATATCAAATTTTAATAATTAGTCATACAATTTGTATTATATCGTGAATTTCAAAAAATTAAAATTATTTGATATCAGAAAGACATTCTTCGTATTCAGAATGCAATTCGATGCGTCTGAGGTGCTCTCATGTCCCACAAAAAATACTGTCGAAACGCCATAAACGCTCATTCTAGATCCCTTAACGCTAAGGAAATACAGAAACATGCAGTTACTAAAAACGTAAGAGGTGTAATGGACCACAACCCTCTGTTACTTGTCCACATCTGAGTACTGATGCATGATACTACACTGATCATTTAGAATGATGAGATTCTCAGCAGATGGGCAAAGCATTTCAACAAGATTCGCCATCAATTCCGCCATCAACAATGAAGCTATCGGCCGGCGGCCTCAGATTGATATCAATTCATGCACCTATACTTCAGAAGAAACATACCAGCTGAGATATCAAAAGCAGGAGGATCTTGTCTTGTTGAAAAGCTCACTAAATGCATTTGACAGTGTTAGCCGTGAAGGACTTTCAAAGATCATGACAAAATATGGTTGCCCTGATAAATTCGTCACCATTGTTCGTCAATTTTATTATGGCATGAATGCACAAGACCAAACTGAATCATCTGCCAAATTCTTTGTTTCAAATGCAGTCAAAGAACATCATGCAGTTATTGTTAACTACATGTATGCACACAGCACAGGGGCACTCACATAGGTAATTGACCCGTACTGGTAGCGATGAACTAGTTAGCGTCATATATCAAAAAGTATAAAAGCTCTGATTTTAGTACTTGCTCTATGTTTCAATTATATACTTATTCTTTTCAAAATATCTGAATTTTGAATCCGGTACAAGCTTTAATAACGGGGGACCATGCATTTGTATGAGAAAGGAAATCTACCATCTTATCCAAACTCCCGTGTTAATCCAATGCACATCTTGCTTCACCGGGCAGCCCTGACTTGGTCGCGTTTGGAAGAAGGGTGCCACCAAACCGTAATAGGTACAAATTTAGTACTTTCTGTCAATCAAGTATGGTTTATTTTCTACATGTCAATCTTTAAACTATTAGCATAGTCCTTATAATAACGGTGGACCGCCTTGATGAGTAAATGATAGCAAACCAGTGAAAAATCCCCAAAACTCAGTCAGTGGAGCTCCGCCCGTACATGTCAATAGCGTCATTATCGATTGGATTAGTCGACCGTAGCGGACAATTCGATCGCTCATTGGATTAATATTATCACGTGGTAAGAAATGTGCATTGGACAATCGATTACTACAATTAGGTATGTCGCAGTGGCTGCACAATAATTCTGCTACACTGTGCATGCAAGCATAACAGTGAATTGAAAAGCGCGCGCTTCAAATTTGGCCAATTTTAGAAAACATCCATGTCGATAAATGAATTTCCTCAAATGCTTCATTTATCCAAATTTTTTTAATTTTTTATATATGGTGTGTGAAGCCTTTCCGAGGCTAACATCGGGTCCTCAAAAATTAAACATTGTTTTGTTTAAGAGCTACTGCCTGTTTTTATGGATTTTTGAAGATCACTCATAAATCAGTAAATATAGGCCTATTGAAATAAAGGGACCTACCACCATTTAGCTGAAATACTAATCTTTCTTAGCATGTAAATTATTTCCGTCGACAACGAATGAAACACTTCCATAAAACTAGTTGAAGCAAAACATTAATCAAAGATATTTTTAGGGAGTAATTTTCCAAACCACAATAGCCATTGTGTGTGTCCAAGGCCATACTATTTTTGTATACGCGGTACAGTAGAATGGCTGGTTTTTTACCGATTGTCCTCCCATGTTAATCCAGATAACAAAATGTTAATTTAAAGTCTCATTGCAACTGAATTTTTATTTTTAATTTTCGGACTTGCCTTTGAGTAATGGTGACATATACCATGTTTACAGTAAAAATGAAAATTATATTCCAGACACCGTCAAAATGTCAAACTTTTTATTTTTTTGTATTGTTTTTAAATAATTAACTGCAGTTCATTTATTCAACCTCATAACAGGATCATACTTACAAAATTTATGATGAATGAACAGACGTTCATTAAATATTGAAGAAAAAAAAATTACTCATGCCTAATTTGCATAATAATATCATAAATACATAATTAGCTGTAATTACTTAATTTGCATAATTAATTACTTTTTGTGAATTTTTTGTTATCAATTGAAAGAACTTTGTATACATATGTGTGCAAAAAAAACCCGCACCTTTATATCATGTACGGTTTTCTATTGGCATCAATTTTGCATATTAATTAGCTGAACTTAGTCATTTTTTGAGATTTAGTTTGTCTGCAGATTGGCCAAAATTGCTGAAATAGTATATTTGGTTAATTTATTATAATTATTCAATGATAGATTTTTAAATTTTGTTTTCTTTAACGAAGTCAGGAAAGATAGGCATTTAACATGTGATATTTAAATTAACGCTGTTTTTTCAAGCAAGCGTCCAAATAAACCTTCAAAATCTCGAAATGTGCCAATTTTGTCATTACAGCCATTTGTGGCAGGATTTCATTCCATCTACGAGCATCTTTAAATTGACACTACATCACAATGCATTGACCGATTTCAATTCTGTTTTTTGATTTTTGATGCTTTAATAAAGCTCAATACTGTAGGAACATTAAATAACGTGTTTCTGCTGCGATTATTTTTGAGGTGATATGCCTACTATAATGGTTTAGTACTGCACATTTCGGTTTAATCTTCACTTAAGCGGGTTTATGGCTGAAAAGGTCACGGTGAATTTGCCGTGGACAAAACTGCACTACGATGTTGTGTTCTTGCACCAACACTCTTCAGCATGATGTTCTCTGTCATGCTTCATGATGCCTTCAGCAAAGATACTACTTCTTGGGCCAGAAGGGTCACGTCTACCTAAGAAGGGTACAAAATGAAACTGTTACCAGTATGTGGGTAACCCATGGGCATATGCAAAATGCATCATAGACATTCTAGATGGGACTAGAAGGTGACTATTAAGTGTGGCATTTATAGAATCTTTTAATAATGGGAAAGTTCGACTTGGTTCTTGCATAAATATCGATTCTTTGCTTTATTGCACTTTTTTGACTTACCCTGTATGAAAGCCTTTTAAAGGGTTTTTTATTAGAGTTGGTTAGAATAGGATATAATATTTTGCAGTAAACCTTTAACGAGCGCGTACTACCGTGATGTTGCAAAGTCAGGGCTAACAACGGCGCAAAGTTCATTCATAAATTTTTATTCGGCAACAGCAGATCGCCTCAGCAGCCAGTCAGAGAGAAGTGCGTTTCAAATCAGTAAATACCCGATGTACGCTTAAATTACGCGCTCAACAAAGGTTCACTGCAAAATATTATAGTGATTTTTAAAGGAAGTTTCCATTGAACATGTTGAAAGAATACATCTTACGTCGTAACATGCTTAATATTTACAAGTATCAAGTATCGGGCGTGGACGAATTATGTTTCCACTTATTATACCCTTAATTGAAAGGTCTCCTTTCCATTAATTATTTATTCAATACACGCGGTCAGAAAAACCGGACGCAGTTTGTCGGGATTGATTAATAATGATTTGAAATAGCAAGGCCAGGTTGAAAAATAATTATGCACTCCAATTAAAGCTGAAGGTCATTTGGTTCTGCATGATTAAGCGAAAGTATCGTAGAGATTCCAGGTCAATGATCAAGTGTAAACACCAGGTATATGCTACAACTAACCATTTGTGGCAAATGCAGTTGGTTGCGGGGAAGATATTAAAATTATTTTTTATAATTTAATACGTACAAGAGCTCTTTCGAACAACTCGCGTGTATTACTAGTATACATATAGGACTGTGAGATTACACCTGATCCACTGAGCATGATACAGGACATATAGAGGTAAATCATTTTTAGATCGAATTTACGTTTCGTAAAGTGTAAAGGTAGGTGTGATTAATATCTTGCTTTAAGGGGGTACTACACCCCTGGCCAATTTTGTACCTATTTTTGCATTTTTCTCAAAATTTATAGCACATAGGTGACAAGTAAGATATGTATATTATAGGGGCAAGGACTACAACTACTGTACTGAAAATTCAGCAACTCAAAGCAAGTAGTTATTGATTTATTGACCAAATATTGGTTTTCCCTCATTTTTACTGTAACTCCACAACTATTGTCTGTGCTGAAATAAAATTTCCAGTGCAGTAGTTGTAGTCCTTGCCCCTATAATAAACATATCTTACTTGTCCCCAATGCGCTATAACTTTTTAGAAAAGTGCAAAAATAGGCAAAAAAATTGGCAGGGGTGTAGTACCCCCTTAACAGCTACCAAAAAGTATGCCAAATTTGGAATATGCATTCGAAACAGAATTTATTTCTGCGCATTATGACACCTCATTTGTTCCAATTAATGGTCCCAGTATTGATGCCGCAGCATACATTTTAATGAAAGTAACCCAAGATTTGAAAGTTGCAGCAAAATCCTATAGAGGCCTTGCATGTGACGTATCATCCCGTAAATATGGCGGACTACTCAAATGCATTCAACAAAAGCATGATTGCAATCTACCGTGACAGTTCGTCTCACACACATAACCCTGCACTACGATCAAATAGGTTGATGACAACATTTGATTGAATGGACTGCACTTCGCCATAACTACGGTGAAGGACACCGGTTCAAATCCTTTGTTTGGAGCCAATCGATAAAGGAATGCAGGGCCTCTATTGTATTCAGTATCCATTGAATCTTATCAGCTCTCATTGGATTATTCTTTTTGTTTAATGCATTTGGAAGGGATCAAAACATGTGATAATCAATAACAATTGTCATTATTTACATCAGTGCTCATTATCCACGTAATGTCAAATTGAAACATGAAGATATCAATATTGTTTTCTGACTAATAAGGTCCTTTCAATGGTAAAGTTAGATTCTAAATTGATTGGGAGGTGGTCTTGGTCTTCCACTTCTGTGACCTTCTTGGTCACAGAAAACATTGAAATTGTAATGTTTTAATACATGTAATATGGGAAAAGCTAAACAATGACCACTGATGCAAATAATGACAATTTTTTTTATTGATTATTATATGTTTTTACCTCCTCTAAATTCACGACACAAGAAAATTAATTCACTGAGCGCAGAAAACACGGGAGAAAACATTTTCTTCCATGGACACTGAATACAAGGTAATAGGACTTTCAAATCTTGAGTTACTTTCATTTAAATGTACGCTGCGACATCAATATTGGGACCATTGCAACAAATGAGGTGTCATAATGATAATGCGCAGAAATAAATTCTACTTCGACTGCATATTCCAAATAAGGCATACTAGCAACCGTTTAGGAATAATGGTCATTATCAGTCCCAGAACAACGCCAAATATGGATTAAAAGACCTTTGACCTTGGATGTACAACAACATGTTATGATCTAATGGGAAACTGTGCACATCAACAAACACCATTTCTATCAAAAAGGCAACGTCTGATATAATTTGCAACCACATAAATTACTAGAGTTGGTTCTTCTCTTGGATTTGGACCAAGCTTTAGAATATCGAATGTTGCGTTTTGAAATAAAACAAACCAGAAATTTATCACCCATTGTAAAAGATATGGTACATGTACCGAATACATGTACATACATTGGCTGACCTTGTGGATTTCCTGGCCCAGTCATGCTAACCACATAAGGAGATTATACGATTAATATAGTGCAGCTATTGTCATAGCAGGGTATTATTATGTAATACTCCTGATCCATATTTGGCGTTCTCTTGGACTGATTATATAAAGGGGGTAATTACTTGTTGGTAGATGCTTATTTTGGATACCTCATGCCAGCAGAAAAATTACAGAAACCAGGATCAAGTGTAATGTCGTATATTTGGAAGATTATTAGGTATTATTTGAGGAATAATAATAATAACAAAAATAACTCCCCGGAAATAACTTGACTCGATTAGGCTTCAATATTCAGATCTGAACGTGCCTCTGTTTCGTGCTAATAGGACTACTAAAAAGAATATCCAAAGGCCTTTTATGAATTCATTCGACCTTGACCGACGAAGAGATCGTTTAGAACGTTCCATTGAGTCCAACAGGGCCCAAACGTACGCTAGTAGAGTGAACACGATATGCGATTGATTTCCTACACGTAAAAATGCGGCCATTCAGAAAAAAAATCTTGTTTAGGGTTTGTTGGTGGCTGACCTTTGTTTTTTCACTGACGTACGCCTATGCATTTTTTAATTATAGATACTTCATAACGTAGATAAATTAATTTTAGATACTTCATGTTCAAAATTGACGATCTAATGATAACATGACACATCGCACACCATCGCCCGGTTAATAATTACATTATACAGCAGAGACACTGAAATGAATACCCGGGATCGATACACGTGAATGTGCTATGCACGATTTGATATTCAGACGATAAATCTTTGGATACCGGGATAGAAAATGATGAATATCTCCCGTAATTTATTTAGTCTAAAGAAGTCAGATTTTGTTCCTTGCACTTGAATATATGTGTTCAACGGATATGATAGTCGTTAGCTTGCGTCTTGAGAAAGAAGCTTGCGTCTTGAACTCAAAAACTGACAAAAATATTCTGATTTTATATGTGCCGAACTATAGCGCAGCGTAGGCTAGCTGCACTCACTCGTGGAGGCAGATGATTGACCATTGACCTCATCATGGCATATACATGCTCACTCACACACAGAGAGGTCAATTACCAAGCTTTTGTCAGTAGCCTTAGTAGGATGTCCCTCGGCTCATTATGCGTCTCAAAGGTCGGAACAAAATGGCCATGCTTGGCTGTGGATTCAACCTACCATGGCGATTTCTGCCATGAATATATCGGGGCGATGACACTGTGCATCGTCCACGCCAGGTAAAGAATTAGTTTGTATAGGCATCAAAGCACGTGACTTTATACTGCCCGACTGCTGAGAGTAGCTTCTATTACAAAATAATTGTATACTTATACTCCGCGCTCGGTGAGCGATTGGTTAAAAACCAATCATTGGCTAAAAACCAATCGCTAATAGCTCCGCGATGAAATTAATTCAGCTATGAGTTTTCTTTCAAAATGGCCAGGCTAAACTATTGTCACTGCATTGTTGAAGGTCGAGTCTTCCAATGTATGTATAGTATAGAATCGTAAACTCAGGGACATTAAGATCACATTCCTCCGTTGCATATTGACAAAACAGGCGAAAATAGTAGCTTTTTGCACAAGATTCGCAATTTAAAGAGAATTGGCCAATGCTCATTCAAATGAAGCTAGTATATGGACAATATAAGTGTGCTCTTTTATTTTATAACATAAAGTTTGACAAATTCATTTAATAATATAAAATTAGAAACAATTGCCAAGGACGTGTGAAATTTCGCTAGCGTAGTAACCACAAATCTGTTGTTTTTTCACGATTTCTTCGGAAATGTCAAGTTTCTATTATATGATACACACATCTCATTAACAATTGTTTTTCCAGAACAATACTGCGCATTTGGGAACATCGTGGTAGTGCGTGCAGCAGCAGCTCGGTAGAATTAGCCCCAAAGACTTCGATCGCTGAAAATGGAGGGTTTTCAGGACAACATGCTGACTGCCGTTAACAAGGTATATAGGATGCACAACCGGCTACGTCCCTGACTTGGGCATATTGGGTGAAATAGGGCCAGGGGTGGTTATCTTATGCGTGAACTTTTTAATGTTAATTTTCATACAAAAAAAGGACACTACGCGCGATGGTCGTTCAATAACTTGATTGGTTGGTTTATACATTATTATACATTTAAATGTCACCTACAACTAAAGGTAAATTGTATATTGATACCTTTTCCAGATTTTTGTAGGTGACCGCGGAACCAAAATAAGAGTTGATACAACGGAAACAGTAACAAAATCGTAACACATTTACATGAAAATATGTAAAAAAAAAAGATAAAAAAAAGCGCAGTGATTTATAGTGCGCTACGCACAGGCATAACGCCTAGACGTTGATCCACAAGCCTCAGCACACTTTATAGTGTCGCTGACCACTACGGCCCACATCATTCCACAAACCATTAAACAACAATTCAGGGACTTTGCTGCTTCAAGAGCGCACACCCTAGACATTCCACAAATAACCATCGCAACCAGGATCAGCTCCCCGAGTTTCGTACGGGTTACAACGAGACAAATTAGCAGTGAGTTCATTGTCCAAGGGAATTTCAAGCTAACTCAATTTTTCAATGTGAGCGTATAGGCACCGACAGGGTTCGAACCCGCAACCTCTCGCACCATAGTCGAACGCCTAATCGATTGAGCTAACTTGATTCCTACGAGATTAGCTCGATATGCAAGTGTTATGATTTATGTTATGCTAACAGATTGTAACTGAAACAACACCAAATGTGTAAACAAACAGCAAGATGACCAATAATAAAAATGCATCTTAACCTAAAAAACACTCAATTTCTATTGTTATGTCTGATGGTCGTAAAAGCACGAGAATCTGCATGGTGGACCATCTGTATCAATTGACTTTTAAATTCTGTCTCAGAGCTGAAAGTTTCAAATAAAAACACCCAACCACTCTTTGTCACTTACTAATTAGTGTCCTTGATGTTCAATTACCAAATGCCATTTCCATAACATGTTTTTACGTTTTCAGTTTATAGTCCTTTTTTCTAATACAGACAATTTCTGCATTTAGGGCATTTTAATTTTATTACAGTTCTTATCTGGTCTATCTTTTCTTTGCTAACAAGCAGCAGTTTTTGTTAGATTGAAGCAGCTTTTTTGTCATTTAACATAATTTTCAATATTTTTCTTTATTGTCAGCTTCAATTATAGCTATCTAAAGTGACAAAACTGTATGTTATGGTCACTTTAATTTGGTCTACTTATGTCTTCTTTGTAGATATGTTAGATATGTGGACATGTTTTCTCAATTTTCGCAACTCAACACATGGAAAAAGATATTAAACCAGAAGTTTCTCTCAAGCTAGATAATATATATATAAGTATAATCTTTTCCTAGGTGGAGGATAGTCAGCTCGGTGTGAAGGAACTAGCGGTGCTCGCACCAGAGACCAAGAGGGGCGATGACGAACAGAATAGCGCCTCCGGGACCCATGTACCGTACATCGCCTGGGAAACCGATGTAAACTTAGGCGCCCCATTCACAAGTACAAAGAAACAGCAGGTTTGTTTTATTTACTATAGTATTAAAGTGAATGACTTTGAAATTTTTTGAATTTGCAAAATAGTTACAACATGTAATATAAAATACAATTTTAAATTAATCTACTCTGAAGCAATAATTTGCTATTTGTTCACAGCGGCGCCCTCAATTTTTCTATAATTATGCACGATTGTAATACCCAATAATGTACTAGTAACCCTGCGAAAGAAAGTCTAGAATGCTTTTATACAGTAAATGTTTTATAATAAACGCACTGTTTTTAACATGCTGGTTTTACTTTGAGCACGTTTAAACTCCACTCCTATGTATGTATCGTACATAACCGAAGCGTCTAAGAGCTGGTCTACTGCTGGCAAGTCTCTTTATTGATTAACACGAAAGTATCATCCACATAACGAAGCCAAAGTTTGGGAAATTGGTCTTACAAATCTTACATAGAACTTTCATACGTTGTGTCGTGTCTTACAATACATAGGTACAGAAACCTGAACAAGAGGTTGGGATATTTTACAACTCTCTTCAATACACCCTGTACGAGACAGGATTTCCAGAAACAGTCGACCGGACGTCTACGCCTAGAGGGAAAATGAACAAAGAGCAAGTCGTCGTAGCAATGCTCTCGACACCCTATGATTGCATTGGAATGTTACTGGAATGTGAGTTGATTTCACTATTATCCACAGAAGCTTGTTTGGTGTAAATACTTTTGTTTGCGATGGATTTTGATTTTCAAGTCCACCGCTTTCAAAAACCTGTTTACTGGACCTCTATCAGCATTGCGCATTTTTCAAAATTCGAAACTTCTCAAATGTTGTTGATAAGTTCACCAAATTTAAAACGAGGAAAACATCGGTTTTGGCAAAGTTGGTGCCCCATTCAGATACATGAAGCTAAATTTTGTACTTAACTAGAGCAATTACATATTCATGTAAAATGTCTTTCAGCTTATTCACTTGCAGGCTATGTTAGCACATCTACTAACATGTGTGCTAAAATCTGAATTTTGATGATTTTTACAATCCTCCGGATGAGCAAATCACTGAATAAGTCTTTAAATGGGACTACCATGTTGTGTCTTACAGGTGGACAACAGGTGTCTGACAGCATGCACCTAATATTCTCACAATCATGGGTGTCCAAGGAACCCTCCAAGGACCACCCGGGTATCTTCAACATGTACGTGCACAAGGCCATCACGTTCCACAGGGGCGGGCTCACGTACATTGACGAGTTCTCGCCACCCAGACGTGTGACCTACCTGGTGAACTTTTTCACCAATGCCATCACCCATGGCCTCGTGGATTGGGGCTCAGAGATGGAGGTAAGAAGGGAGTTTGTAAATAGTGAAAGGATACAAATGGGTCGAAATGAATAGATGGGTTTAAAATGGGTCAACATCAATCAATCCAAAATTACTCAAAAGGCCTTAATGTATCAAATGGGTCGTTCAAAAATACAATATAACCTACAAAATAAATGATATATGGCAGGAGCCATATGTGACCATCCACCACAACTGAGCCCGGATGTCGCCAGTGCCACTATTGAGATATGCTCCATTGAACTTAACAATAAACAATAGGAAACAACGGATTTATTGACTGTTTTATTGATTTTTCACTTCTTAAATGTCAAAATCTTTTTAAAGCTAATTTCAAGCAGAATATTTTGGTTGAATATCTCATAAATGATGATTGGCGACTTCAGGGCTCAGTTGTGCTGGATGATCACATATTTGTTTTGCAACTACAAAGACTCAAATGCGGCAAACTTAAGGGCCTTGTCCTGTAGATGTGTATCTTGCGTATTTTGGTCCCAGATGTCAAAGGTCATTGGTCCCAAGGCCTCAATTGTAGATATGCGGAACATGCCATTTTTAACTATACGTTCACAAATATACATAAGCCCAATGGGTCATCTAGTATGGGCCTCAAATATTAAATTTAAGAATCATTACATTGACCGTTGACATGGATAGCCCTATAACTACGAAGGTTCCATGGCCCATTATGTGGCATACTTATGGGTCATTCCACCTAGAATTGACATGTGGCCCCAGATGTCCAAGGTTAAGAGCCCCAGTGGCCCCAATAAGGCAAGGGACTTTAATTTGGTATATATACCAGGGCAGTTTATCTTGTGCTTCTACATGTTCTCTGTTAATATGTTTATCCAGTTGATTTACTGGTGGTCTGTTCATTTGTTATTTTCATTATTGTAAATCGATGAACTTACGTACATGACGATATATATAAGTCCCCTACGTTAGTTATAATTTATATATCTTAATATGTAAAATACCACGATCTACCATATTGGTGAGAAGTCTCCCTGACTTCAAGGATATATTTAAAACGAATTGAATTTAAAATGTACATCCTTGTTTCTTGCAGAGGAACTTGGACTGTCAGATGAGCAGCTCGATACCACTGTGTGATATGATACACGACAAACTCTGGACCCGCTACCTCATGTCCAAAGTTGGGATTGTCGTACCTGAGACACTAGCTTTTAAGACCGAAGACAAGCGCAAGGTACATCATAGCATTTAAACTGGTATTATATAAATAAAATGTAAATTTTTGTGTTTGTTTGTTGGTAGCAGTTGTGTTCACCCATGTATATCCTAAATAAAGACATATGTGTCAAAATTAAAAGGTCTGATTTAAGACCTTATTTGGTTAAATTGGTTGAAAATTATAGAAACGGTGATCCAAAACCTAATGAAGATACCCCGGGAAGATACGAAATAAAAAGTTGCACTTTTGTGTTCTAATCAATGAAAGCACGATGCTAGTTTTCGTGGTAATCAATGAAAGCACGGCGCTATGAGTTCTCTTGTTCGCGAACGCTTTGTGTACAAATCAATAGGACATGCAATGTGGCAAACTGCAACTTTCATATTTGCATCTTCCTTGGGTTTTGGATCGTCATGTCTTTATTTCTTGAACAATTTCAACGAATGAGGTCTTAAATTCGAGCTATTGGCTGATGGTTCAATTATGACACATCTGCCTTTGTTTAGGATACACAGGGGGTGAACGTAACTGGTACCTTAATTATTTGGCTTACTGTACATGTTAAAAAATAATAATTAGTAATTATTAATTATTAATGTGCCTTACGTCTGACCATGTTTCAAACTGTTTGGTTAAGAAAGCCGCAAGTCATTTCGTCGAATTGGCGAATCAGCAACATGTAATGGCCGATATTAGTCGCAAATAACACAATTAAAAAACATTAGCGTAGCACTAACGCCGGTCAAAGAATTCACCGTTTTCTATGCATGTACCTCTCTCAGGTGCCCAACTCTGATGCCATCCGAGTGTGTGTGCTGGGCAAGTGTGCGAAAGCCGAGAACACCGACCAGTTGAACGCTGACAACCCGTGCGTGTATATCGGGAAAAAGATCGAATATGGCAGTGTGTGTAAACATGCCATTTCCGTGGAGCAGGAAATCGCTACATTCCTTGGCAAATCTGGCATCAATGGCAAGAAGGTGAGTTGCTAGGGGGTTTTCGGGGGCAAAATTTGTCTCAATAGCAAATGTATTGTTGCCTGAGAGGGGTTTTTTCCATCTCACATATGACTAAAATATTAAGCCATCAACATTTTCAATACTGACTTTAAGTATTATATATCAATAATATTAATGTTCTTACCAATAAGAAGCGTTTGGTCAAAAAGATCAAACGCCTTCAAGAAATCCACTTCTCCTATATATGTTGCAATTCCTCGCCGCTCCCTGGAATGTAAAACGAACATTACAATTGGCGTATGTCAATATGACTCTGATCATCATTTAGTAAATTAATGACGCGTTATAAAGCAATAACAACAACAACAATAATAACAATTTATAAAGCGCCAATATTCAAAAAGTCAGTTCTTCAAAGGCGCTAAAAGGCATAACCATGAAATTAAATCTGATACGCTTGTTAGAGCAGATGGCTTTAATAACAGCTTCTTGCCAACAGTCTGAGCATTTCAAATATGGATGGGACGTTTGTTCCATTATTTTAGTCCAAAACATGAGAACGATCTGTCTGTGCCGAAATGACACACTATGGGTTCTGAGTTAAAGAAACTGAGGAGATGATGTTGACGACGAACCGGTTGTGGCTGAAGCAAATCAGAGATATCACAAGGAGACAGTTAGTGAGCAGTGTAGACCAAAAGGATGACTTTGAAAATGATGCGTTGCTGTATGGGGAACCAGTGGAGAGCAACGAGTTCATGAGTGATCGAGTCATAGGGCCTGCACTTTGGCTCGTTTTTTGCAGGTTTACATGGTCCAATAATCACAAGATGACTGACATGTGGTAACAAAGGTAGCAGTCACTACAATTTGATTATGTCCCATATGATTGGCCATTCAAGACACCCCTGTGAATATACTATAGCGGCCTTTTCAAAATATAATACCTGTTTGCTTGACTGTATTGACAATACCCGGGAACAATACACACAGTATATGCATTGGACAAACTTTTTTACAATAAGCATGATAAGTGATGATGTGACCTCCAGATTTATACATCGTTCGTCTCGCACACTGACAACATTTGATTGAATGGACTGTAGGCTACTGCGCCGTGATTACGGTGAAGGACACCGGTTCAAATCCTTTGTTTGGAGCCAATCGATAAAAGCATGCAGGGCTTCTATACCCATGTACAGTTTATCCCTACATAACATATGTCTTGAATACGCTGGCAAAGTTATGTAATAATCGGATTAATACTATATAGCAGTAGGTAAAAACAAGTTTTGAATAATCCGCGCTATAAAGTCCCATTCAGTGATCCCAGCGAAAGTGAAAAAAAAAATCAAATTGTTACGTTTATAAATTTTTTTGATGAAAAACAAATGGCAAAAAAAACAAAACAGGAAAACGACAGTATTGACGAAGTTGAAGCCCCATTCAAATACATGTAGCCAAATTATATACCGTCAGTACCGGTATGTAAATACAGACTCACGTAAATGCATTATTTTTTGTCTTAGACACACGGTTTTCGGCTGAACCACTGCACTAGCAAGCTACTAGTATGTTAGCACATCTATGACAATGACGAAAGGTACAAAATCAGTCATAGTCCTTTAGATAGCAGAAGACACAAAAGTGGTGTTTTATGACCTTTGACATTCTTTTGTGGCGAGTGACATGGTCTTTCAATTCACGCCGAGTGTCCTTGACAGGTTTGACTATGCTTCAGTGGTCATGAAAGAATTCAAAAGATAACCTCTGCCCCAATAACCCCAAGCAATTGTCTGAAACTGCTCCTCGGACCCGGGGGGGTCACTCCCATTGTGGCCTGTACACCATCCGCGATAATGAAAACGCGTAAAAAGGGTCGTTTTTCGTGAGTAGGCACGATACTCGCGTATCGCGTTTAGGGTGTCAAAAACATGAAAAATTGGAAAAAAGGGTAGCAAAATTGCAATTTCTAAATACGCGGAAATGAAATTTAGGGTATGAAATTTGATGTTAGGAATGAAATCCCTGTTTAGGGTGTCGTTTTAGCCAAGGGTTAAATCCTTGTTTAGGGTGATTTTCAAAAGTTGATTATCGCGGATGGTGTACAGGCCACAATGGGAGTGACCCCCCCGGGTCCTCGGATCATAAGAACTCAGTCCTCAAATGATAGTCATAATAATGTCCAAAATATAAAAATTACTGACTATCATTGAAGACTGAGTTCCGCAGTCTAGTATCCAAAATCTGAATTTTGATGATTTTACGATCGTCGGGATGAAAAAAATCAAAAAATCACTGAATGGGCCTTTAGTTCCCTCTCCTTACCCTGGCAATATAAATCAAAGAAAAATAAAGAAAGAAAACAAGAAAAGAAAATTAACCAAATTAAGGGATCTGGAATGAGCGTTTTGAGCGTTTCGATAGTATTTTTGTGGGACATGAGAGCACATCAGACATATCGAATTGCATTCTGAATACGAAGAATGTCTTTCTGATATCAAATAAATTTCATTGTTTGAAATTCACGATATAATACAAATTTTATGACAAATTATTAAAATTTGATATTTTTCACATTTTTGATAAATAACAGTCCTCGAAGTAAATATCATAAATCTAATGTTATATTCTTAAACAGTCCCTGGCATGACACCATACATGTATAGGCCTATGTATAGTAAATTTGTCTGCTTTATCTGTTTTGTGCTGTTTAAGCAAATAGTTAAACATAATTTCCATAAAATGTAAGCTTTTACTGTCAGCTATGTCCCCTTTTAATTTTGAGCAGAACAAGTGAGGTAAAGCAAAGAAAATTGAAATTTACTACTACTAGCGCCAATGTGTGTGTGTGTGGGGGGGGCGTGCGTTTTCACCTACGAACGAGGACACCCACTTGACATTTCACTTATAAACTACAGACACACACAAAAACGAGGACGTCCTCGTTTTTTTACGCTTGCAGAGGGCGCTATACAGCTCAAAATTGCATAGGGGGTGTAGGTCCCCCAATGCCGGTAATATGTCGAGGTCCTCGGTTAGTCGATTAATTGTCATGTTTTCACACAAAAGTCCACGATTAGAATGTGAAAATTCAAATGTATAAGGTCCTCGGTTTTACTGTGAAAAGTTAGATGTCCTCGTTTGGCGGTGGATACGAGTAGGGGTGTGTGCGTATGTGTGTCCTGCACGCGTATTTTTTTCTGCAACTAACGGGACGCAATACGATACCGGTATGTTATAAGAATCAAACTTACAAAGAAAGATGGCTCTTGTCAAATCCTACAATTCTGTCAGAGAAAATATGCATATTTGCATTAAATTTTAATTAATTGACATAATTGATTAATTAATACATATTTTATTTAATGATTTACCATATTTCCAAATATGTCAAACAATATGTCAAATTAAAGCTAATGAAATGCTTTATAAATTGGTCAGAACGCATTTTGCAGAATGCATTTAGTACTTTAGTTACATGATTCCAAACATTCTATTCCAATTTTTTGCTATACACGCATACATGTAGGAGCTGTACTTTTAAAATCCGCGCCTAATCAATAATAATAGTCTTTCACTCCATTGTCAAAGTACTGTGCTCCCTGTAGCTGTAGCATTATGGAGTGACCAGGTCCTAGAGTGTGATGGTTTTGTAGCAGATGACAGTGTTCATTCAAGCCTGTCAAGGTCAGTTAGTAGCCACTTGCTGAATGGATGGCCATGATCAGCTATCAAAGAGATACCTTGTGCAGCTGCCAATCACAGTAGAGGTTTGATAACATTTTGTTAAAACCCAAATGTGATATAAGGACAAAGCTGTGCATGTTGGTACTTAATTGTTTGGATTCTTACGTTGAAATTCCCTTGTATTAGTATTTTTATGTATAGTGGTCATAAATTATATAGCTTTTAAATTTTGGGCATTTTTGCTCTGTTGCACTGTACCATTATGGAATTTGAGCAAATCAATTACCGACACAAGCAGGTATACAGTGTATTATTTTATTTTTATTTCGTATCTCAGGAGCACAGCTCACTTGGTAAGGCATCAGAATTTGGTGCACTAGCGCTTCGAACTTTAAATCGGAAGGTGGTGAGTTCGAGCCTCATCACGGTCACGTTAATTGTATAAACCAAATATTGTTCGAACTTTTCATATTTGTTTTTCTTTTATTGTTTCTTTTCTTTGTCTTTTTTTTTCTTGTTTTCTTTATTTTTTTCTTTATTTTTCTTTGATCCATATTGCCAGTGTAGGGAGAGGAGGGAACTAACGGCCCATTCGGTGATTTTTTTTCATCCGGACGATCGTAAAAATCATCAAAATTCAGATTTTGTACAAGACTGCGGAACTCAGTCTTCAATGATATAGTCAGTAATAATCTTTTGGTCGTTATATGACTATCATCATTTGACGACTGAGTTCTTATGATACATCATCCGAAGAGCAGTTTCAGACAATTGCTTGGGATTGTTGGGGCAGAGGTTATCTTTTGAATTCTTTCATGACCACCGAAGCAGAGTTAAACCTGTCAAGGACACTCGGCGTGAATTGAACTGACCATGTCACTCGCCACAAAAGAATGTCAAAGGTCATAAAACATCAACTTGGTGTCTTCTGCTAGTGGTTCAGCCCTAAGCCGTGTAGGCCTATTTAAGACAAAAATAATGCATTTACGTGAATCTGTAATTTATATACTGACAGTATATATAAATTAGCTACATGTATTTGAATGGGGCTTCAACTTCGTCAATACTGCCGTTTTCTTGGGTTTTGTGCCAATTTTTTTCATTAAATTTTTTATAAAAGTAACAATTTGATTTTTTTTTCACTTTCGCTGGGATCACTGAATGGGGCTTTGCAACGCGATATATTCAAAACTTGTATTCACCTACTGTTATAGCATTAATCCGATTATTACACAACCTCACCAGCGTATTCAAGATATCCAATGCAAATAATCACCTAGATTATGACGTATCATACCGTAAATATGGCGGAGTACTCAAATTCATTCAACAAAAGCATGATTACAAGCTATTGCAATCTACCGCGACAGCTCGTCTCACACACATAACAAATGCACAGATACGATCAAATAGGTTGACGACAACGTTTGATTGAATGCACTGCATTGTGCCATGATTACGGTGAAGGACACCGGTTCAATTCCTTTGTATGGAGCCAATCAATAATTTCACGCACATCCTCTATTATTGCCCAATTATTGCCCGGGATGATTGCACACTGTAAAAGAGCTATTGTTATAATGTTTGATGAAATCGTGTTTAACTACCGTATTTGCTTAAGAAGGGGCACAATACAGATAAAGCAGACAGATTGACTACATGTGGTACATGTATACATATTAATATAGGGAATGTGTGTGAGTCGAGTATTACCTAATTATAATAGGGGCGTATCCAAAAATGAATTCACGCCCCTTTCAAATGTCGAGCCAAAGTGCAGGCCCTATGGTCAAAATTTCTACGCTTGGCGATTATCCTGGCTGAAGTGTGTCTGGAGATGAGAGATTTGCTAATGCCCGTCAAAAGGCTGTTGCAATAGTCCAATCTGCTGGGGACAAGAGTGTGTACTGCTAACTTAGCTGCTTCTGTCGTAAGCATTTTTCGAGCCCTACTAATGTTGTGGAGATGGTAATTGGCAGTCTTGATAACATTTGCAACATGGGAATTCATTGTCAACCCAGTATCCAACATGACCCCAAGATTTCTATCAGGGTTTCTCTGAACGGGAACGTTGACACCAGCAATATTCACTGAAGGCAAGTTGAATTTTCCAAATGTGCTCTAAAACCGATCACCACAACTTTGGAAACTTTGGAAACACAGTCTTCAAGCTTTGACACAGCTTGTGTTACACCTTCCTCAAATGTTGGACACCGTATACATGGTATACAACTGTGTGACATCTACATAAAATTGCAGATCGAGTTCATACTGGCGGATGAGTTTCCCGAGAGGAAGCATATAAATGGCAAATAAAGTGGGTCCTAGAACAGATTCTTGTGGCACGCCATAGATCAAAGGTTGGCTAGAAGTTGATATGCCAGTAATGAGAAGGTGTTGAGATTGTCAGACAAATATGATCTTAATCAGGCCAGGGATGCCATGCACACTCAACATATCTCCCAAGCGATGCAGTAACACTCCGTGATATATAGTGCCAAACGCACTTCTTAAGTCAAGAAGGACAAGAATGGTGATGCCAAAAAGTAGTTCGATGTGGGAGTTTGATTGACAGCGTCGTCAGGTGTGATCTAGTTTCTTTATTTCTGGATTTTATTATAACTATTGCTATTTTTTTTTTTTGTTGTGAAGCCGTCGGGCTCCGAGTTCAACGCCAGTATCGGTGTGACCATTCATCAGGCTGACAACCTCGGATCCATCTCCAACGCTGTCGAAGATCTACTTGAGAAAATGGACGGTGAGGATACCGTCCTCGTCGAGACGTTCGTGGAACCCATTTCTCCACTGCATATCGTCAATGGGAGCCAAGCGGTGGAGTTGTGGAAGGCTACTGAGAGACTCAGTTTTCGTGCCCGCACGACCGTCTGCAGAGATTTTGACGGCAAGCCTGTCACAACTTCGGTAATTACACACTAAATTAAAAGCATAATCATCATATTGAACAAATAAATATCTGCACTAACACAGTCTTTAAACTGCATAGCATGTTGAATCACAATGACTTTTAAACTAATCGGTTTATCAAAAAAACAAGAAAAAAAAACATGCATCACAGATAATATTACGATTAAAATGTAATAGCATATGTTTGATTAATGTGTTAATCCTGTTTATAAAAGATACAAATGATGCAATTTGCAGGACAACTGCAAAATACGTTTCTGTATCGGAGAAAAACAGGTGTGAAGGATTTGAAACAGGTGTGAAGGATTTCAAAACGTTGTTTCAAATCAAATTACAATCACCATAATCATTTTTAAACATGCTTATTTATGTCCTTTACAGATAAACTGTGGGCTATCGTCCAAGGACTCTTCAATCAGCAGAAACAACACTGTCCCACAGGGCCTCGACTCCACCCTACTAGCCTATGGCTTGACCGACCCCGCCATGAGGCGTGCCGTGGATCGTGACATCCGCAAGAAAGGCGAGGACCTGATGAGAATCCTCAGTGAGGAGGAACATAAACTGGACGAAGAACAGAGGGGTGGTCTTGGTGGTTACACCGATATTATTGGTACGTGATACGAATGTTGGCGGTAGATTAATTTGGGCTCTATTGGCACCAAAATTAATCTACGCGCCGTTATTATTCAATTGAGCATGTTGAGTAAGCACAATAAGAAGTATGTTACGACCAGTAGGCCTAGTTACTAAATAAAAGGAGATTGCCAAAAAAATTAAAAATTAAACAAAACATTGAAGCTAATCCGACTAAAGTATCTGCAACTCTGATTCACATTAATTCTTATTCTTTGTACGCGCCAGTGGTCATGAAAAGGATGTGGTATGTGAAGAGAGTACTCTTCAACAACAACAGTTGCTCAAGCACTCCCTCATTTCAAATATATAGTTTTGGTTTCTCTTTTGTTCAGAAACCAAAAATCAAGGGATTAAAAAGTAGAGCTGATCTGATCTGCAAGCATAACACTATTATGCTGGGAGGACACAGTATAGGGTATATAACCAGAAGTATACAATAGCCTATTGTGCTAACATAATTATTATCATGATTGATATGGGAAATCTATCCCGCGGACGACAGTTGATGCTCTCTGTCGAAGGTATAGGTGGCATATTACACTCACGAGTTCTAGGCCTAGAAATCATATACATGCGCGTATACTGAAGGATGGGGTGGGGTGGGGGAATTTGTTTGAAACATAAACGATGCATGGAGATGATTTGATTATGAATTAGTTTATTATCCCCGGAAGCACAACCCATACCTCTTTAAGAGGGGCTCCCTCCTATATAACCACCTCTTTCCTAAATTACCCCTTTCCCCTCCTCCTCCCCTACATTCGATATCTTCATCTCGAGCTCTCCTCCCCTTCTCTTTCACTTCCAATGCTCTCTCTCATATGTTTCTCTCTCTCCCCGGCCCATATCCCCTTGCCCTCCAACCCCCCCCCACACACACACACACACACACACACCCCCACACACACACCCCAATCTTCTCCCCTCTATCTTCTACTTTTTGCAGTAAAAATTGCTTCAGTAAAAGTCATTAGGTTATTAGAGGTCATATAATGGCCTTCCATCGATTCTGGTACATGGGATTAAGGACATGAATCGATTTTGTTTATAGCACCTATACAATTACAGTAGTGGCCCCTTTTGTAATGTCGAATGCAAATATTTCGATGGTCTATAAATTTTCACAGTGAAATCAGCTTAGGCTATTTCGTAGTCTCAAGCCAATGCTTTCAAACTAAATCAATGCTTTCAAATGTAGACTGTTTTGTTCGACTTCTCTGCTCGTGAATATTGCACTGCGAAATTTAAACATTTCTTTTGTATACTTAGATCAGGTAACTCGAAAATCCTGTAATTTTATTCGTCACACCACTTATAAGAAACTGAAACCAAAACCGAAACTACCTGTCACAAATGTTTAGTTTTAAACAAAAGGTAGAAACAAAGAGTTCGATATCTTGTGATTCAAGTGGTTAGGCAGGACAATAGGAAACCACGTGACCAAAACCAAAACCAAAACTAAAACTATATATTTGAAATGAGGCACTGTTGCTTTCTCGTCTTGTGTATGAGCTTAATATACTCAATTGACCCCATTTTGCAGATGTTATCCATAGAGGTTATCCACGTTACTCATGTGTGACTTCTAACAAAAGGCGCTGCTTCCCGTAGTATTCCTCATTCAAACCAATTCAATGCATGACCTCGGAGTTACCTGCATGACTTTGGCGGGCTATTTTGAAACAGTCATGGTTGCACATGCAGGTACTTCTTTTGAAAGTCCTAAACAAGGTATAGCAGTCGCTGATAGGATATGCAGCTTATAGACGAATCCAACGATCCAAGTCATGTTCAGGATTTGGTCGGCCATATTTGGTTCCCCGCATGCACCAAACAGGTGTTGTGATTGCCCAATTGGGTGGATTAAACCCGCTTAAAATTCGATGTTAGATTCTTTTGTGTTGTAAACTGTCATCATTCTTTTGTCTACGTGTAACACGGGTGATAGAATGCAGTTTAAAATACCCTTCAAGGCCGCACCATTTCACATTTTAGGTGAGATAGCTGGGTCCCCGACGCGGCTATGGCTGCCATTGAGGGGTAGGAATGCGTGAAATTGGATTCGTTTATAGAACACGGATAACCTCTATTACCCAAATCTGTAAGTAGCCGAGGGATGAGCTACTTTGCAAAAACATTTGGCCAGAAATTTGAGGGGTCTGCCATGTTTACTATGAGTTTTTGCCTATCAGATACAAAATTCATTGTGAAAGAGGAAAGTGTACAGATTAGTATTTTAGCCTGAACTCTTTTGTAAGCTCATGGGAAATTCATAAAATAGACTTGTATTATGTTGCATTCTGGTTCACACTTTTTGTTTTTAAGAAAAAATTGCACGCATTTCACGTGATAGATTTTCAATAATTATTCATGTGTGTATCAAAAATCCGGAAGAGATAATTATGCTAGTTGTTTGCAGCTTCGGATAACTTGTTATTTTTACAAATATAGAATAGAAATGAATTAAGCTATGATTTAGCAAAGTTATTAACATTCATTCTTAAACACTTGAGAACGTTCCTGAAAACTTATTGGTTCTTACCAGCTTTACCCGTGTGATATGACACGATATCACACGGGTTAGCGCGTGTGCGTCAACGCGATACGCATACTCGCTATTTGGACCAATCGGAGGCACACAGCAACAACGGAACTGATCGATTTTAAGCCCTAGGTAATTCCTTGCAAAATGTAGATTTAATTTGATTAAAATTTGTATAATATTTTTATTTGAATTGAAGTGTTTAAGAATGAGAATAAAGGTATTGTTTTTAGCCGCTGTCGTGCATCTATCGTCTCATATAACACGGGCGACATCATTATTTTTAAAATAATGATGTCGCCCGTGTTATATAAGACGATAGATGCACTCCAGCGGCTAAAACAATGCCTTTATTCTCTAATTGTTTCAGGCGTTGATTTCCTCCTTACCAACGAGGATGGTAAAATAATTCCCGTGGCCATCGAAGTGAACAGCCACGACTGCAGGGACAACTACCAGGTGGTCGATTTCATGTACCATCTGACCCAACAATGCACAACGATCGATACACAACTCAGCTACCAGGTGCGTCGATCTGATAAAGAGTACGACAGTGATACACCGCAAAAACAAGACTCGATCCTCGGCCGCAGTGTCCGACCATGGGTCCGATCCATGATTCAGAGATCCCAGGACCACGTTCTTGACGGGAAACATATCCTGATTATTGGCGCTGGTGGATGCAGCAAGGGGTTCATCTGGACTGATGCAGCCGCTTTGGGTGTTAAGATGATTCTAGTCGAGTCAAACCCAAACCACTTCGCAAAGGACAAGGTCAGTGTTGTGTTTAGAGAATAAAGGTATTGTTTTTAGCCCTGGAGTGCATCTATCGTCTCATATAACACGGGCGACATCATTATTTTAAGTAAAACAACTTGGCGAAGCCGAGTTGTTTTACGCCAAAAATAATAATGTCGCCCGTGTTATATGAGACGATAGATGCACGACAGCGGCTAAAAACAATACCTTTATTCTCATTCTTAAACACTTCAATTCAAATAAAAATATCATACAAATTTTAATCAAATTAAATCCTACATTTTGCAAGGAATTACCTGGGGCTTAAAATCGATCAGTCCTGTTGTTGCTGTGCGCCTCCGATTGGTCCAAATAGCGAGTACGCGTATCGCGTCGACGCACACTCGCTGTCCCGTGTGATATCGTGTAATATCACACGGGTAAAGCTGCGTAAGAACCAATAAGATTGCAGGAACGTTCTCAAGTGTTTAAGAATTCTTTATATTGATGGTGTGTTTCTCCTATTAATATGAAAGCAGCGTGGCCCTGCACTTAAGGTCTTTGATTCTGATGAAAGAGATCCCCAGTTCAGTTCCCGGTGGTAGCAAAAATATCAAAATTACTGTATTGTGGGGCAGATGCAGTGAATAACAAAGATCTCGCAGCCAATTCCGATCAGGGTAAGATCTGGCTGTCTGTGCATCCGACCCAAAAAGGACCCCCAAATGGAAATAAACTTCATATAGCTTTTGTGGGATATCCTAGACAAAGTAGGTAAAGAACAAATAAACACACTGTGAAACGATTGCTCGCTACAAGAGGAACTGAATATAATTTAAAAATAAGAAAGAAAGAATAGTTTACCAACCCAAAGTGTTACAATTGAACAAAATTGTTGTCTTGTTTAATTGTAACAATTTGGGTTGGTAAAGTGTTCTTTCTTTCTTATTCTGGGCCATACGGTCCAAACAAAGCAAACGCATATATGGTAGAGCTGGAGATCTGACAGGTGTGCCCCATAGAACGTACGTGCGCGTAAATCCTATCAACCGAGTGCGGATCTAGTTCCTATGAAAAAGGACTAGGCCCCTATAGTTCTTCACGTTTCGACCGTGACAGACTCGTGGTATGTTAAAATGCCATGGTGGTGGTGCTTATATACACCGGGTGTGCATTGAGGTTCATTTACATGTGCTGATTTTGCATGATTTTATAGCGGTACGCTTCCGTGAGCAAATCATTAAGGTTCGAAAGTATTTTTGATTATATCTGAAGGATGCTGAACAAATTTGGCTTGGGCTGCACTCTTCAATATGTTAAAAGTTATGTCAATTTTTGGTTGGGTAAATTAAGGTTAAACATGTAAAATATCCCAGAAATCATTTTAAAAAAAGTTACAGAAACATTTATATACAAATATAATACTCTACAGGCCCAATAATATATTCTTATTATGCTTTAATACCGTTCACGGTTGTTTGATGGCATGTAAAACAGTCATTTTTAAGTAAAGATGAACAATGGTGGCGGTATTAATCTTAAATCTTGTTTGCAAGGGTAGACACTTTGCAAAAAAACTTTTTATCATGAAAATGTGAGGAACCACTCATATTATTTGGCTATTCAAATTTGAAATATATGTAAATAGCGCCCTCAATTATAAATAAAAAAAGGTATCCGACAGCCAATCACTTTTTTAGCCCTTCCCTCATTCTTCAGGCTCTGCAGTCTGTTGGGGGCTAATTTATAGTTCAAGGTTTTAATATTGTCTTTGAGCACTTTAAAAAAATGTTAATAAAGCAGAATTAACCCACAAAAATGGTTAACAGTTTTATCCAACCACGTGTTAAAATTTAGAACGATTAAACTTAAAAGAAAAAGAAAGTTTTAAGTAACCCCTGTTTTGTAAAATAGAATTAATGAACAACATAACAAACCACATGTAAATGTTTAATGAACCACTGTTGGTTACGTTTAACCACCAAATGTGTGGTTCACCTGTTGGTTAATTGTTGATTATTTTAATGATGTTTAATAACAGGACAGAAAGGTTATAGCCATTAAGAGTACATGTTTAAGTTATCATTCCCAAAAAAGTTTTTCACCAATTTTGATGAACCAGAAATCCCTTTCGAATGCAGTTAAATTTTTATTTATATAAGACTTTTGAGCGATACAACCAAACTGAGTATTGTACAGCTTTTTCAAAGAACCCGGATGCAATGCAATATTGTTTTCAATATTGTATCGCCATCATGAGTCATCATAGTCACATGACCTTCACAAGTCTGCTACTCGTACGATATTGTATCACAAAATTAATACTCACTAATATTGCTATTTTCTTCCAAACAATTTAATTTTATGGTTATGTCAGCCTTCCTAACAGAATTAATGCACACTAATATTCCTATTTTCTTCCAAACAATTTAATATTATGGTTATGTCAGTCAATTTAATTTATTAACACTAAGGGGTAAAATTGCTAAATTATCCATCTGGTACTGGTGATGGATGCCTTCCTAAAAATAAAAATATTGACACGAAGGAATAAAATTGGTAACTTATTCATCGGGTACTGGTGAAGGTACCTTACTAAAAAAACATATTGACCCGGAGTTGTAATACTGGTATCTGGTGCTGGTGATTGATGCTTGCCTGATAAAAAAATACCTTCCTAAAACTGAAATAAAAAATACAGGTTTACAAGTTTATCAACCTGGACAACGAGGATCACACCAAGGATCATGCCAACGCCCTGGAGATCGTGAAGATTTTGCGGAAAAAGGGATCACAGTCGATGGTTGTCTCACATTCTGGGGGTACTTTGGACCGCTGGCCGCATTGTGTGCTGAGCACTTGAAGACGAAAGGTATAGTCTTAGGGTCTCGGTAGACTAACAAAGCATGAAGAAATTTAGTCAATGTTTACAGGTGTTTCTTATGTTATGAGTCAGAAAGACTCACGGCCAAAATCACCTTCTACCTAAATTCACTTCAAAATACAAAACAAAATACACATCACATCCTCCACCTTGAAAGAAGAAAGTTTGCATGCAATGAAAACTTTCTTATGTATTCTTCTTGTACGTCACCAATATCAACCTTGAGTGTTTAACTCGTAATATTACAGAGTGACTACTTGTCACACACATGTTCCTTTCTTGTTTCTCAATTTTATGCAATTCTGGACATCAGCCTTGGCATTGTCTTTTCCTTTAATATGCTTTATGTCCATGTTGTACTTTTGCAAGGTCAAACTCCATCTCACCAGTCTCTGGTTTTTGTCTCTGGTTTTGGTGAGGGGATTGTGATCTGTAAATACAAGCACGGGGTATACTGTGGTATCCAAATACACGTCAAAATGCGGTTGTGCTATGCTAGCAATGTCAAACACTCCTTTGCAATTATGGTGTAATATCTGGTGCTTGTTAAATTTCCTTGTAAAGTAACATATAGGGTGATCAATTTGATCTTCATCCTCTTGCATCACAACACCTCCATGTCACTGGCATCAACAGTCTATTTGAAATGTTTCTAATAACCAGGCGCAATTAGCACTGGGGAACTCATGAGTATCGATTTCACCTTGTGAAAGTTAATTTCGCATTGCTCTGACAAAATGAATTTTGCATTCCTTTTTGGTGGATCGGTCAAAGAACTTGCTATATGTTTGTGGTATTATTCAATTGCTTCAACTTTGGCTTTGATAGGTTACTTATTTCCTAAGTATGTGACTGTGGCATCATGCATGGCAAAATCGCTTTTAAAGTTTTTACCAGATATACTGTCAAATTCGTTTTAGACAATTTCTGAAACAATAATGGAACTGCCCCATGTGTTGTTCCCACGTATGACTGTAAACAATCAAAATCATCAACCTCAAAACCAATTCTGACAATTGTGCTTCAGCCAGCTTCTTGAACAGTTGATGGAGTTGCTTCATTCTTTGGAAAGTTACAGGTGCATTGGTCAAACCAAATGGTATAACTTTGTACTGGTAAAGAACAAATGATGTATAAAAAGCAAAACTCTCTTTGGCATGTTTGGCACGGTCTGTTAAAGGAAACTGGCACGGTCTGTTAGAAGAACCTTTCAAAAGTAAAATTTGCTAACAAATTTTGCGTTCCCAATTTTGTCTGTGCAATTCTTGGAATATGATACGAGTCTGTCTTTGAATGAACATTGTTACGAGTCGTACTTGACTCAAGGCCAAAATCACCTTTTTCCCGAACTCACACGAATGCACAAAACAAATACACTGTTTGTTTAAGCTAACAAAATCTAAGTCTTTAATTGAAAACAGAGTATGATTGGTACATATAATAACAATATCGCATATACAATAAAATCACACAATGACAGTTTTACTATATCAGTACTTAACCAGCTGTCTTCTTGTTGGTGATCCTAGAGTTCTTGCAATGTTCTGGACGACTGATGTAATATATCCTTGTTCGCTTGTCCTGCGAAGACCAGTGTACACTTGCGCTTATAAATCCTTGCGTATAAAATCCTCATACGAAAATGATGATGCTTTCTCCAATCTCCTTTGCGCTGTTATCTCCACAAATATATCTCCTTGCGCTGCTTTCTCCTCAAATACATCTCCTTGCGCTGCTTTCTCCAAAAATGGTGTTTCTTTCACCAATCACTCTTTTTCCAGGGAACCTGTTTCTTTAACACAGCTCCACTGTTTCTTGACAGATGCGTGGCCTTCACAAACCCAGCAAACTCCAGCAATTTGACAGAAGAACTTTTAATCCTTTGATGAGGAAGAGCACTTTTGTGTGCTCGCTGTCTTCTTCGTTGCTGTATTAAAATTAGCTCAATTATTGGCTATATAAACTGGTTAGAATGTACTTCTTTTTTGAAGCACGAAGACCATCACACACATGTGGAGTTTTCAATCTCCCATGGCATTCTGTAAAGTCCCAACAAAAGCCTCCAGCTTTTTATAGCAGTACTCATGCAAAAACCCATCATCTATTAATAAACCATTACTTCAATCACATTTTCACAACATTGCTGCAATCTTGGGATTTCCCAAGATTAATTATACACATTCACATTACATCACTTCCTGGGGGTTTTCCTGATGGTGCAACAATGAACTGGGGCTTTCCAAGTTCCTAACATAGATCTGACTTTGTTTACAATAATTTGGGGAATTCCAAAATACAAGGGGTTTCCCATCTCATGAAATACTTTCAGCTTGTAAACAAAGTTAAATAATTAAATTAAATTAAATTACTCAGGGCACATCACACCTCCCCTTAAAAGAAGAAAGTTCGAATGTAATGAAAACTTTCTTAAATGTTTTCTTCTTTTACATCAACTTCAACATATTATCAACTTTGAGTATTTAACTCATCATACACAGTGACTACTTGTCACATACAACTTCCCTTTTAAAGGAAATTTTTGTTTGTCAGGTTTTCTTATGCAATTCTGGACAGGGCATCAGCCATTACATTGTCTTTTCCTTAATATGTTTGATGTCCAGATTGTACTCTTGCAAGGTCAAACTCCACCTCACCAGTCTTTGGTTTTTGTTCTTCATCCTGTTGATGAAGGTGAGGGATTGTGATCTGTGAAAACAAGCACAGGGTATACTGTGGTACCCAAATACACATCAAAATGTAGCAATGCTAATAGCAATGCTAGACACTCCTTCTCAATTGTGGAGTAATTTCTCTGGTGCTTGTTGAACTTCCTTGAAAAGTAACAAATGGGGTGATCTATTTGATCTTCACCCTCTTGCATCACAACACCTCCACAGCCTATGTCACTGGCATCAACAGTCAACTTGAACTGCTTCTGAAAATCAGGTGCAGTAAGCACTGGTGAACTCATGAGTATAGATTTGACTCTGTGAAAAGCATTTTCACACTGTTCTGACCAAATGAATTTTGCATCTTTCTTCAACAAATCAGTCAAAGGACTTGCTATCTCTGAAAAGTTTGGACAGAACTTTCTATAATAGCCAACCATTCCTAGAAATCTCATGAGTGCCTTCTTGTTTACAGGTGTGGGGTATTGCTCAATTGCTTCAACTTTGGCTTTGATAGGTTTCACCTGACCTTGACCTACAACATATCCTAAGTATGTGACTGTGGCATGGCAAAACTCACTTTTACCAGATTGACTGTCAACTGTACTTCAGACAGCTTCTCAAACAATTGATGGAGTTGTTCCATGTGTTGTTCCCAAGTTTGACTGTAAACAATCAAATCATCTACATACGCTTCACATCCCTCTATGTCTGCCACAATTTGGTTCACCATTCTCTGAAATGTTGCTGGGGCATTTTTCAACCCGAATGGCATAACTTTGTATTGGTAAAGACCAAATGGTGTACAAAAAGCAGAAATCTCTTTGGCACGGTCTGTGAGTGGAACCTGCCAGTACCCTTTCAAAAGATCAAATTTGCTAACAAATTTTGCATTCCCAATGTTGTCTATGCAATCATCAATTCTTGGAATTGGGTACGAATCTGTCTTTGAATGAACATTTGCAGCTCTCATGTCTGCGACCAATCGGTATGAACCATCAGGCTTGGGAACAAGTATACACGGTGAACTCCATTCACTACTACTTGGTTCTATGATATCATTGTCTAGCATATAATTGATCTCATTTTTGAGATGTTCCATTTTCAATGGATTGACTCTGTAAGGATGCTGCTTGATTGGTTTTGTATCACCAACATCTACGTCATGAAATGCAGCATTTGTTCTACTTGGCGTATCAGGAAATATATTGTCAAATTTGTGAATCAAATTTGCAATTTGACTTTGTTGATCTTGAGAAAGATGACCTAACTTTGAGTCCAAATTAGTGAGCACATCAGAATTGTTCAATTTCACATTATACTCTTTGTGCTCCAGCTCTTTATCCTGGTCAAATGTGACATCAGAATTGTCATCTTTACTCTTGTCTACATTGGCGATTTTGTCTACATCGGCATGTTTGTCTACATTATCAGCATGTTTTACTGTACACACAGGTTTTGGAATGCCACTGTCACTTCTTTCAACATACTCTTTGAGCATATTTATGTGGCATAACTGCCTGCTCTTGCGTCTACCAGGAGTCTTGATAATATAATCTACTTCACCCACTTTTGACTCTACCTCACATGGACCATGATATCTGGCTTGTAATGGGTGTCCTGGAATTGGAAACAGTACTAGAACTTTGTCACCTGGTTTGAACACCCTCTCTTTGGCATGTTTATCATACCATTGTTTCATTTTGGCCTGACCCTGTTTCAAGTTCTCTTTGGCGATATCAGTTACTCTGTTAAGCCTATGCTTAAAATTGGAGACATAATCCAATAAATTGATATCTGATTTCTCATTGAGCCACTTTTCTTTCAACAACTTTAAGGGCCCGCACTGTGTGTCCAAACACTAACTCAAAAGGACTAAATCCCAAAGTTTCCTGAACAGCTTCCCTAGCAGCAAACAACAACAAGTGTACTCCCTCATCCCAGTCCCTCTGAAATTCCAAACAGTATGTCCTGATCATGTTTTTCAATGTTTGGTGAAACCTTTCTAGTGCACCTTGTGATTCTGGATGGTAAGCACTTGAGGTATACTGTTCTATACCTAATTGATACATGACCTGCTGAAATACTCCAGAAGTAAAGTTTGATCCTTGGTCTGACTGTATGGACTTGGGGAGCCCCACAAATGTGAAGAACTTGGTTAAAGCTTTCACTATGGTCACTGCTTTAATATTTCTCAAGGGTATGGCTTCAGGAAAGCGTGTTGACGCGCACATAATTGTCAGGAGGTACTGATTACCTGACTTAGTCTTTGGTAGGGGGCCTACACAATCAATAATAACCCTACTAAATGGTTCATCAAAGGCTGGAATTGGCTTCAATGGAGCAGGAGGTATTTTCTGATTTGGCTTCCCTACTACTTGGCATATGTGACATGTTTTGCAATATTCAGAAACATCTTTTCTGAGAGTGGGCCACCAGAAATGTCTCAGAATTCTTTCATGAGTTTTCTTAACACCCAAATGCCCTGCCATTGGACTGTCATGTGCTATGTTAATTACTTCAGTGTGGTATACTTTTGGTACCACAATTTGGTGCACTACCTTCCACTCTTCATCGGCAGGTACATCAGGGGGGCGCCATTTTCTCATTAGCACATCATCTTGTTTGTAAAAACAGACAGAATTTTGTTCTGCTTCTTCTAGGGTCAATGCCCTTTGATTGATCTCTTTGAGTTCTGGGTCATTTTGTTGCTCCAGAATCAGCTTGTCATGACTTAATGGGTCTTTCATGGTTTCCCCAATTTGTTCATGCTCAGAGGCTGCGTCCTCTTTAGGGGTATTTTTATCCCCAGGAGAAGGAAGTTTATCTTCTTTCTCATTCAACTTTGACACAAATGTGTCTTCCAAATTGTAGCCTAAGTCATCAATTTGGTTGTCCTCAATTGTTTCTAATGAGGCTCTCTTACTCATTGCCCGTGTCACTGCACATGCAGGAAATATCTCCTCTTCCTCACTATTATCATCCTGTAAACAGGGCTTATTCTGTGACTATTGGGTCAGGAAAAACCTTCCCCCTGCCAGATCATTTCCTAGCAACATGGACACTCCCTTGACTGGCAATTCATGTCTAACTCCTATGGTTACAGGACCAGAAACTAAGTCAGATTTCAAGTTAATTTTGTGGAGAGGTACACTAATTATTTCCATCCCAATACCCTGGATCAAAGCATTACCTGCTGAACTATCCTCATTAAAGGGCAAAGTTCCTTCCAGAATCATAGACCGTGCACAACACGTATCTCGCACAATCTTAATGGGCTTTGGACTACCATTCTCACCAAGTGATACTACTCCCTCTAACACAAATGGTTCAAATTCTTCACACACCTTGTCTGTCTCACCTCCCTTTTGTGGGAATTCTTGTTTCTTGATTTGACTGACTTGTTTCTTTGACTCAAGTGACACTGCACATCCCACAGTATTACTAGCAGTTTGCTGCTGTTTTTGTGCGTCTTGTCTGCCTTTTAAGAAATAACACTGGGTCATCGTATGCCCTGGTCTCTTACAATGAGTACAAGTTACTTTGGCTTTAAATTCAGTCCCAAATTTTGCTCTGTTACCTGAACTCCCTGGGGTCCTCTACCACCAGCACTATGCTGTGAATTAGACTGAGGTTTCACTTCTTGTGTACCACCCTGATTTGCTCTAGGTTGATTATGGCTGAACCTGTTTGAATAACTTCTGTTATGACCAAATCTACTCCCATTCAATTTGTGAGTTAAGCCATAGTCGTCCGCCATTGTCGCCGCTTCGTTTAGCGTCTTAATTTTGCTAGCGCTTTCATCCAAATGAGTTTTTATGTCAACATGGACACATTTCTTGAACTCTTCTATAAGAACTAATTGCTTAAGTTGGCCGAAATCATCTTTGACTTCTTTTGACCCAAGCCACCTGTCAAACATTTGTTCTTTTACTCTAGCAAATTCTACATGTGTTTGATCTGCTTGCTTTCTTGAATCTCTGAACTTTTGTCTGTATGCTTCAGGCACCAGTTCATAGGCCTTAAGGACTGCCTGTTTGACTTCTTCATAATCATTACACTTCTCATTGGTAGTAGCGTGAAAGTAATCCTGGCCTTCCCCACAAAACTACTTTGTAACAGTAGGGTCCAATGCTCTGGAGGCCATTTCAAATTTGTAGCTACCTTTTCAAAATGTTGAAAGTACTCGTCAACTTCTTTTTCTTTGAATTTAGGCACAAGCTTTACATACTTTGTAACATCAAACCCTGACTTTGACTTTGAGGAGAAACTTGATGAGTATTTGTCACCTAGTTTTGCTAACTTCTCTTGTTCAAACTCAATTTCTTTTTCTTTCAAATGTGCTTCCATTTGAATCTTAGCTAGTTTTTCCTTTTCTTCCATATCCAATTTTTGTTTTTCAAGTTCTAATTTTGCTACTTTTTCCTTTTCTTCTGTTTCTAATTTGTGGTGCTCAAGCGCCATCTTTTCTTAGCGTGCTTTTTCTTCCATTTCTAGTTTCTGTTGTTTTTCTTTATTTTCATTCTCTAACTTGATCATTTCCAGTTTTTCTTTTTGGTCCATTTCTATTTTCTTTTGGTCCATTTCCATTTTCTTCATTTCTAATTGAATTTCCAGCTCTTTCAATTTAAATGCCGAATCCCTCCAATTTCAGTTTCTACTGCACGTTTCTCTTACAAATAGGAATCATCTAAATTATCTTCCCCGACCAAAACATCAATCAAGGCATTTTTGATTATTTGCTTTCTTGTAGCTTGCTTTACTTTCAAGTCATAATGTTTAGCAAAGGCTAATAAATCAGGCTTCTTCAACTCATCAAACTTCTCCCAATTTATAGTTTCAAGAAACACTTCTGCTTTGAACTCTGCCATACTGTACTTTCACTTTCAAGACTCAGTAAATTAATGTCAACTTTTTTACAGTGTATCTCCCGGACGACGAGCCCCCAATTTTTGTTACGAGTCGTACTTGACTCAAGGCCAAAATCACCTTTTTCCCGAACTCACACGAATGCACAAAACAAATACACTGTTTGTTTAAGCTAACAAAATCTAAGTCTTTAATTGAAAACAGAGTATGATTGGTACATATAATAACAATATCGCATATACAATAAAATCACACAATGACAGTTTTACTATATCAGTACTTAACCAGCTGTCTTCTTGTTGGTGATCCTAGAGTTCTTGCAATGTTCTGGACGACTGATGTAATATATCCTTGTTCGCTTGTCCTGCGAAGACCAGTGTACACTTGCGCTTATAAATCCTTGCGTATAAAATCCTCATACGAAAATGATGATGCTTTCTCCAATCTCCTTTGCGCTGTTATCTCCACAAATATATCTCCTTGCGCTGCTTTCTCCTCAAATACATCTCCTTGCGCTGCTTTCTCCAAAAATGGTGTTTCTTTCACCAATCACTCTTTTTCCAGGGAACCTGTTTCTTTAACACAGCTCCACTGTTTCTTGACAGATGCGTGGCCTTCACAAACCCAGCAAACTCCAGCAATTTGACAGAAGAACTTTTAATCCTTTGATGAGGAAGAGCACTTTTGTGTGCTCGCTGTCTTCTTCGTTGCTGTATTAAAATTAGCTCAATTATTGGCTATATAAACTGGTTAGAATGTACTTCTTTTTTGAAGCACGAAGACCATCACACACATGTGGAGTTTTCAATCTCCCATGGCATTCTGTAAAGTCCCAACAAAAGCCTCCAGCTTTTTATAGCAGTACTCATGCAAAAACCCATCATCTATTAATAAACCATTACTTCAATCACATTTTCACAACATTGCTGCAATCTTGGGATTTCCCAAGATTAATTATACACATTCACATTACATCACTTCCTGGGGGTTTTCCTGATGGTGCAACAATGAACTGGGGCTTTCCAAGTTCCTAACATAGATCTGACTTTGTTTACAATAATTTGGGGAATTCCAAAATACAAGGGGTTTCCCATCTCATGAAATACTTTCAGCTTGTAAACAAAGTTAAATAATTAAATTAAATTAAATTACTCAGGGCACATCACAACATTTACAGTTCGCATATCCGCGACTAACCTGTACATGCTGTTGAACCATCAGGCTTAAGAACAAGCATACGTGGTGAATTCCATTCACTATTACTTAGTTCTATATGATATCATGTTTCATATGTTCCATTGTAAATGGTTTGACTCTGTTTGGATGCTGCTTGATTGATTTTGTATCACCAACATCTTTGGTTTTTTGTTCTTCATCCGCTGGCCGCACTGTGTGCTGAGCACTTACAGACGAAAGGTATAGTCTAGGGGTTTCGGTAGACTAACAAAGCATGAAGAAATTTAGTCAATGTTTGCAGGTGTTTCTTATGTTACGAGTCGGAAAGACTCAAGGCCAAAATCACCTTCTAGCCGAATTCACTTCAAAATACACAATAAAATACAAATCACACCCTCTCCCTTAAAAAAAAGAAAGTTTGAATGCAACACCAACTTCAACTATGTTCTATGATATCATTTTTCAGATGTTCCATTGTAAATGGTTTGACTCTGTTTGGATACTGCTTGATTGATTTTGTATCACCAACATCTTTGGTTTTTTGTTCTTCAAAGCAGCTCTCCCTCAGCTGAAAATAGGAAAATAATCTGTCCGGAACATATCTGTCCGCTTCACTGAACACGTACAGTAATTAAATGCAATTTTGATGGTTCCCAGCAGCGCGTGATTTCGACCACCCTTTCCCTGGTCAACGACATCCAGGTTATCACCGCCATCGACGCTAGATTAGAGAAAATAATAGAACCGCACCATGGCCGAATACAAACTCATTTTTAAGCTCGACATCGTTCATCCTGGAGACTTATCAGCAACTCTAACACTTATAGCTTATGACTCTTTATTTTATATTTTTCTGCTGTACTATTATAGTTTTGCTTAATATTGTCATGTACACTGAAAGCCAAACAGGGCTTAAATGACTCTAAAAGCAGAGTCCAGCCACTCTGCGACTCTATGTCTAAAGTGACTCTATATTGGGAGTCATTTGACTCCCTTGAAGAGCCATAAATTTCTTGACTCCGCTGAAGAGTCACTGTTGATGACTCTACACAGGAGTCATTTGACTCCCAATATAGAGTCATTTTAGACATAGAGTCTCGTAGTGGCTGGACTCTCCTCCTAGAGTAACCCAGACTCTATTAATAGAGTCACTCTGACTCCATTACAGAGTCACTTCGACAGTCCGAAGAAGGGCAAAACAATGATACACATAGATGTACATCAAGATAAAAATTCAAAGAATAGACCTACCGGAATAGGAGACTTTACTCTGAGTTTCACGCCATAGGCGATTGTCAGATGACACGATAGAGAAAATTTGTCTTGACCCCCATCCTCTTGGAATGGGAGAATATACATTCCATGGTGTCAAGAGCCAAGCAATTACAGAATCTGACTCCCTTGAAGAGTCATAAATTTATTGACTCCGTCGACGACTCCGAATGTAGAGTCAATTGATCCCACATGTAGAGTCAACTGACTCTCCTGTGATAATCAGGTGACTCCTTTGGAGAGTCAGTGCTAGTTTACTCCACTTATAGAGTCATTTGACTCCATTCTGGCTATCTGTGTAGCCTATATTACTTTATTATATGGTTATTATCGCCCTTCCACAGTTTTTGTATAGTCTACAAGGTTCTGTCAGATGTTGTATCTCCTTTTAAATAAATAAATAAATGTAGACATTTATATAGCGCTTTATGCCGTAAACAGCCTCAAAGCGCTTTACATTTATTCCGCCGTCAATAGAATATGTCGGAACCACGTTTGCAGCCTACAAGTGGCGCAGGGTCCATCAGTACAACGACTGTGACTACTCCTAACAGCTTCCCATTGCACCTGGGTGGGGTGAGGCAAGCGAGGCAAAGCGCCTGCCCAAGGGCGCAACACGGTAGGCCTACTGGGACGGGGAATCGAACCCACGCATGTCGAGCAAGCTTTCAGATTATGAGTCCAAGGCCGTAACCACTGAGCCACCGTGCCCTCGTTTTCCTTGGTTCGTGTTTTCTCCCTCTTAGTATGAAAGCGGTTGATCTTGATCAACGGGTTTTTTTCCTTCTCTTTGTTATTCAGTCTTGCATTATTCTTAGAACAACAAAGTTTTGATGTTTTACAGTACATCCTCTCTTTTTGTTTTGTTTTTTTAGTGAAAAAAATTACCCCATGCATAATTTGATCACTTTTGAATACAGTTACGATGGTTCTACCGTACTTGCAACTTTTGGCCCGTCGCTCGTGATTGAGGCCGATCCGCTTGATGTGTTATGAACGTCTCGTGCGCCATTTACGAGCAGTTGTATGAATACCGTGTACGCCTTGTACGTACAAACATACGCAAGATCGGCTTATAATTTGATCGTATGAATTAATCAGCTTGTTCAGTCATTTTATTAAAATTAATCTTGACACAATTACGGGAGTTGAAACCTTGAAGGCCCGTAATTGCTATTTCTTGAAATTGCGCTATAGGGCCTATACACGCCGCACGCACGCTGTTGTTAGGCATTTGTTACGTCAAACAATGTTTATCTGTCTGATTCCAGGTGCAAGCTATGCGGCAGCCTGTATCGGAAAGAAGAAGAGCTACACGCAGGCCGCCATACATACACGTAACGCGGATATCCCGCACTGGCCCATTACCAGTCTGTACTCCGCTGCGTCCTGTCACATCGCTTCTGAGGCCGATATTGAACAAGCTTGCAAGATGTGAGTAATATTAATTAACTTTTGTTGAACTTTATTAAAGGAGGATTTCTAGCATCCTCTTTTTATGACATTTTCAGTAGATATCCACGAAAAAAGCTTATTTCCAAAATTTCAGTTGATTCCGATTTTGCGTTTGCGAGTTATGCATGATTATGTGTATTACACTGCTCCATAGACAATGTGTTGTAATTTCGTTCTGGTGCACCAGAACGAAATTCAAATTTGGCGATATTTTTGCTAAACGAATTAATCTGCAAGAAATATTTGGTACATAAACATTATGTAGCCAGAGGTATCCAGTGGTGTAAAAATCTCAACTTTTTTTGGGAAAAGTGGGGGATGAGGCTGTGGATCACGAAATGCCCCTTTAAGTCTTTAATCCCTAAGTGCCCTCAATACTAATGCTACAGCACAAGGCGACTGTAAGTCATATGAAAAGGTTTGACTACAAAACCATTCTCTTATAAATGCATCTACGCACACATTCCACCTCGATACACCTGAGTTATACTACACGGTTGAGTGCATAGCATCATAAGAGCTGTGTGAGATCTTGTGAAAATAGACATATGTGATTGGTTTTTTGTCAAAACCTCAAGCGTTCCCTTCATCCAATCAGAAATCACTTGTCTTTTGGCTCCCTTGATACCTTTGCGGAACCAATTGGAAGACCCGTCTCAAATTCCAACCACCTATGACTCGATAATCCATTCATTTGACCAAAGGTTAAATTCCGGTCAGATAAGCCAGTTTTCCGCTACCACCAAATTTAACATCAGTTGGCATTGGTCGCAGGCCACCAGTGCATCATAATGTATTAAATCGTTAGAATTGCACTTTTCTTGATAAAATATTCACCACCACGGTTAAATATTCAACCCTGACTATATATTTGTCTATATTTTTAACTTACATAAGCTTACATACTTGAGTTTTTTTGTTGTGTTAGCAAATGAAGAAGACATTATCGTATAACTTTTAGTCTACTTTTTATTCTTTATCCACAGTGTCAGCTTCCCAGCGATCCTCAAACTCGAGTACGCTTCCGCCGCCGTCGGTGTGAACATGTGCAGGAACGAGGACGACGTCCGTAATGCGTACACCGCTCTCAAGAGTAGTCTCGCCACCATGGAAGCAGAGTACCGTAATATCGGACTCGGTTATCATGATGGCAACACCATGTTATTAATGGAATACCTCGACGGCTCGGAGCATGATATCGACGTCATCATCTTCGAAAGGAAACTGGTTGCAGCCTTTGTCACCGACAATGGCCTGACTAACTATCCAGCTTATACTGGTACGTGCCATAAAATGAACAATGTAGGCCTAATGATAAAAATGAGTATGACTTTTAAAAAGCTATAGGAGGGGGTTACTCATACGACCATAGGGGGATGTGCCATAAACCACGTCTGTTTGACCTCGCAATCCGGGCTCGCAATAAAACCTTATTTGAACCCATTTCAATGTCAGTCAGTGTTGCCGATACCCTATAGCATAAAGGCGTAGGTGAATCAACAATCGACCTCCCAATCCGCGCCAAATATCCCCGAGTTTAAAAAAATTGTTGTGTTTTGCCAACGGAGGAACACTTCATTGAAAAACAATTGAATAAATATCCAAAACCGGGATCAAATGTTAAATATATTTTGTTGACGCCCGGAGTGAAGCTGTGGTAAACGATCTTATGCACACCACATTTCGCCAAAATACATTCTAGAAACGCTTGCTGTTAGAATAAGAAAAATTTTAATGCTAATTTATTGCACATTCTAGGGAAGCGTGGTTACCTTTTAAAATAACCGAGTGAGAGGGTTTTCAAGAAAATATTTTTCCTGTCAAAACTGAAGCATCCTCTGTATAAAAGAAAATATGAATATTAACTGCACATCATATATAACGATTCGTGATACCCAATTGTGGCACATTTGATGTCGTTTAAGAAGCAGAGAATTTTATTTCAATTTTATATACGCCAAAATATTTTTTTAATTGAGCAAAAATAAGGATAGAAAAAACGTTGTAAATCATATGTGAATATTACATTAGACCCGGCAAAAGATTACTGTTTCGTTTTTATGGTAATCTAATCTTTTATTTCCTGAAAAAACATTTGGGGTCTAAAATGGAATTTTTATGTAATTGATAAAAACATCGAACGTGTATACAAGAAAATGGTAGGTTTTCCTCTATAGTGTTTTACTGACCATGGAAATGTACTGAGACACAAGCACGTGTCAAAATCGATATAATGTATTGTCCATACAGACGCCCAGTTATCACTGTTTATTATTGGATTTTGTTGTATAAAACACGCAGTTAACTTAATTGAGCGCTAATAATACACATAAATGTTTTTAGGCAAATAAAATTCCAAAATATGGTACGTTTTCTGCCTTTGCTTGTCACGTGGTAGGCCTATGTTGAAGTTGCGATTATACCTTCAAATAAGTTTCAAATGAATTCCAAGAAGACAAATGGCCGAGTGGTCTAAGGCGCTGGGTTCATAGTGTATCCAAAGCAGTCCGCCGCCGTGAGTTCGAACCCCGCCTCCGCCAAACTTTAATGAAGTAATTAAAATTAAAGTTTTACTTTTTAAAAATTTCATATTAGGGAAATGTGACTGGCAGAATTTATGTATGGCGTGGTGTGGATCTTATGCTATATTAGTAAACTGAACTAACGCAAGTAGGTGGCTTAACCGCGGCGTTGGCAATATTGTACAGGTATAGCTTTTGTTCTCGATCGATCAAGATCACAGTTGTAAACTTAACTGACACTCCGTGTTCATCCACACCAAGCATTTAACAAGTGAATAGTATTTTTATAGGCCTCTGGATAGAAAGTCGAACATAGATTGAATAGCTTCACCAGGATTTGACGGATGAAGGGATAGAATGAATAACTAGAGGCCTTTTTTGCAAACAAATACGGCTATGTTTAAGTGTCCCGAAGAAGCTGCTTTTGATTAAACATTTGGGTCTCTGGGTCTCTATAATATTGATCTATGAAGATCATGTCCACACTCAAAGCAGCCAAAAAAATCGATTTTCATTATCTAAATCAATAAATATATTATTGAAAATAAAAACACTTTGATGTTTTGCAAAAGTTCATTCTACCAATCATATAATTTGAAAACTTGCTTGATTCATTGTTGTTAATGAGTTATGTACGTTTTACAAAAGTGTTGTTGTTTCAGCCCTCTTTACAACATAACTCAAGAACCACAGGACCTACAAAAGTATATCTGTGATATTTGAATTCTTCTACACACTCGCTATGATATGATCAATGCAATTTTTGCCAAAGCTCACTACCATTCGCAAGATGCTGTGAACTACCAAATCGTAACAGTTTTAAATAGTTGCTAACCTTAAGGTATAGTTGACATTTGCCAATGTACTTACTACGTAGTGAATTATATATTTTACAGAGACGGTAGCCCTGATGCCTTCAAACCTGCCCTCGGATAAACAAGCCCAGCTGGTGACAGCTGCTTACCAGTGCTGTAATGAGATAGGTACGAGTTCAGTATTCACCATACTTCCATTGAAACAATTGAATATATGAATACAAAAGCTACCTAAGTCCATACTTAAACCAAATTGAGTTAAGCATGGGAAAGTGTTGCTTTACATAGGCCTGTCATATGTATGAAAGAACAACTCAAATTCATCCTCTGTGTCTATTGAGCATGTGAAAAATAGCATGTATGAAAGAATCACCCAATTCCATGATTTGAGTTTTGTAACACATTGATTAAAATCCAGTATGTATAAAAGTCCACTTGTAACACATTCATTGCTAGAGAGTGACTTTTGAAAAAAAAATGGGTTTAATAAAAGAAAGTGTGTGGTTTATATTACATGGCAGAATGCTTATCAACATTATACATACTTGTGCGCTTTATTTTGTATTATCTTACTAGTGGTAATATCATTCTAACATTGTTGTCTTTGTATATGATTCAAAAACCACCTAAGTCCAAAATTTAAAATGAACCCCACGAAGTCCCTGAAATGCTAATCGTCATACCTAATACAGGTTAATCCACTCATTTGCACGTAAAACTTACCATATTGACCAGGTAAATCTAACTGAAGGAATTAAAATGATACACAGGTTTTTCTCTCAAAATCACTTCCCATGGACTTAGGTGGCTTTTGTATTCATGTATTCAATTATATTCAACATTTAACACGTGCTCTGGCTAAATTATCTAGCGGAAATCAAAAAGTGTGTCATTGGTCATTTGCGATCAATATCGAATAAGCTTGCACGTGATGCGCAGTCTGATCCCATTCTATATTCTGACCAGAGACTACTACAGACCATTCACAACCAGTCAAAGTCTCAGCATCACCCGATAATGAGGGCCGATTGTTCCATGAAATTCGACAGGCAAAACTGCTACGCATGTGTCGCGTATTTTTACGGTCTTTCGCGTAAACGCGAAGACACTCGAAGCTCTATCGCGTATGCGCGAAGGCAAGCAACGCTGTCGTGATTGTTAGATACGGCACGAAGGCCCGGGGGGGCACTTCAATATGAAATGGATATAGGTGTAGGGCTAGCACTTTCGCAGTAAGGGGCATTCGGTGAGAGCAAAATGTAAAAAATATGGGGTCATTGGGTGAGAGCATGATTTTTGGCATTCGGTGAGAGCAAAATGTAAAAAATATGGGGTCATTGGGTGAGAACATGACAAAAAACAGCGTCAAAAACCTCGAAAATCGAATTTTTAGTTCAAAAAGGCTTCAAATTTCTTTGTTTTTTCAAAAATAGGTAACAAAATCAGTGATAAATGAAAGTTGCTGTTCAAATTGAAAAATAAGGGTCTTTGGGTGACAGATCAAATAGAAAAATAAGGGGTCTTCGGGTGACAGAACATGTGTTCGTAAAAAAATATGGGGTCTTTGGGTGAGAGCGACGCTAAAAAGGGGTCTTAACAGCCCTACATACGCGTCACCTCCAAAGTGGGAGTGCCCCCCCCGGGCACGATGGAACAATCGGCCCTCGTGAATATGCGAGAATTCACAGCATACAAAACACGGGACTTTGACTGGTTGCAAATGGTCTGTAGTAGTCTGTGATTCTGACAAAATATTATGAATCATGAATCATGCCAGCAATGCCTATTTAGATCAGCCCGAGTCTGGTCGCCCTAAAGACAGGCTCCCCCGTGGCGCTGTTCAGGCGAAGAACAATCCTAGCCAAAAGTCTTGGGATACCTTTGATAGCGCATTGTAAAAAGCCATAACACACTCCCTCGATCAATGTTGAACCCCACGTTTTTGGTCAAAATGCTTAAAATTTCTTTCAAGCAATACTAAAGCTCGTTTCCAAAGGTTTTAACTGACTTTAATACCGCACAACAAAATTCACCTACCATGAATTTTGACTTTTTCATCGGAAGTAGTCCCCGGGAAGTAGTCCTATAATGTTAACTGGATTTACCCCTTCGTTGATCATTGACGACCTTTGGTCGAATAAGGGCGTTGTGTAAGGGCAAGTCCATTTTAACATCATAGGACTACTTCTGATAAAGATGTGTGTCACACATCGAAAAATTCAAGGTTAGTTGAATTTTGTTGTTCTGAATGTCAGTTTAAATTCACCAGCACGCATAAACTTACATAGATATTCTCGACTAAACTACAATCACTTTGTATTATATTCTAGGTCTCTCCAACGGTGTGTACAATGTTGAGATGAAGATGACTGCCACTGGACCCAAACTGATTGAAATCAACGCCCGGATGGGTGGCGCGTACATCTGCAACTGGATCAAACGTCTGTATGGCGTAGATCTCATGAAGTGCGCTATGCTGATCTCATGCGGCATCAAGCCCTACGTCCCAAAATTGCCACCGGGGAGTTTTTCATGGGCGTGAATCTGATTCTGTCAGAACACTTTTGTATCATGACCAACAGCAACCTGCGTATGGTTCTTGACGATCTGCAAGCTAACGGTGACGTGAACTTCATAATGATGGAGGATGAAGCTAAACTCAAAAACGATGCGAAGACCGAGCAATATGGAAAGCCGTTTGCGCAAATCAGTGTCAAGGGTCGCAATGTCGACGAGTGCCGACAGAAACTGAGCGAAGTGTGTGGCAAGCTGAATATTGAAACGAAAAACTATCGTGTCTCGGAGTTTATGAAATATATCAAATAATGTAATGATGGTATTCAGCTGTTTTTGGTTGTCTGTCGTCGTGACATCAATAGGGAGTTTTCGATTTCCACGATGGATTACGACGCGACGGTAAAACACCAAACGTTGTCGTCGTCGACTTTGTAATGCATCGTCGTCCAAACTCTACAACACTCTAAGAGCCTGACAACCGTCACGACGCGTGGTGGCGACGACGACAACGTTTGATGTTTTACCGTCACAGAACCATCCGTCGTAGAAATCGGAAATTTCCTAATATTAAGCTACCACGGAGTACCACAAGGCTCAGTGTGTGGCCCACATATCTTCACACATTACACCACCCATCTCGGCGAAGTAATTAATTAGTTATTCACTTGCGTGTATTCACTCGTGACCATTGTTTTCCAAATGGTTAATAAATAATGCAAATTTGAATTTATAAGAGTTGAATTTATAAATGACGGTTGACGCTATGGACTAAACCATGAAATTTATATCTTTATATTATTTATATCAGACATTTGAAGGACCTAGTAACGGTGCATTTGGTACTAACTATTGTGGGTAGGTCACAATGAGCATACTCTGCACAGTGTCATCGCCCCGATATCTTCATGGCAGAAATCGCCATGGTAGGTTGAATCCACAGCCACGCATGGCCATTTTGTTCCGACCTTTGAGACGCATAATGAGCCGAGGGACATGACTAAGGCTACTGACAATAGCACGGTAATTGATCTCTCTGTGTGCATAGATAGTGAAGGACGCCATTGAGGTCAATGGTCATCGACTTTTATACTGCCTCCACGGGAGTGAGTATAGCCTACGCGCTGTAGTCCATACAGGACCAACGCAATATAAAATCAGAATTTTGGCCAGTTTTTGAGTTCAAGGCGCACGCTTCTTTCTCAATACTCAACCTAATGACTACCATATCCTTTCAACACATATGTTCAAGTGCAAGGATCTAAATATGGCTTCTTTAGAACAAAAAAATTACGGGAGATATTCATCATTTTCTACCCCGGTTTTCAAAGATTTATCGTCCAATATCAAATCGTGCATAGCACATTCACGTGTATCGATCCCTGGTATTTATTTTAGTATCTCTGCTGTACCAAGTAATTATTAGCCAGGCGATGTCGGTGTGCTCTGGGGAAAGCACTGTGTAATAAACATTTGTCCCATTGTTATTCAAATAGTATATTATTATTGAAATGATCCCGTGACCCTACTAGAGGGCACTAAATATGTCTGCAGACATGACTCAAAAGTATGCATATGGCATCTCGTATTTTCAAATACTATACGCTGCCAAAATTATGTAATAATCGGATTAACTACCATAGCAATAGATAAAAACAGTTTTTGCATATACCGCGCTGCACTGGTACGTTCACGCGATACCGCTGCATTGAGCCATACCATGCTGATCACTCGCACCTGTTAGATTAGTATCTTTGAAAAGACCGGTATCGTATTCAATAATCTTTGATTGCAGACATACACAGGTGATGAGTGCAACCTGCTTGTAGTGCAGCGCGATGTATTCAAATATTGTTTTCACCTATTGCTATGGTAGTTGATTACATCACTTCACCAGCGTATCTATGTTGGGTTAATAGTTAATAGCTGTAAATGATCGCTTTTCCATAAGGTACGTGTACACAATTTCGTTACAAAATAAATGTATACAATTATTCAATTTATTGCATGTAATCTTTGAAGTTTACGTGACTTTTTTTAGCATATAAAGTACATAGCTGTAGTGAAAACTATTCGGCGCGGCACCTCGACTGCATGAGAGAATTGTATTCAAACACTTATTGAATTATAACGTCAGATGCAGCAATTATGCAGCAAACACCGTTTGTCTGCATCTAAAAAGTATGTTAGTTAAACAAGATAAATAAATGAGTATGCAAATAACAATTAACTATGGAAACCAGCCTTTTAATCTTAAAATGCTGACCCACGTAATCTACCGAGCACGTGATATGTCAACATGTGACCGGGCATGTGATCTGTCAGACTGTACCAATTTTGGATGCCAGGCGTCAAATACCGTTTATGTCTGATCTTAAACACTTGAGAACGTTCCTGCAATCTCATCGGTTCTTACCCGTGTGATATGACACGATATCACACGGGTCAGCGCGTGTGCATCAACGCGATACGCGTGCGAGCTATTTGAACCAATCGGGAGGCGCATAGCAACAACGGGACTGATCGATTTTAAGCCCTAGGTAGTTCCTTATAAAATGTAGGATTTAAGTTGATTAAAATTTGTAATATACTTATGATATTTCTATTTGAATTGAAGTGCTTAAGAATGAGAATAAAGGTATTGTTTTTAGCCGCTGTCGTGCATCTATCGTCTCATGTAACACGGACGACATTATTATTTTTGGCGTAATACAACTCGGCTTCGCCTCGTTGTTTTACTTAAAATAATGATGTCGCCCCGGGGGGGGTACTTCCTGATTGAAGGTATACGGGAATGTGCCACGGTTTTGGGGTACCTTTTCAGCGATTTTGGTATATCGATGGGTGGGTTTTCAGTGGAGACCAATGCCCTTAAAGCGCCCAATTATGGCAAATTTGGGTGCTTTTTCTTAAAAATTGGTATACTTATGGGTAGCAAAAACAGCAAAAAGTAGGTATAGAGAAAGTCAGCATCCAAAAATCTGCGTGGCACACCCCCGTACAAAATTTTTCGAAGACCCCCCCCCCCCCCGGGGGGATGTCGCCCGAGTTATATGAGACGATAGATGCACTCCAGGGGCTAAAACCAAAACCTTTATTCTCTAATTAGTGCAGATTGGTATTTTTTTCACACGATGACATGAACACGAACAAACAGACAAATATGGCGCCATGACGGAAGGTCGGGTGAGGTGTCAAAGGTCGTTACGTCAAATACTACTTATATCTGATACCTGTCGATCACGCATTTCCTAATTCGTATTGTTGCCAGCATGTCTTAATTTGGTTATTATGCATGGTGTCATAGTAATTGGCACGTTTCCGGTATCCCGTGACCTTGCTAGAGGGCGTTTTACTCTCATCAGTAGGTAAGATTCGATGCACTAACGATACCTTTTATGAGGTGACCTCAGTGGCGTAACTAGGGAGCAGGGGGGAGCAACGTGCCCCGGACGCCACCCTTATGGGGGGCGCCAAATTGACCAATTCAGCATCGATTCTGCGCCCCTCCAAGCAATGAAAGTCAAAACTTTCGCGCGCATTTCAGCACAAATTCAATTGAAAGAACATTTTAAGACCGATATTCAACTTCTAGTAACCAAAATTAATTAGTGGTAGGCCTTATTTGTCCAAAATTTCGCGGAGAGCGCCCAATTGTTTCAAGAATCGGGGGGGGGGCGTCTAAGATATTCTCGGGTGGGGGTAGGGGCGCCAATTTTGTTTCTTTCCCCGGGCGGGCGCTACCAACCCTAGTTACGCCACTGGGTGACCTCAATACCTCATAAGGACCGAATTAGAGCTCAGTGTGAACTATTCAGAACCGATCGATACCTTGCGTCACTTTGAAACGGAATTTCTCATAGGTTTGCGTTGGTTGGTTAAAGAACAACCGTGAATTTGTTGTTATTCCCCTGGTAAGGCTTTGCACCACCAGCTAATTTGCGTGGGCCGTCAAGGCCGGATTTGGGGCCCTAGGCCAGGCCAAACACAACGCACAGCGTCATCATCCCTATATCTTCGTGTCAAAAATTGCCGTGACAGTACGGCGAATCCTCTCGTTTTTCAATAGCTACGCATGGCGATTTTGTTCGAGATAGGCCGAGCGACTCAGGCTAAGGGTCTTTTTATCTTTTCAGTTTCCGTAACTCTATTGTTCAGATACGAAAACGCAAGGGATTCAGTAAGTTTACTGTAATCTGACTTCATTGTTAACTCTGAAGTACCAATCAGCTTATTTCAATAGAGGTAATTGCCTGTGTCAATAAAGCCCATAAAGGCTGGAGATAAAATAGCATTGAACACCGGTGTCCGACCGCTGTTTTAATGGTCTAGCGCCCTCTCGTGTTTGACAGTGATAAATTGATTCACATTATTATGACAAAATGCAAATCCGAATGAAAAGGTCCACTTTTTTCTGTAAAAACGTTGAAAATAAGCCCTTCAATCACAAAAGGTCCGCTTATGAGCCTGTCGCGCCCCATTGCACTTGTGCAGGGCCACAGTGTCGCCCTTCCCTCGTATCAATGTCTATCTCCCTATTTTGCTTCCTCTTGCCCCCCCCCCCCCCATGATCAGACTCCCCGGTCCCTACTCTCTCCTCTCGAGCTTTCTCTTTCTAGCCTTTCCGTCTCTCCCTCTCCTCTCTTTCTTCCTCACCCCCTCCCACTCTCACTTGTTCAGTCTCAAGTATCTCCCTCCCTCCCTCCCCCTCCCTTGCGAAATTTATCAGTATGATCCATGACTAAAAATAAGCTCTGCAAAAATAAACATTTAAAATAAACCCGAGTCATGCATATAGGCCCAACCAATTGAATACATGAATACAAAAGCCACCTAAGTCCATGCGAAGTTATTTTGAGAGAAAACCCCGTGTATCATTTTAATTCCTTCAGTTAGATTTACCTGGTCAATATGGTAAGTTTTACGTGCAAATGAGTGGATTAACCTGTATTAGGTATGACGATTAGCATTTCAGGGACTTCGTGGGGTTCATTTTAAATTTTGGATCATATACAAAGACAACAATGTTAGAATGAGATTACCACTAGTAAGATAATACAAAATAAAGCACACAGGTATGTATAATGCTGATAAGCATTCTGCCATGTAATATAAACCACACACTTTCCTTTATCAAACCCATTTTTTGTTCAAAAGTCATTCTCTAGCAATGAATGTGTTACAAGTGGACTTTTATACATACTGGATTTCAATCAATGTGTTACAAGACTCAAATCATGGAATTGGGTGATTCTTTCATACATGCTATTTTTCACATGCCCAATAGACACAGAGAATGAATTTGAGTTGTTCTTTCATGCATATGACAGGCCTATGTATAGCAACAATTTCCCATGCTTAACTCAATTTGGCCAAAGTATGGACTTAGGTGGCTTTTGTATTCATATATTCAATTATCAGATTAGCTTGCCATTGGTACGAATGAATAGAATACATTATCTTTGCTCCAATGCAATTCTGTTGTATTGCATTTCAATATAAAACATGATTACCAAATCACCACTTGTACGCGCCTCATTGGGAGATATTTGACTATTTCAGACGCTCGTTTCATCGCCAATAAGAAAGACTTTTGCTTATAACTTGGCAACATGGTGAGTATATATTTCAGTGCAAGACAATGTTTACGAGCCACTTACGTCTAGGCGTAAGTGCATATACACCAAACACAAGTCAATTGAAGCCGTACAATTTACCGTGAATTTAGGACCGTAAAATTTAGATTCTTCTTTTGTCTAGATTAGCACCCAAACGCACATCTCAAGGTTTTATGTAAAAAATCAATATAACTTACCAAAACGAAAACTGAAATTCACGAGCTTCAAATTTTCAGTAACTAACAAAAGGCTAGAATAAAAGATTGGTCACACCTGGGAGACTACCACTTCAGAATAACAATGACTTACAAAAACGGATACGGTTACGGAAACAGAAACTGAAAAGATAAAACGACGGTACAGCATAGTACGACTATTATATGAGATACCGCCAAGTTCTATTCTACACGTTATATACGATTTGCGCATGCTCTAGTATCCCATATGGTGTTGTTATTACAAGGAAATTCGATTTGTTTTCAGGTAAACCCAGGTTTTGTTTTTAAATACACTAACTTGAAATTAAATACACTAATTAGCGACCATTGCTGATTGCTCTGGATACATTTTTACTGCATTTTTGGCGTAACGATTTTTAAATCGTAAGTTAAAATTGTGATATATTTAATTTTGAGAATTACAATTATATAAAGGAACACATTTAGCCCATTCACCTAAAATCCAGGTGCTTGTATATATTATAATATTCGATCACACGTGTATATCACAATGCATATGTAAACTTTCTTTATCTATGTCAATAATAGAATATTGATTTCACCAACGGAGTATGGACCTGTATGAACAAATATTTATAACATAGGGTGTTGACGCTGTGCAACGTGAGCATGGTGAGGAAACCATGTGCACTCAAGAGGCTAAGAGTGAGAACAATTATGGGTTTCCATCATTTGAAGACCGGTATTCATGGGTACGGGTACCGTATCGAATGACCTTGAATTTACAATGTGCCATGAAATGTTGTCATTTTATAAAGAACAACTTGAATTTTGATCAACTTACGTACAGATACGGCATAATATATTTTGGAGAAAGAGACGGAAATTATCAGACTGCTAACGGGTCCAGAGGCTGTTTTGGTATATTGTCATACCTTTTGGGGGTAAAGGTAGGACTATCAAAGGTTGCCTTACAAAATGGGTTTCCTGATAGAAGGTATGAAAATAACTTACTTTTCTAACTTCTAACTTTTTTTCTATCTGTCTTGAGTAGATAGCAAGCTTCTCAAAGTTTGATAATAGCCTAGTATTCAAATACCAAAAATAAACTTTTCCTGGTCACGCATCCCCAACCACATACACATTTCCCCTCACACCAAAAGACCATTATTTCGGTTCTACTCCCCATTCCAGAAAAATACAGCACTAATTTTTTGGGATTAAAAAAATATTATCAAGTTCTGCCAAATGAAACATATAGCTCAATCCTTATCATTCATTTAGTCCTAACTGGCGATAAAAGAAAAAGTTCACTATTTTACTGATTTCTTAAAAAAAGAGCCAAAAACATGCATTTTCGGCATGTTTTCTGACAATCGAGTCACAAAAATCACAGACTTGGAACAAAGTCTAAGGATTCAAAATCTTGAGTATATGCCGAAAGTTTGATCTAATTTTCATTTTTTTGTGTTACTTTAATTAAATGGTTGGTTATAAGAATGAAACATGTCATTTCCAAAATTTATAATGCATAAACTGAAATTAGTCTTAGTACAAGTCTTTGGGCTTGATTGTCACTACATACGGAAAAACACCCTAAAAACGCATGTTTTTGGTCATTATTTCCAAAAAATTGGCTTAATATTAAAATTTGACTTTTATTGCCAGTTAGGACTAACTAAAGGATTAGGATTTAGCTATGTTTCATTTGACAAAACAGGATAATATTTTTTTATTCAAAAAAATTAGTTCAGTATTTTTCTGGAATAGGGAGTAATTCACGAAATTGAAGGAAACCGATTATGTTAATTTTTCTACTATCTTCAGTAGATAGCATGGAGGGTTTTTTTAACAAAATAAAGTTGATAAAAGGTATGAAAATACTAAAACAAACTTTCTTGATCATCGCCCATTTGAGAATTTGAAAAGAGTTTCAATTTTATTTTCTGCTATCTTGAGTAGATAGCATGCTTCTTAATTAAAGGTTTCCAAAAAGGTTTGTATGAAAGTTATGAAAATATCAAAATAAACTTTCTTTGGTCACGCACCAAACATCCCCACACAAGCCCCTACACATCACATCAAAAGACCATAATATGTCAGTTTTAATTCAAGAAATCTGAGAAAACCAATTATTAATGCTTGTTATTTTATCTGCTATCTTCGGTAGACAGCAAGGGGTTTTCCAAAAGATGTGAAATACCAAAACAAACTTTCCTGTTCACCCCCCCCCCCCCTTTTTTTTATCTGAGAAATTGAAAAAGACATATTGCCTATTTTATGTCTAGTCCAACTTCGAGAAATCAAAAATGGTCCTTTTCCTTTAAGAGGAACTTAATTCACTTCAGAAATTGAAAATGAACTTTTCCGTTTAATATAAGGGAACTTTATTCATTTTAGAACAAAATAAAGTTAATTTTATTACATACCGGAAAAAGTTAAAGGAATAAAGTCGGTACTAAATCTACAATGTACCACATCCATTTTTCCTGCACCAGAATAATTAAATTTCAACGCTGAATAAAGGACATTTTGTTCCTACCTTTTACCCGGGCCTTTTACCCCTAGCCCCTACCCTCCCTCACAAATGTATGGTAATATCAAAAAGACTCTATTCTCTGGATCTTTTAGCCGGTTCTGTTCATTCCCGTCTCTTTTTTTTTAATCTTTTTTTTTTCTTATTTTGGGGCTCAAAAAATTTGGGGGCCCAATGGTAAATCCGACCGGCCCTGAATTTACATGTAGCTCACAATTATATCTGGTTCAATTCCGATTCATGTATGCTGCCCCGGATGCTTCCACTTCTGGCGCTCCTTGAATATAGCGGAAACCATTTCCAAGGGTTATTTGACCGTGGACAGGTATCCATTTCATTTGCAAGATAGCAACCCATTGGAGCGGCACATCCCATAGGCCTATGCCTTTTGTATGGGAGTACCCACGGGACTAGTGGGCGAATAGTCTCATTCGCACCCACGCGGTCCCATCCTTATGTGTTCAGTCGTTAATTTATATCTAATAAATTAAGGTTATTAATTATTTTAAACTGTTGTGATTTGGTAGTTCACAGCATCTTACAAATGGTAGTGAGCTTTGGCAAAAACTGCATTGCTCAATACATAGCGAGCGTGTAGAAGAATTAAAATATCACAGATATAGGCCTACTTTTATAGTTGTTGCGGTTCTTGAGTTACGTTGTAAACAACAATAAATTAAGCAAGTTTACAAAGTATACGATTTGTAGAATGAACTTTTGCAAAACATCAAGGTGTTAATTTTCAATAATATATTGATCTAGATAATGAAAATCGATTTTTATGTTGTTTCGAGTCGACCAACAATGCGTCTACCCTTACTGATGACAATAAAAATATATTTATAAAAGCGCAGAATCCCGGCACACAATTGCACACGACGACGAAGAGCGGCTTAGGCGCAAATATAATTATACAAGCTGGTAAGGTAGGCCTAACAACAATTAGATGAAAATGCAGATGAACTTCCATTCTAATAATTATATAATAATGAACACGGCTTTAAAACAACCAATAGAGCCTAGGCTTAATAATAATAGTGTTTACCATCCCCTGCATCGTATGGATGTTTTTCATTGCGCCCTCTAGAGCCCATGGCAGCGTGTGGTAGAACAATTATTGGATTCTTGCCCGCATCGCCATAGGCGGCAGTGTTTTAGAAAAGAATTGGATAAAACTTGAGTAAAACGAAAATGCCGTTCCAAACTATATACACGAATTAAAGAAATTGTACTTTAATGGGCACTTTAAAAGCAAAGAAAGGATACCTTAATTGACCCTATAGGACTCCATCCTTTGCTCTTTTACAGGCTCAGTAGGGCCTACCGTAAAATGGGGTAACTTTGTTGGGCACTTTTCAGAGTTTTTAAACCACTGCTTCCAAACAAAACCAATTATATTTCTAATTATCTCTTTTTTATGACATTAGCACCGGCGTGTCCAGGATCTTTTCCTGCAGGGGGCTCAGCCCTTTTTAGATTTATGCGGGGGCTTAATGGCTAAAATCGCCAAAAAACGGCTGATTAGGGTTCCCTTCTACACCTTGAAGTTGAAAAAGATTTTTAAATAATTTTGAAAGGGTGCCCTAGGGGTTAAAAATAGCCTGACCAAAGTTACCCCGCATTTGGGGCAACTTTGGTCAGAGTAGGCCTATTACATTCCATGAAGAAAAAAAAATGATCTTCGCTGTATACATATGGGCAAGTTTTTGTTTTTTGTGACATTTGACCCCTTGCAAAATTAATCAAGCACACATCCTTGCTAACAAATATCGATTTTTATTTTTTCTGAAAAAAATGTAAAAAAATGCTAATTTTGGTCTAAAATGCCGATATTTTCGTAAATTTCAAGGAAATTGGACATGAGCGACTATTATTTCTTCCAAATATATTTCTTAACAAATTGAGACCAAATTTGATTAAAAACAATATTGCTGTACGGAAATATGACCATTTAAAAAAATATATTTGACCGACCAAAGTTACCCCGCTGACCGAAGTTACCCCATTTTACGGTAAGTATTTTTACTTTTAGGGGGCCATTATAATCCTAATCCTAGCAAATACCACATGTTGGGTGCCAACCTACCCCCCCTCCCAACCCACCCTGCCCACCCCTTTAGCGGGGCGGGCGAACAATACGGGCAACCTACGACATACGTACCTTTTCTTAGCATTTTGCGAATATCTCCATGATGATCCAATATTCAAGGAGGAAGTCGATGCAAGCACAACCCCATTACTGCAAATGATGCTAATGTTTCTGATCAAATCAAGCTCATATTGACTATTTTAAATTTTTGCTCGCTTCTCGCGCATTCGCTCCTTTAAATATATATTATTTGTATACCACTTTAGCTTGAAAATAACAATTTTTCGTGCACTTCCAAGAAAATTGTTCCAGGAGTGAAAAACGCTACTTTTGGCTCCATTTTAACATGTGTTCGGCAATCCTACCTCCACTCCCCGGGCCTCCACCCCCTCCCCGACATCCGCGATAGAAATATTGGAACAACATTTTGCGATTTGTATCTTCCTTTTGGTCTATAGATACATTTTGGCCCATTTAGCATTAATATTCCAAATTTCCGCGCGCTTCGCGAGCATTTCCACAGTAAAGCCATTATTCTGTGAGCAGATAAATGAGACGGCACCTGGGAAATTCCTTTTTTCATAATAACCGACAATTCAATATTTTTATCCCCCGATGAACCTCCAAGGATCCAAATCTTTGCTCAACATTTTTTTCGTTAATAGGCCTAACTACTTTTACTTTAATAATATTGCATATCAACAACAGCCCACGTTTGTAACTACCGCACATTTAATTTTGTAATTTGCCGACAATCCTATATGCTCACTTTTTGCTGACAACATTAAGAATTGGGGTGGGGGGAGGGGTGTCTCACACCCCATGCCCCTCGGCGGACCTGTCTGACCCTAACCCTAACCCTAACTCAAATCATAACTTAAATCATGCATATTCGTATGAGGCCCTTACCAAAAGTATAGCCGCAAGTATGTTTCGTTGATTTTGATGTCTTTGGGTAAAAAAATTGCATTTCGCATTAAGAACAAAATCGCATACCGCTCGTAGTTCTGAGAGCTCAATTCAACGTAATAACCATTCTATGAGGAGTAAAGAGAATAGACGAATGTTCGTAATTATCACAGCTGATGCCCATGATATTAAAATGTCCGCCTCCCCATAAAAGTGAATGGCCTACCAATAATTGAATTTGCTCCTCTCTTGTCATGATCATAGTCGGTCCCAATTTGTTAAAACTTGAGCGAAAATACAGAAGTCATAGGATAGAATATTGACCTAATATAGTAGCGCAAAATCATTAATATCAATCATTTGAAACATTTGAATTAAATCAGAAGAAAAAATTGATGATGCGCGAAATATGTGCGTCATTCGCTCGCATACTCGCATGACTCATTTTTAGGGTCCAACGATTGTCGAGGTAAAAAATCCCGCGACGCGACTTTGCCTTTCTACGTTTGATTTGTTCCGTGCAATTTGATTTTTTAGCGCAATTCATAATTACTCAATTTTTATTGTATACAAAATGTCCACAAAAAATATGCCATTTTGCTCATAAAAAAATAAATGATAATGATGATATTTGCCATTTTAGTGTTCACCTTGTGAAAGCTTATCACTTTTCCTCGGTTTCTGAACTTTCTGTACAGTCTGTAGGCCTACAAATTAACTTAATGGATTTTAAATAAATTGGTATAGAAATAAAGGTTCTTGACAGAACCTTTTTTTGTCCTCTCAGAAGAACCCTCCCTCTTTAACCTCTGAAAAAGTTCTTTAATTTTGGAGAACTTTTAAAGGTTCTCTAAAGAACCGAAACGGTTCTGTATCATATTTTTGGGGCTATTTTCGATGGTTTTGGAACCATTTTTGTTTCTTAACCTCCAAGGATTCTCCTGAGAAGACAACTTTACTTTAGAACCTTTATTTCTGAGAGTGATATGATAAAAGCTGTACACAAAATACTCGCGAACTTGGCCATTTTCCACGCTATTTATGCTCGCGAAATAATTATACAATTTACCATTTGCCGCACAATCCCCGGCGAATTATATAATTCTTATATTTTCCGCATGCGCAATTTGCAATCTTTTTCAAGCAAACCATAGGGCCCTGATGTAGCATAACAGCTAGTATAGCAGTAACTACACGCAGCTAGTGTCGGCAATCTGCACCAAACTTTTGAATACATTTTGATTTGTGTCAAATTTGAACGGTTTGACAGGGAAGATATTCCTGATTCCTCCCTCCAGTATCTTTAACCAATTAAACTCAATTTTATATCCTTGGATGAACTTGTCGAATGTGAATTAGTGCGTTTCGGATTATGAAGAGACCCGGTGAAAAGAGGTTAATGTCCTAGTTTATAGTTTAGTGGAGTGAACACAATTAATATGCTATAGTTTGACCTGTATCAATTTGTTAATTAACTTACTAATTAAGGTTCAAAATATTGAACATTTTATCAAGTAAAAATTGGGGCAAAGATCTTGTACGGTTTGAAGAAGAGTGGATTTCTAAGGTTCTAAAAAGAAGAACCCTTAAATAAGGTCGTTTATCAAAATCCATTGCTTCCACAGAATGTTCATGATGTTCCTAAACCAAAACAGGGAAGATTGTACAACATTCAAAATGAAACGTCAAAAACTGGTTGATACCTTAATTATTTTCATGCTTATATAACTTGTTTTGTGGGGTGTTTGTTTTCAGATTTTCATTTTCTGTCATAATTATGATAGGCATACAGGGTTCAAAAGAAATACCCCCCCCCCTAAAATTACAAAACATTTCTTTGCATAACTTGACATATATTTTGTTGATTTGAAAAATTCAAAAAGTTGTGAATAGAGGAATCGATTTTCAACCCTCCCAAAGTTGTTTCGTCAAAAATTATCACATTTTCCAATAATCAGATGGGCATATTACTGCATGGGTTAAAAGTGCCCCAGCGGAAACGTATGCAGTAGTCAAAGGGAATCTTGACCCCTACATTAGACTGGCCCCCAGTCTCGGTTCGGTTCCATCTCTGGATAATGTAACAATAAATAATTACGTAATGCCTTATGAAAAAAAATGCCATCTCCCCCCTTATTTTCTTCAATGCCAAAAACCCATTCCTCTTCATCCACAAATCGACGCCACTAATTACACCCACCACAGTCAACCATGCAGCAATATAGAAATATACTCGTATTATAAGTGAACGCGAAAGTCCATTGAGCGCTGATTCCGAGACTGGTCCAATCTGTTAGAGATCTCACTTCCAAATATTCGTTCAACGAAGCACGGTGATTCCGATGTCAATTACGAAAGCCCCGCCCCAGTTTCAATTCAAATATGGTAGCACAAAGCTATGCCGCGGGATGTGACGCAAGATCGGATGGGACACTTGTCAACAACTGAGAGGTATTGAGCTCAAGTGGCACGCGTCTGATAGACCCATGGTACGCGCAATAATAAAAGGCAACCACTCGACTCGGACTTAGGCCTATTGTCCATATTGCGTATATTATCGCGTGCGGTTTGCAAATGTTTGCACATTATTTAGCTAGGGAAGCCTTTTCAAATATCCCCGCGCTGCCAAGCTGCGTTGATTGGTCGGATACAATATCGTTGTTTAGTCGCTTACACAAACGTTAATGTAGTGAAAACATGGACGTGGTATATAGAAAGATTGCGTGACTCCAAATCCGTAAAAGTGAACTCCCAGCATTTTGTGGGAACTGGAAGTCAAATTGCTTACAGACTGGGAGGGTCCATGTATTGGGTTGATTTTTAATGCTATGTAATCTACATTACCAGTCGTTCTCCATGGACCCGAGGGAGGGTCTACCCTACATTGGCTCATTGTGCAACGAAGATGAGCCAGAAGCACAGATTAAGACAATACCCAAGGTCTTCACCAAGATACAAAGACCATGTTCATGATAGTGCCATTTCGTTGGTGAAAATGCGTCTAATATTTACCTTGCTGGACAAAACCATAGGGTGAATCTTGACCCAATGAGTTCTTAGATGGCGTGAATCTTCAACCAAACAAAAAAACAAAAAAGCAAAAGTGTATCTTTCACTAATCTTTGCCCAAATGGATATATTATTATATGTTTATAAAACAGAACCAGTACTCAGAGATCAAGTGACTCTTGACCTAATAATTAGGCTAATTGCTTTCTTGTGGTGAATCTTGAACTGATATTTTTGGGTGAATCTTTGCCTGGAAAGAATTTTGAAGAGTGAATCAATGTGAAGGGCTTGAGGAGGGTAGGTTCAACTTCACTACCTATGATGCCTACATTAATGCAGCCGTCAAAGGGAGTCTTGAATGACCCCCTCAAGCCCTTCACATTGATTCACTCTTCAAAAATTATTTTAAGGCAAAGATTCACCTTCTGTGCAAAATATTAGTTCAAGATTCACCACAAGAAAATAAATATTAAGCCAAGATTCGCCTTCTCTGTGAGTGCTGGTTCTATGTCATGTCATGTATGTGAAAACATATAACACTCTACATGAGGGTAAAGATTTAATGGTCAAAGATTCACTTTTGTGATAATTTGTTTGGTTGAAGATTCACAGCATTTACAAACTCATTGGTTCAAGATTCACCCTTGGTTTTGTCCTTTTTTGTTAAGATTCCCTTTGATTCCTGCAAGTGGAAATGAACCTCTTCATCTGGTATACGCATGGTCATTGGTTGTTGCCATAATATTTCGGATCGACCAACCAGCACAATCCCATCTAGCTCTGACATGTCCATGCAGAGATGATCATTTGGAAATGTAAGATCATCAGACGAAATTTAATGCATTATTGTTTTAATTGATGACCACCGAATCAAGGACATCATTATTGTCTACAAAATTATCACAAATGATCATAAAATACAAAGATGATTCAGAATACCAGTTTGAGCACAATTAAATGTGAGTCTTTATATCATTTTTTAAATTATACTTTCAGAGGTCACTGTCGTGATATTGAAATACAGACATGCATGGTATAATATTTAATTGTTTTCATTCTTTTTCTGAGTCACACCATAAAAATAATAATTACTTCTGGTATTCTATTCGATGATATATTATCTTGATTATGAATTAATAAACTAGGTATAGCTATCAAGCTTGACATGCTCATACCAACCAAAAGGGCAAGTCCGCACGCCATATATACCCTTTTTGTCTATAGACCCCCCCCATTATTGTTTTTTTTTCGTCGGGGGGGTCTTTAAAATCTTGTGGTCAGTCATTCTTTAAATACTCGAGGCTCAACAACAAATGCATAGTAATTATAATTTTCACGTACCCCAAGACTATGAAGAAGAAAATCCATGTTATTATAATCTCTCTGAATTCTTAAGATTAAGGGGGTACTACACCCCTGGCCTATTTTTGCATTTATCTCAAAAATTATAGCGGATTGGTGACAATTAAGATATGTATATTATAGGGGCAAGGACTACAACTACTGCAGGGGTGTAGTACCTCCTTAATCCAATAAATTATAATTGAACTAATTACATATATCATTTTTAATCTAATAGATTGAAATTCAAATCCATTAGATTGAAATTTTTATCTTAATTGGGATTAGTCTTGGATTAGTGTCTATTTTAATTGAAGATTAATCCGATGTTAAGATTTAAAAAGTTAATCTGATGGATTTGAATTATTAAATAAACAGTAATTTAATTCAGATTAGTTATAGGCCCTATTTTAATCTATTAGATTAAGATTTTTTAATCTAAACTTGGATTTGTCCCTCATCGCATCGAATAGAATAACTTTTTAATTTTAGGAATTTAGGGTGTGAACTGTAAAGGCGATAATATAAATTTTTTTGATATCTGTTCTCACTTTCCGAATTAAAAACAAAACAAAAGCACTACGTACAGCATGTACAGTGCGTGCAGTCCTACATGTAAATGTTGGTTTTGTATCAAAAGACCTCAAAATTGCACTGTTGAGTGGTCCGTGACTGTTTTCTATACCTCACATTGAGGCTCATCGCCCAAACATTCGTATTTGAAGTTTTGAGTTAAATTGCTCCAGCAATACGTAATAGGAACAACAACTCAGCACTCGAAATTATAAATACCATACTTTCGGAATTTCAGTTTTGAGGTTTTAATATACCAACAAATTGCTTTTCATCATTCATGTTATAGCTGTTTGCCATTTGGTATTCTTGTTCCATAAATGCAAAAATCCTCATTTTAACCAATTTTAAATGACGTTCTGGTCCAGCAAATCTGATCGTGTGATTATAGACATTTTTGACTATAGACGAATCCAATTTCACGCATTCCTACACCTCAATGGCAGCCATTAGCTGGGTCCCCGTCGGCTCCATTTCACCTAAAATGTGAAATGATGCGGCCTTGGAGGGTATTATAAACTGCATTCTATCACCCGTGTTACACGTCAGACAAAAGAATGATGCCAGTTTACGACACAAAAGAATCTAATATCGATTTTTAAGCGGCTTTAATCCACCCAATCGGGCAGTCACAACACCTGTTAGGTGCTGCGGGGACCCAATAATGGTCGACCAAATCCTGACCATGACTTGGCTCGTTGGATTCGTCTATAGTTGGTTACAATTAAACAAAATTTCTATTTGACGCAAAACGAAATAACGCACAACAACAGTAAAATAAGAAAATAGTAAGGGACCGTTCACAAACATTTGTTAGGGGGCCTGATGCAAAAAAAAATTCATCGCGAAAATTTTTCGTCCCCACCCCCCTTTCAGATCTCGAAACTTTCAGCCCCCCTCCCCCTTTTTTTTTGACATGAACATTATGGGTCAACCCCATAAAAAAGCATAATTATAAACTCAATTTTCCCGGGAATATTTGTGGTAAATTTCTTCAGGGCCCCCCCTAGGAGAGTCAAAACTTTTAATGCCCCTCCCCATTTTGCATCAGCCCCCCCCCACAAGTGTTTGTGAACGGTCCCTAAAATACTCTTTATAAAAGCCGACACCCATTTCCACATTAAACATGTTAAACAATAAAACTGATCACCCTAACGGAAGACAATGACCTTTGTAACAAGAATGGTAATAATTATATCAAATGATTATCCTTCATGCTCATCTGTTTCCGGTTCATTTACCAATAAATAAATATGAACTTTGTCTTTCTGCTAACCAATAATTTCAAGTTCAAGTTATATATTCGTAATTATTACAACCGGTAGTACCAAACATGTGATAACCATTATCTAATAGAGTTGATTGTTTGCGCGCTGCTACAATGGCGACGCTACCAAAATTAACCCAATTTTTAAATTCTTTATTAAAAACATTAAAACATAATAAAGAATTAACAGCTGCCCGAAACTAGGCGTGATTGTACTCATTTGATTGCATTTTTTACATGAAGATTTCAAAATATTTTAAAATATAAATTTCTGAATTTTTTTAAAAATTTTGAAATTGTTGTACTAACCGACTTCATATATCGGAGTGGTAAGGATAAATGATCATATCATCATCGGTGAAGATGCTCAAAGCAGCGATGCATTGCTCCTACGTAGTATACTGCTGTTGATAATTTTACATGGTGATGATGTTTTAAGCATTCCTGGACAAATACTAGTCATGATTGTTCTCTTTTTGAACATTATTTGAAAATCATGTTGCAGAGGAACTTAACTTTAAAATTCGTCAAATTATAGAACTAAGTTTCTGATATAAACTGATGTCGATTCCTGGAGCTTCCTGTATGCCAGACATGGCAGAGCGAGAGTTTTAGTTATGTGATTTCATAAGAAAATGAGAAACTTAATTACAAACATGACAGAATAGATATTAATCAACCATCAGCTGATTATGGATATAGATGATCAAGGAGATATCGTTGTACAACTCAAACTACAGTTCTATATGTAAAAGCTTTTTATTGAACTTTGGATCAGAAAAAAGGTAAGACCGCTATCCAATGTCAATATTTATAATGTAGAAAAGCACTTTTCGAATATTTGCATTCATACGTCATTTCGATGTAAAACGGAATACATTACGCAATATGCTACTTTACATTTTTTACTTTACAACGAAGTTGAACATGTATTCCAAACTATATAAAAAAATGAATGTAATAAGAATATTTTAACAATATAAATAACAAAAAAGTCAAATTTTTAGACGTGTCATGGAGTTTAAAGATTTAAATAGATGTTGTAGTTGGTCGCAAAAATGGCGGAATGCACTGCAAAAACAAGTGTTTATATTTAAACACCATATTGTGTTTATTAGAGCAACACTTAATAAACACATAATTCATGTTATGGTCTAACACTTATGTTAATGGTTCTAACACTAATGTTCATAAATTAACACTTGGTGTTATATTACAAACACTAATGTTTGTAATATAACACCAAGTGTTAATTTATGAACATTAGTGTTAGACCATTAACATGAATTATGTGTTTATTAAGTGTTGCTCTAATAAACACAATATGGTGTTTAAATATAAACACTTGTTTTTGCAGTGTGTTCATTAGAAGCATACCAATATCTCTAACACCGACACTACAATTTTTTAACACTTCAACGCGTTTATTTCCGTACTTTAGGCCTACACGTAAAAGTATAGGAGTTATTGCTTACGATTAACGCTAGGCGTTTAAAGGATATTTTAATATAAACAATAATTAACACACCAACATGTTTATATTGTTGCTATAAACCATGCATGTATGGGGTGTTTTGAAATAATAAGGAAGATACAATTGTAGTGTTAATTTTAAGGAACGCCTCCTATACTTTTACTTAGTACGCGTTGAAGTGTTAGAAAAGTGTTATCCGGACATTTTTTACAGTGTACACACCAGTGTATTCCAGAGAAAATATAACACGTGCACCATGCACCACATAGGTTGATCCCATCATTTTATTGAATAGACTACATTACAGCATGGACGCTATAGTTCGAATCCTTTTTTTAATGATAAAGCCACGCAGAGCTTCTATATTGTAAACAGATAAAGATGCATGCATGTTGGTGTTCTCTTGTACAATTAGGCCTACTTATTCTTTATCTGGCGACATTTCATATTCATTTTTGGTATATTATAATAATATTGTATACGTATAACTCGTGGGTCAGATAATAAACAGTACCATGCATGATTTTTGCGCACCCTGTATATTCGCCTGATACTAAAATAAAACGCAACAGAATATGGTATTCTCATTATCAGAACTGCCAAACTAAATTGACGTCTCTCCGGCTAATCATTATACTGTATTATGGATATGTTATGTTTTGCCATAGTTCAATGTGGGATAATTTTACCATGTTTACGTCATTTAATTATTGTTACATAACATGTTGTTATATATTTTTACATAACTTTTTTTCTTGAAATTTAGTATTGCGCATATTGATCTTGCTAATCCCATGGCCAAATTTCGGGGGTCGTGTGTTTAAAGCCAGACACATTCACATATTTTGTAGGGGTGATAGGCCTACATTGCGGGATTTTCAGTACACAAAAAAATCACTGAAAATCCCACAATGTGTTAAACTTAGTTAAAAAGTTTCACACTTCCCTTAAATTTGAACATGTATTCATTAACACATGTTCGTTAAAATCATTCAAATTTGAACACGTTAAAATTTTATTGTGAAATAAGTGTTAAAGTGTAACATGAGTGTTAAAAAATTAACACGTTTGTGTTAAAATGTGTGTAAAAATTGTTAAGTGTTAAAGTGTAACATGAGTGTTAAAAAATTAACATGTTTGTGTTAAAATTTGTGTAAAAATTGTTAAGTGTTAAAGTAACGGAATAATGTGTCAATAATAATGACAACAAAATAATAATAATAATAATAATAATAATAATAATAATAATAATAATAATAATAATAATAATAATAATAATAATAACAATAAATAATAATAATAATAATAATAATAGCAAAACAATCAACAAAAATAACAATAATAATATAATGAAATTCTTATCAAGGTCCGTGCGTGTTTCCACACGGAAGGAAAAACAATGCAGTGATTTTTTTTTTTGCGACGTGTGTCACCGAATAGCCATATCATCGCATCATTAGTATCATCTTCATCACATATGACCTGAAAATATGTCCTAGTCTCATTAATCATTTGGCTAATTATTGCAATGTTCCTCTCAGCCTTTTTTTCTGGCCTATTTCAATATTTTGCAGGCATCAATGTTTGTTTAAAGATAGTGCATGCATGGGTCAGAAAACACCCGTAGACAAGGTAAAACACCACATTTTGATAGTCCTCATTCAAGTCGAATGTGCCACCAACCAATTGAGATTTCAGTGCTCTATCTGAAGAAAGCACAAAACTACATTTTTCTTACCCCCTTCAAGCCAACTTTGGATATAAGGTAAAAAAGTTTGATTCCTGTAGGCCTAGCGCATTTCGATTTTTGGAGCAATGGCACCGTATTTTCGTGGAGATAAAAAAATATCAAAAAACTTTTAAATAATAATACACATAGTAAACAAATAAAATGTGTAAACAATTAAGACACACACGTAAATAAACACAATTCAAATGTGTATTGAACTAAAATATTGTTCACATTTTTTTTTATCTAGGCCTATTTTGTTTTGGTTATCAGAATTTTGGAATCATTACGAACGGGAAACACTAAATGAGAAAAAATCGTTTAAAAAGATCACACTGAATGACATTTTGCCATGATACTGAATGTAGTCCTTCCAGAAGGACTCAACAGTTAGCACCAAAAATCACGCCGTTAGGCGGCGAGGATAGTCCGTCTGGTAGGACTAACTGAATGTAGTCCCATTGATCTCTATAATTGGAATACTGCATATCCCTGTTAAATCCAGGTACTATCCGTTCGTTCATTTTCCTATCTCTTTTTGCTTAGAGTAAAAACTAAAAACACACAATTTGTTTTATTCTTTTATGATATGATTAGAATGTAAACTTAAAATAACCATTTTATTAGTGTTTAAACTGCAAAAGAAAAGTAGTAGCAAGTCGATTTTTTTCTGATTAAATTCGGTTTGTCTTCTTTATCCTTTTCGCATATCTTTGTGACAAAAAACCGTAAATGGTTGTTTACTGTTTTTATTTTATTCAAATGTGAGAGAAAAGATAAAAATATACCATTTAGACTTCTGATTTTGAATTATGAAAGAAGGAAATAAATAGTTTTCCGTTTTCTGTAGGTCAAGTTATACGTAGGTCGAGTTATCTGATATGCCAGTATGCAGTGAAATGTTTGCAGACACAATTACGTTAATTATTCATCACTATACATTAAAATATCAAATTTGCATATCAAAACGGCAAAGGGAAAACAACCCTTTTCCGTTTTCCTATTTTGAATTTATAAAAATAAGAAAACGGAAAATGACCTATTTTCTTTTTTCCTAATTCAAAATCAGAAATCTAAACGGTATATTTCTGGGTTTGTTTTTCACTTACATTTTAAGAAAATAAAACACAGTAACCAGTCGTTTATCGTTTTTCGACACAAGAATGTGTGAAAAGGAAAAGGAAAAGCGTAATTGAAACTGAAAAAGTCGACTTATTACAGTTTTTCGTTTGCAATTTATACCAAAATAAAATTCAAGAAAAGGTTAATTTAAGTTTACATTCTAGGCATATGAATAAAAGAATAAAACAAATTGAGTCTTTTTAGTCTTTACTGTAAATAAAAAACAGATAGGAAAACGAACGAACGGTTAGTACCTGGATTTTGTTAGGTGCTTTTTTAATTTTTCTTCACCAGAATACCTAAACGGAAAATGGTAAGTCGAAAAAAATGAAAACAGCGCAGAAATGCACTAATGAAACATGTTAATCATATAATGGGATTAACAAACAATGAAAGTACAAGTATCAAGTTCATAAAGCCAAAATGTTACCAAATTTAATAATGCCAATGTGACAGTATACTTCATCATTATAGCGACATATACATGTGTAATGTCAAACCAAATGACACAAAGGAGTTAATTGTCAACGTACTGTGAACTTCACGCTCTATTGCTTTTTAACCATTTATGTGAGTAAATGCAGTGCAGTGAATCTACAGGGAAAATATTAATATTGAATTTCAAAATAAAATGTTACACGTGTAATACTGGTACATAAAAAGGATATTTTGGAGAATAATTATATGTAAAATCATACTAAAATGTATTAAAACTAGTGGCAAATGGTGGTCATAGACCACAAACCTAGCCGGGGCGTGTTGGTATTTTGGAGCTATACGCCCCAATGTCAGGGATTACTTCCGCAAGGTACAACCCGGTCGGAGTAACTTTAATTATTTGACCTGACCTTTGACCACGGTTGTTTGATGGGATCATTTATTAGTTTTTTAAACAAAACGTCATGTATAACCAAATTTAAGGCATAAACAGCTAAAAGTGATATCATACAGATGCTTTTGAGCCATTCCCAACTTTAATTTCCCCTCTTTTGGCAGTATTAATCTCCTAACCCTTGCAAAATATAAAGAAATATGATTTAGGATAAATAGCGCCATCTATAGTTTGCATTTACTTAATAATGAAGCCAATTCTATATATACATCAAACAACCGTGTGACTTTGGATGACCATTATGGTCTCATACTCCCCAAGCGTCAGGGATCGTTGTCTGCAAGTTACGGCCCAGTTGGAGCAACTTTAAATTTCTCCTGACCTTTGACCTTGGATGATCTTTACAGTTTTATACTCCCCAAGTGTCAGGGAACCTTGTCTGGGAGTTACAGCCTGGTTGGAGCAACTTTAAATTTGTTCTGACCTTTGACCTCTGATGACATTTGCGGTTCCATACTCACCAAGGGTCAGGGATCATTTTCCACCAGTTAGTCCAATCGGAACAATTTTAAATTTGAACTCCAATGACCTTTGCGGTTTCATACTCCCGAAGTGCCAGGATTGTTTTCCCCAAATTACAGCACAGTTGAAGTAACTTACAATTTGACCTGACCTTTGACCTTGAATGACCTTTGCGGTTTCATATTTCCCAAGTGTCAAGGATCATTTTCACTGAGTTACAGCCCAATCGGAGAAACTTTGAATTTGACCTGACCTTTGACATCAGATGACCTTTGCAGTTTCATACTCCCCATATGTCAGGGATCATTTTCCACAAGTTACAGCCCAGTCCGAGCAACTTTAAATTTGACCTGACCTTCGACCTCGGATGACCTTTATGGTTTAATACTCCCTAAGTGTCAGGGATCATTGTCTGCAAGTTACAATCTGGTTGGAGCAACTTTAAATTTGTTCTGACCTTTGACCTCTGATGACCTTTTGATTCCACCAGGGATGTTGGCCAGTATTTGAAAAGAAGAAGACATAGAGAGATACATGCGCTATCTCAAAACAAAGAATGCGTTGACACTATTAAAAATACATTAGCACTATTAATGACCACTACACTAGAAGTTTGCAAAATTTGATGTTAATTTGATCTCATGAAAAATCTAACTACTTCCAGTATATAATTGGACATAGTGTTCAAATGAAAAGTAATAAAAACAAAATAACATTACAGACTGACTTCGATTATTTTAACAAAACTAAAGAAACTGTAATATGGTTTTGATTTAGAATTTGGTTTATTGAAACTCAAGATTATGTTTCAAAGAAACAAGGAAACAAGTGTATAATTGCAAACAAGAAATCAACTATGAATGAAACTATAAGCAACATTTAGGCTACCAATATTGCCTACACAAATAAACTGGAAAATTAAAGAATATACATGTGAAATATGTGAAATTCAAGTTATACTCAAAATTGAGTATTTGATTGAAACGTATATGCTTATTTCATTGTAAGACAGAATAGCTTATGGGTGAAGAAAGTAATTCTGAAACCATGTCGCTTTACGTATATAAAGGCATGAGATGACATGCATAAAAACAGAGACAATTATGTATCTGATTTGAACGAGATACCTTTACTTTAAGCTCCAGTTACTCTCTAAATGTACACCGAGTGGAAAGAGTGGAAAATGAGTGAAATGGAGGACAACCCCTTGAGTGGAAAAATTCACTCTAAAAGGATTGAAAAAGTAGTCTATAATATGCTCTCAAAATTGTGAATATTGCCTAAAGAAAATGTACTTTATTTAATTTTAGAGTGTTTTCCACTCACATGCTCGAAATGGGTTGTCCTTCATTTAACTCCTTGAAAGAGTGGAAATTCACTCTTTTTTACATTTAGAGAGTAAGAACTGCTGACTTTAATACCATTACCTGAACTATTATGTGTATGCTGCTTTTAAAATATGACTGCTTAATTACTTCATGTCCTCGGAATCTCAGCAAGCAGAACCAGAGCACAACATTCCAGTGATATTCCATACTATATCTTACACTCAAGTCGAAAATCCTGCCATACAATAACTGTTACAATCACTTTGTACACCAAGGGCAAAGGTTACTATGAACATTTCTTCGTTGTTAGGGCAACACAGATGAATTATAACTTTTCCAATATATAATAATTGTGTTTGAAATGAGAGCTGACTATCACTACACTTCACCAGGGACCATATCCAACTTCCTTAAAGATTTCAGTGAGAACTACAGCTGAAGCTGATTTGTAAATTTTAGGAAGAAGATGCTGAACATTGCTTCCAGCACCCTAAGTTCCAGGGTAGAAGAACTTTCATCTTTTCCAGAACTTTGTACCAGTGGAAAATGATGAGTTGAACAAAAACAAGACAACTCTGAAGGTCCGTTCATACTACCACCGCATTTGCACTAACTAGTATATTGATATGTTCATCAATAATATATTGACATTGATATAATGTTATTATGCATGTTTAATCTTTTAAAGAATTGAGATCTATACTATGTCACAGACATGCCTTATGGAAACAATGTTCCATTCTTACAGGAGGGGGCATGTGAAGTGTCATGTTTCATTTCCCCCGAGTTACAGCCCCATTGGAGCAACCTTGAATTTGACCTGACCTTTTACCTCAGATGACCTTCATGGCTTCATACTACCCAGCAGGATCATCACCCCCTCCACCACCACCACCACCACACCACCACCATCACCACCACCACCAATAAGGACTTTATTTTTCCGTATTCATATTATAATGGGAAACAGATCATTATATCTTTTTGGCCAAAGAAACATATAAATATATCCATGTGGCCAAAAAATGTACTACCCGTGTTTCCAGAAATGAATTATTACCCACTCGCCAACACCCAATCCAATCATGTTCAGACAGGATAGAATCCTTGAGAATTGTGATTCCTTATTCCTATGTCCACACTACTACATGTAGAAATCCTCAAATTTTGCCCCAGTCCGCTTTGGAATTGCAAAGGGAAGCTAAATATGTCCAGACATGCACAAACTCAACATTCATCACAAGTTTACCCCAACTGGGCACTCTACTCGAGGTAAATAGGCCTGCCCATTTGCTCGAGTTGAATACTATACCCCATGTCTGAACACACCTTAAATTGCACTTTGTGGCTGTGATTACCCAAGTATACAGGTGTCAGGGATGATCTCCAGCAATAGCCAGCGGTGCTTCATATCTACAAGGTGTCCTGAGGTGTCTAAATGTTAGCAAAAATGGCTTAATTACTTCAATTATGCACTTTAACGAGTGGCTATTAAAATCAATTAACATTGCTCCCCAAACACTGGTCAATGGGCCATGCATCAGTGCAAATGGCATCAACGTACTATGCTGCATGTAGCAGATATAAATTGTTGAAGCTTTTTTAGACTTGTACCGGAAATGACCCCTTAATGAACTTTAACCCCAATTCTGTGTGCAACCTTTAGACACTGGGTATAGCCGATGCTATATGTGGAAGTAATATATTGTACTATGTAATTTGTGGCACAAGAAGCATTTTACAGGTATTTTGTTTTATACCGGTAACGCCCCCTTAATGACCTTTGACCCCAATTTTGTGTGCAACCTATAAACAGTGGATATAGCAGATGATTATGTGCAAGTGACGTCATTGTAGGATGTTGCATGTAGGAGGAAAAGCACTTTTAGCTCAAATCACATTTATGGCCTATTTGACCCCTCTGTAACCTTTAACCCATTCAAAGTCACGTGACATGTATGGTCGTGGTCAATGATGGTTGTGACCAAGTTAGGTCAAAATCGGTCGAAGCATGTCTGAGCTGGAGCAAAAAATGTGTATTTTGTTGCCAGAATTTGGTGACCGATTAGGAAAACAAACCCTAGCCGGGAGAGACCCGGCTAGGTAAGAACAAGTTACAGCCCAGTCCGAGCAACTTTAAATTTGACCTAACCTTCGACCTCGGATGACCTTTATGGTTTAATACTCCCCAAGTGTCAGGGATCATTGTCTGCAAGTTACAATCTGGTTGGAGCAACTTTAAATTTGTTCTGACCTTTGACCTCTGATGACCTTTTGATTCCACCAGGATGTTGGCCAGTATTTGAAAAGAAGAAGACATAGAGAGATACATGCGCTATCTCAAAACAAAGAATGCGTTGACACTATTAAAAATACATTAGCACTATTAATGACCACTACACTAGAAGTTTGCAAAATTTGATGTTAATTTGATCTCATGAAAAATCTAACTACTTCCAGTATATAATTGGACATAGTGTTCAAATGAAAAGTAATAAAAACAAAATAACATTACAGACTGACTTCGATTATTTTAACAAAACTAAAGAAACTGTAATATGGTTTTGATTTAGAATTTGGTTTATTGAAACTCAAGATTATGTTTCAAAGAAACAAGGAAATAAGTGTATAATTGCAAACAAGAAATCAACTATGAATGAAACTATAAGCAACATTTAGGCTACCAATATTGCCTATACAAATAAACTGGAAAATTAAAGAATATACATGTGAAATTCAAGTTATGTTACTCAAAATTGAGTATTTGATTGAAACGTATATATGCTTATTTCATTGTAAGACAGAATAGCTTATGGGTGAAGAAAGTAATTCTGAAACCATGTCGCTTTACGTATATAAAGGCATGAGATGACATGCATAAAAACAGAGACAATTATGTATCTGATTTGAACGAGATACCTTTACTTTAAGCTCCAGTTACTCTCTAAATGTACACCGAGTGGAAAGAGTGGAAAATGAGTGAAATGGAGGACAACCCCTTGAGTGGAAAAATTCACTCTAAAAGGATTGAAAAAGTAGTCTATAATATGCTCTCAAAATTGTGAATATTGCCTAAAGAAAATGTACTTTATTTAATTTTAGAGTGTTTTCCACTCACATGCTCGAAATGGGTTGTCCTTCATTCAACTCCTTGAAAGAGTGGAAATTCACTCTTTTTTACATTTAGAGAGTAAGAACTGCTGACTTTAATACCATTACCTGAACTATTATGTGTATGCTGCTTTTAAAATACATTGTATGACTGCTTAATTACTTCATGTCCTCGGAATCTCAGCAAGCTCGCAAGCAAAACCAAAGCACAACATGAACTATATATTCCAGTGATATTCCATACTATATCTTACACTCAAGTCGAAAATCCTGCCATACAATAACTGTTACAATCACTTTGTACACCAAGGGCAAAGGTTACTATGAAAATTTCTTTGTTGTTAGGGCAACACAGATGAATTATAACTTTTCCAATATATAATAATTGTGTTTGAAATAAGAGCTGACTATCACTACACTTCACCAGGGACCATATCCAACTTCCTTAAAGATTTCAGTGAGAACTACAGCTGAAGCTGATTTGTAAATTTTAGGAAGAAGATGCTGAACATTGCTTCCAGCACCCTAAGTTCCAGGGTAGAAGAACTTTCATCTTTTCCAGAACTTTGTACCAGTGGAAAATGATGAGTTGAACAAAAACAAGACAACTCTAAAGGTCCGTTCATACTACCACCGCATTTGCACTTACTAGTATATTGATATGTTCATCAATAATATATTGACATTGATATAATGTTATTATGCATGTTTAATCTTTCAAAGAATTGAGATCTATACTATGTCACAGACATGCCTTATGGAAACAATGTTCCATTCTTACAGGAGGGACATGTTTCATTTCCCCAGTTACAGCCCCATTGGAGCAACCTTGAATTTGACCTTTTACCTCAGATGACCTTCATGGCTTCATACTACCCAGCGGGATCATCACTCCCTCCACCACCACACCACCACCATCACCACCACCACCACCAGTTAAGGACTTTATTTTTCCGTATTCATATTATAATGGGAAACAGATCATTATATCTTTTTGGCCAAAGAAACATATAAATATATCGATGTGGCCAAAAAATGTACTACCTGTGTTTCCAGAAATGAATTATTACCCACTCGCCGACACCCAATCCAATCATGTTCAGACAGGATAGAATCCTTGAGAATTGTGATTCCTTATTCCTATGTCCACACTACTACATGTAGAAATCCTCAAATTTTGCCCCAGTCAGCTTTGGAATTGCAAAGGGAAGCTAAATATGTCCAGACATGCACAAACTCAACATTCATCACAAGTTTACCCCAACTGGGCACTCTACTCAAGGTAAATAGGCCTGCCCATTTGCTCGAGTTGAATACTATACCCCATGTCTGAACACACCTTAAATTGCACTTTGTGGCTGTGATTACCCAAGTATACAGGTGTCAGGGATGATCTCCAGCAATAGCCAGCGGTGCTTCATATCTACAAGGTGTCCTGAGGTGTCTAAATGTTAGCAAAAATGACTTAATTACTTCAAATATGCACTTTAACGAGTGGCTATTAAAAAAATTAACATTTCTCCCCAAACACTGGTCAATGGGCCATGCATCAGTGCAAATGGCATCAACGTACTATGCTGCATGTAGCAGATATAAATTTTTGAAGCTTTTTAGACTTGTACCGAAATGACCCCTTAATGAACTTTAACCCCAATTCTGTGTGCAACCTTTAGACACTGGGTATAGCTGATGCTATATGTGGAAGTAATATATTGTACTATGTAATTTGTGGCACAAGAAGCATTTTACAGGTATTTTGTTTTATACCGGTAACACCCCCTTAATGACCTTTGACCCCAATTTTGTGTGCAACCTATAAACAGTGGATATAGCAGATGCTTATGTGCAAGTGACATCATTGTAGGATGTTGCATGTAGGAGGAAAAGCACTTTTAGCTCAAATCACATTTATGGCCTATTTGACCCCTCTGTAACCTTTAACCCATTCAAAGTCACGTGACATGTATGGTCGTGGTCAATGATGGTTGTGACCAAGTTAGGTCAAAATCAGTCGAAGCATGTCTGAGCTGGAGCAAAAAATGTGTATTTTGTTGCCAGAATTTGGTGACCGATTAGGAAAACAAACCCTAGCCGGGAGAGACCCGGCTAGGTAATGAGTAGGGGCCTACAAGCAGGCCTAGTAGGCTACTGAATGACTTGTTTTTGAGATATATATCAGATATTGTGCAGGCGGCGGATGACATGATCGAGCCGGCAACTTGTGAAACCGCCCGGCCGTATGGCATTTTCCAATATAGTCAGTTAGTTTCGTGGGGTTCATTATCGAACCCCAACGGTTTTAGCTTGTATTTATATTATTTATCAACATAGGCCTATTTGTTTGTGATATTTCAAGCGTTTTAAAATTTCAAAATAATCCCATTCAATTACACGGTTGACGATGAAAATTTACTGAATTTAGAGAATGCAATGCGGCCACCACCTGATATTGTGAGCAATTGTGAAAGATACTATAATAAAAATTCCTTTAAAAAAGAAATGTGCGTACCAAAGGAAATAGTCGATGATGTATGGTATTACCAATGTGATAAGTATTGGGAGCACGTGGAAAGAATGACAATGTTGGAATAATTATGTATGATTACATTGAAACGACTTAATTGAAACATAGGGGCCTACAGAAGATAGCAATTGTGAAAGATACTATAAAAACACGGTGTTATTTTGTAATTTTAATTTATAGATGTGGTCGAAATGGAGTAATGTAGTAATGTTTATTTTATTTCATATCGCAGCCCTAAGGCTGAATTACATGGAAACTTACAATTTTAAAACACATAAAAAATATATGATATTATATACAACAATCAAAATTACTATATTGCACTTGACACATTTCAAAACACAATTTATCACACACAGCAATAAATAAGTCATGCAAATAAAAATTACAAAAGGGGTAAAATTTTCGAAACTAGAAAGTGTCATTTGGGATCGTAGGAAATTTTGAAATGAAATACAAACATGACAAAGGAAATCGTATTTTTGGGGTTGGGTTTCATGCGAGGGGAGCGAAGGTATGGGAGGGGCGAGGGGGTGCATAGTCGAACCTCTAAATTCACATTTACTATTTTGACTGTTGGCTAATTACTTGTATGTGCATATAGCGTGATATGCTTCTTAACGCACTGTTGCCTCAAATTCATTTATCATTAAGTGAAATACAAGTTTTCACAAACAACGATTTTTAACAAAGACAAAATTACTTTTGTGTTTACTTCTAATTCAACAGCATTTTTCCACGTCAAATACGGTAAGTAGTGCGTGTCAATATTTAATATTTTTGTTGTAAATAATTGTTATGATTGTTCATTACAAGTGACATTTGTAACTATTAAACTTTCTTCCTTAAAAGGATTCCCAGTTTGGACCAATATCGAGATGTTATAAAAAATGATGCACAATAATACATTATTTGTGTATCTCCGCCACTTATTTTTTTTGAGAATTTTTTTATCACTTATTTTTAATGTCTATAATATGACTGCATGATATGATACAAAAACAATAATAATTGACAAAGACAATTTTCCCTCTGTTGTACGAAAGGTCAAAATTCATGATGGTCGGCTTTTCCTCCCAGCTACATACACAAATATCATTAGATTTATAAAGTTTATTTCGAGGACTGTTAAATGTCTTTTTAATAATTTGCCATAAATTTGTATATTAAATATTGCGATTTTTTTTTTAACAAATCAAAATTATTTGATACCAGCAGGACATTCCTCGTATCCAGAATGCAATTTGGTGTGCCTAATGTGCTCTCAGGTCCCACACTAAAAATAATGTGCAAAGGTGGGTGACCAATTATGACGACAACAAAATTTGCATGAGCCTACTCCCATCCTAAAATTGAGCCGCCATCAGTATTTATACTAGGTTGATAAACAAAATACATGTACTTTGTACATGAATCTCAAACATCATGCAGGCTCTGAGTTATGGTTTTATTTATTTTAAAAAGGAAATTGCAACTGTGTGCCGTGTTTTGAATGGATATACTATACATTTTGCATATACAACAAAACACAATGCTTAAGGGGGTACTACACCCCTCGATAAATTTATGTCTATTTATGCATTTTTCTCAGAAAGTAATAACACAGTGGGAACAAAAGTTATGTATATTATAGGGGCAAGGAGTCCAATTACTATACACTGGAATTTCAGTGACCCCAGACAAGCGGTTTGTTATTTATGATAAGAAAAGAGGTACCGTTAGAATGTACCTCATTTCCTATCATATATACTAAACTGCTTGTCTTGAATCGCTGAAATTTCAGTGTAGTAATTGGATGTCCTTGCCCCAATAATATACGTAACTTTTGTTACCAGTGTGTTATTATTTTTTGAGAAAAATGCAAAAATAGTGACAAATTTAACACAGGGGTGTAGTGCCCCCTTAAGGTTGGGCCTAATATGTAGACCCAAAGATGACAATCATGACATTCTCTTTGATTCTTATCAAAATCAAAGTGCAACCAAAGGTTGGCACTTCTTCCAAACCGACAAAACCGCCATATCGTTTTACTGTGATTTCGTTCAAATACCACTAATTAGTAATAACAACCCACTGTTTTGGTCCAATTGTCATTTGGTCCAAACCCACTTGGTCCATAACCATTTCGTCCAGTGCCCATTTCGTCCAATTGCAATTTGGAGTTGGACCAATTTTTGATCTATTAATCCATAGCTATTTCGTCCAATTGTCATTTTTACCACTACGTGTGTGATGCTATTGAAAAATCTGCCAAAAATTTGATGATTTTTTTTGCAAACACATTTTGACAAATGTTCTGAATTGCTTTTAAAAAACCGGCTGATTTTACATGATAAAAAGAAAATCTCTCAAAACGCAAAATCTGGGTCGGCCATTTATGAACATTAGTGTTAGACCATTAACATGAATTATGTGTTTATTAAGTGTTGCTCTAATAAACACAATATGGTGTTTAAATATAAACACTTGTTTTTGCAGTGTAGACAGTGATTTGGCCATCTAATTAACGACCAAATCCAATGTTTGCATGGCAACCGTTCCAGTATTCATAAAAAAAACCAATAATATTATTGACTGACAAGAAGAAGTATAGACAAACCTCAGCGTTGACATTGATGTCCAATTTGACAAATTGGTGTGATTAACATTGCATTTAAGGTTGGGGCGGGGCGGTTGTACAATAAAGGGAACATCGCTTTTGGGCATACACAAAATCGGTTTTGAATTAACCTCGGATTGTAAGTGCAGATGACGAGGTTACCATAGTTACATGAGAAAAGAAGAGATTTTGTGAACACATTTAAAACATTTACAAAGAATTTTCAGTATAGACCTATAGGTACCATTATATGCCTATAGTTGTAATTATGTATAGGCCTATTCAAGAGAATTCAAAATCTAATTGTTTGACAGAATCGAATCGATTTAATTTGGTCAATTCCCCTAATTATGATGGAATATACGGAAGAGATACAAAATGTGGGTTTAAAAAAATCACTGAACAGTATCGGCACGGGTATGACGGGTCATGCGATAATAGGGTTGGCAAAATCTCCAGCAGATGTTCTCTTTGTGTTGTGATGAACTTGACAGTTATGAGTTTTGTGGGAAAAGTCAGATTTTCTCTTTCAAATAATCCTATTTCCACATTATTTACTCTGTACGATGTGTAAAATGAATGACAGTGAACAAAGGGAAAAATAAAGGCCTGTGCGATCGGAAGCTATCAGCTAGTTGAAGAGCACGTTTCGAAAGTGATTTTATTGTAAACTAGAGCGATAACCGCACCATAGCTGAACCATGTGGCTTCGGCAGTACATTGTGGTAGGCCTATACCACTGTCACCCGGAGTGTTTAAAACATGTTGAGAATGTCATAAGGATCATTGCATTTAAATTTCAGCTCAATTGAAGCATTTTGAAAACTTGACCTTTGACTCTTTTATTGCCCCTTAATGACCTTAAATGAATTTTAAAATATATTTTAAATGTTTAGAATGTCATAAGGATTATTGCATATAAATTTCAGCTCAATTGGATCATTTTGAAAAACTTGACCTTTGACCCCTTTATGACCCCTTAATGACCTTAAATGAATTTCAAAATGTTTTTTAAATGTTTAGAATGTCATAAGGATCATTGCATTTAAATTTCAGCTCAATTGCAGCATTTTAAAAAATTGACCTTTGACCCCTTTATGACCCCTTAATGACCATAAATAAATTCTTAAATGTTTTAAACATGTTTAGAATGTCATAAGGATCATTGCATTCAAATTTAAGCTCAATCGGAGCATTTTCGGTTGAAATGACCTTTTTTGACCCCTGTGACCCCTGGATGACCTCTGACGTTTGGAAATATTTTTATTATATTCTTTATGTTTTCCTCTTTCATATGACACCACTCATGGGGTCATACCTTCGTGGCATTTAGAGATATGTCTATTTCAGACCAAATGGTTAGTTAGGAACATAGGGACCTAGGAACCTAGTAACATAGACTAATAAAGGCTGATACCATTTCATGGTTCAGCAAAAATATGACATGATTTTTGCCGAAACTAATGCCGTGAAATTCATTAAGAAACTGAACAAACATATTTTGGTTCAACATGTTCAATCATAGCAATGAAAGTCTGCCAAAATCAGCTGTTTTATAGTGGTTAAAAAGAGCTCGTGCGTGGTGCATCTCTGCACTACATGTACAGAAAATTCAGTATGAACTCTGCACTGCCGCATATACGAGATTTAGTATTCACATACCCAACATTGATATGATGTGAAGCAGCCTGTGTTCCCCTTCCCTCCCAACCTCCCCCACCCTCATGCCAGAGGACTGGAGGAACTGATTAAAAAAGTGTCTGTATCAACAATATATGAGAATATGTCGATTGCCGATACTTTCCTTTGATTTTGGGCACATTGGAAAATGATAGGAAAATTCAATGATAACTATAGCTGAAGGTGTTTCTACTATAGTCTAAAGGGTGCAGATGCATGTTTCTCCACAGTTAGGCGACCCATATTATTCCGGCATTCAGAAACATGGTACATGCCTAGGTAGACATTTCTTATAAACCATGTGCAATTTTCCCCCGATGCCCATATCAACAAACAAGGAATCAAGTGATGCTTCTTGTATAAATTCGGGTTTCCAGCTGATTTCAAAATTTGTCAATATTTGTGAACATTTTCTCGAAAATTGTCTGTCCATTGCTATCGCTCTGTCTGCTAGATAAAATTTGGGCATGCCTTTATCACCGGGTTTATCAGCAGTTTCCGGTCAATCTAATCACATTTCCCCTAACATTTATATCTACGGTGTATAATTTGTCGATCTATTTTCATATCATGACATAATTATTACAATAAATATTTAAAGATCAAACACTTTAAAGATATCATTTAATTTTGCACGTGATCAATGTTTGTACCGGTGAAATAATCTCATACAGTAGTTTTACCTAGACTAATTCACATAATAGGTCTACGCCCTCAAAATGAAAACCAACTTAGGATATCTGAGTAAGAGATTGACGCGTGCGCATGATAATGGGACTTCCGCTGTAAATTGGTGAATGACTTTCGTAGTCTCAGTTAACATATTCACGAGGGTACGATGCCTACCTTACGCATTAACCAGAGGATGATTTAAGGAAGCCCCATCATGCACTGTAAAAGTGTTATCACTAGAGTTTCAACTGCCACTTTACTTTTCAAATCCCATTGAACTCTGTGCAAAAGATGTTGTTTTAGAATTGCCCGTGTGTCATTATTTCTTGGTCGATTTCAGATCTAAAGTGATGTATGCATGAAGGATAATTCACACCTCCTGTATATAACATAAAATGTGAAATCGACCAGCCTCTAGAAGGTGTTTTTACTGTAAATATATCTGTCCAAATTCAAATTTAACCATGCACGTGTGTATGCAGTGGGCGGGCAGTGGTGTCGTGTTCACTCACACAGCTGTGCTAACCGCAAGACTTGCTGGGAAGTGCTTAAATCATCCTCTGCGCATTAACTGAAGTCTGCACGTGAGACTACAATTTGAGATGTTCTGCAGACAGTCTCTGTTCAATTTGAGTTTAGTAAAGGTAGTCTGTCTTATCAGAGAGTGGGTTTATTATCGCTGCTGGGTGAGGGACCAGTCATGCCAGTGCCCACTTAATCATGTTAATATAAGAAAGGACAACTTCCTTTTCTGACGACCATTGTGATAAAGAAGTGTCAACTTTTGCACCCTGAAGTTTTTGTTCCTTGATAAACCAACATGACCAAATGGAATACCAGTAGGTTTTATACTATACCGCCAGCTCAATTCGACCGAGAAGATGTTTTCTGGCTGAGGTAAAACCTTTATAAGAATACCTTTTACTCATTGACCGCAGTATGAACTTGGATTGGTGCCTGCTTCGACTTTGGAAATGGAATTATCATTTATACTTAAAATGTCTTGGAATCCATGGATCATATCGTAACAGTCAGCAGATAGCTCTTTATGGATGATTATTTACACAATTTCTGGATATAATATATACGATATCTTCATTTTTGCCTGGAACGACTGATAGTGGAAATTATACTTAATTGATTCACGCTACCAAAACGACAGTTCATGTTTTGATTTGTAAGAGTAGTGTGATTGGACTTATTGCCATACATGTAAGTAAACATTTATCATTATTTTCGAATTGCAAGCTATTGCAGGGGTATTGATTGATTCGTCTTATAAATTTTAAGAGGGGTTGGAAATGCACCACGATTATGAGGGGGGAGGTCCATGGGTTAGAGTCCCGGGGTTAGAGTGTCACTCACTGTCAAAAAATGGTCAGACTTCGACTCGAGCAAAATGGATGCGATATATTTTTCCTTCAGACGTTGGGTATCGAATTTTAAATTTTTAACAGATTTTCTAGAATCTGTCGGAAACTTGATACCAAAGGTAGCACCATACGATATCCAATCCTGTCATTAAATGTCATAAATGATAAAATAGAATGAACGAACCACTATTTATTAACCTCTCAATAAAGCTTCATCAAGTTCATGGCTTGTTAAATGTCATTTCCAATTAATTTGAAGATGATGTTTGATGATGAAGTGTATGATTCTATACAATGAATAAACAGTGGCGGCGGCGGCACGGGGAGAGGGGGCAAATGCCCCCAGTCAGAACTCTTTGCCCACTGTTCCCCCCCACACGTGTACACACGTAAAAACCCAAAATTACGAAAACCTCCACTTTTTGCGAAAAATTTGTTGATTTTTGCCCCCCCCCCCTGAAATTCACTTTTCCTCTCCAATGCCCCCTCCCCGAAAAAACATTTCTTGGCGCCGCCACTGTGTATAAATCATGAATACATGGTATATGGAAAAACTACACAACATGTCCATTTTTATGTGTGGAAAAAAATCTATCGTGGGATTTTGGTGCCAGTTTTTTATGGGTTTTAAAACCAGACAACAAGACAGTTTCTGTACCAGAGGTTTTACTTCAAGGATCTATAGCTAAACACATTCCCCTAAGGTAATTTCCATAAAACCACACACACATTAATACTACATCATGTTAATGACGTCACAGACCCCCAGGGTCTAAATGATCATATCATAATTAATATGGAATTTGTTTGATCATGGACTGTAGGTTTTATATTGTAGGCTAATACGCCTACGATAGCCATCAGGGGGAATAAAAAGGCATTTTTTTCTGAGATTTAATTTTAATAAACTTTATTTATCACTATAGCATGGTGTCAAAATTTAGCAAATTGGGGAAAAATACGGTGTTGAAAATATACCTAAAGTAGCCTAGACCTATCACTGCTATCATGCTATGGTGCAATCATTCAAGCGCATGATGTTTTAAAGGGCCCTGTTAAACATGTTTTAAGGCCGCCAGCTGATAAGTTTTATAATTTGGTATAGGGGTAGTTTTTATAGGAAATTTAGGAATATTGTCCAAACATTGTGCTTATTTATAGGCCTATGGTTTATCAATGAGTTTGAACTTTTTTTTGAAAATTTTATAATGGTATAGCAATGGGAGAAACATCTTTATTATTTCTTGCTCAACGATACATGTACTAGAGTAAAAGTTCAAGGCTTAAATTTGACAGAGCATTTACTCACACATAACCATGTGGTAAGACCTCACCCATTAGGATGACAGGAATATAAAGTTACGCCTCCGGTCTCTATCTCAAAACATTGATGAAACATATTGACATTTCAGCAGAGCAAAAAAAAAAAGCATGAAATAGTATCTCGTATATTTTTAACCTCTGTTTTTAACCCAAACGGTTTTGATTTTGACCTTTTCCCAGGGATGCTAAATTAGGTGAATTATGTTATCCATTAAATGTTTTTGGTCTGAGCTTTCTACAGACCACAAAATTGTATCAAATTGTTAGGATCAAAAGTAAAAGTTTGCTAATTTTTGGTAAACTTTTTTATAGCGCGTTTGTTTGGTTGTTTATTGTTATAATATTTGTGACTGAAAATATCAAATCATTGAAGAAATTATCATTGATTTACCATTGCATTGTATCGTGCAAATTTTCATCACATGTTAAAGTAGTATTTTGTGATTCTAGCATCCTCTTTTAGTCTTTTTATGACATTTTTCAGTTGATATCCACGAAAAAAACCAAATTTCCAAAGTTTCAGTTGATTCAGATTTTGCATTTGCAAGTTACGCATGATTAATATGTGTACTGCTCCACAGGCCACTGTGTTATAATTTCGTTCATGGTACATACAAATTTGACAATAAAAAGGAAATAATCTGCAAGAAATGTTTTGTACATAAACAATATGTAGCCAGAAGTTTCCAGTCGTATAAAAATCTCAACTTTTTGCGAAAAGTGGGAGATGAGGCTGCCCCATTTAATAACATGCACTTAGGCCTATTTAAAAAAAAATTTGTTTTCGAGTTTTACATGAATGATATTCCAAATTGCGGTTTGTTAACCTTTCATCAGTGTTATTTTCGCGGTTTCTTTGTTTGCAAATGCATACTGTCGATGTTAAGAACATTAATAAATTTCAACTTGGTGGACTTGCTTTTGTATCAATTACAAACTCCTTTTTTGTTTGTTTTAGTTTTACCAGGTTTTTTCCATTATTTCATTAGCTGTTTATGATAACTTGAAAATATCTTTTTACATCGAATCGGAATTACACAAATTACGGATCGAATTACGTAGGCTTATACTTTAATCAATCATATGATTAAATTTAACACACAAAGTATATTGCGTTCCTGATAAATAAAATCTTTAAAAAAATTATACCGAATTTAATTTAGAAATTGGTAGGCATACACTGCAAAAATGGTTGGGTCAGGTATGATCAATTGCCAAGTTTTGTGGGTAATTTTTTCCCAACATTGTGTATTAGATAATACCATGCCCAACATTGATATAAAATTGGATCGATTGAGCCCATATTTATTGGTCGAGCTATGAGTTTAGTCCAATATTTTAAAACTCATAGCGAGACCAATAAATATTGGGCGTAAAGCATCCAATTTTATCATTATTATGTTTTGGATCCAATATTTTCGCACACTTGGACTCATCAAAACATAATAATGGACAATATTGAATTGTCCATATTAGACCCAAATTGATACAGACACTAGAACACGTAGTAGGCCTACATGTATAGAACAGGATCGGTGGTTGGAGCTTTACACGCAAAAACCAAGGTACGAACTAGAGCGGTTCTCGGCTTTCGCGGTTCTCGGCATTCGCGGTTCTACGGTAGTGTGGGTTGGTCCGTATGTGACGTTTCTGTTCAGAACCTTGTGTGACCCTTCCCCCAGAAAAAAATCATCCGCCACCACTGGTTATAACAAGGGCCTTGTAAATGCAACTGGTGAGACAGAGCCTCGAATGACGTTTGTGTTTTCAGTCTGTTTTCAGTTCCCTAACAGGTACAAAGTTTACGCATTATCAAAAGGCCTACCAAGTATTGTATGTCCTATAATCTCTTATGTATGACATGGATCTTTACCATGATTGTGCAAGCCAAAAAAATATCATTTCAATACCCCAAACATGCGTTAAAAAAGACCATGTTTTACACATGCAACCTCAAGTTTAGACATATAATTTAAATTTCCCTAAACCCTCATGCACGGGAAAAATCATGCCGCCACCATTGGTTATGACAAGGGCCTTTTAGGGTGCACACCAGTAAATAACCCCCACTGACTTTCTGTACAGACAGGGGCCGGGAAAACAACTCAGTTCTTCAAAACTTCCCCTTTCTGCAAGCAGAAGGTCAGATGACGACATCCATTGTAAAAATTAATATATGGATTTCAGGATTTTTTTTCCAGAAATATTGTAAAAAGTTCAACCTATAACCCATACAGCTAACGCCACCTCACAAACAGCTTGGTGTTTCTGAAATGTAACACATTTTGAAAGTCGTCATAAAAAGTCGGATCCTGCTACATTTACACAGACAATCTAATTTACAGGCCTAAATGATGATTAAATATGAATCAGGGCCTAATAGTTGCCTTTTATTTAAGCCTTTTCTAATGTATTACATTAAGTCATATTGCACATTTCCTCGTTTCAAATACTGTTTTTTCCCTTTCCAGGGTGTATAGCTAGACTTCTCCGTACTCCACTTGCCAATTGTGCTTCTGGCTATTGCATTTAAGCTTAAAACTCTGATTATTATTTGTGCACAATTGATAGATTTTCACATCTAATCTTTTCAGTCACCGTACGCCCTCTGTTTGTTAGCTTCCCAAGTGGACTACTGACTTTGGATTGCGGATAACCTTTTAACACGGGATTCTATGGAGAGTTAGGCCAATTTCTGGCCTAACTAAAATTGGTCATGATGTAATGCATCTTTAAATGAATCTGGCTTGTGATTGGTCCCCCAGATATCGTTATTGATTGAACAAATTCATCAGGATCGGTAGAGTAAACTAGTAAACCAGAGTTCGTAGTATCTGATCCAAGAAAATGCACTTACTGTGTACGTTTCAACAACCACTGTTGTCTTTGTCAACACTTGATGAGGAGTGACTGCAATCTACTGACAACCAACGCTAGAGGGATATGTAAAATCAGGCGGTTTTTGGCGATTTTAGCCATTAAGCCCCCCCACCGCATAAATCTGAAAGCCCCTCTGAGCCCCCCTCCTGGAGACGCTATTGCAAAATCAATGGAGAGAAACTATACTACCTTGTTTCTTAATAAAATGTAACGGGGTACATCAGGCAACTATGAGAGCCAAAAAGGCCTCAAATTGAGCAAAGAAAGACATTAATTTTCACGTGCATTTCAACCAAGACGCTTCATTAGCGGTGTTCGCCCTTAATGTCATATTATCATGACCGTTTTATTTTGTTTTATGTTAAGGGCTGGGGTATGAACGTTTGGACAGTATTTATTGTGGGACATTAGAGCACATCAGACATATCGAATTGCATTCTGAATACTAAGAATGTCCTGATATCAAATAATGTTGATTTTTTGAAATTCGCAATGTAATACACATTTTATGACAAATCATTAAAAATTGATATTTTTGATATAACAGTCCTCGAAGTAAATTTTATAAATTTAATGATACATTCTTTAAGTATATGTAGCTGGGAGGAAAGGCCGACGATCAATTAAAAATTTTGACCTTTCGTATTGAAGATAGGGATTTCCCCCCCCCCACTTTTTGGGAAATAAAATCCATATCTTCAATATGAAAGGTCAAAATTTTAAATTGATCGTCGGCTTTTTCCTCCCAGCTACATACACTTTAAGAATATGTCATTAGATTTATAAAATTTACTTCGAGGACTGTTATATATCAAAAATTTGAAAAATATCAAATTTTAATAATTTGTCATAAAATTTGCATTATATCGTGAATTTCAAAAAATGAAAATTATTTGATATGAGAAAGACATTCTTCGTATTCAGAATGCAATTCGATATGTCTGATGTGCTCTCATTTCCCACAAAAATACTGTCGAAACGCTCAAAACGCTCATTCCAGATCCCTTAAGTATATGTCATATTACATGTTTCACATTTGTACGATTTTAAATAATTCTTTATCGTGTTTATAGGACATGCTCTGTTATATTTTCATATCCTCTTTTCATTCTTGAAAAGATAGATCATGCTTTTTATTTCACCCATTGGGTATTTCTTTATTAATTTGTGTTTATAATATGGCGATTTCAAGTGGGATAATAACTCCTGGATGACGTAAGCATAATGTTGATAGATTTAAATATCATTATAAATAGGCACTTAATAATAATGATATTGAAATAAATTGATAAATAGATAAATTAATAGATAAATAAATAAAAGATATATAAGCCTAGATAAATAATAAATAAATGATAAACTAGGAGTAAATTGCAAACATTAAATATCTTAGAGCAAATGAGCATTTAATAAGTTTTTGCGACAAATATTTTGCCCCTTCTTGTACGTTTTATCATTATTTTATCTTTTACTAATTTTTTTTGGGACATGCTCGCTTATTTATTTTTTATGTGTTCCTCTTATCATTTGTGAAGTATTTCTTTATTTTTGTTTTAGTACAAGTGATCACTGAGTATGTTTAACTGTGGAAATATCGGTAGATAAGGTGTTTTTTATTTCACCCTTGAGTATTATTTATAAGTGTATCAACATACATTTCACATGTCATGATTTTTCATTGTTTTATTTTAAAGCAATTCTTTATTGGGGTGCATGCTCTCATATATTAGGTGGGTTTTTTTTCATGTTCCTCTTGTCATTCTTGATAGATGGCTGTTTATTTATGTCGCGTGTTAAGTATTTTTTAATTTTTGGTCGAAGTGTATAATTATCATCACATGCTGTACGCTGTTTATTTATTTCGCCCTCATTTTCTTTACTTTTGTTTTTAGATCTTTAGTTCTTTATTTTTGTTTCTGTGAATATCATCCGAAAAGTAGGCCTTCTGCACATTATGATTTTTCCTTGCTTTATTTAACTCTTTACTGGGGTGCATGCTCTCTGCTGGTTTTTTTCATGTTCCTAGATCCTCTTATCATTATTGACAAGATAGCACCTGCTGTACGCTGTTTATTTATTTCGCCCTAAATTATTTCTTTACTTTTGTTTTTAGATTTTGAAGTTGATATCATGATATCACACGCTATGTTTTATACCAACCGCATTGTCTGGTTAAAGACAGTTCTTGTTTTAAATCCTGAATACAATGTCAACATTCAGTTCGTTCACCTCACAATGCGGTGCGATGTTATATAACTGTATATATTGCAGGGTTGCCAAACCCGCGATGTAATAGGCCTAGGTCAATAGGATGAGTTTTGAAGATTTTCCTCGCGACAATTTCCTGTCCTATAGAAACCAATTGATGGTTAAGAAAAATATTGCATGACTTCTCAACATTGGCTTACGCGACTTCTGGTAGTTTTTTATCTCATAGAAACCAACGGTTGATAAAAAAAATATTGGGCGACTTTTCAATGATTTGACCCGCGGTTTGCCCTCATTTGTTTGGCAACCGTGGTCTGTGTTAAGTGAATATATTTCGGTAAGAAAATAATTATCATAGACCATGTAGACAGAACAGACAATAGTCATAGGCGCTCTCCTCCATTTTGAGAAATATACTTTTACACACACACTACATTTATAATTAAAATGATCAGCCTTAAAGTTTTACCTTTTAGTGGGTTAAGCCAAACCTAAGTGGATGAAATATAAATCAACATTTCTGGCACTGATTGGTTTCCGTAGTTGTTATATGGAATACGAGCTGTCTGTAGCTACAAAATTGTCTGCAAATCGGCTTTTGCCGGGCCTCTCTTTTCGGCGTTTTTCTCATTAAATTAGGGTCCCGTTCAAATAAAAAATAAACTGGTGTCTAGATGTAATCACAGTTAACACACCAGGAAAATTATAGAATATACAACAACCTAGTTACACCTGTAGACTGCGAACAAACATGCACCTGGCCAGACCTGGCCGTAAAACAAAGTGTTCTCCTACGGATACCCTTAAGGGTCACACAATTAAAAATATAAGCCCATCTGAAGCTGAAAGAACTACATGTATTCCATGGTCTATGGTATAGTGCATGATACGTTTTGCAGATGGGTCGAATTAGGGCAATCGTCCTTTGCACAGTTTATAATAATAGCGCATTGTTTTAGTGACCCTGATGAGCTCCGATGACAGTAGCGGAATCGTTCACTTAGCACAGCAAGGCTGCAAGCGTCTGCTACTCTCACTTCTATCTCACTATGGACCACAATGGCCTCATCCTAGTGCTATAGTTCAATAACCTCAATTAAATCACAGTGCAAAATTTGACCTCAAGTTGCAGAGTATGAGTTTTTGTACCCAAATTTTCAAAGGTCATTCATTGAATGTGCAAATGCGTTGGGGTTAAAGAAATGTGCTCTGATAGATGAGCATGATGGATCCTAGTCCTTGTTTTCTAGAATCCGTGTTCTGAGTTTGTAGACCTATATACTAGTATTTCGATGTGAAAACTGCTCAACATTTGAGTGAAAATGTAGAAAAAGACTTAGAGGATACCTGGGATGTGTCTACTCTAAAATATCCCTGCTCAAACGAACATAAACCATTTCCCATTTTATGTATGCTTATCATTACTTTTTGAAGATTCACACGGGTGACGAATATATGTTCACACAGGAAGAGTGTCTGATCGGGGTGCGTGTGTGATATGGTGTTTCTTACAATATATATATATTTTTAAAACAAATAGGGCCTATTTCTATATTGATCCCAGCGCAAGTGTAAAAAAATAAAATTGTTTATAAATTGCTTAAAAGTGAAGGATAAGTCATTCAAATTGTCATTTGATATTTTTGAAATGAGAAATTTGACAAAAAACGAAGAAAACAGCAGTATACTGACGAAGTTGAAGCCCCTTTCAAATACATGTAGCTAATTAAGATATATGTAAAATGTCTTCTTTTGTCTTATATCATGAAATGCACGTTTGGCTGAACGGTACCAAAATTTGAATTTTGATGGTTTTTACGATTGTCCGGATGAGCAAATCACTGAATGGGCCTTTAATAGACCGCTGCTCTTGCCCCAAAGTGTAAAATCGCTGACCCTTATATGATCTGAGGTAAAATCAAATAGAATTCTTAAATAACGAGCTCAAAATTAATAAATCGTAAAATTAACGTATGTTATTATTGTTACCTTTCGTGGACCTTTTAGAAAGAAGTTAGATAGACTTTAGGCCTATCAAAATACCCTACTTTATAGGAGCTATACACTGTTAAAAATAACAGGTAAAATTAAAATCGTGTTTTTAAAATTATTACATTAAAATATAGCAAAAGCAACGTATATACAGGGTGTCCCAGAATGGTCTATACCGTGTTTGAAAAAATTCTTAAAAATACATAGTCAAGAGTGTGTCTAATTTTGATAAGTGCAATACAATGGCACACATGTCACCTACTTATTCTGTGATTTTTAGGGAAATAGCTTGATGCGTTTTGGCGTGACATTGATATTATTGATTGATTACTGAAAATGGACACAAACTACATTTGTGTAATTTACAGCGCAAAGGCATCATAACACATGGCCATGGATGCTTTATCACCATCGTCCAGCCGTTGGAGAAATCCTACATTCTTTTGTAGGAAATACATCTAATTTGGCACAGCTGTAGAGCGTACAACGCTGAACAATTCTTGATATGGTATTAAGTGAAACATTTCAATATTTAGGTTAAAACATACTTTTTATGTAATATTTTTATCACAATTTTTACCCAAAAATGTCATTATTATAGAGAATTTAACTTCCTCAAGGATCCCCCGCAGTCAATTTTAATATTCTCCTTTACGTAGCTGTCGATTTGCCAATATACTGTGGACATAAATAAATTCTACGAAAGGACAAACATTCTCTATACTTTCATGACAAACCCACCTTCGCCGGCATTTGAAATTATGAAACTCGGACACCGCAGTTATTATCTTTCAAAACTGCCAACAAAGAAGCGTAACAACTTCATAACATCATAAATAATCGATAGTTATCGACTATTTAGGAAAGTAAGGACAAAAGTACATATAACATTTTACAAATTACTTTGTGTTGAACAGTTGGTAATTTTACAGATTTTCAAAATAGGTTGATTTGTGAAAACCCTAAATTCACCATTGTTACGCAATATCCTGTAACTTTTATTAGAAACATCCAATTTCTAAAATCTAAAATTTCTAAGAAAGCTAAATATGTTATGTATGTGTAGATCTTAGAATTTAAAACAATAGTACCATTAATAATGCCCTTCATACCTAGAAAAATCAAACTTTCCCGGTATAGATCATTCTGGGACACCCTGTATTAACATTTTACCATACGTTTAATATATTTTATATTATTGGCACGGTATGGGACTCCGGTATTTTATCTTATTGAGTTAGCTTGAAATTCCCCTGGACAAAGAACTATTATACTGCTTATTGTCTCGTTGTATTACACGTACGAAACTCGGGGAGCTGATCCTGGTTGTGATGGTTATTTGTGGAAAGTCTAGGGTGTGCGCTCTTGAAGCAGCAAAGTCCCTGAATTGTTGTTAAATGGTTTATGGAATGATGTGGGGCCGTAGTGGTCAGCAACCTGTAAAGTGTGCTGAGGCTTGTGGATCAACGTCTAGCATGTCTAGGCGTTGTGCCTGTGCGTAGCGCACTATAAATCACTGCGCTTTTTTTTCCTTCAAATGGTGTAGGCTATTATTGTTGAATTCAGATATCTATTGGACACAGTTCCTAAACAACAACAAGGAAGGTGTTCAGATGACTCATTGTTAATTCTGGGTTATTAATTAGCACGTAAACTAAGTCATTGTCTGTAGACCATCCGTACAGAATCCCATTGTAGGCTACTGAGTGATCTGGATAATACAACGTCATGGGTGCATGCCACGGATAAATACTAATATTGAAAAGTTCTTCGGGCTTTCGCTGATATCTTTGTTTTATGAGTTCATCTGCAATATCCTGTAAGGATAAATTACAGAATTATCTGCCATTTTTATTCATTTAGTATCTTCTTTGATGTGTTTGATTGATCATCCACATGCGTGCATGATTTATGCTACATATTTGTAATTAAGTGATTTTTTTGTGATTGAAAAAGTCTTGTTATCAACTTCTGCCAAATGAAACAGCTCTATTTGTCCGAAGGGTTCGGGATAGGGTTAGTTTCGGACTAGCGTAGTGTACCCTATTTTAGTTTCGGACTGGCGATCCTGAGGACTAGCAATCCTGAAGACAACCTTATTTTTCTTTCGGACTAGTTTAAGACTAGGACTAGCGAATCTATCTTCTTGGTTTGTACCAAGATGCGATGCGGGTACCCGTTTATTCAGAGGATAATGTCCAGATCCAGATCCAGAATGCAGACTTTTTATTTGTTGATTTTTTGAAGACACGTCTACTCAGTTGCAAGACAATATCAAAAGCTCAATGTCAGTCTGCATACGGCTTTATATACTTCCTTTGGTGACATTAATTATGTCTTTGAAAATTACCACATATAGGAGAGTTCCGTAATAAATGATCTCTTCAACTAATGCCATGCAACATAGAGCCTACAGTCTCATGCAAAAGATATATCCGGACCATTACTAAGACTACTGGAGTCTATGGTACATTTTGTCAATTCTTCGAAACACAAGCTAATTGTTCCATTGTTTTTATGTAATTAAATGTGGAACTGCTTCCTATTGGATTAATAATACTTATTATTGAATTCATTTGGAATGGATTCACAAGAGCTAATTTATCAACGCCATTTCAGATACCATTCATTGCATACAGAACTCACTTTTATTAATTTTAAGTTATAAACTTGATCAATGAATTTTCTAATAAATGAAATTGTTGTAACTCAGTTTCATACACAATCTTAGGCATCATGAGCGTGCGACGATCTCAACCAGCACGCGCAAACTCGTAAATAGTGTCCGGTGTGGCGTGCCATAGATCTGTACCGGGTTACAAAATGTACCGCAAAAAGCTGCAAAATCACACTATAATAATGTGCATTATTGTTGCATGTAATCCATAGTCTTACAATATTAGACAACGAACTACTTATGTGAGCTTATGTCGCGCCTAAACTCAGACGAACATGTACCCTTAAAAGAGGTATGAACATGGCATATTATAAATGTTATGCATGTTCAATTATGTTCGCAATTTATTTATACAATTTCAATACCATAATTCGTCGTATTATGTCCTGCATAGAGACGAATCCGGATAACTATTATAAATTAGCCATTGTGTATATAGTACTAGAGGCTGCATGCTTTCATCGATTGGCTCCAAGTAAAGGATTTGAACCGGTGTCCTTCACCCTAATCATGGCGCAGTGCAGTCCAATCAATCAAATATTGTCATCAACATCGTAGTGCATTTTGTTGAAATTTCCAGTGCAGTAGTTGTATAGTCCTTACCCTATAATATAAATATCTTACTTGTCGCCAATGCTTTATAATTTTTGAGAAAAATGCAAAAATATGCACAAAATTGGGCAGGGGTGTAGTACCCCCTTAATATTTAAGAATTGCATATTTTGCATTTCCCTTGTTTGCATAATATTAACTCTGTTTGACATTAATCCGGTCTGTGATATTACCATTATATACTTCTGTGGTTGAAAGTAATATTTTTACAAACATTCATGGCATAGACTATTAGTCATTAATACCTTACATTACAAATATTGTGGGTTATAAACTATCAATTCAATTGTTTCATATGATTTTAACATTGAACAAAGCAACCTATTATATATATAGTAAATCTGACAAAAAGTTCTTTATTTCTTTGGTCATAAGGGAATCATAATCGTAAGTAATATTAAAAGGGGAGATAATTTCCTTAGCGCACGCGTCGCGTCTTCATTCATATACTGAGTGTTTTGTTTTTCTGACAATGGACGTACAACTTTGGGAAATTTCAATTAGTGGGATAATTGTATCCGACTTCCTATTCCCAATTTGTTCAAAATAGAGTCTGCATGTATATAGGTTAGGTTACTTGGGTATTAATATATGAACAATATGTGTGTCTTTCAGGTGTAAATACCGCGAGTTACAGGTTTTTTAAAAACTCTTATTGTTGATGTTGTTAATTACAACAACTCGTGCACAATATGTACAAACAAATTTTAGTACCGGTACATTCTGTAGCCATATGGAAGAAGTCGAAGAGACCAATTTTAGAGTGATAATTTTACTCTGGAAGTAATTTATAACTAGAGCGGTTCTCGGCTTTCGCGGTTCTCGGCATTCGCGGTTCTACGGTAGTGTGGGTTGGTCCGTATGTGACGTTTCTGTTCAGAACCTTGTGTGACCCTTCCCCCCCCCCCCGAAAAAAATCATCCGCCACCACTGGTTATAACAAGGGCCTTGTAAATGCAACTGGTGAGACAGAGCCTCGAATGACGTTTGTGTTTTCAGTCTGTTTTCAGTTCCCTAACAGGTACAAAGTTTACGCATTATCAAAAGGCCTACCAAGTATTGTATGTCCTATAATCTCTTATGTATGACATGGATCTTTACCATGATTGTGCAAGCCAAAAAATATCATTTCAATACCCCAAACATGCGTTAAAAAAAAGACCATGTTTTACACATGCAACCTCAAGTTTAGACATATAATTTAATTTTCCCTAAACCCTCATGCACGGGAAAAATCATGCCGCCACCATTGGTTATGACAAGGGCCTTTTAGGGTGCACACCAGTAAATAACCCCCACTGACTTTCTGTACAGACAGGGGCCGGAAAACAACTCAGTTCTTCAAAACTTCCCTTTCTGCAAGCAGAAGGTCAGATGACGACATCCATTGTAAAAATTAATATATGGATTTCAGGATTTTTTTCCAGAAATATTGTAAAAGTTCAACCTATAACCCATACAGCTAACGCCACCTCACAAACAGCTTGGTGTTTCTGAAATGTAACACATTTTGAAAGTCGTCATAAAAAGTCGGATCCTGCTACATTTACACAGACAATCTAATTTACAGGCCTAAATGATGATTAAATATGAATCAGGGCCTAATAGTTGCCTTTTATTTAAGCCTTTTCTAATGTATTACATTAAGTCATATTGCACATTTCCTCGTTTCAAATACTGTTTTTTTTCCTTCCAGGGTGTATAGCTAGACTTCTCCGTACTCCACTTGCCAATTGTGCTTCTGGCTATTGCATTTAAGCTTAAAACTCTGATTATTATTTGTGCACAATTGATAGATTTTCACATCTAATCTTTTCAGTCACCGTACGCCCTCTGTTTGTTAGCTTCCCAAGTGGACTACTGACTTTGGATTGCGGATAACTTTTTAACACGGGATTCTATGGAGAGTTAGGCCAATTTCTGGCCTAACTAAAATTGGTCATGATGTAATGCATCTTTAAATGAATCTGGCTTGTGATTGGTCCCCAGATATCGTTATTGATTGAACAAATTCATCAGGATCGGTAGAGTAAACTAGTAAACCAGAGTTCGTAGTATCTGATCCAAGAAAATGCACTTACTGTGTACGTTTCAACAACCACTGTTGTCTTTGTCAACACTTGATGAGGAGTGACTGCAATCTACTGACAACCAACGCTAGAGGGATATGTAAAATCAGGCGGTTTTTGGCGATTTTAGCCATTAAGCCCCCCCACCGCATAAATCTGAAAGCCTCTCTGAGCCCCCCTCCTGGAGACGCTATTGCAAAATCAATGGAGAGAAACTATACTACCTTGTTTCTTAATAAAATGTAACGGGGTACATCAGGCAACTATGAGAGCCAAAAAGGCCTCAAATTGAGCAAAGAAAGACATTAATTTTCACGTGCATTTCAACCAAGACGCTTCATTAGCGGTGTTCGCCCTTAATGTCATATTATCATGACCGTTTTATTTTGTTTTATGTTAAGGGCTGGGGTATGAACGTTTGGACAGTATTTATTGTGGGACATTAGAGCACATCAGACATATCGAATTGCATTCTGAATACTAAGAATGTCCTGATATCAAATAATGTTGATTTTTTGAAATTCGCAATGTAATACACATTTTATGACAAATCATTAAAATTGATATTTTTGATATAACAGTCCTCGAAGTAAATTTTATAAATTTAATGATACATTCTTTAAGTATATGTAGCTGGGAGGAAAGGCCGACGATCAATTGAAAATTTTGACCTTTCGTATTGAAGATATGGATTCCCCCCCCCCCCCAAAAAAAATAGGTCTTTTTGGGAAATAAAATCCATATCTTCAATATGAAAGGTCAAAATTTTAAATTGATCGTCGGCTTTTCCTCCCAGCTACATACACTTTAAGAATATGTCATTAGATTTATAAAATTTACTTCGAGGACTGTTATATATCAAAAATTTGAAAAATATCAAATTTTAATAATTTGTCATAAAATTTGCATTATATCGTGAATTTCAAAAAATGAAAATTATTTGATATGAGAAAGACATTCTTCGTATTCAGAATGCAATTCGATATGTCTGATGTGCTCTCATTTCCCAAAAATACTGTCGAAACGCTCAAAACGCTCATTCCAGATCCCTTAAGTATATGTCATATTACATGTTTCACATTTGTACGATTTTAAATAATTCTTTATCGTGTTTATAGGACATGCTCTGTTATATTTTCATATCCTCTTTTCATTCTTGAAAAGATAGATCATGCTTTTTATTTCACCCATTGGGTATTTCTTTATTAATTTGTGTTTATAATATGGCGATTTCAAGTGGGATAATAACTCCTGGATGACGTAAGCATAATGTTGATAGATTTAAATATCATTATAAATAGGCACTTAATAATAATGATATTGAAATAAATTGATAAATAGATAAATTAATAGATAAATAAATAAAAGATATATAAGCCTAGATAAATAATAAATAAATGATAAACTAGGAGTAAATTGCAAACATTAAATATCTTAGAGCAAATGAGCATTTAATAAGTTTTTGCGACAAATATTTTGCCCTTCTTGTACGTTTTATCATTATTTTATCTTTTACTAATTTTTTTGGGTACATGCTCGCTTATTTATTTTTTATGTGTTCCTCTTATCATTTGTGAAGTATTTCTTTATTTTGTTTTAGTACAAGTGATCACTGAGTATGTTTAACTGTGGAAATATCGGTAGATAAGGTGTTTTTTATTTCACCCTTGAGTATTATTTATAAGTGTATCAACATACATTTCACATGTCATGATTTTTCATTGTTTTATTTTAAAGCAATTCTTTATTGGGGTGCATGCTCTCATATATTAGGTGGGTTTTTTTTCATGTTCCTCTTGTCATTCTTGATAGATGGCTGTTTATTTATGTCGCGTGTTAAGTATTTTTTTATTTTTTGGTCGAAGTGTATAATTATCATCACATGCTGTACGCTGTTTATTTATTTCGCCCTCATTTTCTTTACTTTTGTTTTTAGATCTTTAGTTCTTTATTTTTGTTTCTGTGAATATCATCCGAAAAGTAGGCCTTCTGCACATTATGATTTTTCCTTGCTTTATTTAACTCTTTACTGGGGTGCATGCTCTCTGCTGGTTTTTTTCATGTTCCTAGATCCTCTTATCATTATTGACAAGATAGCACCTGCTGTACGCTGTTTATTTATTTCGCCCTAAATTATTTCTTTACTTTTGTTTTTAGATTTTGAAGTTGATATCATGATATCACACGCTATGTTTTATACCAACCGCATTGTCTGGTTAAAGACAGTTCTTGTTTTAAATCCTGAATACAATGTCAACATTCAGTTCGTTCACCTCACAATGCGGTGCGATGTTATATAACTGTATATATTGCAGGGTTGCCAAACCCGCGATGTAATAGGCCTAGGTCAATAGGATGAGTTTTGAAGATTTTCCTCGCGACAATTTCCTGTCCTATAGACACCAATTGATGGTTAAGAAAAATATTGCATGACTTCTCAACATTGGCTTACGCGACTTCTGGTAGTTTTTTATCTCATAGAAACCAACGGTTGATAAAAAAAATATTGGGCGACTTTTCAATGATTTGACCCGCGGTTTGCCCTCATTTGTTTGGCAACCGTGGTCTGTGTTAAGTGAATATATTTCGGTAAGAAAATAATTATCATAGACCATGTAGACAGAACGGACAATAGTCATAGGCGCTCTCCTCCATTTTGAGAAATATACTTTTACACACACACTACATTTATAATTAAAATGATCAGCCTTAAAGTTTTACCTTTTAGTGGGTTAAGCCAAACCTAAGTGGATGAAATATAAATCAACACTTCTGGCACTGATTGGTTTCCGTAGTTGTTATATGGAATACGAGCTGTCTGTAGCTACAAAATTGTCTGCAAATCGGCTTTTGCCGGGCCTCTCTTTTTCGGCGTTTTTCTCATTAAATTAGGGTCCCGTTCAAATAAAAAATAAACTGGTGTCTAGATGTAATCACAGTTAACACACCAGGAAAATTATAGAATATACAACAACCTAGTTACACCTGTAGACTGCGAACAAACATGCACCTGGCCAGACCTGGCCGTAAAACAAAGTGTTCTCCCTACGGATACCCTTAAGGGTCACACAATTATTACGTAGGACCACTCGCGCCAAAGAGTAACAAGAAGTAAAGTAACAAGAACTTCAGTTCCATTTTGAAAAGTGTTATTTTAGTCTAGAGATGTTGTCAGTTTGTAAATGGTTGAGAGTAAACACTCAGTGTTTAAAACTTTATGGAAGCGTTCAAGTCGTTGGTGTTATAAACCTGTAATAACTGGTTGGCATGTTTACGTATAACATTCAGAGTGCGATTATTTGAAAAGGGATGAAAGTGTAACGTTTTATCGGGGGGGGGGGGGTATTTGGATTTAAAATATCATAGGAGTAGAAGTTTTTGAATTTACCAGCAATTCCTATAGAAAATGTGCACTATTTTCAGTTGGTAATAAACATGCATAGGGCCTGCACTTTGGCTCGTTTTTTGCAGGTTTACATGGTCCAATAGTCACAAGATGACTGACATGTGGTAACAAAGGAAGCAGTCACTGCAATTTGAGTATGTCCCATATGATTGGCCATTCAAGACACCCCTGTGAATATACTATAGCGGCCTTTTCAAAATATAATACCTGTTTGCTTGACTGCATTGACAATACCTGGGAACAATACACACAGTATATGCATTGGACAAACTTTTTACAATAAGCATGATAAGTGATGATGTGACCTCCAGATTTATACATCGTTCGTCTCGCACACTGACGACATTTGATTGAATGGACTGCGCCGTGATTACGGTGAAGGACACCGGTTCAAATCCTTTGTTTGGAGCCAATCGATAAAAGCATGCAGGGCCTATATACCCTATACCCATGTACAGTTTATCCCTTACATAACCTATGTCTTGAATACGCTGGCAAAGTTATGTAATAATCGGATTAATACTATAAAATATAGCAGTAGGTAAAAACAAGTTTTGAATAATCCGCGCTAAAAAGTCCCATTCAGTTATCCCAGCGAAAATGAAAAAAAAAATCAAATTGTTACGTGTATAAATTTTTAATGAAAACAAATGGCAAAAAAACAAAACAGGAAAACGACAGTATTGACGAAGTTGAAGCCCCATTCAAATACATGTAGCTAATTTATATACTGTCAGTACCGGTATATAAATTACAGACTCACATAAATGCATTATTTTTTTGTCTTAGACACACGGCTTTCGGCTGAACCACTACACTACTGTCTGTTCAATTAGCTTAGATTCTTGAATTTTTAAGATATTTGAAAAAATAAAAACTTGTGGCCAAAGTCATCAAAGAAAAGTGTTAGCACAGCCTTAGACCTAACGTGATTTATACTTTTCAAATTCCAAAGTTTAATTTAAAACCCCATTTCTTTTCAATTTTGCCTCATTTTAGGGAGTTACTTGGGTCCACCGAAAGGGTTCGCGACCTTTTTACAAATCGAGTGGGACGGTCCATTCTCAACTTAGGGCATAGACCCTATCCAATTTAGCAAAACAATATGTCCACCATTCTGTCCTGCCATTTCAATTGTTATACCGTTCCGGTTATTGGATAGGTTCTATAGGTGATGATGGTCCACTGGTTTTTGTTACACGACATTATATGGCGCGATTACGTTTTATGCATAACATTATTCTGAGCATTTTTTCCTAAACAATGACATTAAAGTTATGGATTTCGTTCTTATTTCAACTGGTTTACAATGTAAATTGAGTTTTGTTTAATACCACCATTCCTTCCCAAGAATATCAGCATTCGCTTGACATTTTCAGATACAGTGACTTTACAAGAATTGGTTTTTTTTGTAACCTGATTGTTTTAAATAATATTTTCTTGTATAAAAGTTCTTTTGGTTCACAGTTTTGTCAGTTTGTTTCAACAAACAAAACGAAATAACAAATTGAAAATAAATGTGTAGTTTTATAATAGGCATAGGCCTACACCTTCTCAGACCCATTCTCAGACCCATTCGCACAATAAATAAATAAATAAATAAATAAATAAATAAATAAATAAATAAATAAATAAATAAATAAATAAATAAATAAATACGCAAGGAACGTATAAATATAAGCTGGAAAATCTTAGTTCATAAATAAATAAATAATAACGTAATCTTTCAACAGTAGGGTTTCAACACAAATTAAGCATACTGGCCAATACTTTGCTGGACAATACTTCCTGATGCGGATGGTCGAATAAATACTATCTCTGCGCATTGTGACATTCGTCCCCATTGCTCTAAATGGATTGATTCAAAAAAGTTTATGGTACCCGACGTTTTACGGCTTTTTATAAAAATACCGCGGGAAAAGACCAAAATTGAAAAGAAATGGGGTTTTAAATTGAACTTTAGAATTTGAAAAGTATAAATCGCGTTGGGTCTAAGGCTGTGCTAACACTTTTCTTTGATGACTTTGACCACAATTTTTTATTTTTTCAAATATCTTGAAAATTCAAGAATCTAAGCTAATTGAACAGACAGTAGCAAGCTATGTTAGCACATCTATGACAATGACGAAAGGTACAAAATCAGCCATAGGCCTTTTATGACCTTTGACATTCTTTTGTGGCGAGTGACATGGTCTTTCAATTCACGCCGAGTGTCCTTAACAGGTTCGACTATGCTTCAGTGGTCATGAAAGAATTCAAAAGATAACCTCTGCCCCAATAATCCCAGGCAATTATCTGAAACTGCTCCTCGGATCATAAGAACTCAGTCCTCAAATGATAGTCATAATAATGTCCAAAATATAAAAATTACTGACTATCATTGAAGACTGAGTTCCGCAGTCTAGTATCCAAAATCTGAATTTTGATGATTTTTACGATCGTCGGGATGAAAAAAAATATCAAAAAATCACTGAATGGGCCTTTAGTTCCCTACTCTCCTTACCCTGGCAATATAAATCAAAGAAAAATAAAGAAAAAAATTAATAAAACAAGAAAAGAAAAAAAAAAGACAAAGAAAATTAACCAAATTAAGGGATCTGGAATGAGCGTTTTGAGCGTTTCGATAGTATTTTTGTGGGACATCAGAGCACATCAGACATATCGAATTGCATTCTGAATACGAAGAATGTCTTTCTGATATCAAATAAATTTCATTGTTTGGAATTCACGATATAATACAAATTTTATGACAAATTATTAAAATTTGATATTTTTAACATTTTTGATATATAACAGTCCTCGAAGTAAATATCATAAATCTAATGATATATTCTTAAACAGTCCCTGGCATACCATACATGTATAGGCCTATGTATAGTACATTAGTCTGCTTTATCTGTTTTGTGCTGTTTAAGCAAATTTAAACATAATTTCCATAAAATGTAAGCTTTTACTGTCAGATATGTCCCCTTTTAATTTTGAGCAGAACAAGCGAGGTAAAGCAAAGAAAATTGGAATTTACTACTACTAGCGCCAATGAATGTTATACGATTGTAAAGCGGTACGATCCTCTGGGTGTGTGTGTGTGTGGGGGGGGGGGGGGTGCGTATGTGTGTCCTGCACGCGTATTTTTCTGCAACTATAACGGGACGCAATACGATACCGGTATGTTATAAGAATCAAACTTACAAGAAAGATGGCTCTTGTCAAATCCTACAATTCTGTCAGAGAAAATATGCATATTTGCATTAAATTTCTAATTAATTGACATAATTGATTAATTAATAAATATTTTATTTAATGATTTACCATAATTCCAAACATGTCAAACAATATGTCAAATTAAAGCTAATGAAATGCTTTATAAATTGGTAAAGCACATTTTGCAGAATGCATTTAGTATTTTAGTTACATGATTCCAAACATTCTATTCCAATTTTTTGCTACACACGCACAGGAGCTGTACTTTTAGAATCCGCGCCTAATCAATAATAATAGTCTTTCACTCCATTGTCAAAGTACTGTGCTCCCTATATATTACTTGTCTATTACTAATAAATACGTATATAATCTCCAATCAATAATGAACCTTGCCTCCGACTATGCGGTTCCTATGCAAATGTTGACTAGTAAATTAATATAGGCGACCAGGTCCTAGAGTGTGATGGTTTTGTAGCAGATGACAGTGCTCATTCAAGCCTGTCAAGGTCAGTTAGTAACCACTTGCTGAATGGATGGCCATTATCAGCTATCAAAGAGATGCCTTGTGCAGCTGCCAATCACAGTAGAGGTTTGATAACATTTTGTTAAAACCCAAATGTGATATAAGGACAAAGCTGTGCATGTTGGTACTTAATTGTTTGGATTCTTATGTTGAAATTCCCTTGTATTAGTATTTTTATGTGTAGTGTATATTGTTCATAAATTATATAGCTTTTAAATTTTGGGCATTTTTGCTCTGTTGCACTGTACCATTATGGAATTTGAGCAAATCAATTACCGACACAAGCAGGTATACAGTGTATTATTTTATTTTATTTCGTATCTCAGGAGCACAGCTCACTTGGTAAGGCGTCAGAATTTGGTACACGAGCGCTTCGAACTTTAAATCGGAAGGTGGTGAGTTCGAGCCTCATCACGGTCACATTAATTTTATAAACCAAATATTGTTCGAACTTTTCATATTTGTTTTTTTTTTATTGTTTCTTTTCTTTGTTTTTTTTTTTCTTGTTTTATTTAATTTTTTCTTTATTTTTCTTTGATTCATATTGCCAGGGTAAGGAGTGGAGGGAACTAACGGCCCATTCAGTGATTTTTTCATCTGGACGATCGTAAATATCATCAAAATTCAGATTTTGTACTAGCAGGGATATCGAACTCAGTCTTCAATGATATAGTCAGTAATAATCTTTTGATCATTATATGACTATCATGCATCATCCGAAGAGCAGTTTTAGACAATTGCTTGGGATTGTTGGGGCAGAGGTTATCTTTTGAATTCTTTCATGACCGCTGAAGCAGAGTCAAACCTGTCAAGGACACTCGGCGTGAATTGAACTGATTGAATTTATATACTGACAGTATATATAAATTAGCTACATGTAGGCCTATTTGAATGGGGCTTCAACTTCGTCGATACTGCCGTTTTCTTGGGTTTTTGCCATTTTTTCATTAACATTTTTATAAAAGTAACAATTTGATTTTTTTTTCACTTTCGCTGGGATCACTGAATGGGGCTTTGCAACGCGATATATTCAAAACTTGTATTCACCTACTGTTATAGCATTAATCCGATTATTACACAACTTCGCCAGCGTATTCAAGACATCCAATGCAAATAATCACCTAGATTATGACGTTCATACCGTAAATATGGCGGAGTACTCAAATTCATTCAACAAAAGCATGATTACAAGCTATTGCAATTAATCTACCGCGACAGCTCGTCTCACACACATAACAAATTCACTATAGGATCAAATAGGTTGACGACAACGTTTGATTAAATGCACTGCATTGCGCCATGATTACGGTGAAGGACACCGATTCAAATCCTTTGTATGGAGCTAATCAATAATTTCACGCACATCCTCTATTATTGCCCAATTATTGCCCGGGATGATTGCACACTGTAAAAGAGCTATTGTTATAATGTTTGATGAAATCGTGTTTAACTATTTGCTTAAGAAAGGCACAATACAGATAAAGCAGACAGATTTACTACATGTGGTACATGTATATACATATAGGGAATGTGTTCGAGTATTAGCCTACCTAATTATAATAGGGGCGTATCCAAAAATGAATTCACACCCCTTTCAAAAGTCGAGCCAAAGTGCAGGCCCTATGTTCATGTGTTTAAAAAATACAGAAATATAAACATTTTTATTTTATACATGGTTTTGATATAATTCGCTTGCCATCATAAGCCCTATATAGCATGTGACATTATCTGATCATCGATTCTTTTCTTCCGTGTCATCCGTTTTGTTCAAGTTCTGTGGATCACTCATTCATATAACTTCACTTAATTTGTTGATATGAAAATGATACATGTGCTATGTTTGTTTATGTTTTGCCTTCTGTTTATTTTCACATTGTGATGTGCAATATCATAGCTCCATTGCCCCAATACAGAGCATTGACCAAATGCAAGATTGATGTACATCCATGGGTATTGCCTCATCGAAGGTAGATTTGATATTAAAGGATTATTTTGTAATCCTAACATCCTCTTTTTTGACATGTTTCAGTAGATATTTATATAGATGTGATGCAATTAAAATCATAGAATAGGCCCTAAACAAATTCCATTACACGTGAAAGGTGCTGTATAAATACCGACATTTATTTATTATTTATTTATTTCCATTATGAAAAATGAACAGAAAATGATATACCGGGACGATGTGGAAAAGGGGTACTTCCAGTGGCGGTACCAGGAATTGCATTTTTATGGGTGGGGGGCCTAGGAGGAAAGTGAATTTCAGGGGGAGGGTCAACAAATTGTGCACAAAATTGCCGCAAAAAGTTAATTTTTTTGTAATTTTTTTAATGAGTTTAAAAAAAATACACACGTTTAAAAGAGTATAAAGGGACATAATGTATATTACGTTTTTTTAACGCACCGTAATATTAAAATTACATATAAATTCCATTACACACTCATGCACATTATTTTCTTAATTAATCTCATCTGTACTTGAAAAACACACATCCCTAGGCAAGAGGGTCGTTCAAAAAGTTGTGCTGCCTTCAACTCTTTCAGCTTTGGCAATATGTTTACAACAGGACAAGTAGGCCCCCTATATAATAGCAGTATGCCTATCTTTATCCAGGAGAATAGCAGCATGTAGCTCAACAGACAATACTGAACAATGCCGTTGATACCTAAATGTTAATAAGTTCATTTGTTTTACCTTTTTTGGTACCCGTACGAAATTCAGTATTCATTCTCAGCTTCTGACAGAAATTCTTTACTTGGTATTAATATAAATGTTCTCTCATATAAATATATAGGCCTAGGCCTACACACTATCCAGCAAACACAAAAAGTTTCTTAAAACGTTTAGTCAAAAGTTTTGATATTAAATGTCAGGTTATAAAGGTAATGAAAATGTTTTTAAAACATTGTTGCAAAATATTTTGGTCAAATGTTTGTCAACACTGAATTAACATTTTGTTTAGAATGTTTTGCATCAAGTTTTCAAAAATGTTTTTGAACGTTATTAAAACGTTTTTATACCCTTTATATAACCTGACATTTAAACGTTTTATGTTTGCTGGGTATTATTCAAACGTAATTTCAAGAGGCTACCATGAACTAAAGTTATGAGATATGCATATTGCATAACTTTTTGAACGACCCTCAAGTCTATAGAAAGGTAATAGACCTATAATAGCAGCGTTGCTGCATAGCTATTCTGGAAATGTTTCATTATTATGATGATAATTATGTCAGTGTTGGTTTGAGGTCGTTGTCTAGTGGCCTCTGTAATGATCTTTCCAGATGAATACAGCTTAAAGTCATTTGCAACCAAAGGCCAACGACAAGGAGTGTACGAGATGTACTTGCACTTGACATTACAGCAGATAGGCCTGTATATCCCGCTGTATGTATCTGTAGTTAAATGTGAATTATAAATAATATGGTAAATGTAAATCATTTGAACAAATGACATCGCGTAATTTTCTTGAGATACATCAACTTTAGGCCCGTATTCTCACTGAGCTTTATGAATATATCATGCATATTTATTTATTTATTTATTTATTTATTTATTTATTTATTTATTTATTTATTTATTTATTTATTTATTTATTTATTTATTCGTGAAATGTGAATGTCAAAATTGTATGATTTATGCAAGATTTATGTGATATACCTGATTATAATAGGCCTAATGTTATACATAATTATAAGGTGTGCTAAATATAGGCTTATTACCATAATTACACTAATAGTTAGACCTTTTTAGTGCATTATAAATCATAATAGCTCAAAGGAATAAACTATTTAAATGAAATTATGCATAAAAACTATTTACACGGCCGGCCACAATCACCAAGAACGAAAAACAAAGTGTTTTTTCATAATTAGGTATAGGCTGACCTAGTTAGGACCTATAATTATAGGCTATAATTATTGAGGGGCTAACTCTATATAATATAAGAATTATATACCTGACAAACAAATAAAATGGGGGGGGGGACTACAAAATAGTTGACACCGGCAATAAAGTCATTGACCCTTCAATGGGGCTCCTTGACTTTCATTCCATTCTTTTAAGATGGAATACCGCCCATCACGATGATGGAACTTCAAGTTGCCTGGAGAACTTGGTCATGGACGCCGGGCATTGAGGCAACATCAATCAATTCTTCATATTATAATAGCAGAAGATCGGAACAGTCCCATCCTTTTCTGCATCTGTATAATCCATCATTCTTTAAATGCCAATGAACTGCTCCAAATTCCTAGAACAGAGTAAAATTTTCAGTGAGGCTGTTCGGCTGTCGAAAGAGTTTTCAACATCAATAAAGTATTGCAAACTTATCCATGTTTTTGTTTCCCTTCTTAGGTCTGCCTTAGGGCGGTAACCTTTGAAAATCTATCAAGATCTCTATAAAGAATGCTTCCACTTGAACTCATCATGCTCATCACTAGCATCTCCAGCTCCAACATGCTCGTCATTCAGGCCATAGTTCTTTAACCTCAAATGTGTTGGGTACGCAAATACACACGCGTCTTACAACATGAGGTCAACTATCACTATCACTGATGAATGGATATTATTGAACTCCGTCATTGTGATTGAGGTCATTTTAGTGCATCATTCGCATGACAAAGTTACAATATGACAAAGTGTGGTATGTCTTGTATATCTATCATGGAATAAATTCTAGATTAAACTTGTCAAACTATAAAATGTTAAATAGGTTGTGACTTTTGTGTAAAGTCTATTTCAGATTATCTTAGATTTAGTCGTTTTTATCTGAACATGTTGAAAATTAATTAACCCCACTTAAGGTTAATTTTAGTAAGCTATTTTATACTTTTTATAGCCTATAGATGTAGAGTTTAATATGTTTACTGAAGTTTAAAACTCGGATAAAAACAATAATTAAGCAGAAGAAAGTACTATGAGACTATTTTCAAAGGGTACGATCATTTTGTTCTCACGGTTGTGCTAATGATCAGAGGGGAACATGGCCTAGCGGTGTTTGTGCACTCAAAAATTAAGATAAATAAAGCTGTCACACAAGAGAAAAACCACGACATTCGATGATTCCGTTATCAAGATCAATCCTCATTTGTTACAATACCTTGAAATTTTTATCTATCATGTCGGTAATTTTCATTCGGGCTACTAATTCAAGTTTATTTGAAATTATGAAAGAAAAATTACTCAAATAATTACAAAATAAATATAATCTTCAAGAATGGAATTGAAACAACGAAAGAAAAGTATTTGACTGGTATTAATGAGGCCTAAAAGTCACAAAATTAGTCAGGTGTATACTTCTGACAATTTACCCTTTAGGCCTACAAATCAGAATACATTTGATTTGAACTTGTCTTCTAATGCAGAATATTGATGAGGATGTTTCATTTCTGGATTCCGAAATGTGTGAGTCGACCCACAGTCTGTCGGGTTAGAAACTTTCTAAATTTAACTCTTTCCCCACGGGTGTCGACGACAAGTTTCATTTTTTTAATTCAAAAATTTCAGAATTATAAATTTTCACGACGATATTTGAAATCAGCATGAAAAATAATCATAATCATTATAATGAGTACAAACAAGCCTAGTATTGGTTCAGTGGTTCTTATGATACAAGCTCTTGATATGATATTTTGAGAAATTATGGCCAGCACGCAGCGCATTAAGGGCGCACACCTCTAATTCACTCCGCGCGCGATGTAATGTGGATGAGTTCCGGTAAAAACGAAATCTTTTTTGAGGTATTTTGGGCCTTTCTGTGGACTTGTAAGGAAAAAGAGAAGCATGTTATAGCTTAAATAAAAGTTTGAGACCTATACACGAACTTCGATCCCAAAAAGTTGCATAATCCAATTTTTGAAAAAAGTAGGCCCTCGGATTGAGAAAATGACAAGAAACGGGTTTTCAGGGTAAAAACGGGTCGAAAATGGTCATGGTGCTGTTTAAACGCCCATATCTTGAAATCTAATCGGAAGACTACCCGTACATTGAAACATATATTAAATTTTCATCGATTTGCAATCGATTGGTGGTATATTTATGTTCAATTTGTTGCCGAAAAGGTCTAAAATCGGCCAAAGAAGAGACGTGTTTTCACGTGTATTTCAATGGGACGCGCTATTGGTGGTGTGCGCCCTTAAAGTTTCATTTTCAAGCCTGCACTTTTGTTCCGGAATTTGTCAACAGATATTTTTTGAATTTAAAATTTTGAAACTTATTTATAGGTCTTTTAGAAATTACCATTATGTAATAATTTAATGTTTCACTTAAAAGACTATAGCTTTTTAAGGAAAATAATGTTTTGACAAATCAAGTAAAATCTTGATTACAAATTCATATATTATCTGGTGACAAAGAAAGAGAGTTGGAAAATGACGTTACAACATTATTGCCATATTTACACCTTCCTAAATTACCTAGAAATATTTATGTGGGTAATTTGAAGTATGCAATAATAGGAAGTTTTCCAACATAACGGCTAATTAATCTCGTGAACCTGTTTTAGCAAATTAGTAAATTAGGCTTAATTAACCAGACTGTCCACTGTTGGTTAATTAGCTCTGATGGACGCAAATTAAAACTTTGGCGATATATAATACGGTGCAATTATTCCGTAACTTTGTACAACCACAATAATGCTATATACTAGTATAGTTACTACCAATTAAAATATTAAGGTTATTAATTATTGTGGTTGTGGCGCCCTCTACGGAGGCGCGCCACAATATAGGCATTACTTTGTGAAAAGCTTCTAATTTCACTCTTGCTAGATTGACTTCGCAATTGTTTTGCTAAAATTATGCCCAGCTCAGAAATAAAACCACAATTTGCTTGGATTTTATTTTATTATTGTTTTCTGATATGTACGGGATAAAATGGTGAGCGTATATACTTTGTTTAAAATACAAAATTAGGATTTATAAAAACACCAAATAAATCCTGACCTTTGTATGCGTTCAACCAGTTTACCGTGTGCCTTAGAACCCGATAGACGGTGACATTTGACCATACACTAGGATCCACAACATGCTCATCTATCATGGGAACAGTTCTTAAACCCTAATACATTTGTACATTCATCCTTTGTACACAAACTCATACTCTGCAACTTGAGGTCAAATTTTGCACTAAGATTATGTAATGGAGGTTATTGGACTATGCCATTGGGATGAGACTCTTGTGGTCCATAGTGATAAGATCTTAAACTGATGGCTTTTGTTTGCTAATTACCATAGAATCTAGCTACTACCTCCATGATTGGATTAAGTATATAACTAAATCCTGTTATCTACCCAGCAATGTTTGCTTATCTTAATAATAACAAACTGTAGCGTACTAAATAAGACAGAAAAGGCAAACAGACAGAAATTTAGAGTTTTAAATTAGAGAGTTGACAGGAAGTTGTAAGAGTTAAATTGTTATGGATATGATTGGTGTAAGCGCGAAAATGTTGAATGTCAGATCAAAGTCATCCGAGGTGAATTAAGTAATGTCAATCACAAATTGTTACAGGTCATTTGTGGTGGACTAACTTTATATTTGGATTGTCAGAACACCTTCCCCAATCAAACACATTTCTCTTGCATTTGATCATCTTCTACTCTTCCCTAGAAAAATCATTATAATACCAAATCTACACACCATGGAATTCACCATATCACGTCCAAGTTCACATTGGGCGCCACATTCCTTTTTTAAAGGAATTTTTATTTTAAACTGTTGTGATTTGGTAGTTCACAGCATCTTACGAATGGTAGTGAGCTTTAGCCAAAACTGCATTGCTCAATTCATAGCGAGCGTGTAGAAGAATTAAAATATCACAGATATACTTTTATAGGTGATGCGGTTCTTGAGTTACATTGTATAGAGTGCTGAAACAACAACACTTTTGTAAATACATAACTCATTTAACAACAATAAATTAAGCAAGTTTGCAAAGTATACGATTTGTAGAATGAACTTTTGCAAAACATCAAGGTGTTAATTTTCAATAATATATTGATCTAGATAATGAAAATCGATTTTAGGTTGCTTCGACCAACAATACCTTGTCTACCCTTAACGTTGCAACTTAACCAACAAAATGAGTCAATTGAACTCAATTATGATTTTAAAAAATTGGATCGATTGAGACCATAATTATTTATTGCTGGTCGATCTATATAATATAAAATATTCAAATATTCCGATTCTAATATTCGATGCGATTCCAATATTTTAAAATTCATAGCGAGACCAATTAAAGGCACATTCAGTGATCCCAGCGCAAGTGTGAAAAAATTCAAATTGCATAAAAATGGAAGGATAAGTCATTCAAATTGTCATTTGTATTATTTGAAAGAAAAAATTTGGCAAACAAACAACAACAACAAAAAACAAAAACAAAAAAACCCCGAAGAAAACAGCAGTATTGACGAAGCTGAAGTCCCATTCAAATACATAGCTATAGATTTATATAACAGTATATAAATTACATATTCATGTAAATGCCTTATATTTTGTCTTTTAAAAATGCGCGGCTTTCGGCTGAACCACTAGCAGTCTATGTTAGCACATCTATTACAAGGACAGAGGTACCAAAATCTGAAGTTTGATGATTTTTACGATCATCCGGATGAGCAAATCACTGAATGGGACTAAATATTGGGCGTAAAGCATCCAATTAATCAGTTAGCATCCTGGACAACCGATTCTTTTGTTATGCAAGGCTCACTCAGTCATTTAATGAGGCAATACAAACGATCGAATTTGGTGTTGAAATGAGCTAAATTTTTAGTTACACCTTTTCGATGTAAAATTAATTTTCTCGGCCAAATGAAAAGCAATCATTTTCAAATTGTAGTGCTTGATACTGTATTTTTTTTCAAATTCTAGTGTTAAACTTAGGCGTGAAATTTAGTCATTTAGTGTAAGATTTTCGATTTTGATAGGCTTAAACTCTGCCCGCGAGCCTTTTTTTGGATCAACCTTTTAGCTTTTCAAAGTAAGATAGTTCGCTAATGAAGGATTTTTCCAAACTTTCTAACGCACATCACCGTGAGCGATATATCATAGTTTTGTCAGAATTTGCGTTTTCATATCACCATTTTTACTGCCGGCTGACCATTTTTCAAAATCAACGCGTGAAATCTAAGGCTAATACTAGCATTGTGGATCGATATCCCTGGGTTTAATAGGAATACCGGCATGGCTACAGTGTTGCTAGAACTTCAATATAGCAAAGAAATTCCCAGGCCTATAGCGCTCCTACGGACATGTTTAACCAGAACACTCAATTGGGGATTTGGGCTACCAAATCGCTGGTCGGGCAATTTGCTTTCAATGGAAAATTGACCTGGATAAACAACAAAGGAAATATCGACTATTTCTGCTGGTTGCTCTCGAGATAAAAGTACTGAGTCAGACATTTTCGGAGCATGAAGGGGAAAAGGGTAAAACAAAAACGGAAATTCTGACAAAACTATAACATATAGACCCACACGATGTGCCTTACAGGGGTGGGAAATATCTTTCTTTAGCAAACTATATTAGTTTGAGACGCTAAAACATGAATTCCGTAAAAAGCTCGCGGGCGAATTCAAGGCCTATAAAAATCAAAAATATCACACTAAAAGACACAATTTGATGCTTAATTTTAACACCAGGATTTTTAAAAAAAATGTGTATCCAAGCACCAAGTTTTTAACTGACATTACTGAAGAAAAAAAATTATTGCTTTATATTTGACCGAGAAAATTAATTTCATAGCAAAAAGGTGTATCTCTGAATTGTGCTGATTTTAACATGTATCGATCGACTTTTAGCGCGACTAAGCATTTCTAAAGAATCGGTTGTCCAGGTGGCTGACTGTAATCTTATCATTAAAATGTTTTGGATCCAATATTTTCACACACTTGGATTCATCTAAACACAATATTAATAATTCATTAAAATAATTGTAGGCCCTACTCAAATTAAGTACAATTCCAATCATTGGGATTGCCCTGTTACCTTTTTACTCAAAAGGTGTAGTATTATACACAGATTCTCAATCTGTGGTTTTATTCACCAAGCATATCGCTCGCTAAATATTAATTTCTTATAATGCATGTATTGGTATTAAAAGGCCATTTCGTGATCCACAGCCTCATCCCCCCACTTTTCTCAAAAAAAGTTGAGATTTTTATATCACTGGAATACTCTGGCTACATAATGTTTATGTACAAAATATTTCTTGCAGATTAATTCGTTTAGCAAAGATATCGCGAAATTTGAATTTCGTTCTGGTGTACCAGAACGAAATTATAACACATTGTCTACGGAGCAGTGTAATACACATAATCATGCATAACTCGCAAACGCAAAATCGGAATCAACTGAAATTTTGGAAATAAGCTTTTTTCGTGGATATCTACTGAAAAATTTCATAAAAAGAGGATGCTAGGATCACGAAATCCTCCTTTAATATCATGTAACCCAAATAATTAATGGTTCATTCATGATTTGCTATCTGGTCACTGATTTATGACTGCAATACGTTTAAAGTGACATTTGTGAATTTATAAGATGCTATGCTTAGCCTACATAATTTTTGAGTAATTTACTGCCAATTAAATATAATATCAATTGATGCAATTATAGACACATTTATAGCAGGTATAATTCAACTGATTATGGTGTAGTATATTGAATTGACTACAGCAAATCATATAAACATCTCAAAAAAAGTAACTAACCCCCCTTAAATAATGGCCATTATTCAAAAAGGGGCTATTGTATTACAAATCTGTAAAATGCGTTGGAAGCAGAATTTATTTCTGCGCATTTTAACACCTCATTTGATACGATAGCCTAGAAAACAATAAAACACCAGTCAATTTAATGTAGTGAGGTCAAGATTTGAAAGTTGCACTTGCATACAAATTTTTACAATACAAAAAGTTAACACTCAGATATCATTACACAGATTTCCTTCCATTACACTGAATACAAAATCAATACAATTTACTGCAACTTTCAAATCTTGGGCTACATTGATTTAATGTACGCCGTGATGTCAATATTTAGTCAATTGCTACAAATGAGGTGTCAAAATGTGCAGAACAAAATTCTGCTTCCAACGTAATTTACAGATTTGTAATACAATCACCCGTTTTTGAATAATGATCATTATTTAAGGGGGGTTAGTTACTTTTTTTGAGATGTTTATTACTGAAATAGATTGTTAACCCAATTTGAAATAAATAAACAACAGAATCGTTGAGATAGAAAACTCATTTGAAGGGATTTGCCAAATCAACTTAGAGAATCAAAAAATAAATAAATAAAAATTGGCCTGAAGAAAACACATAATACTCACTTCATTAATTTGACAACTTATGACCTTTTAAGGATGTTGTACTTTGTGACGTTTCTAAATTTATTTCATATGTAGTGCAATCACCCGTATATATTAATGGTAATAATGCAGGGAAATCACTTACGTAATACGAACATTGTAGGTTCCGATATGTAAACGCTCTACGTGTTGTTTTAATGTTTGTATGACCAATCTCATTAATTAGCCAGGGTTCTCCGTGCCAAATTAAGAATAGTCACAGCTGGTGAAGTTGTTGAACATTTAAGAGGCATTATCTGTTATTTTGGAGAATTTTTTCTGCCTCCGCAGGAGGTAGTTTGCTTTGAAATTGACACCTAAAATGCCGCACATTGCGCGGCATGTAGGCCGATTATACAAATTTATATTCTGACAAGTACTCTAATTTCCGCCCAATATTGAGAGCCCAATATATATCCCCCACCTCTCTGCGCCATACATAAATTCGCCTATCGCCATTTCCGAATGCTCAAAAAGGTAATCACGCTTCCTCAGCATGTGCAATAAATTAGCATTAAAATTAATCTTCTTCTATAGGGATTCTAGAAACACATAGCACGTGGCGCCAATGGCGTGGGTCTATCAAGTTAATGAATTATGCATTAGAATATTTTCAAACTCATATGTTGTATAATTGAAAACCGAATTAAAAAAGACTAGCTTGCGTATGCCGTCCTGTAAACCAGACCAAAAATGCCATACTGCGCAGGTCAGCAACCAATCACGGCGCGCCTTTGTCATGACGTCAGACGCACACTAGTCTTTTTTAATTCGGTCTTTAATTATAGGTTGTAGCCTCAGCGCTCATCAGCAGCCACACCACCTCAATGCCTTCGGTGTGATCAGCAGCTTTATCGTTGAAGACAAGTTGGAAAACCGTTATGCTGTGGCAATGGGAATACACATCAAACAAGGTTTAATTTCATGATTACATGAAACCTGATTATTAATGCAAAAACTTTGGCTGGAGAAGTTGAAGCTGACGTTCATGGCGACACTTTGGATGTGATAATTTGACATCATGGATTGTTTTGTGCAAAATTGGAGGTATTTTTGTGCCGCGGCCAGTCAGCAGACCGACTGGCATGCATGCTAGGCTCGACTAGGCCACAATCATGATCCGATGCATTTGAACTGCAATGTATGGTATGATACGCCTAGCCGCGCCTATGGCCGGCTTCATTGCTGCCCGGGCATTGCTGTTCAAATACATGTACTAAAAAGTATTGCAATTTTATTGCGTTGATATAATTCGGAATAATTCGTTTTAAAGTATTTGCTTCCCCAATTCCCATGCGTGGTTGTGTTTTATGTTCTACTGAGTACTGTTGCAATATTTTTGCATGCATACCCATGACCGTTTCAAGACTTTGACTGAGAAATTTGCTTTTTGTTTGTTAAGATAAAAATAAAAATAAAATGCAAGAATCATCCTTCCCCACACAATACTTCTTACAAACAAGGTGTTGATATTGGCCCTTTCGATGCAAGGCAAAGCACAAATGACGGAAACAAAACAAAACAATAATGTTTTTGATTTTTATTCAATTACACGTACAAAAGAGTAATGGCCTATAAAAAGACCCCCCTAAATATAATAATATTAATATTATTTTAGTCCTGAATACAAAATATAATAAACAAGAATAAAAAATCTGATACGAAAATTTGTTACTCTGAAACGTTACAATCGTAATTTTCAGTCAAAAAATCCACGAGAAATGACTCTTGATACAACTTGGGCATATATGCATTTAAACAACAGAAACGGCTGCCTGCATCTGGAACTCTTCATATCTGAAAGTTTGAAGGTCTTATTTCATACATTAGAATTATCTGCAAGATTGCAAGATGGCTTTAGGTGACCGTGGCCCTATTGGCTAATGCACAAATTTAGATTTTCTTTCTATTTAAATAATATGTTAAAGCTTATGCCCTGTAGATTACATTCGGTTCTTGAGATATGGCCTGTCAAAATGGTGCGAACCCAAAACAAAAAATTGGCAACAACTTTCTTTTTATTTTCTATATTTTTGACAAGTCCAGTTGCCAGATGATTTTCTAATTACATGTATGAATGCAAAGTAAAGATTTCAGATATAATTAAAAGAGCTATAGTAGGCCTACTGAGGCATGGTACATGGGTAGAACACACACTGTAGACCTACTACAAAATTACGGTTGCGTTTTGGCAAATTTCAATTTGCATAATTAATTTGGGCCACTTATTAGAAAAGTTGATTAGGGCCCTAATTAATTATGCAAATGGAAATTTGCATGGAAAAAGGCATTCATGGGTTTTATATCTTATTTTGTAGCCGATCTGAACATTCTACTTTGTACAATTCTTGCATATATAATTAGAAAATAAGGCCTACCTGACATCATTGCATAACAAAAATAAAAGAAATTTGTTGCCAACTTCTTGGTTTCGCGCCATTTTGACAGGCCATATATTTTGGTAACCGAATGTCCGATTAAAATAAAATTTTCAGTCTTGTAATCAGGAGAGAATGGACTCACATATTTCAATCAGACAAAATCTATATCCAATAGCGTTACCTTAAAGCTAGCATTATAAGTGTCTCCTTAACTAATAACAAAAGGTGCCCACTGGTATCTTGGAGGCATTGTCTTTTTTAAAGACATTTCTTGTTTTAAATGTTTGCCACGGTCAAAAAATGGATTTCCTTTAAACTTTCATATTTGATGCACCTTGACCTGAAACAAACACACATGAAATAAATTTGGGAAAAATATCCCCGTTGCCATGGTAACAGCCAAATTTTAATTTTATGCCTATTTTCACAATTTTTGCATTTTTCAGCAGTTAATTTGTCAAGTTTTGAAGCCAGTGTTACTAATATACACAATATATATATACTGTTTTCTTTATAAGGTATGAATAGGTCAAACCTTAGATGCCGCATTGAAAGTATAAAAATAATCACCAGATGTCAGGGTGGGTTATACCATTTATTTGAAATAGGGGTGTTTTTCAATTTTATCAAAGTATGAAAATATACCAACTTTGTATAGCTCATAAACCATATGGTAGTGCTCCGATTTCAACATCGACCACGCATTGTTGAGATGATACATTGGTCTTGTGAAAAAGTTACATTTGAGCTTGGGGAAAACACATCTGTATATACAGTGTTGCCAGACATTTTCCTATTTTTCGAAATTCAACACAAATCTCACCTTAAGTTAAATGATGCGAAAATGAAACATCATCCTTTCAAGGAACATTTATTAGAAAGAGAGTTTTTATTCATATCAAATTTTATCAGTTATAATGGTCAGTGTTGTTCTAAACCACATGGGTGTTGCCATAATTGGGGTTTAATTGTGATTTGTGGATATTTTCAACTTTTTACAAGTCATAAAAATACCAAAATGCATTTCTATAAAAAAGAAAGAAACATCGACCTCGTGATGTTGAGATGATACATTGGCCTTATGAAAAAGTTATTTTGATCTGGGGGGTAAAACATCAGTTTATACAGTGTTGCCAGATATTTTCCTATTTTTTCAAAATTCAACACAAGTCTCGCCCTAAGTTAAAAGATATGAAAATGAAACTTCACCTTCATACGGAACATATTTTTTAGAAAGAAAGTTAATTTCATATTCAATTTGATCATCTGGGATGGTCAGTGTTATTCTAAGCCATATGGGTGTTGCCATAGCTGGCGTTTAATATGACAATTTAGATATTTCCAGCTTTTTACAAGTCTTAAAAATAGTACACATCCTTAAAATTATTGTGGAATGAACGCAATATTAAGGTTAGAAATTAACCTAAGAACACTTAGTATGTGAATTTATATTCTAAATTTGAGTTCGGAAAATATTTCCTTCTATACAGTATTGCCAGATATTATCACATAATATTCAAAATTCAACGTATGTTGAGCTTTTTTCAGCTTTTTTCAGCCTTTTCAGCTATTTTTCAGTCTTAAAAATGCCAAAATGCAATGGCATGCATTCCTAAAATAAAGATGTGAAAATGAAACATCGACCTCATCATGTTGAGATGATACATCGGTCTTATGAAAAATTTACATTTGAGCTTGGGGAAAAACGTCTGTTTATACAGTGTTGCCAGATATTTTCCTATTTTTTCGAAATTCAGCACTAGTTTCACCTTGGGTTGAAAATGAAAGTTTATTAGAAAGAAATTTACTTTCATATTAAATTTGATCAGTTGTATAAATGGTCAGTGTTGTTCCAAACCACATGGGTGTTGCCATAATTAGGGTTAAATAGCGAGATGTGGTTATTTTGAACTTTTTACAAGTTTTAAAAATACCAAAATACCATGGTATGCATTCCTTAAAAAATATGTGAAAGTGAAACATCAACTTCACCATGTTGAAATGATACATATTTGGTCTTATGAAAAATTTACACTTAAGCTTGGGGAAAACATATGTTTATACAGTGTTGCCAGATATTTTCCTATTTTTTTCGAAATTTAACACAAGTCTCACCTTAAGTTAAATGATGCGAAAATGAAACTTCACCTTCACAAGGAAAGTTTATTAAAATGAAATTTACTTTCATATTAAATTTGATCAGTTGTATATATAAATGGTCAGTGTTGTTCCAAACCACATGGGTGTTGCCATAATTAGGGTTTAATAGTGAGATGTGGATATTTTTAAAAGTCATAAGGGTTCAAATAGCGACGTTTTCACATGTTTTTGTGGACCTGAGAGCACATCAGACATATATTGAAATTTGCGATATAATACAAATTTTATGGCAAATTATTAAAAATTGACAATTTTGAAATTTAACAGATCTCAAAAGTACCTAAATTGTATAAATCTAGTGATATGTACTTAAAGTGTATGTAGCTGGAATGAAAAGCCGTCCATATGAAAATTTGACCTTTCGTATTGAAGATATAGATTTTTTCACCAAAAACACCTAAAAATGTAGGTCTTTTGGGAAAAAATCTATATCTTCACTATGAAAGGTCAAATATTTCAATTAACATTAATTAATTGATTAGTGGTCGGCTTTTCATCCCAGCTACATACACTTTAAGTACACATCATTAGATTTTAAAGTTAACTTTGAGGACTGTAATGTCAACAAAAAAAAAAAATTCAATATACATAATTTACCCTAAAATTTTTATTGTATTGCGAATTTAAAAAAAAATCAAAATTATTTTATATAAGGACATTCCTCGTATTTGGTATGTCTGATGTGCTCTCGGGTCCGACAACAATACTGTGCAAAGGTGGGTGACCAACCCCTTAAAATACAACACAGAAAACATCAAACATGTATACTTTAAAATATACATAAAAGCCATAATTTTTTTACCAATATACACATACTAGCCAGGCTAAAATAAATTAAAATAACATAAGATTGTTACATTGCAAAAAGATGCATATAAGAGTAAGATAATGTTTAAATTAGGCCTACCCCATATTATTAAAGCCCACATCCCAACTATACTTGCAAAAAGATATGGGGAAGAAATGGGCACTAACTATATAGATCCAGCAAATGTCTCGAAAGATATGAGAATAGTCAAAGACAATAATGCACAGAACATTTTCACAGCCAGACAAATTAATGTCCAGTTACTTTTCCCGGGAGGAGCTCGCAGGAGAGTCTAAAGTATGACATTTAAAGTCATGCTGAAGAAGAACTGACCATTGAAATGTTGCATGATATTGTTGCTAATTCTCTGTCATTCAAGCATCCCCAATTAATGTTGATAAAAGTTGTCTGAGGAAATATCCGTATCAAGTAGAAAAAGAGGACTACTGGGCACAGTATACCTATCACATGACCCCGGAGGGGGTTCTCCCTGGTTAAAGGTATACGGGGATGTGCCACGGTTTTTTTTTGGGGGGGGGGTACCTTTTTGGTATGTCGATTGGTGGGTTTGCAGTGGAGACAATACGCCAAATTGGGTGCATTAAAGGTAAAAGTGCCCATAAAAGCGCCAAATTAGGACAAATTTGTGTGCTTTTTGGGTGTTTTTGTGAAAAATTAGAATACTATAGCTATAACTTTAATAAGGTGTCATTTTAAAATTGAAAATGTATCCACATTTCACTATTAACTCCATTTATAGTGGCATCATCCATGTGGTTTATTCATGGCAGTGATTTAAACAATAATAAATCCTAAAGTGAGACATACGTTGAATTTTGAATATATGTGATAATAACTGGCAATACTGTATAGAAGGAAATATTTTCCGAACTCAAATTTAAAATTTAAATTCACATACTAAGTGTTCTTAGGGTAATTTTTAACCTTAATATTGTGTTCATTCCACAATAAATTTAAGGATGTGTACTATTTTTAAGACTTGTAAAAAGCTGGAAATATCTAAATTGTCATATTAAACACCAGCTATGGCAACACCCATATGGCTTAGAATAACACTGACCATCCCAGATGATCAAATTGAATATGAAATTAACTTTCTTTCTAAAAAGATATGTTCCGTATGAAGGTGAAGTTTCATTTTCATATCTTTTAACTTAGGTCGAGACTTGTGTTGAATTTTGAAAAATAGGAAAATATCTGGCAACACTGTATAAACTGATGTTTTACCCCCCGATCAAAATAACTTTTCATAAGGCCAATGTATCATCTCAACATGACGAGGTCGATGTTTCCTTCTTTATTATAGATATGCATTTTGGTATTTTTATGACTTGTAAAAAGTTGAAAATATCCACACCTCACAATTAAACCCCAATTATGGCAACACCCATGTGGTTTATCTGGCAACACTGTATAAACTGATGTCTTACCCCGCCCGCAGATCAAAATAACTTTTTCATAAGGCCAATATATCATCTCAACATGACGAGGTCGATGTTTCTTTCTTTATTATAGAAATGCATTTTGGTATTTTTATGACTTGTAAAAAGTTGAAAATATCCATAAATCACAATTAAACCCCAATTATGGCAACACCCATGTGGTTTAGAACAACACTAACCATTATAACTGATCAAATTTGATATGAATAAAAACTCTCTTTCTAATAAATGTTCCTTGAAAGGATGATGTTTCATTTTCACATCATTTAACTTAAGGTGAGATTTGTGTTGAATTTCGAAAAATAGGAAAATGTCTGGCAACACTGTATATACAGATGTGTTTTCCCCAAGCTCAAATGTAATTTTTTCATAAGACCAATGTATCATCTCAACATGCTGTGGTCGATGTTGAAATCGGAACACTACCATATGGTTTACGAGCTATACAAAGTGGGTATATTTTCATACTTTGAAAAAATTGAAAAACACCCCTATTTCAAATAAATGGTATAACCCACCCTGACATCTGGTGATTATTTTTATACTTTCATTGCGGCATCTAAGGCTTGACCTATTCATACCTTATAAAGAAAAAATATATATATATTGTGTATATTAGTAACACTGGCTTCAAATCTTGAAAATTTGACTGCTAAAAAATGCAAAAATTGTGAAAATAGGCCTAAAATTGAAATTTGCCTGTTACCATGGCAACGGGGATATTTTTCCGAAATTTATCCCATGTGTGTTAGTTTGAGGTCAAGGTCCATCAAATATGAAAGTATAAAGAAAATCTATTTTTGACCGTGGCAACACTATTCTCAAAAATAACAGATAGTTCCTCTTAATACGGTATGTTTTGTTGTTGTTGTTATTTTTTTATTATAAGAAATATTCATGCTTTATTTAAAAATGTATATTTCATAATAAAAATAATAATCCAAAAAGGTTGAAACCATGGACATGGTAAAGTGCTCAACCATGGGAGCTTTGCACAAAGTTTCTGAGGAGTGAGGGCTACGGCCCTTACGAAACAGTTCTGTCAAACTAACGGTCATCTAAGTTTTATTATGTATTTCATAATTATGTATATGTGTTAACTGATTTTAACGTATTTTGTGCTTTTCAGCAGTTTGTATTTTCCATGAGCAAAAAACAAACGAATTTTATTAAAGCTGTATAGGCAACATGACGTATGTAAAGCGCTCCACAGACTCCGAGTATTGTACGTACAATATTGTATGCAACATAGCTACGTTATTTAATCTATTGCCATTCTATTTCCAGTAATGTTTAAGTTCTAACGAATGTTTGATGACGAAAAATCGATAATATGTTTCATACAATGTCTAGTAGAAATATATTATCGATTTTACGTCATCAAACATTCGTTAGAATTTAAACATTACTGGAAATAGAATGGCAATAGATTAAATAACGTACATATTGTACATACAATATTTCACGTACAATAAAAAGTCTGAATACTGCTTAGAGCATGTTTGATTTCGGTCAAATTTTAACTTGATTATTCTTTGCCAAAAAATATTACATAATAGTAACACCTGCAAGGATGTATACTGATCATTTTAAGCCGACATATTAATCTGGTAAAATGAAAGAAAACCCATGCACTTAGCCGCTTAACTGTGAAGGCTCCGGTTTTATTATAACTTTCTTCATCCCTTCACATGGTATTTTTGTACACCATTGGGCTTTACAATTAGGCAAAAAGTAGAAATTCCAGAAAAATTGAGGGCGTTGATGTTGAGCAAATCACATATTAGGCCAAAAAAAAAGTTTGTTTCCTGTAGCGCGCGCATTTCGTTTTTGACGGTTTATTTTGAGCATTTGATTTTTTTGCTTAAAAAGGAGAAAAAAACCCAAAAATAACCCAGAAAATCGCAAAAAAAAATAATATAAAACACTACTGGAGAAAACATTTACACATGACATAAACGCGTGTAGTGAAAAACTACTGGAGAAAACATCGCACATTTTTTTAAATACCTTTTTGCAGGTTGAAAGGGGATCATAAAATTAGTCTTGAATATGAAGAAATATGATTTGTTGTGGGTGTCGGAGAAACCCACTGTAAATTCCCATTCCAATTCGCATTAAAAAAAGTTCATTTCAAGGCATGGATTTAAAAAAAAAATAAAAAACGCATTTCGCATTTGACTTTTTTTTGTTGCCTTATATGGCTTTTTTATTTACGTTAGTTTCATTTGTGTATTGTTTTATTAAATAATTCCGTTTATGGAAGTAGCAATATGCATGTTGACATGAACTGGCTACATTTCTCAAAATCAATCACCAAAAATCTCTCGAGTTTAATTTTACCCCATGTAACAAAAGTTGGAATTTTGAATGCTAACTTCCTCATTACATGCACATTTCCTTTAATACATAAACATAATACTGAAAATCTTGTTCTTTCGAATTCTTTCAATTATTTTAGATATAAAAATACAACTCATCGATTGGAAACCAATTCAATTTATACTTTTATCACAGTGTATTAAAGGGAGTGTCCGGCAATCACAACATTATGCCTTATAAGTCAGAAAAATAATTATCAAGCACGAATCACGTGGTTTTATTTAAAACAAACTCATAGTGACCATAAAAACGAATAAAAACATCCGTCTCTCAACACGCGATATTCAAAATTCCCGGGCGCCGAAATTGTCGAGTGCAATGACGTCCCAGTAATAGAATGAAGGCTGACGACAATTGAGCACAATCAACCATTACGTCATTGCACTTAGACTATTTCGGCGCGGGAATTTTGAATATCGCGTGTTGAGAGCCGACTGTTTTGATTTGTTTTTATAGTCAATATGAGTTTGTTTTAAATAAAACCATGTGATTCGTGCTTGATAATTATTTTTCTAACATATGAGGCATAATGTTATGATTGCCGGAGACCCCCTTTAGGTTTTGTTCACACTTTTGTCATAACATATCTACATGGGTGAAAAGAAAATTAATGTAGACTTTTTTGGCCCGTTTCCATTTTTGTTTATAGGTTTGAGAGTGTATACACAAACCCTCTGATCAGCACAGGTCCTGAGCAGAGCCCGCCCGGCCCTGTCCCTCCCTGGCCCCTCTGATCGCGAAATATTTTATAGTGCCCGCTGGCAGCCGATTCACTATATACCTTCAAGAATGACTCTCGGCTGAGTCTCGGCCTCGTACTCGGCCTTCGGCCTCGCTGCTCGGCTTTTCCGAGGTCCTTCTTGAAGGACTACGATTCACAGGCCACCTCTAGAACAGCTACCTCAGAGAGGGTAGGTCATGGTTTTGTCTTTAACATGACATCTTTATTGAGGACTCTCAGAATCTGAGCTCAGTAATAGCGAGGATGCTATAACTAGGCCTATTATTTTGAATATATACTAAAGTCCCTCATCCAGTTGCTGAACAGGCTTTTGATGAGAATATGCATAGAAGTAGAAAATATCCGTGTACAGTAAAATAAATAATCGTAGAAGGCGTGATTAGGCGTAACGCGTATTCCAGATTGATGGCTAAGAGGAGTCCTTTTAGCAACTGATGTCATCGGCACAGTAATGCATTACCTATACCAGTTAACACTCTGGATCTCCAGTAGATGAATGGTATTATTATCCCCTCACTACGAATCCAAATAGTCGCAATTCAAGTGGCATAGTTCCTTAACCTCTATTCAACAAGCAAAACTAAAAATTTGACCTCAAATTGTGGAATATGAGTTTTCGTACCAACACATTCAAAGGTCATTCTATGAATACACAAGTATGTTAAGGTCAAAGAATTGTGCCTGACAGATGAGGATGTTTGGTATGCTAAGTTCCAATATAATGACACACTTCTCTGTCTTTCATCTCAATCTTTTAGATCGAGCAGCGAGACATTACTTGAGTGAGGTACGTTAATCATGAGGTGGCGACAGATTCTACCATCTACATCATTGTTTCTGCTGCTGACCTTCTTCTGTAAGGCTCAGGGTAAGTTTAAAGGGTCATCTAAAGATAGTCAATGAGATGATGGGATCAGTGATGGGATGAAGATGCTTTTAGAATAATTTTACGAAGCTTGAAGGCTCGGATAGCGACGTTTTCACGTATTTTTTGTGGAACCTGAGAACATATCAGACATATCGAATTGCATGTTGAATACGAGTAATGTCCTTTTGATATCAAATAATTTCACGACATTAAATACACATTTTATGGCAAATGATTAAAAATTGATATTTTTGCAATTTAACAGTCCTTGAAATAAATTGTATAAATCTAATGATTGTAGCTGGGATGAAAAGCCGTCCATCATATGAAAAATAAAATGTTGACCTTTCGTAAATTGAAGATAGGCCTACACCTAGATTTCCCCACCAAAAAACACATAAAAATGAAGGTCTTTGGGGGGCAAAAATGTATATCTTCAAGATGAAAGGTCAAAATTTTCAATTGATGATCGGCTTTTCATCCCAGCTACATACACTTTAAATATATATTATTAGATTTATAACGTTTACACCGAGGACAGTTAAATATTAAAAATATAGAAAATATCAAATTCTAATAATTTGCCATAAAATTTGTATTATTTATATCACGAATTTCGAAAAAAAATCACAATTATTTTGAGACATTACTTGAGTGAGGTACGTTAATCATGAGGTGGCGACAGATTCTACCATCTACATCATTGTTTCTGCTGCTGACCTTCTTCTGTAAGGCTCAGGGTAAGTTGCAAGGGTCATCTACAGATAGTCAATGAGTTGATGGGATCAGTGATGGGATGAAGATGCTTTTAGAATAATTTTACCAAGTTTGGCGTTTCAATTGTATCGATGGCCAAAGATGACAAAAGAACAAAGTATATCAGATAGGTTTTACTGTTGAAAGTTGAAAGGATCATCTAAAGATAGTCAATGAGATGATGGGATCAGTGATGGGATGAAGATGCTTGCAGAATAATTTTATACGAAGCTTGAAGGCTCGGATGGCGACGTTTTCACATACTTTTTGTGGGACAATATGAGGAATGTCGTTTTGGTATCAAATAATTTTGATTTTTTGAAATTTGCGACATAATAGGCCTACACATTTGATGGCAAATGATTAAAAATTTATATTTTTGCAATTTAACAGTCCTCGAAATAAATTGTATAAATCTAATGATATGCACTTAAAGTGTATGTAGCGGGGATGAAAAGCCGTCCATGAAAATTTTGACCTTTCGTAAATTGAAGATAGGCCTACACCTAGATTTCCCCACCAAAAAACACATAAAAATGAAGGTCTTTTGGGGACAAAAATGTATATCTTCAAGATGAAAGGTCAAAATTGTCAATTGATGATCGGCTTTTCATCCCAGCTACATACACTTTAAATATGTTTTGCTGTTGACCTTCTGCACGCCGAGGGTATGTTGAAAAGGTATTAAATTCTACATGTTCAAAAGATAGGCAATGATTAGATAACATAAAGATGACTATAGCTGCCTTTAGACCAATTTTATCAAAATTTCTGCTGTTGACCACCGCCTGAAGGGCGCAGGATAAGTTAAAAAGGGTCATCTAATAAAAGGTGAGGGTTCCCAGAATGCAGCTAGGACCAAAGTTTGGTTGCATTAGGATTTATATTGTTCATAATAAATGTTAAAAAATAAATGTTGGTATTTATACAGCGCCTTTCACATGTGAACATGTACCAAAGCGCTTTACATTTATTCCGCCGTCGTTAGAATATGTCAGCTGCCATACAATGCCCAAGGCATGCTCATACCTTTGGGCGGCGCTCAATGGACAGTATTCATAACAGCTCCCCATTTCACACCTGGGTGGAGAGGAGTAATCGAGATAAAGTGCCTTACTCAAGGGCACAACACGATGGCGTCGCCGGGGCTCGAACCCGCAACCTTCCGATTATGAGTCCTAGCCCGTTCCGCTCGGCCCCCGTGCTCCCTTAATGAGATCAAATGTTAATCAAAAGTCTTAAATAATGGTATTTTACCAGTTGACCTCAAATGACCTTTGAATAATAACATTGACAGAGTTTCTGCGGCTCGGACTTTCATCTCAGAAATTTCATCTAATCGGAATATATGTTAAAATGGTCGTAGGCAATGAGTTGATGGAATGAATGAACATGATGAAGATGCTTTAACCAAATTTTGCATTTCAATTGTATCGAAAGCCAAAGATGTCATAAGTCAAATTACATAATCATGTTGATGGCTAAAGATGTCAAACTGACAAAAGTCAAATTACATAGACATAAAGTTTGTGCTGCTAACCTTCTTCTGTAGAAGAAGGGAAGTCTAAAGATAGGCAATGACATGAATGAGGTGGGATGAAGATGCCTTTAGACCAATTTTGTGGAGTAACCTATGATTGTATCGAAAGCCAAATATGACAAAAGTCAAATTACATTGACATAATTCTGTTGCTAGTCTTCTTCTGTAGTAGAGGGCGTTTAAAGATATATGCATGACATGAAACGATGAGATGAAGATGCCTTTAGACCAATTTCGCTGAGTTGGTATTAATATGACTGTATGGATAGCCAAAGATGACAAAATTCATATTAAATTGACATAATGTTTCTGCTGAGTGTAAGTTGGCAGGGTCAGTTAAGATAGCAAAGAGTTGACAGGACGAGGATGCCTTGAAAGACTTGTTCAGAATTGTCAAAAGATTTGCTTCTTGCATAATCAGAAAGATTGGACATTCATAATTACTAAAATACCGGTTACTGAAAGTTTTCATGATAAAAAGTATGATAATTATGAGGAAAAGAAAGCTTTGTTTGATTTATTATTACTGTAATACACCCAAGCACTATTTTTGTGGGTGCTAAGTTTGAAATTTACCTTAGTACCCCTTCGGAGAGTAACTACGAGCGTATATGAAATATATATTTCCTTTATACATGTTATAATTACGTATGCTAAATCTTGGACATGTATAACAGAATATAATCACATTTTCAAATGTTGAATTTAAAACAGAAGCTGTAATTTGGTTGATGGTTAAATTTCCCCATTTGTATGTAAAACATTAGTCAGGAATCAGACCATCTTCCTTTAAAATATTAGACAAATTGCAAGTTACGAATGCAAGTAATTCCATGAAATTCGACACGCTGGATTTGTGGGGATATGCGTGGCCGATCTGATAATCAAATCCACAGTGGTTTTTGCAATCATACAGATCTTATTATTTATAAAGTCACCAATCAACTGATGAAAATTGTAGGTTATATTATCCTTTATAAACCGAATTTGAAGCTATAGATACAGGGCATATCTGAACTCATTGTGGCTATGTTGAGTATATTGCCATGTTTGTTTCAAATTTTAAGCAAATTGTTTTAATTTTTTTCTTTGATTAAACAAGAAAATTGTTTTTCTATATTGCACCCATCTGCTCGCATGGATTGGGCTATAAAAAGATGACGATGTTGATACCAATATTCATGTTAAATGTCATCAGTTTGAAGCAAGCGTGTTGTGTACTGTGTAGGTGTTCAAGATCAGCATAATTGTTAAAATAATGTCGAACAAATATAAAATTAACCGGAAACTGCTGTTTCTTCCTTCTTGATAAATAGGCCTAAATGTAAATGTTTAGCCTAATTTGTTGATAAAGACATAAATGATAACGATTGTATATATTTCCAATCGATTTCTGTTTTTCTATTTTAAAGCCATATAGGCCTAACATTTGCTGAGGAGAACGCCCTCAAAAAATGTTTTAATTCTGTGGTTTTTTTACACGATTGTAATGTACTTTAGTCAATAAAGATACACATACACACACACCCCGAGGATCGTACCGTATTACAACCGCGGGACTAACATGCATGGGCGCTAGTAGCAAATTCCAATTTTCTATGCTTTACTTCACTTATTCGGCTCAAAATTAAAAGGGGGCATATCTGACAGTAAAAACTAACGTTTTATGGAAAATAAATAGGCCTACTAATCTATTTTTACAGAAATGTTATAATATGGCTTTAACTAATCAAATGAAGGAATTTGCATTGAATTAACATTTCTGGTTTTCGTCACCACAAAAGTGATTTACATCGGGCTCGTCAATAACTTTGTTAATCACCTTTTCGGTAAATCCAATAAGCCTATGCGAGTACACCTGAGAACTCGTCATTTGACGTCACGACGATGCGCGCATAATTGCAAGTCGGCGTCTTCCATGGTGACATCAAATGACGAGTTCTCAGGTGTACTCGCAAAGGCTTACGGGATTTACCGAAAAGGTGAATCAAATATTTGGGGCTTTTTTTTATGGAGGAACGGCTTCATGGCACAGAACGTACGTGTTTTACAGGTCTTGACCGAAAATTCTGGTTTGAGTTCTGAAATTTTAGCAGGCTAGTGTTTTGAATGCTGTTGGATGTCTCTCAAAGCTGTTGGTTCCATGGTGCCTTTTCTTAAACATCCTGTGAACATGCATACCGTAAAAACTCGATAGTTAGCATAAGGTAAAGGTAAAGGAGTCGATCCTGTATAAACAGTGATCGGAGTGCCTATCTCTCTTTCATTGGCGATTGGGCCAGACTCCTCCATGTAATGTTGCTGTAGGGGGATCGCTACACCTCCTCTACAGCGAGTCTGTTACCTTCCCAGCATTTAAGAATGCCGGTACCCATTTAAACACCTGGGTGGAGAGGAGTAATCGAGATAAAGTGCCTTACTCAAGGGCACAACACGATGGCGTCGCCGGGGCTCGAACCCGCAACCTTTCGATTATGAGTCAGTGCCCGTTCCGCTAGGCCACCGTGCTCCCATAGTTAGCATATATCGAACACTTTTGAAAACATGAAATTGTACCAAAGTCCGGCGCTTTACCAACTGAGCTAATGGGGTTGAGACACACATTTGCAGGTTTACTTGTTCGTATATAACTATATGTGTATCGATGATTTGCTCAAAACCCTTTACACTTTTGTGGATGGGGCTCTTCATATTTGCTTGTTTTAAAGGCGCTCGATAGTAAGCCCATATGCTAACTATCGAGTTTTTACGGTAGTTGAAGAAACGACCTTATAATACTTTTAATAGTAGGCTATTCGAAACAAAAACCAGCATGTATGTCAGAATCATGTTATATATACCATCCCGTCATTAACAAAATATTAGTAACATCTATGAATCACCAATAGAAAATAAACAAAATATAAAAATGATTTAAACATCACGTCTTTGGTTTTATACTTTCGGATCGAAAACAAGTATTACATTACATTGTGATATCAGAATATATCTACTCCCACTTCAAAGTTTTACACCAATGTTTTGATTTTTGGTGCACCCCAAGTTCACTGTCGCGGATATAGGCAAGGTGTCTATGTACGAGTTATTTTTGTCTCCAATTGTTTTCTTACATAACACCACAGGCAAACTTGAAGGTGCAATATTATTCATTCGGGTGTTACAATGTTTATACATGGCGGCGATAAAAGGGTGCTGAGAATAATACTTGTTTTCACCTCCATCCTATGTTTTTGAGGGGTTTCCTTCATTTGGTAATGACTTGGGGTAAATCACAGAATGTGGGTAAATGAAGCTGTTTCCAGGGTATAGTGTTTTTCATTAAAAAAAAAAAGTTTTAGAAAACGTTTTCATGACCATTATGTATAACACGACATTTAAATTAAAAATATTGTTTGTCCACCCCAGTCTGCCACCCCCCCCCCCTTTTCGGCTGGCTACAAATGCCCCCCCCCCCTCATTTTACCCTCCCACCAGGGCTCATAATTATTGCACAGCCCATAAATGCAAACCAATTCAAGTGCAATTTTGAGGGCTTAAAAAATCAGGCCAGTTCATTGTCATTTAGGACAAATGTCAATGAGATGTTCCCTGGTCGGAATTGTGATCATCAAAGTCAGTGAGCTGTATGTGGAATAGGCCTATCAACATTACCATTTCCTCGTTCTTGACCTTAATCTTGAAGGCATGAATGCTTGGCTTCCGTCCGCGTCCTATGGTTAAATGAGGACAAACGATAAAGAGGTGTTATACCAGGGGGGATGTGATAATTGACGATGACCAAGGTTAATGAAATTGGGTTTCCTTGGATGATTGAACCATAGATCGTATATATATTTTATAGAGGCCTACATAAAACTCGGGATCATCATGTACAGTCACCCGGGACAGTCACTACATTGGCTCCGGAACCGGAGGAGGGAGGGGCCTGCGGGCGGCACCCCAATAATTTTGTTGGGGGGTCCGTGGGGGTGCACGTTCTCTAGGACACCCTATATTTAGGTTTTGTATTGTATCTTTAAAAGTAATGATGATAAGTCCATAAAAGTATACAGAAAGGAAATGATGCAAGGAATCCAACTAGCACGGCAGATTTCGGCAAAAATGAGCACTTTTTGTGAAAAGCGCCAAAATTGATTTTCCATGCCAATTTTTTTCGTGGAAGAGTCTTGGAAAGAGTTTGGAAAAACAATAAAATAATGGGAAGGTTATTTATATTTTTGCCCCTGATATTTATTTACTTCAAGTCCTGTACTCCATCATGTCCATTGCCATGTGAAATAGCTTTAATTTGTTTCAGATGCCATCAATAATGAATTTACATGTATCATTTTTCCAACTGGACCCAAACACATGATTGCATTACAATATGATCATAGAACATATGAAAGTAATCACATAGATGTATATCCAGCATATCTATGATGAGATATTTATAAATGCATAGGGCTATTACAATATTGACAAGCAAGCCTACATTTGAATTAGGTTTCTAACATCTTTGTAATTCATTTTATCTATTGTTAACTTTATCATAAATATGATTTTGCCACCATTTTCTCCTCGTTATGGAGATTTCTTTACATCAGAGATGATCACACACACACAAATTGAGTCCTGTATGATGATCCAAGAGATATTCCAATGCCAGAGGAGATATCATACCCTTCCCAGAATCCTTTGCAACATGATACATCACCCCATGTCATCATTAATGTACAGGTTCCCTTTGTTTTCATTTTAAGAATAGACTGGGAGTAAACGTGGGTCGATAGTCAAGAAATAAACATATTTTGTGAGATAAGGGATCTGTTCCTTGAAGTACATAATTTCTGTCACTGTCTATATATCAACACATGTTGCACTAGATCAGTATGGGCCTACACAAAATTAAAATGGGAGAAATGCATTATTGGAAATGATAGATATCTCTCTGATTCCAACATGATGAAACTACAGGGAAAATGCATGGTTGTCATGGTAATTCACCACAACACACATTTGATTTTTGATTTGATTTGATTGGGTTTTGACAACCCTGGATAACCCAAGAAAGCCTCTATTGAAGCTTATTTCCATTGGGGTCCATTTGAACACCGGGGCGGGTTGGGAACAGTCAGGGGTTAACACCCTACTCTTTTCGAAACTGGCTGCGAGATACCATGTACAGGTATGGCTCTCTGTACACGGGACCGACGGCTTAACGTCCCCTCCGAAGGACGGAGTACTTTCATGATTCATTTACCCAATTCTAAATGAACCATGGGAGAGCGGAAGTCTGAATTTAATCTACAGAAGTTGCCAATTAATTTCAGACTTTTTTTCCAAGTCAATATCCCAGCAAATCGCCACCGCCGGGAATCGAACCCGGGACCTCATGCACTAAAGGCCAGTACCTAACCATTGCGCCACGCTCTCCCACTAATGCATTTGAACATGAGATAACAATGAGTTGTATTGTCCACATGAAATACAACTTCACCTGCTGGTAGTATGTTTCAACATCAAACCACTAAAAAAGCCAGACTAAAATGCTGTATCAATTACTACCACTGAAAAGCTGGAAAAACTTGCATGGTTCTTTCTTGAAATATTTTGGTAGAAATGAGACATTTACAAATTTGAGAAAACCAAGCTATACATACGCCCGGGACATACGCCTTGTCGGCAATATCACCATGCAGTCCAAATATTTAATGACCAATATCCTATATCATAATATGGAACAAAAATGCATTAAAGGAGTATTTCGTGATCCTAGCATCCTCTATATATGTCATTTTTCATTAGATATCCACGAAAGAAAACAATTCCCAAAATTTCAGTTGATTCCGATTTTGCGTTCGCGAGTTATGCATGATTATGTGTATTACACTGCTCCATAGACAATGCGTTGTAATTTCGTTCTGGAGCACCAGAACGAAATTCAAATTTCACGATATCTTTGCTAAACGAATTAATATGCAAGAAATATTTTGTACATAAACATTATGTAGCCAGAGGTTTCCAGTGATATAAAAATCTCAACTTTTTTTGAGAATAGTGGGGGGATGAGGCTGTGGATCACGAAATGCCCTTTTAATTTGAACCATTTTTTCTAAGAATGATGTTCATCATTTTGCCATCCCTATTTTATCCCTGATCTTAGGGGGGAGGGGGCAACTTCATTTTTTAGGCCTAAAATACTTGAAAGCAACTGTATAAATGTTCTTACCACATCTCTATTTAAAATAAATAAATTGGCATGATTGCCAAGATACATATTGTGGTTATATTTCGTATAGACATATGATTGGCATTTAATCTGTTTTTTGGTCACTTAGTCATAATCATAACATAACACATGGATGTTTTGTGGTTATAAACATTGATGATATGGGATATACATGGGAGTGATAGGCCTATTAGATATGTCATAATCACTTAAGACTTGTGGCAGGTTCCGGTACACATAATTATGAGAAAATGTGGTGTATGCCCCCCCCCCAAAAAAAACCCACACAAACAAACAAAGAAAACAACAACAACAGCAACAAATAAACAACAGTAACAACAACCCAAAAAATCAGATAACAACCAAGATGGGAGGAAAAGGAAGTCAGTTGTCGATCCCTTACATCATAGCTCTCACTCTTTTGGAGTGAAATCACATATCTTGGTAAAGACTCATTTGGAGTCAATTTCACTCTTTTTGGAGTGCATAGATACTCACTCTTTTCAATCACCCTTTACAGGGTGAGTTATAATGCAATGTTTTATGAAATGGGCATGAGCTATAATGATAAAATTTATAAATTTATATGTTTGTCTGTCTGTTTGTTTATTTATTTCAGATCCCATAGAGGAACCAGGTGATATAGAAATCAATATATGTGCAGGAGCCTTGTCTTGTAGTGAGTGTATATCAAGAGATCCCACATGTGCATGGTGCACACAGGAGGTAAAGGCTTTGCTAAAATCATGATGAAGTCTAACCAGAATAAAGATTTTCGTTCTTTTTTTACAAGTTTTTAAAGAGATTTTCAAAAGCCAATTGTGTCCCCAAACTTTTTCATTGCCCCCCCCCCCCAAAAGAAAATCTCTATTTCGGGACATAACCATTCAATTTTACACCCCTTTCACTTCCCTCACCCCATTGCCCCCCACCCCAAAAAAAATTCCTGGTGCTGCCAATGCCTGCCTGAAGATACTTGAATTGGGGGGGGGGGGGTGTCAAAATCTGATGCTTTTTGGTTTTGACTAGTGGAACTGTGGTTATGTTCTGACTCTCCCAATATTCATCCCTCAACCCCCCCCCCCACACACACACACACAACTATGCCTATGGGCACCGCCACTGCCTGAAGATACCTGAACATGGGGGAAATCAGACAATTTTACATTTTCGCACAAAATGTGGAATTTTCGATGTTCTGTTCATGCTTCATGCCCGAAATAAAAACTATTGAAAGATACAAGTTTATGGATGCAAAGATCTAATAGAATACTGTTTTATGCATATATTTTCAGGGATACAGTGAGGAAGGTCTTCCCAGATGTGATTTGAAGGAAAACTTAGATATTCTTGGGTGTGCCAATATAAGTAATCCTCAAGGTGCCTACACAATTGAAAAGGTAATGTATCATTGAGTCTCTTCTTTTTCTAATCTATATTCTGATCTGGGCCTGTCTAAAATACCACATCAAAATGACTGCGGCACCCCATGATAGCATGAAATATATTTCTTTCAAGCTATGAAAATATTTAGGAAAATTTTTTCTAATCGTTTCATAACTTGAAAGAAATATATTTGAAAACATTTTGTATTAAGGGCTCTGGTATGAGCGTTTGGACAGTATTTTTTGTGGGGCATGAGAGCACATCAGACATATCGAATTGCATTCTGATGTCCTTCTGATATCAAATAATTTTGATTTTTTTTTTTAATTTGCGATATAATACAAATTTTATGTCAAATTATTAAAATTTGATATTTTTAAAATTTTTGATATAACAGTCCTCAAAGTAAACTTTATAAATCTTATGATATATTCTTAAAGTGTATGTAGCTGGGATGAAAAGCTGATGATCAATTAAAAGTTTTTACCTTTCATATTGAAGATGTACATTTTTTCCCCAAAAAGACCTATTTTTAATGGTGTTTTGGGGAAAAAATCCATATCTTCAATACGAAAGGTAAAGATTTTCAATTGATCGTTGGCTTTTCATCCCAGCTACATACACTTTAAGTACATTTGATTTATAAAGATTACTTCGAGGACTGTTAAATATCAAAAATATCAATTTTTAATCATTTGCCATAAAATATGTATCATATCGTGAAATTAAAAAAAATCAAAATTATTTGATATCAGAAGGACATTCTTTGTATTCAGAATGCAATTCGATATGTCTGATGTCAACAGTAAATTTGTTTATATATAACATGCAAACATTTATCATGTTTCTAACTCATCATATATTATTTTGATGCAATTTCAGGATATTCCATTAAGTAATGCAGGTGAAACTCCATTAAATGAAGCAGTGCAAGTAAACCCACAACAGCTCAGGCTTCAATTAAGACCAGGTAAGACGGAACAAACAATAGTAAACTTGTAAAAGTTGAATTCCAGGGAAGGGGGGGGGGTACATCATAATTCTGTGGTGGGTATGCTCCATGCAGAACTGATAATGGTGGATCTTTGGGAGCTGATGATGTTTGGGTCTTTTAGAGCTGCGAACTGTCAACATCAAGGGCATTTCTTAGCAATTTGGGGGTCTTTTATAGAGTCATGATAAAAATCACTGGTCTTTCAGCGCTCTGTTTCGGTCAAATTCTTGGGTCTTTCGGAGTTATTTCAGACCTGCGCTGTCAGAAAACAGGGGTTCAAGTGCCCCGCTTTAATTTTAAATTATTCCTATATTTATCATTATCATTCTTTCCTTACAGTCATTGATTGTTTATTTCCATGTTTATTCATTCAATCATTTGCCTGTTTGTTCATTCATTTGTTAGTTTATTCATTTATTATTTATTCATTTTTTTTAAAAGTATTTTTCCTTTTTTCCTGTTATATGTTGCCTGCACTGCTCCATTTTCTTTATTTCTATCAGTTTGTAATTGATTAATTGTCCAGTTTCACTCATGCATCCAAAAAGTCCTAAAGTTCATCATATTTCATTACTAGAAACTACAAATGTATAAAATCCATTGGTGTATACTTATTTCAATCAATTACCCAATTTAATGAATTAAAGCTCTTTGTTTGGCCCATCACAATGGTCAAAATGATAGTTAATTTTCCGCCTGATTAGATTTATGTGTGACTAGTCAGGGACCAGTCAGCTGGTAAAATATATTTGATAATAAAATCTGTAATCTGTCATCATTAAAATAAAATTTGCATTGTTAAAAAGACAAAAAATAATCCAGATTTTTTTTGCTTCACTCAAAATGCATAAAAGCAGTTTGACTTCTATTTGTATTGCTTTATTGGGCTATTCCAGTTAAAAATTCATACTCCCAATAGAGCAGGGGTGTCATTCTTGCACATCTGCGCATCCTGGGTCCCCTTACTTTTTTGTTTTGGACAGTTTGGACCCCTTAATTTACAAGTTGAAATTGACCAACGGTCCGATTAAAACTGCATAGACCCCTTAAATTTTACAATGCACAGAATTTAGCGTAAATTATGTAAATCCTTTGCTGAGTTGCTTAATTTTGTCATTGTTGATATACACTATGAAAATAACCAGTCAATAACAATAACATTGATCTTGACAAGTTACCATCTACTAAGTTCAGAACTTTGGACCCTTTAAAATTCTCATTGAACCCCTTAAATTTTGGTTTTGCAGGTCTGAAACAGTCCGGAAAAATCAATTGAACCCTTGAATTTTTGAGTTTGCGATATCCCTGCCCTAAGAAGACATGACCTTAATCTCCCACACAGGGAGTGTGAATTTCAAATGGGGTTATGTGAATGAGTGACTCCATTTGAAATATACAGCCCCTGTGTGAGAAATTAAGGTCAAGTCTAATATAGGAGGTGTATGGATTTCAACCAGAATAGCCTATTTTCATTCTTTTGTTAAGTTTACTGCTGAAGGTAAACTTCAAACACGGTGATTGAATGGGATTGTCAATGTCCAGCATAAATCCAATATATAACACTGATATAAGGGACATCCTGTCCATTGTATTATTTGGACAAAAGAGGATTCATTTATATATTTATATTTTTTTGTCCTGATTTTGCCAAAAAATATATTTCTGCAGGGAATTCTGTCCCCCCTCACCTGCCTCTACACCCTGGGAAATAAAGGCGCATATCGGGGCTATTCTAGGTGAAATCCATCGGAAAGACATGACCGTAATCTTTCACACAGGGGGTGTAGACTTCAAATAGAGTCACCCATTTAGGTAGCCCCATTTAAAATTCACACTCCATAGGGGTGCAATAATAAAAGAGAATGCCAGCAAATATAAGAAGTTAAAAAAACATAGTTTGCTTTTGTGATCAAATTGAGGTAGCTTAAAGTCATAATGTACGATCTTTTTTCAGAATTTACCTTTATTTTTTTCAAAACCGATTTTTTGGCATATTTGTAATACTTACACATGTTCTAACTTAAATCTATGAGCAAGCTGTCAAATTCGTCCTATTTGTAGTAAAACGGGAGGATTTTCTGTTGGTCCGACATAAAGTCATAATTTTTTAGATTATGACTTTATGTCGACCACGATCGCAAACCGTAGTCTCGTACAAAACTAGCTTGGTTACGCTCCCTCCACATGTGGAGGGAGCGTAACCAAACTGGCCGCGTAGGAGACTAACTTTGAAGCCACACTCGCTGTCCTAATCCAAATAGTGCGAGATGTTTCGAGTGATAGAGGTGAAGATTATGATGTTGTTTCTTTGCAAATTCCCAATGTTTTTCGCGTCCAAATGTATTGGGAACTTTCATAATGATTGTATATTATCATTTTAGAAGAAAAAAAGAAAAATCTAAAAATTTAAAAAGATCGTACATTAAGGCTTTAAAATTCTTATGAGAACAAACAGAAAATAAATTGTGGTCACTTTTCCCGTTGTGACCCATACAAAACTTGCAGGAATGATCCTGGCTGCAAAGGTGTATTGTCTACTATGTAATATATACATTAGTGCCAATCCGACTTGAAAATTATGTGGGAGCACTGAAAACGAAACTTGGGGTGACTAACTAAGGAAAAGTTAGTTAAAACAATGTCAAGTACGACTAACCTGTAACTAATACCGCTGGACTGGACTAAACTATATGTTAGTAGGTCAGGATACACTAGGGACTTAACTATCAAAATACTAGTTCAACCTTGACCTACTAATATAATAAATTAGTTCAACTGAGACCTACTAGAGCTTACTAGGGACTCTACTAATATATTGGGGTGTTCTACTAACGGGCTCTACTATCAAAAACGATGTCAAGTACGACTATTTTTTTTAATAGGGCATTCTGTACTAATGTTCGACAAGTTCAGCTGACTGAACTAGTCTGTGGAACTAGCCCAATTCTAGCCCGGTAGAAGTGGTCGAAGATATGGAAACTTACGTTTTATTGACCTTTTTTCCCAACCTTGTATTTTTTAATAACTTACAAACCGTTTTAGCATGGTTAGAATTTGAAAAACAGATTTGGCCCCGTTTTTTTAGCCTTGTTTTCTACTACACACGGCATGATGAAGGTTTCCACGAATTCGGCAGCCATGGCAGCCTCAACCATGCATGCACAAACCCACGGTCCATGATCATGACATTTGTGTTCCGATTTACAATCTCATTTCAAATTCTAACGGTTTGTAAGTTATTCAAAAACAAGCTTGGGAAAAATGTCAATAAAACATACCTTTCCATTTCTTCGACCATTTCTAACGGGCTAGAATCGGGGCTAAACTGTCCATCTCAAGACGCTAGATGTGCTATGTCTACAGCTGCATGTGTGAAATGTCGTCTATAGCTAGTAGAGACTAGCTCTACTAGCTTAATTTGTCATAAGAGTCATGTCATGTGATCAAAAGGGTGGTAAATTCAACTTTAGTACAACCCTTGGTACGGTCCACAACCATGATTCGTTCTACCAATTCGTAAAGCCAGAAAAGTTACTTGGACCAACTTTTGCGGTGCAACTAATTTTCACTTATTAGTAAAGTACCATAATTTGGCATAGTTCGGCATGTCCGTACTAACAATTTCCCTCACTGCATGCTGTACTAGCCAAGCATACTAGATGGACGTTTAGTCCGACATTAAAAACTAGTATACCAGGGGAAACTAGTGGTCCTACTAAACAAAAGCTTAGTTCAGCTTACATAATACGAGTTTTTGTTTTCAGTGAGGACAATCGGCCGGAATTGTTAAAAAGTGGCTGAAAAGAACAAAAAATGGGTCATTTTGCGGAAATGTAAGGGGGACACATCCCCTCCCCAGGATTGACACCCATAATGTATGTCTATTGTCTTGGACATGTGTTTCTCAGCTGCAATTCCATAAGTTGTTGAATGGTTCTGTAGCCCTATAATCATAGACCCTATGCATGCGCTTTTATGGATTATGTGTTAATATGATCTCACCTTGTCTCATTTCAGGCCAGCCTGTATCTATTACATTATATGTCCGCCAAGCAGAGGACTATCCAGTAGACTTATACTATCTCATGGATCTCTCACCTTGTCTCATTTCAGGCCAGCCTGTATCTATTACATTATATGTCCGCCAAGCAGAGGACTATCCTGTAGACTTATACTATCTCATGGATCTCTCACCTTGTCTCATTTCAGGCCAGCCTGTATCCATTACATTATATGTCCGCCAAGCAGAGGACTATCCTGTAGACTTATACTATCTCATGGATCTCTCACCTTGTCTCATTTCAGGCCAGCCTGTATCTATTACATTATATGTTCGTCAAGCAGAGGACTATCCAGTAGACTTATACTATCTCATGGATCTCTCACCTTGTCTCATTTCAGGCCAGCCTGTATCTATTACATTATATGTCCGCCAAGCAGAGGACTATCCTGTAGACTTATACTATCTCATGGATCTCTTACCTTGTCTCATTTCAGGCCAGCCTGTATCTATTACATTATATGTCCGCCAAGCAGAGGACTATCCTGTAGACTTATACTATCTCATGGATCTCTCACCTTGTCTCATTTCAGGCCAGCCTGTATCCATTACATTATATGTCCGTCAAGCAGAGGACTATCCTGTAGACTTATACTATCTCATGGATCTCTCACCTTGTCTCATTTCAGGCCAGCCTGTATCTATTACATTATATGTCCGTCAAGCAGAGGACTATCCTGTAGACTTATACTATCTCATGGATCTATCACCTTGTCTCATTTCAGGCCAGCCTGTATCCATTACATTATATGTCCGTCAAGCAGAGGACTATCCAGTAGACTTATACTATCTCATGGATCTCTCACCTTGTCTCATTTCAGGCCAGCCTGTATCCATTACATTATATGTCCGCCAAGCAGAGGACTATCCTGTAGACTTATACTATCTCATGGATCTCTCACCTTGTCTCATTTCAGGCCAGCCTGTATCCATTACATTATATGTCCGTCAAGCAGAGGACTATCCTGTAGACTTATACTATCTCATGGATCTCTCACCTTGTCTCATTTCAGGCCAGCCTGTATCCATTACATTATATGTCCGTCAAGCAGAGGACTATCCAGTAGACTTATACTATCTCATGGATCTCTCACCTTGTCTCATTTCAGGCCAGCCTGTATCCATTACATTATATGTCCGCCAAGCAGAGGACTATCCTGTAGACTTATACTATCTCATGGATCTCTCACCTTGTCTCATTTCAGGCCAGCCTGTATCCATTACATTATATGTCCGTCAAGCAGAGGACTATCCTGTAGACTTATACTATCTCATGGATCTCTCACCTTGTCTCATTTCAGGCCAGCCTGTATCCATTACATTATATGTCCGTCAAGCAGAGGACTATCCAGTAGACTTATACTATCTCATGGATCTCTCACCTTGTCTCATTTCAGGCCAGCCTGTATCCATTACATTATATGTCCGCCAAGCAGAGGACTATCCTGTAGACTTATACTATCTCATGGATCTCTCACCTTGTCTCATTTCAGGCCAGCCTGTATCCATTACATTATATGTCCGTCAAGCAGAGGACTATCCTGTAGACTTATACTATCTCATGGATCTCTCACCTTGTCTCATTTCAGGCCAGCCTGTATCTATTACATTATATGTCCGTCAAGCAGAGGACTATCCTGTAGACTTATACTATCTCATGGATCTCTCACCTTGTCTCATTTCAGGCCAGCCTGTATCTATTACATTATATGTCCGTCAAGCAGAGGACTATCCTGTAGACTTATACTATCTCATGGATCTATCACCTTGTCTCATTTCAGGCCAGCCTGTATCCATTACATTATATGTCCGTCAAGCAGAGGACTATCCAGTAGACTTATACTATCTCATGGATCTCTCACCTTGTCTCATTTCAGGCCAGCCTGTATCCATTACATTATATGTCCGCCAAGCAGAGGACTATCCTGTAGACTTATACTATCTCATGGATCTCTCACCTTGTCTCTATTTCAGGCCAGCCTGTATCCATTACATTATATGTCCGTCAAGCAGAGGACTATCCTGTAGACTTATACTATCTCATGGATCTCTCACCTTGTCTCATTTCAGGCCAGCCTGTATCCATTACATTATATGTCCGCCAAGCAGAGGACTATCCAGTAGACTTATACTATCTCATGGATCTCTCACCTTGTCTCATTTCAGGCCAGCCTGTATCCATTACATTATATGTCCATAAAGCAGAGGACTATCCTGTAGACTTATACTATCTCATGGATCTCTCACCTTGTCTCATTTCAGGCCAGCCTGTATCCATTACATTATATGTCCGTCAAGCAGAGGACTATCCAGTAGACTTATACTATCTCATGGATCTCTTACCTTGTCTCATTTCAGGCCAGCCTGTATCCATTACATTATATGTCCGTCAAGCAGAGGACTATCCAGTAGACTTATACTATCTCATGGATCTCTTACCTTGTCTCATTTCAGGCCAGCCTGTATCCATTACATTATATGTCCGCCAAGCAGAGGACTATCCAGTAGACTTATACTATCTCATGGATCTCTCACCTTGTCTCATTTCAGGCCAGCCTGTATCCATTACATTATATGTCCGCCAAGCAGAGGACTATCCAGTAGACTTATACTATCTCATGGATCTCTCACCTTGTCTCATTTCAGGCCAGCCTGTATCCATTACATTATATGTCCGTCAAGCAGAGGACTATCCTGTAGACTTATACTATCTCATGGATCTCTCACCTTGTCTCATTTCAGGCCAGCCTGTATCCATTACATTATATGTCCGTCAAGCAGAGGACTATCCTGTAGACTTATACTATCTCATGGATCTCTTACCTTGTCTCATTTCAGGCCAGCCTGTATCCATTACATTATATGTCCGTCAAGCAGAGGACTATCCTGTAGACTTATACTATCTCATGGATCTCTCACCTTGTCTCATTTCAGGCCAGCCTGTATCTATTACATTATATGTCCGTCAAGCAGAGGACTATCCAGTAGACTTATACTATCTCATGGATCTCTCACCTTGTCTCATTTCAGGCCAGCCTGTATCCATTACATTATATGTCCGTCAAGCAGAGGACTATCCTGTAGACTTATACTATCTCATGGATCTCTCACCTTGTCTCATTTCAGGCCAGCCTGTATCTATTACATTATATGTCCACCAAGCAGAGGACTATCCTGTAGACTTATACTATCTCATGGATCTCTCACCTTGTCTCATTTCAGGCCAGCCTGTATCTATTACATTATATGTCCGTCAAGCAGAGGACTATCCAGTAGACTTATACTATCTCATGGATCTCTCACCTTGTCTCATTTCAGGCCAGCCTGTATCCATTACATTATATGTCCGCCAAGCAGAGGACTATCCTGTAGACTTATACTATCTCATGCATCTCTCACCTTGTCTCATTTCAGGCCAGCCTGTATCCATTACATTATATGTCCATAAAGCAGAGGACTATCCTGTAGACTTATACTATCTCATGGATCTCTCACCTTGTCTCATTTCAGGCCAGCCTGTATCTATTACATTATATGTCCATAAAGCAGAGGACTATCCTGTAGACTTATACTATCTCATGGATCTCTTACCTTGTCTCATTTCAGGCCAGCCTGTATCCATTACATTATATGTCCATAAAGCAGAGGACTATCCTGTAGACTTATACTATCTCATGCATCTCTCACCTTGTCTCATTTCAGGCCAGCCTGTATCCATTACATTATATGTCCATAAAGCAGAGGACTATCCTGTAGACTTATACTATCTCATGGATCTCTTACCTTGTCTCATTTCAGGCCAGCCTGTATCCATTACATTATATGTCCATCAAGCAGAGGACTATCCTGTAGACTTATACTATCTCATGCATCTCTCACCTTGTCTCATTTCAGGCCAGCCAGTATCTATTACATTATATGTCCGTCAAGCAGAGGACTATCCTGTAGACTTATACTATCTCATGCATCTCTCACCTTGTCTCATTTCAGGCCAGCCAGTATCTATTACATTATATGTCCATCAAGCAGAGGACTATCCTGTAGACTTATACTATCTCATGCATCTCTCACCTTGTCTCATTTCAGGCCAGCCAGTATCTATTACATTATATGTCCGTCAAGCAGAGGACTATCCTGTAGACTTATACTATCTCATGGATCTCTCACCTTGTCTCATTTCAGGCCAGCCAGTATCTATTACATTATATGTCCGTCAAGCAGAGGACTATCCTGTAGACTTATACTATCTCATGGATCTCTCACCTTGTCTCATTTCAGGCCAGCCTGTATCCATTTACATTATATGTCCATCAAGCAGAGGACTATCCTGTAGACTTATACTATCTCATGGATCTCTCACCTTGTCTCATTTCAGGCCAGCCTGTATCTATTACATTATATGTCCGTCAAGCAGAGGACTATCCTGTAGACTTATACTATCTCATGGATCTCTCACCTTGTCTCATTTCAGGCCAGCCTGTATCTATTACATTATATGTCCATCAAGCAGAGGACTATCCAGTAGACTTATACTATCTCATGGATCTCTTACCTTATCTCATTTCAGGCCAGCCTGTATCCATTACATTATATGTCCGTCAAGCAGAGGACTATCCTGTAGACTTATATTATCTCATGGATCTTAGCGCTTCCATGATGGATGATTTAAATAATCTAAAAAAATTAGGCGAAATTTTAGGTAAGTCTGCTCAGCTGAAAAGTGTCTGCAATTCTGGAAAAATAGTTGCTACTTTCTCGAAACAATTCATATGTGTACTCTATTAAAGGTATGAACTTGATGAAGGTGAGTGAAGCATCCGTCGCGGCTCGGCGCCCACACAAAGTCAGGCGCCGCTCTGCCAAAATACACAGAGTCAGGCGCCGATCTGCAAAAAATAGAGGGGGCGTGCGCCGGGTGCGCCCCCCCTCTAAATCCGCCCTGCCATCTTTCAATGTTGGAGGATCTCATGGACCTGCTCATTGCTTTGACCAACATTGAATTGGGTGAACAGGGGCATAAATATGTCAACATTTTTCCAGGATTGTAGTACAGTTTTAGTAAGTTTTCATAAAGTGTTCCTGTCAACCACAGTTATTCAAATATTTTAAGAAAAAAATGAATTTTCTATAACTAAAATTGAATAATGAAATAGTCACCTCATCCTTAAATCACTGACTATAATAAATTTGATGAGGACATTTGAAAATTGACTTTCGTTATGTTCCTCAACCAAAATTTGAGTTTGATCACTATCCCCATAAAATAATTATGATATAGAGAAAACAACGATAACAATGTGATTTATGACAACCAGTGGTGGCACAAGTTCATTTTTTTTTGTTGGGGAGGGGCAATATCCAAAATTTGCCTAAATTTGGGCATTTTTTGCCTAAAAGTGGAAATTTTTACTGGGGAATAAATTGGGAAGGGGGGCAAAGCCCAAGCTTGGGAGGGCAAATTCCCCCTCCTTGGTGCAACAACTGACAATGACAAATCATTGTTCATCCAGGAAACCAACTTCAAATCTCGAAAACTAAAAACCATTTTCTTTTCAATCAACTGGGGCAGAAACAGGTTAAGAAATCAGTTCCGAAATCACAATGAAGGCGGAGACAGGAATCAAACCATGCAGGATAGATTTACTTTACCATTCTTAAAATAACTCTTCTGTAATAAAAGAATGAATTAATTTTGTGGATTGAATTAGGGACGTCAATTTTTATGCTTATTATTTGAAAGGAATGGAGAACTTCAAATATCCGGGGTGGTACTCACACATAAAAGTGATGTACTTGTGCTTATAATAGAGTGACTATCTACTGACTAGTGTGGTGTGCTATCATCTGTGCCCATTTATTATATGCTTTTCAAAAAATTTGCAGCTAGTTAAAGGAGTATTTCGTGATCCTAGCATCCTTTTTTTATGACATTTTCAGTAGATATCCACGAAAAAGCTTATTCCCAAAATTTCAGTTGATTCCGATTTTATGCTTTCTTTGCTAAACGAATGAATCTGCAAGAATTTGTTTTTACATAAACATTATGTAGCCAGAGGTTTCCAGTGATATAAAATCTCAACTTTTTTTGAGAAAAGTGGGGGGATGAGGCTGTGGATCACGAAATGCCCTTTAAATTACTGATTTTTTTCCCAAAATGTAGGCTAATCATTTTGTTGCAATTTGTAGGTGATAGGCAAATTGACATCATAAGAAGTGCAAGAAGTCATTTTATGGTAGATAGTTGGAAACAAGGGTGCATTGGATGCAAAAATGTCATAGTGTTAGAAGAGTGTCATTTAAGTGAGAAAGGGTGTCATGTGTGAAAATGGTGTTATTTAGATGAGAGGGTGTCATTAGGTGAAAAAGGGTGTCATTGGATGAAAAAGATGTTGTTTCATTGGGTGACAAATGGGGCCATGTGTAAAAAAAGTGTCATTGGGTGGAAAAGGGTGTCATTGGCTGAAAAAAGGTGTCATTGAATGCAAGATTCTCACTGGGAAAGGGTAAGAGAGGCATTATGACACAGACTGTAATAGGCCAATATATGAGTGTGAAAAAAGTGTCATTGGGTGGAAAAGGGTGTCATTGGCTGAAAAAAGGTGTCATTGAATGCAAGATTCTCCCTGGGAAAGGGGAAGAGAGGCATTATGACACAGACTGTAATAGGCCAATATATGAGTGCTATAATACCCCAAGTTTTGTATGTTTCAGCCCATCATTTTCCAAAAATGTTTTCAAATATTTTTGTCAATCAGGGTTTGGTCACATATGGTATTGGTCCCCTCTGTCTCAAAATATGTCAGCCTCAGACTACCTGTGTAAGACAATGATCAAAACAAAGGCTTTCCCATATAAAATGTCAATTATAGGAAATAGTGTAATTTCCTACCTTAGTCATCAAAGTTAACTATATTTTCAATGTACGGAGACATTTTTGATTGGAATTTAAATTAAATTAGCATGGTTATTGGGTTTACCTCACTTAACTTGACAGGCTAACAGGTTAAGTGATCTTAAATGGTACTGAAGTTTTCTTGTCACTCAAGTTACCATAAATAGTAACAAAAATGTATACAAAGTATAGGCCTAAACTCAATGTTATTTAAAGGAGTATTTCGTGATCCTAGCATCCTCTTTTTATGACATTTTTCAGTAGATATCCACGAAAAAAGCTTATTCCCAAAATTTCAGTTGTTTTCGAGTTATGCATGATTATGTGTATTACACTGCTCCATAGACAGTGTTGTAATTTCGTTGTGGTGCACCAGAACGAAATTCAAATTTCACGATATCTTTGTTAAACGAAATAAACTTTTTTTGAGAAAAGTGGGGGATGAGGCTGTGGATCACGAAATGCCCTTTTAACAGGGGGACATAATATTATTGAAAGATATGGTCTGTATTACACAATTATATTAAAACAATATTGTAACATTTCCATCAAAAATATATTTGTATATATTTTCCATAAAATGTTAGAATGTATAAATTAAACAACATACTTCTTTGTTTTATTCAAAATCTCAGATTTTGTAATTCAGCACCTTGAAGTCTTAATTTTTGTAGGGTATGTTAGTTATAATCATACACAGAACAGAATTTTGAAAAACATTGAGGATGTCTTCCTCAGCAAATGTTATAATATTGCTATAAAGTGCAACATCAAAAAAGGTTCAAAAGTTGAGAACTTGAATAGTTCATATGTTTATGTATCTATCTTCTATTTATTTTTGCAGCTCGTGAAATGCAGAGAATAACCAGAAATTTCCGGCTAGGATTTGGCTCTTTTGTTGATAAAACTGTATCTCCATTTGTTAACACATTACCTGAAAGGTAAGGCAATCAAATCTTGTCCATATTCACTGGTAACCATGGTAACTGATATAGGTCCCAATCATTTTTGATACACCCTGTAGTATATAATAGTAATGTCAACCTGGTGATTGAAACTTTGCAGAGCCCCAGCCTTCATGTCATTCATTGTGCATGATTTCTGGAATAAATGTAATTTAAAACAAGAAAACTTACCCACATGAACTGGGTAGTATGAGATCTGGCTGACTTTATGCCTGCCCCACTCCCTGTTAGACATGTTGAAATTTCATCCTGATCATGGACCAAAATAGTGTTAAATACAAATATTATGTGAGCGCTACGCACATACATTGTCCAAATAAAGCCCTTTTCACCCAGATCATGGGCAAAAAAGTGTAAAATACAAAATTTCTACACACACACATTGTCCCAATAAAGCTTATTATTGGAAGCTCATAGACTTTACATTCTCTTCTCTGGTATAATATATAATACCCACCGATAATACAGGGTAAAAATGATGCAACTGGGAATTTTTTTTCGCTGTTGGCCCCAAAATTTCTATTTTGCCCGACCAAGAACACTGATGGCTATGCCCCTGCCTAAATCATAAAAGTTTGTTTCTCTAATGTGTATGTTTGTTCAATACAGGTTGCTAGAACCATGCAACACATGTCTTCCTCCCTATGGCTTCAGGAATCACCTACCTCTTGATGCTGACACTCAATTATTTTCTGTAAGTTAAAGAAGCATGGTCCAATTTTTCATGTTCTGTTTTTCTTTGTATTGCTGCAGCGCTTCTGATATGAGAAGCAGAAACATGTATATCAATTTGGTCCATAGTATAGTACATACACTTCCGATGTGGTAGCCACAAATCACTACGTTTTGGTTTACATCATTTAAATGAAACATATCTCGGGAGTTAAATTTCACTGGGGTAATGAGAAAAATATGAGCTTTGTTCTCATACCAAAATCTGTACATTTGTGTTAAGTAGTGTACCAAACACCTTTTCGGGGTAAAAATCAGTAAATTTGAGATGCTTTCACATTGATTGTTCTCAAAATGCATTTAGCAAATTTATAAACACCGTTTCTCTGTAGGGTAATTTTATGAATCGCACTGAATGTTTGAGAAATAAGTTTTGAGAGAAATAAGAAAAAGTTGGTCAGCTTAGGCCACAGGCAATCAATTTCTAGCTTCAATTTGATGAAATTTTATTATTTTACCATTTTTGGGTGCAGGATATAGAGTATCTGAAAGTGCATAGAACATGGTTTGTGATGTTTTTTGATGAAATGTGTGAAAAATCATACACACTTTATATGGGAAGTTGGGAACCATGCGAACCAATATGGACAGTAACCACAAATTTGACTATTAGTATTTCTTAGCCTAATACTTTCGATGTACATTTTTCATTATTTCCCAGCTTCAAGTGAATGATACTTGGTATTCAGGTAATCTAGACACACCAGAGGGTGGCTTTGATGCACTCATGCAAGCAACAGTCTGTACGGTAAGTCAGGTGAAATCAGCGACGGCGCCAGAAATTTTTTTCAGTTTTCAGGGGGGGGCATTGAGGGGGCAAAGTGATTTTGGGTTTTTACTGGGGCAACGGGGGGTGCCACCACTTGGTGAAATAAGTTTATTGGGGTGGCTTTGGTGCACTCATGCAAGCAACAGTCTGTACGGTAAGTCATGGTGAAATAAGTTTAACAAGGGCATGTTGTAAAATACTTATACAAATGTGAAGCCAAAGACTCTGTAGTCATTTTCATTACTTCAAACTCAAAGTGCATTATTCCTAAGAATTTACCATTAAATGTGGCAACAATTCCCTATTCTTAATGCATTTCCTTAGAATACCTGTCTCACAATAATTGACAAGGAATTATGATATGTTTTTCCTTCATGCACTTTTATAAAAGTCTCATACTGCCATTACACTTTCCAAAGATATTAAAACTTTTTAAATAACAGATGTGAATAGAGGGAAATTTTCCAAGGACATACTTTTTATTTAAATGTGCATGAACCTATAAACTCGATAGTACTTGATTTTGGGAAGTTTCATACTTATTTTCATTTTGCCTTAATGATGAGAATAACCACGAGGCCACAGCCTGATGAAATGTCTACTTCTTAACTTCCAGTTGAATTGCTTCCTTGTTGCAAATTTATGTGACATTCCAAGTAGAAAGCAACTGACATGATGTATTTTTACTGGTCTAATTTGAACTGAATGTAACTATAACTAAAGAGTTCAGATGCAAAAACCAATATATAATTTGTCTCGATATGAGATATAGGCAAATATAACTCATCAAATATAAAGAACATAATAAGGAAATATGTGTTGTTTTTTATCCTAGTTTCAAAAATATAAAGTTATAAAAATTTGACTTGTTTTTAAAAGTAGGGTTTCAATTTAAAGCTAGTATTAGGGCAGAGGTTGGTAGCCTTAACATAAAAATTTTGAAAATGACACATCACATTTTGCAATCAGAACTCTTCAATATTGGTTAAGGGGGTACTACACCCCTGTCCAATTTGGTGACTATTTGTGCATTTTTCTCAAAAATTATAGTGCATTTGATACAAGTAAGATATGCATATCATAGGGGCAAAGACTACAACTACTGCACCGAAAATTCAGCAACTCAAGGCAAGTAGTTATTGATTTATTGATCAAATACTGGTTTTCCCTCATTTTTGACTGTAACTCCACAACTGTTGTCTGTGCTGAAATAAACTTTCCAGTGCAGTAGTTGTAGTCCTTGCCCCTATAATATACATATCTTACTTGTCACCAATGCGCAATAATTTTTGAGAAAAATGCAAAAATAGGCTCAAAATTGGGCAGGGGTGTAGTACCCCCTTAAGTAATAAGTTTTTAAGATTTTGTGTCAGGAGTTCTGAAATACTTGTATGTTTTGTCCCTAGAAGGAGATAGGATGGCGTGAACAGGCCAGGCATTTAGTTGTATTTACAAGTGATGCGTCATTTCATTTTGCTGGCGATGGAAAGGTAAGTTGATGAAATGTTTCTTTTTGAATTTGGAAATGATTGTGCCAATGGAATAGCATCTGGGTCTGCGGGTGCTTGGGGTAGGGGTAGAATTTGGCACCACTAAGTTTTAGGAAAGGGTATTTTGAACATGGCTAAAAATTATGAAAATGACCTCACCCCTACACCAAACCCAAAGGTGATAAAAAGAAAAGAAAGGAACAAATTCCTACTTTTTTTCAAACTTTTGCAACAAACAATTTATTGGGTTTTTATCACTTTTAATTTTAAGCGTAGTGATGGTGAATGTCATAAACATGGCAGAGTATGCATTCTCAGTGGCATAGCCAGCACTTTTTCAGAGGGTGGGTAAGTGGGGGAGGCAACTTTAAGCATTCCACAGGGGGCAAGACTTCTCACGGGGGCAGCTGGCCCCCTTTGGCCCCTTGGCTATGCCATGGTACATTCTCCAATGTAATATACATTAATTTGTGTTTTTACAGCTTGGAGACATGGTTGACCCTATAAAAATGTTTTCTCAACATGGCGAGTAGACCTATGCATTCTCCAATGTAGTTCATTGATTGTCAGTAATAAAATACATGTTTATTTTCTTACAGCTTGGAGGTATTGTTGAGCCTAATGATGGGGACTGTCACATGGATCCACAAACAAACCTGTACACAAAATTAAACCAACAGGTAATCTTACCCTTCCCAGAATCCTTTGCAACATGAAATTTCACCTCATTTCATCAAATGACACTACCATTACACTGTAGGCCTACATTTGTTTTCATTTTGAGAATAAAATGGTTCGATAAACATATTTTGCAAGATCTGGATGTGCTATGTTCATTGAGGTACATTTTGTCACAATCGACCCAAGTTGCACCAGATAGCAAAACAGTACAGAAAATTAAAGAAATGCATTATGGGAAGTGCAAGATATCGTACTACCAAAGTTCAACATGCAAATAAGCCACCCATCTTTACATGTTTACAAAACAAATCTTGGTGATTTAATGTACACTTCATAGTAGTACCAGCAGGCTTCAGCAATCTATTCCACTATCACTGAGATACATCAGAATTATTTTGCTTTAACAAGGGTGTGACCATAGCACAGCTCCTCTCAGCACTTAGATTATAATTTTCTCCTAGCAGCTTCCTATTTCACCTGGGTGGGGTGAGGCATGTGAGGTAAAGTGCATTGCCCAAGTGCACAGCACCTTGTTGCTGCCGAAATTCACAACCACAAGCTGCCTTGTGATTATAAGTTCAAGTCTTTACCCATTACACCACCTGCTGGCCCCCCCACCCCCCCCCCTCCCCACACACCCCCCCCCCCACACACACACACACCCCCACACACACTCCGCAAGCAGGAAAAATTGCATATTTTGGGCAATGCCCGCTTTTATAGCACACATTTTCCAACATTTTTGGCAACAAATTTGTTATTACGAAAATATTATACAATTTAATGTTTTTCTTCATTGTGTACTATACATTATTTTGCTACTTTAGATATGAGACATTAATCAGTGCACATACATGTGACTGGGCCTATAATGCTCTCACTCAGTATTAGATAACATCAACATACCTAATAGGTTTCCCATCTGTTTGACAGGATTACCCATCCATCGGTCACCTTAATGCCAAGATGAGAGATAATAACATCATTCCTATATTAGCTGTAACATCAAGAAGATACACATTATATCAGGTAAGGACCCACAACATGCTCATCTATCAGGGCACAGTTCTTTAACCCTAATATATCTGTGCATTCATTGAATGACCTTTGAAAATTTGAGTACAAAAACTCATAATCTGCAACTTGAGGTCAAATTATGCACTATGACTTTTTAATTGAGGTTATTGAACTATGCCACTGGAATGAGGCCATTGTGATCCATAGTGTGGTGTAGCCAGCACTTTTTCAGAAAGGGGTAAAGGGGGTCAAGTCAACTATCAAGGGGGAAAAAGTTGATAAAAATGGTCAAAATGTGCTCTGAAGTACAAAAAGTGCTAAAAATCGTACAAATACCAGGGTGGAATGTTGTTGTTTTTTTGGTTTTTAAAACTTATTTTTGAATTAAGATGTCATTTTTAACTGTTCAAAACTACGCAGTATAAAATTGCGATTTACACATTTGAAGTACAAATATCAATTGGTTTATACCTAAACAATGCTAGTATCAAATAAAGTAAACTTTCTTCCAAATATGTCTCAGAATTGCTGGATTGCTGGATACTTGTTAGATATTCAATTTAAGACTAGTCTTTCAATAGAATATTAATTTAAAGTGAAAAACATTGATTTTGAACATATCTGTACAAATTGGCAAAAAAAGTGCATAAATTTGTAAAAGAGAGACATCAATGCTTACAGCTGTAAAGCTTCTTACTAGTCTATATCTGTATTATTTCTTTCCTATATGTGCAGGAGTTATTGCATCTCATTGAAGGATCAACTGTAGGTGTGCTTGCATCCGATTCATCCAACATTGTAGATCTCATCAAGGAAAATTACGAGGTGATGATTGCATATTGCAAATTACTTTATTATTTTCACTGGCATTATCTTTCACTGGTATATGTGACACAATCTTATCTAATAAACACTAAAGGAGGGTACAGTAAAAGTGGAAATTTTCGTGGTACATTAATTTTCGCGCACAACACAGCTACCGCGAAAATAAAGACACACAAATTATGTTCTTTTAATGTATAGGTCTATGTAAGAAAACTCAAAATCGTGAAATTAAAAACAAGCAATGTAGTTCAAAATCTGCAAAGTGCAAAAAATTACATGCGCAAAAATTACCACTTTTATAGTATTTAAAAGTGTACTGTAATGCGCTATTCCAGTTGAAATCTATACACCCCCTATGGAAGACATGACCTTAATCTGACACACAGGGGGTGTAGATTTCAAATGGAGCCACCCATTCAGGTAACCCCATTTGAAATTCAAATACCCTGTGTGGGAGATTAAGGTCATGTCTTCCATAGGGGGTGTATGGATTCAACTGGAATAGCCTAATAGTACTGCTGAAATCCTTAGCAGACAAAGTTATGAAGTTTTAGTAGTATTCTTATGTATTTTATTAGGCTTTTCTCATAGTCTTAATATTTTTGTTGGGATTTATTTTCACAATTGCTTCCTTTGGCCCTATTGGATCAGAACATTTTACAAATTTATGAGGAGGCTACTGTGATTTTCGCACACCATATAATTTCACACTTTGCTCTGTTAAGTATCACCCCCCCCCCTCCCCTTTGGGTGCATTTCTCTCAACTGACTGAGAAAAGTGGGGGATGTGCAAATTTAGGTAGTAGAGCTATGAAAATTCATCTATATTTTTTATCAAATTTGGGCTCAAGATAGTCTCACACTGATTGCAGATATCTATGCACCCTTTACATATATGAGGGTTGGGAATTCCAGGAATTGTTTACAATCCTGACAAATGCTGATATCTATTATCAATCAGAAAGGACATTTCTAGTGAAATGTATTTAGCGGTATATCCTAAGTAGGGGGTGTTGCGTTGCCAGATACAGGGGGAACTAGCGGTTTTCAACAAGTCTTAATTAGCAACTCAGTGATGTGTTACATTAACTCATGCGCTGTGTATTGCTGCTGCATACCAGTGGAGAGTATCCATGTACAATGTGGTGCAGATTATGTGTTCCATGTCATCCTTGTTTTAAATTTGTTTTATGATCCTAGATCCTGTATTAGGCCAAATAAAAAAAATAGTTTGCTTGTCCTCCACAACTTTTTCAGAATTGGGTCAGTCGGTCTGGATTATTATTTTTTTTAAAGTTCATAGCCAAAACATGACTGTGTGCCTTTAATTATCTTAATAAATAGCCCAAATAGTTGTGAATTGGGATATTTCTCTACTGTATACCACTTCATTCATGATTTTAAAACAGTTTAGAAGTGTGTAGAAACTGTAAAAAAAAACCTTTTCAGGATGTCAAAAATGTTGAAAGAAAAAAAAAGGTTTTTCTGGAATTTCAAAAAGTAGGGTCATTATTCATAATTTTGTACAAAAAAACCAAAAAAACCCCCTTTTTTACAGATTAGGTTCGGTCGGTAGAGGACAAGCAATCAATCTTTTTTTTGCCTAATTAATATATTCACGGTTTATATTTAAAAGTCTACAATATTTTAACCTTTTCAAACAGCAAATTACATCAAAGGTTGAAGTAGTGGATGATGCACCAGAATGGATAGACATCTCTTACACGTCACATTGTCTGAACGCTGAAGTCACACCTGGTTCATCTGAATGTAGGGGACTCAAGCTGGGTGATACAGTCAAGTTCGAGTTAGATATTGAAGCTACATCATGTCCAGAAGAAGGATTACATAGGTATGTTACACTGTTAGAAGACCAAGTCAAAGTTTCTGAACCAAATTTGGATATCCCAGTAGAAATCCATACACCCTTCATAGAACATACGATCTTAATCTTCCACACAGGGAGTGTGAATTTCATATGGGGTTACATGAATGGGTGATGCCATTTGAAATCTACACCCACTGCACAGGAGATTAAGGTCATGGTTTCTACAGCAGGTGTATGGATTTCAACTGGAATAGCCACAAATAGGTTCTTTTTACATACAAATAAGGGATTTATCAATGGTTTCCAAAATCATTGATTTTTTGGCACAAAAAAAATCATCATAGTTCAAATAATTATTTGCTTCTTTGGAACAAGCATAGATGTACTAAAACAATGTTGTTCCTGAAAAGAGGATTTTATTACAGTATATGCCACCAGCCAAATAATACATTTGAGCATAATTTAAAATAAGTTATTACAAAATATTTATCTCTTTTCTTCCAGGCAAGTAACAGAAAGTTTCCCAAATTATTCAAAATATGCTTATTTGTAGCTTGCATTAGTATGCAAAATTTAAAAATGCTATTTGATACAAATATTTTGGAATTAAGCGTTGTTGCTCAATAACAAAAAGATTACATACAAGTACAAAATGAAACTCATTTTCAACTAAACTCGAGTTGCAAACTCTGCAAAATCTGGTTTTTTTTCACTCGAGGTATACCTACCCACCTCAATTTCTAAATTCAACATGCCAAGTCTTAATTTTGATAGAATTCTCAAAATAAAATTGTCAATTACGTACAAGTATTTTTCACAAGCAACCGCTGGAGTAACATACATTGGCGCTGGTAGTAAATTCCAATTTTCTTTGCTTTACCTCACTTGTTCGGGTCAAAATTAAAAGGGGACATCTCTGACAGTAAAAGCTAACATTTTATGGAAAATAAATACTAATCTATTCTTACAGAAATGTTATAATATAGCTTTAAATTATATGTAATAAATTCTCCATTTGGAGAGACTGTTGAATTGAATAGTGTGGGCGCTGATGCTCAGTAATGTTGAAAATATGACGGTCTGGATGCCATGGACATATCTTGTAATTTTAAAATTGAAAGTCAATCTGAAAACTGTTCCTGTTTGGTTCAGGGAAAAGGAAAGGAAAACATTAAAATGACACTTGACACATCCACCATATTACAAAGCATTTACAAATCTAAAAATACATCAATACCCTTGATTAATAAGGTCAGCATTTCAATTAGGGGTGTACAAAGGGTCATTAACTCCTGCATAAAACTAATTAAGGAAATCATTATGCAATTCCAATTATTCCTTTGTCCATGTTTCTTCCTTGGTGCCAAAATATTATCAGTGATATATTTGTCACTTCAAACCACTATTTCCTTTAAGTAGTCATTAAATAGTTTCCAAAAGTGGCACGTGTCTGAGATAAATGTATGACATGAAACTTGTTGTTTCCCTTAATATCGTAAAATGAATATATGAACATGTCCAACAGAACAATGTACGATCATATGGGCATTCTATCAAATATCTGTGATGAATTGTTTATCTTACAGACACATAAAATGAAATGAAATGACAGCACACCCCTCATATATCTCCACACATACCTCACATACTCTCAGGGCCACCACTAGAGTGTGGGGGGGGGGGGGTAGGGTGTGTGTGGACACACCCCAATATATAATTTTGTTGGTAAAAATGGACTGCATGTTGTTGTCAAAACCATGGGATTATCAGCAAATTACAAGACACATTATAAAAGATAAATGTGTTACCAAGTTGTGCTGTTATTTATAGGCCTATTGTTAATGTAATAGTAGTTACCAATGAAAAAAAAGGGGTTGACGAAAAAAATTGACCCTACTCTCCCCCCATACTTTTTAGATTCTGGAGAGCCGTACTGGCTGAAATTTTTTTAGAAAATTAGGGCAAAATATGCTGTACACCCCCTGAATCAGATTGGTCTAGCGACGCCCCTGCATACTCTCACAGTAAGACTATCAGCCTGCCACAAACACAAACATACACCCCCACAAACATATCCACACCCACCCACACAGGCACTAATTAATTGATTTAATAGAACAGTATTTAATGAATAACAAGATGCAGGTTATCAATTGAATCTCAGATTTGTCACAAAATGTTACAGTCATGTTTGTCGTAGAGCATTTATATCAAATTACAATTAGTCAAATTCATTTATTTTGGGAAAAATTATGGCTTAAAATATAGATTTTAAATATGCTTAAGGGTAGACGAGGTATTGTTGGTCGATGCAACCTAAAAATCGATTTTCATTATCTAGATCAATATATTATTGAAAAATAACACCTTGAAGTTCATTCTACAAATCGTATACTTTGCAAACTTGCTTAATTTATTGTTTTTAATGAGTTATGTACGTTTTACAAAAGTGTTGTTGTTTCAGCCCTCTTTACAACCTAACTCAAGAACCGCAGTACCTATAAAAGTATATCTGTGATATTTTAATTCTTCTACACGCTCGCTATGAATTGAGCAATGCAGTTTTTGCCAAAGCTCACTACCATTCGTAAGGTGTTGTGAACTACCAAATCACAACAGTTTAAAATAGTTTTAACTATTAAAATAACCTTAAAAGTAGTGAATCCAGAATCCAGACAGGAAACTTGATATGTGACCTACTACCATGAAATGAGTATAAAGTCACACTTTTGTACTGAGTTTCGAGACACCCTGGCTACTATGTTGCAAAGGACATATGTGACCATCCACCACAACTGAGCCCGGATGTTGCCAGTGCCACTATTGAGATATGCTCCATTGAACTTAACAATAAACAATAGGAAACTAAAGGATTTATTGACTGTTTTATTGATTTTTCACTACTTAAATGTCAAGTACTATAGACATGATATACATCATTTTAAAGCTAATTTCAAGCAGAATATTTTGGTTGAATACTAGTATCTCAAAAATGATGATTGGCGACTTCAGGGCTCAGTTGTGCTGGATGGTCACATATTACTGACTTGTACAGGTACATGGCAAACAAAGAGCATCAACTCAGTCAGCCAAGATGTCTCAAAACTACCAACTTGGGACTTTATATGCTCATTTCGTGGCAGCAGGTCACGTATACAAATGGCAATCAGAAGATCTTTTTTTTTTCTTCAGTTTTACAGTGAGGCCGATTGGTTTCAATGAAGAGCTTACCATAACATTAGATGTCATGTGTTCCTGTGACTGTGAAAGAGAGGTGGTAAGTAACCTTAGTATTGTTTAACCCTAACACCTGTAATTACTACGAAATACCACAAGCAAAACCACCAAGCATGGATGCATCCCACGTGATGTGATGATGCAATCAATCGCCCGAAGTCATATATACTCACAGAATCGCTGGCCAGGCCAGCGAAACCCCCATGGCTGCTGTTTGGTGATCTTGTGCTTGGCTTGCGAGAGGTCTAAGGTTTGAATCCCGGGGTACCAAGTGACTTCTTTGTTCATCTTCTCTCCTTTAGTCTGCTTTATCTTCTGAGAGCAAAAAAGTTAGGATTAATGTTATGAGAAATAGAATGTTGCATTGGTTCAGATGTGTGCAACAAACAGTGGCGGCACCAGGAATGTTTTTTTTTGGGGGGGGGGCATGGGGGAAAAGTGAATTTCAGGGGAACCTAACCCCCCTTCCCAGTGAAATATTGTCTGAATTCACAAGTGAGACTTACGCCATGCAATAATCAAATATACATCTACGTAGTTGATGCAGTACTTTTTACCTTGATGCAGTACTTTTTATCCAATCTTCATTAGATAGACACACTTTCTCTCACAAAACCATATTCTCACAGATTGCCTCTTCCTTTCCCTTTTAAAGACATTTCTTGATGTTTTCTCTTCATGCAGATTGCCAATAGCAGTCAATGTAGTGAAGGTAATGGCACACTGACATGTGGGGAATGTGTATGTCATCCGGGCAGATACGGCAGACTTTGTGAATGCAGTGGGGACACAGCCAAGACTGATCTAGACAATGTAGATGCATGTACTGGGTAAGATTATGTGCTGTACCTCAATTTTGAGTGTTGTCACACAGGCTTAACATGCAAAGTTTACCTATGCACAATCCTGGAACCTAGGAGTGATTGCAGATATCAGAATTGGGGATGGTCCCCCTTCTCTTTTTGAATAGCTCTGACACGTGCACAGGGTCTGACTCTTGTACACGGGGCCAACGGCTTTAAGTGGCTTCCAAACCATGAGACGTCATACATAAACTACCTATATCTGCATTTGCTAAGCAGTGTATGGGGGGGTGAGAAGAAATTCTAGAATTTCATTCTGTCTATATGATCCTATAATTGAATGAAAGCATCTGCATCCCAATAGTAGATAGTAGAGTGTTCTTTTTTTTTTATTGTACACTGAATTTTATTTCAACTTTCTTTCAAGAAATAATTTTATTTCAAAATTTCAAAAAGTAATTTTATTTCAAACAAATAATACCGATAGCTCTCCATATAATATATTAAAATGTGTAGTGGTCATAGAAATGAATAGAAAAGTTATATGCCAAACGAAACTGCTATTGGCAAACTATTACATCGTTGCACTCCAAATGTCTTATCAGTCGCTATATAGCCAAGTCACCTGGAAATCATCACAACTTGTATTGACTGATTAAAATATCTATTGGTTCCATCTTGACTCGCTTAAGGAAACAATTGGAATCTATTTGGAAGGAAATTGGGTTTGTATATCAATTCATTGTAACCAGACTTTATTTGCAGTGTGGGTGATGGTGCGCCATGATGGTGCATTTAATGGTTATCAAAATTATTTATGAGGAATTAAAAACATGTGATGCTACACGTGAACAATACACAAATATGTGCTGATCAAAATCATTGAATCTGACCCGTTCTGACAAAACCAGGAACAAGTCGCATTTTTGACATTTTTGTAAATGATACCTTGATATTTTTTGCCAAATTGCTATTCTGAGTAATGGGCCAATTAGTTTCTTGCCTTACACAGGATTCAATAGGGATTATCATAGTTCAACTGTTAATAAACCTCTTTTTAATAAGTACTTTTAAGGATTTCAAAGTCCACTTAGGTTCACAGTCAAATACCATGACATTAAGAATTCCAAAATTTGAAATTTTTTTTTATGGGAATGTCAACTTTAAAGGCCTTCATAACTCAAAAACCATGTCTGGCGACTTGTTCCGGTTTTATTGGAGCTGGTCACAAATGTTAAACAAGTTTAGTTACACTGCGCACAAAAAGTTCTGCACCTTTTGATTTGTAAGGCTTTTTGCTTGTTTTATACCAGCTCTATATAAATGCAATTGCGCCAATTATACGTGTGTGGGGGTGTATGCATGTGTGTATACCTCAAATGACATACTGCAACTTAATTCCACTCAGATATATCATTTTAGTTGACCAAAGCATTAACTATTTGTTATAATTGTCATCTAAAAACTATTTGGTGTATTTTAAATACGCAAAAACATAATTTTTCTAAACACTAAACGCCTTGATATTAATATTGGTTGCTAATTGCTGTATAAAATTGCCTTGGGTGCAAGTGTAACTATATTATTGCATACTGTTTGTAATAACAATTTTCTACCCATTCTTGCAGGCCTAATTCTACGGTTCCATGTTCAGGGCGTGGTGAATGCATTTGTGAACAATGTGTCTGCTTTACACGACCAAATCCAAAGGAAGTGGTATCCGGAACATTCTGTGAATGTGATAATTTTTCCTGCGATAGATATAAAGGAGAATTATGTGGAGGTAAGGTGTAGGGCAATCTGATGCTCTGATAGGAAAAAGTGGGGGGATGAGGCTGTCGATCAGGTCATATGGGTGTTGACTGCAGACAACAATTTTTTTTTTCCAAAAATTTAAAAATATCAGAATTATACATTTTCATGACCATATTTGGAATCGGCATGAAAAATGCATTAAAATGAGTATAAACAAGTCTAGTATTGGTTTAGTGGTTCTTAAAATAGCTCGTGATATTTTGAGAAAATATCATAAAACTTTTCTATGTTGAACTTGCCTATGGCCAGCATGCAGAGCATTAAATTAAGGTAAAACTGTGCAGCGTCAAAACGGTCCAGTTTGCATGACAGAAATCCATCTGTTTGGTCGCTCATAAAAAAGTCACCTCAGCCATCACATCTAGTTTGTGACTGCTTTGTCATGGCCTAGCAGTAATCCTTAACCCGGCCTTAACCCTAAAATTCACCCGACACTAGCCTATAACCTAAGCCCTATCCCTAAACACAACCCTAACCCTAACCATAACTCAGAAATAAAGTAAATCATAAATCATAACTCTCTGATTGTGAATCACATGGAACTGAATGGTTGGAGAGCAAACTCACTCAATTTACAGTCTCACATCTTTATTGTATTTAGTCGACTTTATTTTTCGCTAGATGCTAAATCACATATTTTCCCCCAATTATTTTTCTTTATCAGGGGAACGAGGAGATTGTGTGTGTGATGACATAACACGGCGGAGTGTGTGTCGCTGTAAGGATGGCTATATAGGAGAAGCATGTGAATGTCCTACTAGTTTGAAAACATGTGAAGCAGACAATGGGGTAAGCAGTCAATATAGATTTCTTTTTTATAGGAGGGGGGTGGGGTTGGAAAATATTTCTTGAAGTGAAGTGAATCAAGCACGTTTTGGTAACATAATAAGTTGATGGTACAAATGTGTGCACAAATTTTTGCCATATTTAGCTAAAACGCATGGTGCAAAAGTGGAACAAATTTGTTTATCTTCACAAACTTTTAAGGAAAATTTTGTGTTATTTTGTAAAGTGAAGAGATGAAAGTGACGGTTATGAATGAGGTTACCGTATTCGTTCCATTAACCGCCCATGCCCCTAAGCGCCCACCCAGGGACTTTACTACACATGATCCTCTATCATTATGCGCAGAATCCATGCATGCAACTACTCGTGTATCAAACACAGGGCCTCTGCACACAAAGTCCATATTCTGGGCCATTTTTTACATATATGTTATGCAAACAATATAAAAAGTAAGTGTCCACCCAAAATGACTTTGTTAAGCGCCCTGGGCGGTTAATGGAATGAATACGGTAATAACTTTGCATGTATTTTTTTCACTTGAGGGCAAAAGTGATTTATACAATCTAAAAATAGGATTATCCATTTCCATTATTAAACAATCAATATTATACTGTAATTATCATGTAATATCATCTCTATTTCAGCTAATATGTAATGGTTTTGGTGAATGCAAATGCGGCAAATGTGTCTGTGACCCAACCTCACCATACCAGGGACCAAAATGTGAACAGTGCAATGCAAGTAAAGTAGTAGAAATAATTAAAGCCATATTGTAACATTTGCTGAGGAGATGCCCGCTATGTTTTTCAAATTCAGATTTTTACACAATATTGTAATGTAGTTGCATGAACTAACATCCCTGCCAAAAGCAAGGCCCAGGCATTATTTGGCTGCTTTACGTTTTGAATCAAACAATATGTCCTGTAGACTATTCTATAGTCCGATTGTTAATTCTTAGTCAGTGGGAGTGGTCTAGTTCGTAGACACATTTCTGATTGGACAATCGCATGATTTCGGGTGCCGTCTATCAGGCCGTAGACGACCCCACGTCATCATGCGTCTTGATAATGCGTAACACGCGTGTATAGAGTGCTTGTATGTATCGCGCTGGATGCGTGAGACTAGTGCGGAATACACGAACACGCTTAGCAGTACGCTGCAACAGAATACGTGAAGTTGTAAACAAGTTTCGTTCATTTTATAATGAGGGAGTTTTTATGACGGTAACTTAGTTTTTGCTTTAAACAAATTGTTTACAGTTATTAAAATAATATTTAACTGACTAAGAATGAGAATAAACGATAGGAATTTTTATTTTGCCTATCCTCTACCTATGAGGTAGTGGATACCGGCTGCGCCGGCATCCACTACTCAAAATATTGGACCTGCCTGTCGTCTATCACACGGTAGAGGATAGGCAAAATAAAAATTCCTATCGTTTATTCTCTAATTGTTTCTTTGGGGGGGTGCTTTATTCTTGCTTAAATACTTGGTGCATTTATCAAGAGAGGGCTCCAACCATTGCATTTTGCAGATTTTCAATACTCAAAGAACTATTTTTATAGGTAAAGAGGGCACTGTACACTGTTATTTTTCATACTATGATACTTATCAAGAGAGGGCTCTCTTTATGTTAATGTAAGATTCGAGTTTGCTCCTGGGTCGTCAATGCGGTCACTGGATTGGTAGTGTTTTGTGGACAGAGAGCAATACTCAAATTTAACAGTAACAGTACAGGGAGCCCTCTATTGAATGAATTGAAAATAACAGTGTCTGTGAAACTGTGATTAATACATGACTGTAGTATTGCCAAAATCAGACAAAAAATAATGCTGAAATCACACAAAATAAAGTGAAAAATAAATAAAAAAGACCAAATATTGACTATGGCATATGGTCTATGTGTCCTGTTGTTGTTTTATTCATACTATCGAAATATTCAAATCTGGGTATAAATAATTCAGATCTCTCTTGATATAAAACACAGTGTATAGCAATTTCATTGTAGAGGTTAGTTGTCGTACTTTACATCACGACATATTCCAAAACTTCAAAGTGATATAATTGTGTGTGAGATACTGTACACATAGTTTGGGAGTGATTGAGGACATGGTGGCTCAGTGGTTATGGCCTTGGACTCATTGTAAAAAATTTCTTTGCACGATTAATCTTTCAGACATGTATCGGAGAGTGTTCAAAGTATACTGAATGTGTATTATGCAAAGTCTTTAACTCAGGCATGCTGTCCTCAGAACAATGTGACCAATGTTCTGTTGCAATTGCGACGGAGACTACACTATTTATAGGTGAGTACACAAGCTACTGTGTAAGTGGTCATTTTTGTGCGAGTTTTTTTTTGCAATTAATCGCATCACAAATATGAGGTTAATTTGGTCAGAAACCCATATACAGGTGTCAACATTGGGGAGGGGAATGCTTGAACCACCCCTAGCAAAATATTGGGGGGGATTTATACCCCCATCCCCCGGGATCTACGCAGTGGCGGCGCCACGGGGGGCATCAGGGGCAAATGCCCCCAGGCAGAACTCTTGCCCCCTGTTTCCCCCAGTAAAAACACAAAATTACAAAAATTTCCACTTTTTGCTGCAATTTTGTGCAAAATTTGTTCATTTTGCCCCCCCCCCCTGAAATTCATTTTGCCCCCTCAAAATTTCTGCCGCCGCCACTGGATCTACATCTATGATCCGTGCAAAGGGCGAATAGCATGTGTCATTTACTTTAAGATTTTGGGGTATCACACCCAGTTGCCAAGGAAATGTTTCTCTCTCTTGCAAAATATTGCACAATGCTTTTATGATAATTGTGATTGGTAATCATATGAGACTCATCACAATCAAAGTGTAATTTTTCATTTTGCAATGTTAATTATATCAGAAACCATGTGTTATTTTATTTTGTTCAGTCTCATAATGAAAAGGTTTGGCTGCCAAACGATTCTCTTATAAATGCATCTATGCACAGTTTCCACCTCGATACACCGAGTACACAGATTTTTCCAGGCACAGCAATCTGATTTTATACTACACGGTTGAGTGCGTAGCATCATAAGAGCTGTGTGAGATCTAGCTAGTGACTAGTGGAAAAAACATATCTGTTATTGGATTTTTCAAAACCCTGAATGTTCAATCAGAGAAGTTTTTATATCAAAAAAAAGCTAAAAACACTTTTTTCATTCCGTTAACAGATTATGCAATTCAATGTTTATAGCAACGCGAATGTGAAAAATCTGTTGAAAACGATCTATTTAAATGAAGCACAATTTTTGACCAAGATGTAGGTTTTAAAAGTCATAACCTCAAGTGTTCCTTATTAAATGAAAGAGCACACTATTTCAATGAGCAATGGCCAATTCTCTTTAAATTGCAAATCTTGTGCAAAAAGTTGCTATTTTCACCTGTTTTGTGGTATAGTTGTAAATTCAATGAACTATGACTTTGCTAAAGAGCGCTTATAAATGTATTTATTTGTTGAATAAAAACAAGGTTTTGCTCTTCAATGTCTCATGGAAAAGTGATAGGACTATTATAATAAATATTATTGTGATGATTGAAGAACAAAATATTAAAATTGCACATTATGTTTACTGTCAGGTAACACAACAGAGAAATGCCTACATAAGGACCGTACTGGGGATAACTGTACAGCAATATATGCAATAGAGACCTTTGATAATGGGACCACACTGGTACATGTACAGAAAGAAAAAGGTGAGTAAAATTAACCTCAAATTAAAGCCATATTATAACATTTGCTGAGGAGAACGCCCTCAACCTTTTTTTAAATTCTGGTTTTTACACAATTGTAATGTACTTTAGTCAATAAAGATACTCTGCAAAAATCAAGACTTTAGGTGTTGTAGTTTTGTCAAAATCCGAGATTTTGAATAAAACGATGGAACCGGCGTTTTATTATTACGATGGAAATATTAGTCGAACACGTATGCACAGTACGCATTACACGGCGTCATGGATACACATACACAGACACCGAGGATCGTACCGTATTACAACTGCGGGAGTAACATGCATGGGCGCTACTAGTAAATTCCAATTTTCTATGCTTTACCTCACTTGTTCGGCTCAAAATTAAAAGGGGACATGGGACATATCTGACAGTAAAAGCTTACACATTTTATGGAAAATAAATACTAATCTATTTTTACAGAAATGTTATAATATGGCTTTAAGTTGTACACCTGTTGTGATGTCATAAAATTTCACTTCAGATGAATGCAAGTATGCGTGGTATTTTAAATCCATACTGTGAAAACTTGATAGTTAGCTTATCGCTCATTCTACAAAATCCGGTGCCAATAGCCCTTTTTCCATTCTTTGGTCCACAAATACTTTGTCGAGCATTTAGGGCATCAAATATGTTGTTTTTCTGGTAGATCTAAACGAGATCTACACAGACATATATAGTTGTCCATACTTTAAATGCTTTCTTCAGCCTGATTAACCCTTGCAAAGGCTCGAAAATCGCTAAAATTGCGTTTCCACTGCTCAAGTGTCAAATCTGATCCTTAATATTTTCTTTGAATAAATGCGATATCTTTACATATTTGTTGTTTTTTAATTAGATAAGGCACCATCATATTGCATATCAACATTATTTTTTAGTGATTAAAACGTCTTTGTGTAATTCTAAAATAAATTGCACTTTCCACCAAAACGCTGTGAGCTACGTTACCCTTTTTTAACACACGTTATTGGAAAGACGTAAAACAGAGGTATCAACGTAGTTTACGGTTTTTGAAAGGAAACATTCATAGGTTTTTAAAAATAACAGTAAAAATCGTGATGCTGTAGCATTTTTGGCATAGACATGTTGTAAACATTGAAATTTCGACCGACCATGTTAAGATTGGTGAGCTACGTTACCAGAATTCCATAGTATGCACTTGTATAACAAGTACTTCCTAATAATATGTGATAGGTACCAGTGATCGAACCCCATTTATATTAGAATTAACCGACATAACATTCTAACGTTCGCAAATCACATCAAAAACATTAAAAACCCGTGAACTACGTTACTGTGAGCTACGTTACGCACTCATTTATGCATCTTCAAAACTTCTATGAAATGGTGAAATCGGTGTTACATTTCACTCAAGTGATCTTTCGTTTGCTTTTTATGACCTTGGATTAAGTAAAACCAGCCCATTTTGTAGCATAGTAACGTAGCTCACATTACATTGAGTTTTAGTGTTAAAAAACATCATGACTTCCTGAAAGAAAAATATACAAGTGGTGTTGACAATCTTTTACATCTGAAAGTAGTGATACATTTGCTCTTAAAAAACACAAAAATCAGGTCTTTTTGAACAACTTTATTTTTTTCAATTTTTACAGTGGATTGGCACCGGATTTTGTAGAATGAGCGTTATGTGCTTACTATCGAGCGCTTTTCAAAACATGCAATAATTGCAAAGTCTGGCGCTTCACCAACTGAACTAAATGGGGTTGAGACACACATTTGCAGGTTTACTTGTTCATATGTAACGATGTGTATTGATGATTTGCTCAAAAACCTTTACACTTTTGTAAATGGGGCTCTTCGTGTTTGCATGTTTTAAAAGCGCTTGATAGTTAGCACATATGCTAACTATCAAGTTTTTACAGTAATTATTATGAATATGGGTGATTGCATTCTTAGTTTTTATTTAACGTTGATCGAATCTGATTTGAAACTTCAGATCGGATTTGGAAGAGTAAGAACGGATCGGGATGAGGTTAAAGGAGGATTTTGTGATGTTAGCATCCTCTTTTTATGACATTTATCAGTAGATATCCGCGAAAAAAGCTTATTCCCAAAATTTCAGTTGATTCCGATTTTGCGTTTGTGAGTTATGCATGATTATGTGTATCACACCGCTCCATAAGGCCACTGTTGTAATTTTATTCTGGTATACCAGAACGAAATTCAAATTTGACGTTATTTTTGCTGAACGAATTAGTCTGCAAGAAATTTTTGGTACATAAACATTATGTAGCCAGAGGTTTCCAGTGGTATAAAAATCTCAACTTTTTTTGAGAAAAGTGGGGGGATGAGGCCGTGGATCACGAAATGCCCTTTTAAGAGAAGATTAGATTTGCAGGTCTGATGTGCAAAAAAATGAATCTGTCCGAATCGAGCGGGTTTGTTCCAAATTTTTCGGGACAGATCAGGTCGGGTTTGTATTATTCGCGGCATGCCAGGATCAGGGTGGAAAATGTCTTGCCCCGCAGGGCATTAGTCTCCGTAGCCTATGAAACAGTAAATGAACCCCCTTTCTTTTTTTCTTTTCAGATTGTCATAGCAGACGAGCTGGACCCTACAGACCACCAGTGGACATAAAAATTATTGTGCTAGCTATAGTTGCCAGTATAGTACTAATAGGCCTGGCATTACTTTTTCTATTAAGATTAGCCATATATTTACAAGACAGAGCAGAATATTCAAGATTTGAAAAAGAAAGGAAAAAGGCTCAGTGGGATGAGGTAAGTTACTGGTATTAAGGGTATACGAGGTATTGTTGGTCGAAGCAGCCAAAAAAAATCAATTTTCATTATCTGAATCAATATATTATTGAAAAATAACACTTTGGTGTTTTGCAAAAGTTCATTCTACAAATCATATACTTTGAAAACTTGCTTAATTTATTGTTGTTAATGAGTTATGTACGTTTTACAAAAGTGTTGTTGTTTCAGCCCTCTTTACAACATAACTCAAGAACCACAGGACCTACAAAAGTATATCTGTGATATTTGAATTCTTCTACACGCTTCGCTATGAATTGAACAATGCAATTTTTGCTAAAGCTCAATACCATTCGCAAGATGCTGTGAACTACATTTTTTTGTTGCTGCTTCGACCAACAATACATTGTATACCCTTAACTGGGCAGATTTATGCCCCTTCCCTGGCTGAAATTGCACCTCCTCTCCCCAATTACCATCTGGGATACCGTAAAGATTCTCCTAATGGTGCTATGGTCTCCCTTGTCATAACTGGAATTATAGACACAACCTAAAAGTGCCTTCCCATAAAAATCCCACCAGGAAATAAGGGCATGTACCCTTAATTCTTGTTGGGATTTCAGAGGATGGAGCTCTCAATTTGCACATGCAATGTACCCCAAGGCAAAGGAGCCCAAGTGCGCCATTAGGCGAATCTTTACAGTATATTTCTGCCACTGCCACTTGAATTGGCGGTGCAAGAGAGCTGCAGAGTTATAACCACATATCGCTCATTCTACAAAATCCGGTGCCAATCCACTAAAAAAATTGAAAAAATAAAAGTTGTTCAAAAAAACCTGCTTTTTGTGTTTTTTAAAAGTAAATGTATCACTACTTTCAGATGTAAAAAATTGCCAACACCACTTGCATATTTTTCTTTCAGGATGTCATGATGTTTTTTAACATTAAAACTCAATGTAATGTTAGCTATGTTACCGACTATAAAATGGGCTGTTTTTACTCAATCCAAGGTCATAAAAAGCAAATTAAAGATCACTTGAGTGAAATGTAAAACAGATTTCACCATTTCATAGAAGTTTTGAAGATGCATAAATGAGTGTGTAACGTAGCTCACAGTAACGTAGTTCACTGGTTTTTAATGTTTTTAATGTGATTTGCGAAGGTTGGAACGTTATGTCGGTTAATTCTAATATAAATGGGGTTCGACCACTGGTAGCTTTCACATATTATTAGGAAGTACATGTAATACAAGTGCATACTATAGAATTCTGGTAACGTAGCTCACCAATCTTAACATGGTCGGTCGAAATTTCAATGTTTACAACATTTCTATGCCAAAAATGCTACAGCATCACGATTTTTACTGTGATTTTTAGAAAACCTATGAGTGTTTCCTTTCAAAAACCGCAAATTACATTGATACCTCTGTTTTACTTCTTTCCAATATCATGTGTTAAAAAGGGGTAACGTAGCTCACAGCGTTTTGGTGGAAAGTGCAATTTATTTTAGAATTACACAAAGACATTTTAATCACTAAAAAATAATGTTGATAAACAATATGATGGTGCGTTATCTAATTAAAAACAACAAATATGTAAAGAAATCGCATTTATTCAAAGAAAATATTTAGGGTTAGATGTGACACTTGAGCTGTGGAAACGCATTTTTAGCGATTTTGAGCCTTTGCAAGGGTTAATCAGGCTGAAGAAAGCATTTAAAGTATGGAAAACTATATATGTCCGTGTAGATCTCGTTGAGTTCTACCAGAAAAACAACATATTTGATGCCCTAAATGCTCGACAAAGTTTTTGTGGACCAAAGAATGGAAAAAAGGCTATTGGCACCGGATTTTGTAGAATGAGCGATATGCGCTGGTCTACCTGCCAATGTAACGGCCTCTAAGATAATATTTTGATTGGTTACAAAGAGGGCTATATCATCTATTGAGCCAATCACAGATATGGTAAGAATGATATAATAGTTTTGAATGATTTCTACATTCCCAAATTTTAATACAAGAGCACCAAGGGTGCTGTAGCTCAATTGTTATTTGAAATTTTAAAAATAAATATAATGTTCAGATATATGTATAACCGTTGAATATATCAAATTGGTTTTTTTTAATACACTGGTATTTAATTGTGTTTATAACATTTCTTTATTTATTTATGTCAAGAACAGCGTTCGAAATACGCACTTATCCTCTTGTCCTAAAATCACTGGGGACAACCATATTGAGCTATGTACTTATCCCCTGGACAACCTCTATTATGTATATTTTACCTCCAAAAGTATGACACATTTTGGGGATAACCAAAATGTATTGAGGACAAGCAGAATTTATGCTTTAGTTATCCTCGGGATAACCTCCATATTTTCATTATTTCGGATACTGGTCAAGAATATTGCTAGTTGGTTTTATAAAAACGAGTTAACATTAACAATAAAACTAAATAATATAGTATTTGGTGCATCTCACATTCTTACCAAGTTCAACAATATGACATGCTTGATCATACAAATGAATCCAATTATCTTGGTGTTACATTAGATCCACTTCTCATGGTGGGGATGTGAAACAAAATTTTAATTTTATGTGGCATAATGTACATGTATATAAAGGTCATTTATGTGCAACAGGGCCTCCACCTTTGTTCCATAACCATTAGGCCAAGGAAAGTCGATTTTGAGTTTCCCATCACCCACCCTCACTTCATTTTCTGACCCTCACTTGAATTCATTATTGTGATTTTCCAAAAAAATACCGATAAAAACTGGTTATATTTGCAAACAAAATTATGAATATCACTTTATTTTTTGTGGAAAAATCAAAACCAAAACATACATTTTGCTGTCAACCTTGCAGACTCTTTTTAATATACTTTTGAATCTCATTTGGGCTAAACATCCATCTTCAAGTGAGTGAGTGGCAAATAACAACACATTTTAAGTATGCGTGTTGGGCATATAATGAAAGGCAGAAAAATAATGAATAATGAATAATGAAAAAGTTACCTCACTTGTTTTCAGAAATTATGTGACAGGAAACTCAAAATTGATTGTTAGGGGCCTTAAGGTATAGGAAATTTTGTTTGCTATAGCCCCCAAATGAAATGTATTTAATTATGTTTGTACTCACTAAGGTAGCATTGTGTGTGAATTTTACAGCTGAACTAAGTGCTATTCTTTTTTATGGTCATTTTAGTGACTAAAATGGCCCAAAATGAGGGTTTTCAATATTGCTGTCCATTTCTAACCCCATAGACTTTACATGTAAAATAAAAAAAGGCCCATAAAAATTGAATAGCACTTAGTTTGGATGTAAAATTCTCACAAAATGCTTTTGAGTGATTACAAAAATAATTAAATACTTTTAATTCAGGGGCTATGTGGAATTTTTTTATTGTATCTCTTCATTTTCTTGTGCAATATAGGTCCTTTCACAATAAAATGTCCATCTGAAACAAAGGTGGCCTTAGGAACAACAGCATAGCCAGCATTTTAGTGTGCGGGAGTAAAGCCAAACTCTGTCCCCATTTGTCAATTTTTGACCTTTTTCAGTCATTTTAATGACACTTTACTCCGATCCCCATCTCCATTTTCATCACTGGAAATTTCTGTGTTGGGGATGCAACTTTCCCCCTAGCTCCCAATGCCACTGCTCAGGAGGGAGGCAAGGTGCCGAGGTTTTTCTGCATATAAATTGTTAATGAATAATAAATAAATGAATGGGCACCAAATATCTTCAGGTATAACTGACAGGAATATTAGCAGTAATAAATATTGTCTTTAGGCATGTCCACACAGCTAAAGGAATTTTTGCTTGAGCAAAGCGGTTCTCGGACAAAAACTTGGGGGGAATCTACCATGTGAACGCTCTCAAGGATTCCAATTACTAAGTTTACCCCAAATTTATCTGTGTCTGTTAATTAGTTGAATAAATGTAGGCCTTCAAGACATCCAAATTGCACCTGCATTGCTGAAAAGCCACCCAATTTTTTTCTTAACCATCTGTTTCTGTGGGACAGGAAATTGTTGAAAGTCTCAGGGAAAATCTTCAAAAGTTGCCCATTTGGGCTACTGAACTATGAGTTTGGCAACCTTGATTACTTTGTCCTTGTCAAGCACTTGAACTAATTCTTAAACAAACACTCTACTGTTGACATTAGGTTTTAGTGGTTTATGCATATTTAGGGAGCTTTAGAATTTTACAATCTCACATAAAAATAATTACTATGTAAAACTATCCTCACAAATATCTGAGCATGATGCAGTCATGTCTACAGTAGAATTCATCTCGACCTTTGCAGGACTTAACCCCATTAAAAGCTATTAAACCAAGATAACACTCATTGAAACAGCTCAACTGATTAAATCGGATCTTCTCTGGCTGTGCACATGTGACTGTTTTCATGTGCGATATCGCAATAAAGTTTGTATTAAAGCTTCAGTTGGGTAACCGATTATAAAGGAAGCGAAAGGAAACAATGGTATGTGTACCATTGTTCACGAAATGAGACAATGGCGTGCTTTTTGTAAACCAGCATTCTTGAAAATGAGCAACATAATGATTGTTGACTTAACACGGTTTGGAAATAATTTCTTCATATTTTTGGTGTTATCTGTCGTTTACATATCCTTCCTAAAACACAAAAGTACGACCCTCTCCAAACACCTAAATTAGCTAAAAATTTAGGACATGTTACAAAACTATATTGTCTAGAATTTTAGAAGAGTACTTTTAATATTGGCCGGTTATTTTTCACACAGCGACGTTAACTAGGCAATGTACTATTACCTATAACATTAACTAAAACACCAAAGTACGAATATTTCCAAACATCTAAATTAGCTAAAAATTTAGGACATGTTAAAAAACTATATTTTCTAGAACTTTAGAAGAGTACTTTTAATATTGGCCGGTTATTTTTCACACAGCGACGTTAACTAGTCATATCCCCATACTTTTAACGTAGGGCTATTTGTAGAGGTCACGCGTCAATGGGAAAGAGCACTGTGAGCTACTGTGTATTGTGTATAGGAAAACGGACAGTAACTGCAGTATGGAGGTCTCTGCAAAAATACACATGCTCCAAATCTAAACCTCCATAAAACACAGTAACATCATTGGCAAAGCTAAAATGTAAACATGTAACAGATGACTTATATTGGTTAAAACACCAAGGTTAAACCTGGTGTAGCATGTAAGAAATCTAGGAATGAGATTATTCTTGTGAAACTGCACAATTTTTTCGTGACAAATTGCTCGAAAAAGCACACTTCCTGTCCATTTTTTCCCAGCAAAATAAGTAACTTTCATGAACAAACTTGCAAAGATCGCCACCTCAAATTACCAGCTCCATTACTCAAACGATGTAGCAAGAGAAAGAAAAAAACATCGAGAAATCCGGATCATGCCTATAGTTCAATTTTGCTTCGCAAATTGAGCTAATAAGATCTGAGCTGTCAGAGAGATGCCAATTATCTGGATTTATCAACAATATTTTGCTGAAAATGAAATTGTAAAAAGTGTCATGTTGTACCAAAAATGCCAGTTTTTAACCCACAAATTGATTTTTAAAAATGTAAGAATTTAAAAAAATATACAAGGTTCAAGTTCTAAACCTTTAAGTTCACTCAAACCTCTATGCCACTTATCTTTTACATTTTATTTTCCTTCTTTTACAGGCAACCAATCCACTCTTCAGGGCATCAACAAAAACATACAAGAACCCAATGTATGGCAAATAACATCTATAGACAATTTTATCTATTTATTTATTGAATATTGATTAATACTATATGTATGGAGATCTGCTCCGAGTAAAATAAGGAGTTCTGTGCTGACTGCAGGTTGGTAAGCACTGTCGACTAGGGGCATACCCAGATGGCCTAAATCCAGATGGCCTCAACCCAGATGACTTCAACCCCAGGTGGCTGAGTGGCTTAGATGTGCCAAAATAGGCTGACTGATAACAGGAATCATCATTGGAGAGATTCCACAAAGCAACCATCTCCCTTCCAACAGTAATTTGCATAATGATCAAGCTTCATCCACAGGCTTCATCAAGTTTTGAGATATTTTTTCAAATTATCAAGAGCTATCTCAAGAAATACTGACCCAATACTGGGCTTGTTTGTACTCATTTGAATGCCTTTTTCATGCCAATTCCAAATATGGTCATGAAAATGTACATTTCTGACATTTTTGAATTGATGAAAAAAATTTGAAACGTGTCTTCTGCAGTCGACACCCGCGTGAAAAGAGTTAGGAGTTGCTGATATGTTGGGCTTTCATCTGCCAATGCCTGGATCTCAAACATCGTCATCTGTCATAGTACGCTCATTAGATGACCTATAACCTCATATTCTACATTTTGAGGAGGTCAAATTTTGAGACATAACTGTTGAATGGAGCTTCAAGACCTGTGCTACTGGCAATGAAGCTCAGTGACACCACTAAGGCAATAGAAACAAATTAGTTCGATCTTTCGATCGAACATCGATGCTTGGTCGATCCTTATTATTTGTGAAATCAATTAATTTTCTATTGTTAATTATGATAAAATAGTCATTTGTGCCTGTAGTGTTATTGACCAATATAAATTTAGAGTTAATTCTGATTAATTAGTTGATAGTTCATTAATAACAAGTATCGAAGCAGCATCGACGGTCGATCCAAAGATCGAACAAATTTGTGTCTGGTGCCTAACCACTATACAAGGAGTGTGGTTAGGGTAAAAGGTACCTACCATATGGTCTTCAAGTCTCTTTACATTTGTGATGCTTACCAGGAGGATAAAACATATATGCATATTCATAAACTAGCATGCAACAAACTACATAATTTTGTTATGCCTGCTACATGGGGCGAACTTCACTATTCCGATGGTTCGATATTCCGAAGGTTCGCTATTCCGAAGGTTCACTATTCCGAAAATTACAAAGGTTCTCTATTACGAAGGTTCTCTATTCCGAAAACAGAAAGGGTTCTCTATTCCGAATATGAAAAAGGGTTCTCTATTCCGAATATGAAAAAATGGGTTCTCTATTCCGAAAACGAAAGAAGGTTCTCTATTCCGATATAAGACACCGTGTTCTCTACTCCGAAAATGAAAAAAAGTTCACTATTCCGAATATGAAAAAATGGTTCTCCATTCCGAAATCTGGGGCCCGTGACCTTTGACCTCGGGTAGGGCCTGTTAGTGTACCACATATGGGCTCTTGGGTCTTTGTAGTTTAAGCGCTAGCCTTGACAGAATGATGTGTTTGATGATGGAGGAAAAGGCCCTAAAAGAAACCAAGTCAAGTTTTTCGGTTAGCCATGATGTTACGAATTCCACTGCATATAACATATTCGGAATAGAGAACCTTTTTTCATATTCGGAGTAGAGAACACGGTGACTTGTTTCGAATAAAGAACCTTTATTCGCTTTCGAATAGAGAACCCATATTTGAATATTCGAATAGAGAACCTTTCTGTTTTTGGAATAGAGAACCTGTTTGTGTTTTGGGAATTTTCAGAATAGAGAACCATTTTTTCGGAATAGCGAACCTTTAATTACATTCGAATAGCGAATGGTAAAATTACACGTTCGAAAAGCGAACCTTGAATAGCGAATCTTGAATGGCGGACCTTCGAATAGCGAGAGGACCCCACGACATGTACCACAACCAAAATCTTGCTGACAGAACTCAAGACTGATGGTGTAAAAGAACCTTTGCACCATTTTGCATATTACAGTAACCATGATTTCTGTTAATGATAGTGTACAAACATTGGCTGCTCTTGCGGGAAATGGTGCAAGCTATTTCCTAAAGGTAACCTGGTGACTATTATAGGCCTACTGTATTCTATAACACTGAAGGTTGGAGGGAAAATAGTAGGCAGACGCTCTCAAGAGTCAATGAGAGAGAATAGAATGTACCATTTTCCAAACAAACAACAGTAAATAACTGTTTTTTAGAATGTATACAAATATTCTGCTCCACACTAACCATGCTAACAAACTCAAGCAGGCGATATCTACCACATGAGTGCAAGTAGTGCCAACAACATGACCATGGTCACGATATGTCGATGATGAGCTGGAGGGAAAAAGTTGCCATAAAAAGTGACTACTTCCCTGCTTAACATCATCACATCACTATCATCACAAGGCTTTTTATAGCAACCTTTTCCCTGCCACTCAATATTGGGGGAAATAGTAGGACTATTTTATGTCATGTGATGTAGTATCCCCAATCAAATGATACTGAATATACGAGGGGTATCAAAAAGTTTTAGAAATCGCCCAGAAGTGAAAGAGCTATATCAATGAAATTTTGTCAGTGCAATCACTGGTCCTTATGTACACTATGATGCAAAAATGGTCTCATAAGAATGTTTACTTTTTTACAGGCGCTAGATGTCAGTACCTGCCTATGTAACCACATAACAAGCAAAATGGAGAAAATTGAGGCATGTAGCATGATTATGTTCCATTTTAAGGGTTACAGTGCCCAAAAAAATCTGATGAAATAAAAATTCATTTTCCAAAAAGCAACAGTGACAATATCACAATCACCACGAAGATAACTTTCATTTCATCATCGATTTTCTAGGCATTGCAACCCTTCAAATGCAGGATCTTAATAATGCTGCTTGCCTCAATTTTCTCAATCTTGCAGTTTATGCGCAGTAACTGGGGCAGCAGGTTATTAGCATCTAGCGTGGCCTGTAAAAAAAGTAAACATACTTATGAGACCATTTTTGCACCATAGTGTACATAAAGGACTAGTGATTGCACTGACAAAATTTCATTGATATAGCTCTTTCACTTCTGGGCGATTTCTAAAACTTTTTGATACCCCCTCGTAAGTATCCGAAGGTCCGAGGTGCTATTATGTTCAATATGATGATGTTACTGTCTTGCCTGTTTTAATATTTGTTTGTTGAATTAAATATGAAATTTTTATTATTTAACAGTATAACTTGGTCAAGTTAAGAAAAAATGTAATGTATATTAATTTATAGATATTGTGCCTATTATAAAGTTTGTATATAATGAAATGCGTTATTTTTTAAACATATGTAATAATAGAAGTAATATAATGTGAAGAAAGGAGAATGTTGATCATTAACAAAGATTGAAGGCCCAATCAGAGATTTATTGTTAAGCAATAAATACTTGTGATATACGGTAAATATTTATTTAGGTAAATTTGATATTGTATGATAACATGTAGCATACTTCTTTCATAAAAATCACTCATATATAAATTCTGGACCATCATTGGTTGATTACCATATAATTTATTTGCCATCCACCAATCATTTTTACCATCCTAACATAATATCGGTATCACTTACACATGCATGTCATTAACATGTGCTGGGAAGATGCTGCTTCCTCATGCAATTTGCCAATTTTGTTGCTTATTTCAAATGAGTATAAAATATTATTGAAGAGGTACAGAATTTATGTGTGAGTGATATAAATCAAATATAAGTGGTGAAAAGCTGTGAAAGATGGATTGTTCCATTTTATTCACCACATGGTGAGCTGATTGAATGGTACAATCCATCTCTCACCTTATGATTATATTTCATTTCACTTAGGCCCATTTAAAGGAAGGTGACCTGATATATTTGGAAAATCAAATTCTTTAAAACTTACGTATAACATAAAATGTCATCCCTTTCAAGCACTCATGCAAAAAGAAAATGTGAATGTTTTTTGTAAATGTGACTAATTTCTAATGGAATTACCGACATTTATACAGTGTGATATTGGTAGTCTACAGTGTTTTTATTGATGATAATCATCATGATCATGTAATATATTGATTTCAAGTGAAAGGCCCTATTTTTCTCATAAACATATTGAAATTAGAAGTGCCAGCTCAGTGTATTTCCCAACATATCATCAAAAAAATGCCTAATTAGTCTCAACTATGCTATACCATGCATATATGACACGATCAAGGGAAATGAGTCGGATGTCGCTAATATTGATTTTGAGATATTGGCAAAGAAAGTGTTAAAATTCTTTTGTTTTATATTGTTTTCAGCGATTGATAAGTTGGCGTAATTTCAGAAAGAAAAGTCGTATCAACATGGGGTTTTCAGTTTCTGAAAGCTCTAAATGCCCTCTTTAGAAACATGTGTAAAACTCATTTTCGACCAGGGCCGACATGTGACTCATTCCCCTTGATTAATTCGGCAGTTTTTTGATGATTTCTTTGGAAATACACCGATTTGGAACGCCAAATTTCAATGTGTTTATGAGAAAAATATGAGCTTTCATCTGATACCAAAATCAGCATTTTGATGAGGTAAAGTGGGGGATGAGATTTTCAATCAGGTTACCCAACTTTAACATTTTGTACAGCAAACAACTCATGTAGTAATAATGGTAGTCAAAGTTAAAGATGTTCTTAAGATGGTTTCTGAAATTTAACAGCCTGTCTTGCCTGAGAATAAAAGTTATTGTATACTATATTCTCACTTCATTTGTTTACATACATTATATAATATTATACCTTGTTCTTCCAAATATCTTAATTTTGATGACTTCTAGGTTGAAAAAATCACTGATTGGGCCTTTATTTTATGCTAATTATAGCATCAGAATAATGTGGTGTTCTTTCCTGTAGAGGAAACTGACAAATTTGATTAGGCCTCCCCCCCCCCCAAAAAAAAAAGGTTTGTCTCAGCTTCCTTTGGCCAAAAACCTCAAGTTCTATGCGGTTTTTGTTTTTGGTTTTTGCAAACAGCTCTGCGGATTGCGGATGCAGAAAATTGTTTTAATTGCATTTTTACTGAAGATTAAAAGGATTTACTGAGGATTAAAAAAAACATTGAAAAAAAAATGTCCTAAAATTTGGAATTTTAAAACATGTGCGTGGGAAGCTAAGACAAATATTTTTTACCCTATAAATGTTATTGTAAAACAACTCTATGGTTAGATTGATTTGTTATCTAGCTAGAATTTGTGCAATTTAATAGGCACATTTTGATCATAAAAGTGAATAAAACAAATCATTTTGTCTAAATTGATGCTTCTGAAAAAACAAGTGTGCTGCTACAATTACATTTTCTCATTTTGTCTGACATCTCTGACCCAATCTCTCATTAATAAAAGAAGAGTTCTGGTACCAAACACAATATATCACATATGCTGCCAATTGGTTGGGCATCTTTTTAACATGCATACAGCAACAACTAATTCCCAAAAATGCAAAATCTGAGTCAACTGGGCATGGAGAACCATGTCAGGTTATATAACGTTTTCAAACTGTTTGATATGAAAAATAATGCAACAACATTTTTAAAATGTTGTCAAAATTTTAAAGTTATTGGAAAATATTTTTGGCAAACATGTTTGCAAAATATTTTGTTAATATGTTCAAAGGTTACTAAAACATTTCATACCTTTATAATAACATAACTACAGTGGAAACTCATTAACACAAAGTTGTGCGGAATTCAAATTTTACTTGTTATCAGGAGTTCGTGTTATCCAGTTCTAATAACATGTGAAATGTATGCTTGTTGGGAATGTTATCAGGAACTTCATGTTAAGAGGGTTCATGTTAACGAGTTGCCACTGTATAAACTACCTTGTGTTTGTTGGACTTCGCCTAAGCCATTGATATGTGACCAAAAATTGGGGGTCGGAGAATTTGTTCAGCCAATTAGATTTGCCGATAGGCCAATGTGGCACTCCCATGAAATGGCGAGTTCCTTTCATTTTAGGTCATTTGTTTGGCTTAAAATTAAAGACACATACCTGATAGTGAAAACTTAATCATTTTGGGAAAACTGAATCTATTTTTTTTTTCAGTTGCTTTAACTTTAACTGGCCCAGAACTCGTAATTTATTATGGCGATAGATCAATCAGACAGAGCAGTCATGTGTACATGTACCTTCTTACTTTTATAGCTCTGTATAATGGAATGAGTTTATTATAAAATAGCATTGTATCTAAATACTGTAAAAGTCAATATTTTCGCGAGAAGATATTTTCGCGATTTTGAAGATTTTGTCAATTGCGCGAGTATTAAATTTCGCGGTTTTGATATTGATACAATAGAAACCTAATGCAAAAGGTTATTTTCGCGAGTTTTTATTTTCGCGATTTCATGTCCACTCGCGAAATTCGCGAAAATAAAAACCTCGCGAAAATTTCTACTTTTACAGTAGAAATTATCATTATTTTATTTGAAGTCTAATTATTTTTTCATTGTTCTTGTACAGTTCTTGTGTTGTTTAGATTGAAATTATACCAAAGTTATATTATCAGAGTATTATTATTATTATTTGTTGTTGCTCTAGAGAAGGACATGCAACAAGCCAGATCTTACCCAAGTCCACTAAATATTTAATCATGTGACTGAATACGGAATAAATCACAAATTTTAGGGAACTGGGCAAGATTCATGTTATTGTTGTGACCGTACGTTGACTTGTTAATTTCCTCATCATTTGCTTGTGAATCCCTGGTGTGAACCAATCAGGAGTTCAATATAACCAGCTACCTTCGACTATATTTATAAATATGTATTTATAAATATGCATGTGACCCATGGGCATGACATACCAAGAACAGCAAGAGTGACCAAATCCTCATGCCATTGAAAAGGATAGGAACTCTTCAGATAAATATCATCAAATTTAAGTACTAATTGAATAGCAAAATTATTACACACTAGGCGGTACCCGTATTTCGCGGTTCTCGGCTGTCATGGTTATTGGCTTTTGCAGATCTTAAAATTAGGGTATGTCCTTTGGCTGGGATCACTGTCCTCACACATGGGGGGTCCAATTTGTAATATGTTATCAAAAACAACATTTTGAAAGTATTTGCTGACGGAAAAAATATGTATCGAAGAAAACGTTTACAATATAATCACAAGGTTGAACAAAATAGAACATTTTGCTGCAGTCTTGCATTGTTTACCAACTTTGCATTCAAATGTACAGGAAGACCACTCGCTATATGTAGAAGGTCACTTTGAGACTTGCTGTCTATAAGCTGTTATGGCATGGAGGTGGCCAAGTGCATATTTATAAATATGTATTCATAAATATAAGCAAACTGATTACCCACTTCCTCTTTAGGGTTGTGCAATAATTATCTGTCCCCTCACCAGGTGGGGAAAAAAGAGAGGGGGGGGGGAGAAGCAATTTTTGGCAGGACTAAGAGGGGCAAGCATATTTTGCCAATTAAAAGGGCGGGGGCAAGAGATTTTTGGCACATATTCATGGGGCACATTATAAATACAAATTCTCTAAAAAGGCTTTAAAAGAAAACAGTATGGAAATGTTCAAATATGCAAAATTAAGGGGGTGAAATTTTCTTTTGGGGGATGATTTAGCAAAAAACAATTCATATTGGCACATAGCTATTATTGTCTAAACAGTTCATCTTGGCAATTCAATCAAAGTCACAAAATCTGCACAAATAATTAAATTAAATCATATGATTTTCCATGATAGTGATAAATCCTAGATTATTATAACCACCCCTTTGTATTGTGCCAACAAATGAGGGCACTAGCCCGGGCAATAGTATTGCATTTTCTGCAACTGTATAAAGCCATTCTTGCCATTGCACCTGCCTGTGCCTTGCATGAGCTTCACAGGATATCTATAATGTCAGATCATTAGATGTGGCATTTTTGTAATGGAAGGGCAGTACAGGTGGAAGGGGGAGCAACCAGTGACGTGCGCAAGGGGGGGGGCAGGGGAGCCATGCCCCCACTTTTGTTGGTCATTTGGGGAAAAAACTTTTAAAACGTCAAAATTTGCTACTAATCAGACTCCATTCGGGGAACTGAACAACCTGGACCCCCACTTTCATTGTGCTGCGCACGCCACTGGGAGCAACCAGGGGTGGGCAATCAAATCATAAATAATTGGAAAAGTTAGAACGACAGTGTTTAACAAGAATTAATTTCATATTGTGCAAATGTTTGTAAAATATGTATTGTTTCTACATAATATACAGGGTGTCCCATAAAACAGAGGCCCCTCATTGCGCCCTCTTTTTCTCCTATTTCTGAAAAGTTGATTAAATATATTTTGGTATGTAAAGAAACCTTTAATCGTTAGCTTTAATAAACCAAAACAAATATTTCAATCGGCTCACAACTTTTGAAGATATGTCCTTTTGAATAAAAGTACCCGTTTTTCACGCTGTCCACGGATAGCAAACAGAGTGGTTGGGATGGCTCATGCTGTGAAGTGGCTTGCACGATCACCAGACCTTACAAACGTATACTGAATGCATTCGCAAGTGTCCGGCGCACAAGGATGGTACGCAACGTTAACGCAATTGATGCAATGAGGACCCGTGCTGAAACCTGTATTCGCCAAGGAGGCAACCAGGTAGAGGGCAGAGCAGCACTGTAAACTCACTTCAAAAGAACCAAAGACAACCCAAACAGCCTTTTAGGGCTACCTTTTATCCTAAAAAGAGAAATGACTTATGTTGTAAATAAATAAAAAAAGCAAGAAACAGCAAAGAAAGAAAGTAAGAAACATAATAATAAAACAAAACGGCATAAATAACCAAGAAAAAATAAGTAATTGCAAATAAAGCAACAGAAGTCCCATTCAGCATCTATTTTACCCACAAATTAATTGACACTATTAACCATTGTTAACAAAATCCATTGCCCATAAACTCACCGGTAAAGCCAATTCATAAATAAAGTTATTTTATAAAGTTATCATTGATGAATGTTTGATATTCATGCATGGTATGTGTACTCCTTTTCAATCTTTGAAGTAGCCAAACCTTCTCCGTGGACAGGGTGAAAACGGGTACATTTCTTTAAAAGAGCATATCTTCAAAAGTTGTGAGCCGATTGAAATAATTGTTTTGGTTGATTTAAGCTAACGACTCAAGGTTTCTTTACATACCAAAATATATTTGATCAACCTTTCAGAAATAGGAGAAAAAGAGGGTGCAATGAGGGGCCTCTTTTTTGGGGGACACCCTGTAGAATGGTTGCTGGGGGAACTCAGCACCCATTTTGATCATGTTGATAGGGCTTTGCTTGATATATTTGAGAATGGTTATATGTGATCATAGATTCTTAAGATGTTATCATGTCTCAACCAAGATGTATTTTTCAAACAAATACATAGTCTGGTTCTGGCCTGTGACATCACTCTAACCCCCGCTCTAACCCTATTGTGCATCAAATTTTGGACAATTTGTCTTGAAAATGCATCTTGGATGATACCACAATCCACCTCTGAAGCGTCACTTTTGCTTGGTTATACTATAATCATACTTGGGTTTTATTGTAAAATATTTCATCATAAACTGTACATACTTGGCTTCTTAAAATAAATCTTAAACTGGAAAACAAAAAGGTGTGTATGTTGTCTTTCATTTTGTAATTCATAATAATAATAATAATAATAATAATAATAATATGTGACATGATCAAGGGGAATGAGTATGTTGGCCCTGGTCAAAAATGAATTTTACACAGGTTTCCAAAGAGGACATTTCGAGCTTTCAGAAAGTGAAAACCCCATGTTGATACAACTTTTCTTTGTGAAGTTACGTCAACTTATCAATCTCTGAAAACAATATAAGACAAGAATTTTAACACTTTCTTTGCCAATATCTCAAAATCAATATTAGCGACATCCGACTCATTTCCCTTGATTGTGTCACATATTTATTCAAATTACTTCAAAATAATAAAAGTAATTCAATCTCATTCAGGTCCCAGGAGCAGGTCGGGGCTGTGACACAGTAATAACAGCAGTAAGGGCATACACAAGCCAGGACATATGTGACATGTCATGTCAAAAGGAGACACTTTTGGGCAGGTTATGAATTTTGAGATTTTTACAATCTTAATTATAGATATATTTTGCTCCACAACACCGTTCTCCCCAATGAAATCAGACATTCCTAAGCGAAGATATTGAGTTCGGAAGTTATGGTATTATAAAATTGGTAATTGAAATATCGGCCTTTAAATATATTATTGACAATGTTGAGAGTAGGAATTAACTTGAAAAATGTCTCAAAAAATACAAGATGCCAGTTATATTCCGGTCTGAAACTATCAGACAATATTTTTAACAGTAATAACATCACAAATTCGCAACAAACACAAATTGTGAAAAAATCGCCCACCGGCAGATTTTTGGCTATTTCTCCATTTACGATCCTGCCCAAAAGTGTCTCCTTTTGACATGACATGTCACATATAATACATTTTTGCTTAATTAGCCAATGATATGCAAATAATCTGACTTGATTCAGTTAGCCAATCAGAACTACACTTTACTTCATCCAATCAAACAAAATATGGATGGTAATGAGAAATTTTAATTTTCAATATTTTTGTTTTGTAAATCATGATAATGACCTTATAAATCAATTTTTCAGGTTTTATTTAAAGAATTAAGTGAAAAGTTTCCATAGTGCAAGTAAATTGTATCAAATTCTATTACCCCCACGACCCATAATTCAAAATCGCGCACTGTGATTTGTTGAAACGCGTCACGTGAGAGCCCATTATTCTGCAATAATGGGTCGAGCGCCGTAACACATTCTACGCACAGCATTACGCTTGGTATACGCGTGCAATATTTCCGCGATACGCGCTATCACTTGCGCGTACCGCTCATTCTACAAAATCCGGTGCCAATAGCCTTTTTTCCGTTCTTTGGTCCACAAACACTTTGTCGAGCATTTAGGGCATCAAATGTGTTGTTTTTCTGGTAGAACTCAACGAGATCTACACGGACATATATAGTTTTCCATACTTTAAATGCTTTCTTCAGCCTGATTAACCCTTGCAAAGGCTCAAAAATCGCTCAAAATGCGTTTCCACTGCTCAAGTGTCACATCTAACCCTGAATATTTTCTTTGAATAAATGCGATTTCTTTACATATTTGTTGTTTTTTAATTAGATAACGCACCATCATATTGTTTATCAACATTATTTTTTAGTGATTAAAATGTCTTTGTGTAATTTTAAAATAAATTGCACTTTCCACCAAAACGCTGTGATCTCGTTACCCTTTTTTAACACACGTTATTGCAAAGAAGTAAAACAGAGGTATCAATGTAATTTGCGGTTTTTGAAAGGAAACACTCATAGGTTTTTAAAAATCACAGTAAAATCGTGATGCTGTAGCATTTTTGGCATAGAAATGTTGTAAACATTGAAATTTCGACCGACCATGTTAAGATTGGTGAGCTACGTTACCAGGATTCTATAGTATGCACTTGTATTAGATGTTCTTCCTAATAATATGTGAAAGCTACCAGTGGTCGAACCCCATTTATATTATAATTAACCGACATAACGTTCTAACGTTCGCAAATCACATTAAAAACATTAAAAACCAGTGAACTACGTTACTGTGAGCTACGTTACACACTCATTTACGCATCTTCAAAACTTCTATGAAATGGTGAAATCTGTTTTACATTTCACTCAAGTGATCGTTAGATTAGTAAACAACTTGAAATATTTGGGCAAAAAATGTGATATTTTCTCTTTAAATCGCACTATTTTGTGGTAATGGGAATATAAATAAAGGGTGCAGCATTATCCTTTACACGCAAATAATGTATCCTCGGCAGTAAAAGCGTTTAAATAATGGGTTCGGCTGCGCCTCACCCATTATTTACGTTTTTACTGCCTCGGACACATTATTTTCGTGTAAAGGATAATGCATTACCCTTTATTTCTTAAATATATACTCTGATCTCTTGGAAGAATGTGTTAAATTTGTCTTAATTTTGGGGCTGTTCTGTTTGCATGATATAGACCATGTATTACTTTTTTGTTTTGTTTAAAAAAAGTTTGATCACAGTTTATCTAGTAGCTAGTCAATACTTGCATATATGCTGATATAATGTCACCTGTATCAATAGGTTATCAATATATCAACATTACTTGTTTAAATAATAATATAATCATAATAATATATTACATTTTCAATAATTGGTACCTGTATGTACATCCGGATGATGTTTCTACTTTAGATTGACAAGAAGTAAAAAAGAGAGCTATTGTAGCAAATAAACTGCATTTGTTGGGATGCTTTTTTAGCTTTTTTTCATTAACATGAAAGTGAATGAAAATACCTTGATTGGAATTATGGTTATGGAAAACAAATACAAAGTAGGCCTAATTCTTAAATTCTGAAATAATGCCACATAGAAACACTAACTGATTACTAAGTGGAGGTGCTACTTTTACGTCAACGAAGCTGTATACGCCCCTTTACTACCAAAATGGCCGAGAGTCAACTTGCAGAATCACTACGACGGGATCTTTTGGAGTGTGGGATCTGTTTGCATCGATACAAGAAACCTAGAGGACTACCATGCCTCCATTGTTTCTGTCACAGCTGCTTAGAGAGTTATTGCAGAAGACAGAGGAATGTGTTATGTCCAAATTGCAAGAAACCGACAGCAGTACCAAAAGAAGGAGTGTCTGGATTCCCTGCTCATTTCATCATCAACACTTTAAATGACACACTGGATCAGGTAAATTAAGAGCCAAAATGTATCTTGTTATATTTTATACACGACAAAAATCGTGTTTAGAAAATCTAGACCATTATGGGACTAGCCCAATTTTCATTCCACTTCAAAAATGTTCTGTATCTTTTCCAGTACAATGAAATAATCTATGATAGTGCTGTAAGCCAGCCTTTTGCAATTGAGAGAACAGCCAGGTGACAGGGGCTATTTTAACATGTCTCACTGCCACGTACGTGCCGAGATAAAATATTCGTACAGTGACAATTAACAATCCGTGTAGATATGCCTTAATAGTAGACAATGGTAGAGCCTTTCTTACGGTCACATTCAGCTAAAAATGTCATTTTTTTAATTTTTGAAACGCACTCTACTTCATCAACACTTTTAAACCAAAATTCAGTTTTATAAACAGCAATATTATTGGGGGGGGGGCAAAATGAAGGGCTGGGGTTCTGAAAAACAGGGTGCCTATAAGTCCTTCCACCCCAACTCCCATCGTTCCATGGACGCCATGTTGTAACATTTCCATAAAAATAGATTAGTATTTCTTTTCCATAAAATGGTAGCTTTTACTGTCAGATATGACCCCTTTTAATTTTGAGCTGGACAACTGAGGTAAAAGCAAAGAAAACTGAAATATACTACCAGTGTCACTGTCGCCAATTTGTATCACTCTGTCGGCTGTACTATGGCACGGGCCTTTGATGCGTGTGTACCATCCCACACGCCACATATGTACTGTGTTGTAAACATTGTGTACGCATTCGACTAATATTTCCATCGTAATAATAATTAAATGAATCAAAATTTACTGCTTCATAGTATGTCAAGACACATTTATAGGAATGTAACTTTAAAATGTAAGAAGTAACCTGAAATTTGTAACAATGTTTTATTTCAGGCAAAAGGTGCCGTGAAAGATGCCGTTTGTGGAAATTGCAACCTGAAGAAAGCCACATCCTACTGTATGGACTGCAAGGAATTCTTCTGCCAAACCTGCCTCACTGCACACGATACTCTCAAATCTCACAAAACTCACAAGATTGTCAGCGTTGAAGATCTACGCTCTGGAAGAGTTATGCTACCAGTGACTGCATCTGAACACCAGAAGTGTAAGGACCATGAAGGCGAGACAAAGAAGTTGTACTGTGTTACATGCGGTAAGCCCATCTGCACTGAGTGCATCGCGCTGGATCACCGCCAACATCAGTATATCAGCCTGAAAGAAGCATCAGAGAAGCAGGTGGCAGAGCTGAAAGACCTTTCAAGAGGAAGTGAAGTTTTGAAGATGGCATACAAAAAAGCAATCACTGAAACAGATGCAGTGAAGAAGAATCTTACCAGGTCTGTATCAGATGTCAGGAAGAATCTGCAGAAGATCAAAGGTGAATATCAAAGAAAGCTTGATGCCATCTTCCAGAAACACAGAGCAGATGTGGATTCACTTGAAATACAAAGAGTTCAGGAGCTTGATAGAAACAGAGAACAGCTTCAGAGAACATTAGCTAAACTGGAAAATGTATGTGATCTTGCTACTAGAGTCACACAGACAGGATCCGACTATGACGTCACATCAGTCTTTCCTACCTTGTCTGCAAGTCTTATGGAGGTGAATCAGATGACCAAGCCTGTAGCTGCATCACAGTTCCTGGGATATGTTGGGTTCAAAGCACCTGATGTGATTGATATTCCTGATTTATTTAGTGTTTGGTCAATCAAACCTGATGACAAATGGGTGCAGAGTGGCGAGTTTAGAACCAAGCCTGGATTGCAGAAACCATATGGAATTGCAGTCAACAAAGATGGTGATATTGCTGTGACAAATGGTAATAACAAAACATACAAAGTTTTCTCACAGGATGGTCAAGTCAAGTACACATTTCAAGGCCATTTCATAGCATACCCTAATGGAATTACCACCACTGCAGACAACAAGTACATCCTCCCTGGCAAGGGTGAGATTCTGTTTTATGATAGCCAAGGCAACATGTTGAACTATCCCAAGGCACCTACATATGATATGAACAATGAACTACAAAATCCACATACTTTCGCTGTAGACTCAGAAGGCAGGATTGTAGCAGGATTAGGCAGCAGCACAATATCTATTCATCATGGAAATGGCACGTTTATATCTAAGTTTAAAGCTCCATCACAACCATACTGGCTTGCTATCACTTCAAAGGGAGATATTGTAGTTTCTTCTCCTTATACTAATAAAATCCTACAACTGATGGATTATTCTGGTAACAAAGTGAGAGTCGTGCAGCCTCCACAAGAGGTCATTGAGTGGCAACCGCACTCTGTCTGCTGTAGTAAGCAAGGTGAGATATTTGTTGTGAATCTTGGCAACCCTAAAGCTGTATACCAGTACACAGCCAATGGTGAACAGTATCTGGGATGTGTCATCACAGGACTTCATAACCCAGCAGGTATTGCTATCTCAGAGGATGGACAGCAACTCTTTGTAGCAGAATTTATGCAACATGTAGTGAAGATACTCCGAAGACAATAACCGACTTTTGATAACCCCTGAAATTACTGCTAACTTAAAGTAGGGACATGCCAGCTTACATGTACAGAATGAACAGTGTTTATTTGTAGCAGAGTAGAATCAAAATGCCAAAGATAATGACTTAACTTGCTTTTGATGATTCGTTAGATGTTGTCAACTCATAAATTCACCACACTGCAACAACAGTATCTAGAGATTTTAATCTCTAGTATCTTGTAATTGTTTCATAAATATGCATGTTTAAATCATAACATCAATTTCTAAAATGTAGAACATCAACAACCTAAATACATATGTCCAGGGACAGACTTAGGTTTCAGTTTTCTGGCCCAGCTTTTTCAATAATTATGTTCTACTGCAAAAAAAGATAAAAAATGATTTCAAAAAATAAAAATTACGGTATTTGCTATCAGAAGGACATTCCTCTTTTTCAAAATGCAATTCGATATGTCTGATGTGTTCTCAGGTCCCACAAAAAATATGTGGAAACATCGCTATACGAGCCCTTAAAGGCAAGCAAACCTTAACATTTGTTTTGATGTACTCAATGTAGAGAGTACTATAGTCACTTTTATTCAGTAGTCTTGCCTTTTTTAGTTCCAAAAGTTCACAAAGGTTCAAATATGCTGTATTTGAGGTATCGCTATCATCATCAGAGAGCACGAAACCCGGGCACGAAAGAGCTTTGAAGTAGTACGTAGGCCTACTATTGCCGTAAAAAGCGGGTGTAGGCCTATATTTCCAACTTGCTAGCAACGCAAGAATAAGAATATAAACTAGAAGGCTATATATTTGTACACAAATACGGCTATACCCGCATGTTATCGGTGTACCCAAACTTACAGTCCTTATTTGCTGAGGACTTAAAATAAAGAAATTGTAAAAAGTCGCCCAATTGGCAGAAAATGTGTAAAAAGTGAAAGTCAAAGTCACAAGCTTTAATTGAATGTAGGTTGCACTGTCGTAGCACTTAAAATAAAGAAATTGTAAAAAGTCCCTCCCAGGGAGTTGTCTCTCTTACTCTCTATAGGTTGCTGTTGTCAGTATCTCTTACTCACAGTGAGGCTATGCAATATGATTAGGGGTAAACTATTCAAGAGGGAGTATGTAAATTAAATGGAACAGCCATTTCAGAGGGAGTATGTAAATTATACTGGAACAGCCTTTTTGAGGCCATTTCAGAGGGAGTATGTAAATTAAATGGAACAGCCAATGGGTATGTAATTTAACTGGAACAGCCTTAACGCTTCACGCTGGTATTTCCAATTATGATATAATCTGATATGTCTGTTTAGTCCCTCACGTGTGTGGGGTGGATGAGTGTGTGGGTGTTAGTAACAGTATAATTCTGTGTACATATTCTGAGCCCGGAAGCTGCTTTCTTTGATGAGAAACGGCCCGCCCTTTATTTTAACATTTGGGGCCATGGGGCCCATAATATTTGACTTATGAGGCCATGTACATAATTATGTTGAAGTATAATTCTCTAGTGCTATCAGTAGACTCAAGCTGGCCACTGTAGCTACTTTATTTACTGAGTAACGGCCGGCCCTATGTTTTAGCGTTTGGGGCCCTGGGGCCAATATTATGTGATATATGGGGCTCATATGTACATATAACAATGTAATTCTCAGGTGCAATCTGTGTACAAACTCCGAGCCATAAAGCTGCTTTATATGATGAGAAACGGCCGGCCCTTTGTTTTAACATTTGGGGCCCTGGGGCCCAATATATATGACTAATGGGGCTCATGTACATATGTTGAAGTATGATTCTCAAGTGCTATCAGTAGACTCAAGCTGGGCATTGTAGCTGCTTTATTTACTGAGTAACGGCCGGCCCTATGTTTTAGGGTTTGGGGCCCTGAGGCCCATATTGTGTGACACATGGGGCTCATATACACATATAACAATATAATGCTAAAGACCGTTTAGTGTACCAAATCTGAACCCTGTAGCTGCTTTATTTACTGAGTAACGGCCGGCCCTATGATTTAGCGTTTGGGGCCCTGGGGCCCATATAATGTGATATATAGGGCTCACATGTACATATAACAATATAATTTTCAAGTGCAATCTGTGTACAAACTCTGAGCCCTAAAGCTGCTTTATTTGATGAGAAACGGCCCGGCCCTTTGATTTTAACATTGGGGCCCTGGGCCCATAATATTTGACTTATGAGGCTCATGTACATATGTTGAAGTATAATTCTCTAGTTCTATCAGTATACTGAAGCTGGGCATTGTAGCTGCTTTATTTACTGAGTAACGGCCGGCCCTATGTTTTAGCGTTTGGGGCCCTGGGGCCCATTTTGTGTGACACATTGGGCTCATATATACATATAACAATACAATGCTGCAGACCTATTAGTGTACCAAATCTGAACCCTGTAGCTACTTTATTTGCTGAGAAACGACCGGCCCTTTGTTTTAACATTTGGGCCTCTGGGGCCCCTAGCCTTGAACCTCTAGGGCTAAAATGGGCAAAAGGCACATCTACAATTTAGGCCTCATACATGTGCCACATATGAGCCCTAGTGCCTTGTAGCATTAGAGCTAGCCTTGTCAATATGTTGCCCCTTGTTTTTTTAACATTTGGGGCCCTGGGGCCCATAATATATAACATATGGGGCTCATGTATACTTGTATTTATAGAGTACCCCTGGGGCTATCAGTGTACCAACTCAGAGCCCTGAGGCTGCTTCATCTGATGAGAAACGGCATGGTTTGTGTTTTTACATTTGAGCCCCTGGGGCCCGTGACCTTTGACCTCTGGGGCCGAGATGGGCAAAAGGCACATCTGCGGGGTAGGGCCCATGAGTGTACCACATATGGGCCCTGGGGCCCTTGTAGTTTTATCGCTAGCCTTGACAGAATAATGTGTTTGATGGAGGAGGAGGAGGAGAAGGAGGAGAAGATGAAACCCAAGGATGGGAAGATACCCTGCATGCTCTGCATACGGGTATAATATACGAAAAATCATTGAATAAAGATATAAATTACAGGTGTCAGGTGGAGCACAAACTGTGTAAATAATGTCCATCACTGATTATATCTTGTCTCATATGTGTTGGCTCAAAATTCTAGTGGCCCGCCGGGCCAGCGTTGTTGGAAGTTTACTGGCCCGACGCAAAATCCACTGGCCCCGGGCCACCGGGCCACTGCTTAAATCCGTCCCTGCATATATGTCAAATAATCAGAAATTACATATACAAACCATCAAAACTCTAAACATGTTTAGTTATACACATGTTTACAAAATCCTGTGCATGCCAACTGGTCATAACAGAATGCACAGTGCCAATGTTTCGTTCCGGGGTACTCACTACTCGGTACAAATGACCATACGGGGATGTACCGCAAATATGGGTTGCATTTGCAGCCTTTTGGTATATCAATGACCCCTTTTTCAAAGCCTATTTTGGTATATGGATGGGTCCTTTTTTCAAAATTTTCTCAATTTTTTCAAAAAGCCCAATTTTCTCCTAATCTAGCCAAAATTTTCCCTAAATTTTGGGAAAATTTGTAAAAACTCAGACAATTTGGGTTAAGGAGGCTGTGTACTCTCAGACATGCATGTAGTAAAAGTGCAATAACTTTGTAATTATTCGCAAGATATATAAAAGTATACATTTTTATGAAGGCAAGACATCAATAAATCTTAATATAAATACAGATTTGGGGTAAAAACAACAATTATGAAGAAAATCACAAAAAAGTGAGTTTTTGGCAATATTTGTTAGGTACATCATAACAAAAAAACACTCTTTCCAAAATATTTTATTTTGTATTTAGCTCAATCTTGAGGCTCCATTCCAAAAACGTTTTTTTTATATTTTTTTGATATTGGCCTGTGGACTTGGATGAGCCCCGGAGACTGTGGACTTGGATGAGCCCAGGAGATAGAACAAGAAACCAGATCGATTACATCATGGTCAGGAAGAGGTGGAGAACATCACTCCAAAATGTCAGGACACGACCAGGCGCTGACTGTGGTAGTGACCATCAGCTACTTGTAGCCAAAGTAAAACTAAAACTGAGAGCTAAGAGAGACAATGCACCACCTACCAGGTATGATGTTGACAACATTCCCACTCAATATTCAGTAGATGTGAAGAACAGGTTTGACGAGTTACTGAAAGTTAATGAAGAGGAGCAGACCCCAAATGAATTGTGGGAAGACATGAAAGAAGCAGTCCAGAGCACAGCAAAGAAGTACATCCCTAGAAAGATGAAACGGAAACAGCCGTGGATCTCTCAGCAGACCTTAAACCTAGCTGATGACAGGAAGAGAGCAAAGGCAGATGGAGGAAAGGAAGAATGGGCACGCTTAAACAAAGAGGTCTCCAAAAGTGTTAAGGAGGACAAAAGAAACTACATCGAAAGGAAGTGTGTGGAAATGGAAAGATGTAAGGGTGACTCAAAAATAGCTTTTGGTATTGCCAAAGAACTTACCAAGAAGTGGACCCCAGGATGGATGTTATAAATGATGAGAAAGGTAACACTCTTACCGAAAGTGTAGACATCAAAAGGCGATGGGTTCAGTATAGTTCCCAGCTGTTTGAGGCACAAGATGACAAGGTGTATGTACAGTGTGAAACGAGTGAGGAAGAACCTCCACCATTGAGATCTGAAGTTGAGCTTGCCATGGAACAAATGAAAATGCTAAGTCACCTGGCATTGATAATGTAGCTTCTGAGTTGTGGAAGGCAACTGGGAAAGAAGGATAGACCTAATGTGGCGTCTATGTGGTATCATCTGGAAAAAGAAGAAATGGCCGAGAGACTGGTGCAGGGCAGTATTTATTCCACTGCCAAAGAAGGGAAATTTGAAAGAGTGTGCCAATCACCGGACCATCAGCCTGATTTGTCATGCAAGTAAAGTGCTTCTGAAGATCATCATCAAGAGAATGAAGAACAAAATGGAGCAGGAAATATCTGATGAGCAGGCAGGATTTCATGAAGGAAGGGGTACTAGGGACCAAATTGTCAATATCAGGAATGTGATTGAGAAATGCAAGGCGCATAGACTTCCTCTTTACATGTTCTTCATAGATTACAGTAAAGCTTTTGACTGTGTTAGCCACCCTCAGATGTGGGAAACTATGATAAAGATGGGTTTTCCAAGTCATCTTGTGGATCTGATCAGCTGCTTATATGAAGACCAAGAATCGGCAGTCAGAACAAGTAGTGGAGACACAGATTGGTTCAAGATTGGAAGAGGCTTACGACAGGGCTGTGTGCTATCACCAAACCTATTTAACATCTACTCTGAAGACATAATGAGAACAGCTTTGGAGGGGTTTGAAGGTGGAGTGAAGTTTGGCGGTACAAGAATTACTAACCTGAGGTGCGCCCGATGATACCACTCTTATTTGTAGCAGCAGAGTAGAGCTGATTGATCTTTTGAAGCGCATCAAAGAGGCCAGTGAAGAAAAACACCTTCTCCTGAACACAAAGAAGACAAAAATAATGGTTGTAGACAGAGAGAGAAAAAGTGATGAGTTTGTGATAGATGGACAACAGATTGAGGAGGTGAAGCAATTTGAATATCTGGGTTCAATGATTAACAACAGTGGTGACAGCACAACTGAAATTAAGAGAAGACTGGCTATTGCAAGGACAACTGTGCAGGGCATGTCAAGCATATGGAAAAGCAGAGGCCTATCCATTGACCTCAAAGTACGCCTACTTAGTGCAACTGTGTTTTCCATTGCCACTTATGGATCTGCGAGTCTTGGGCTATGACCAAGAATGATAGGAAAAGAGTAGATGCTTTTGAGATGTGGTGTTACAGGAGGCTTCTCTACGAGTGACATGGAAAGACAGGAGAACAAATTCCTGGATCCTTGACAAGATTGGTACAAGTCTAACCATCAGAAGCGGCATAATGGAGAGAAAGCTGAAGTACTTTGGCCATATTGTCAGGAAACATGGAGGTGTAGAAAAACAGATTTTGCAAGGGGCCATGGAAGGCAAGCGAGGAAGAGGGCGTCCACCAACATCTTGGACTAATGACGTGAAGCTGGTTTCTAACCAGGGAATGCAAGGTGCAACACACTTGGCATCGGATCGAGTGAGATGGCGTACTCTTGTGAAGACCACAGCAGCGCTACACAGCGCCACCTGACACAGAGAGAGAGAGATATTGGCCTTATTTTTTGAGATATTGACCATATAAGGCATCAAATTGAACTTTTTAAAATTCACAAACGCCTATTTGCACAAAATGATGCCTAAAATCGGAAATAGACCAAAATATAAAAATTGAGAAAACCGTTTCTTGAGTCGATCATGCTTTTTACGATGATCATATTTGCTTACCTATAGATGCAGTATTTATTGAGTTATCGTGTACCTAAATCGTCATTTTACCGAGAAAATGAACATTGAAATAATGGCCGTTGAAGTTTAAAGTGGTCACATTATGCACTTTCATCGAATCTTACAGGAGAATGCGACAGTTTTCGTTTTTCTACCTTATATTACGTGAACATCGGGTAAATCCACAGCCCCTTGAGCAGTTTGAGCGAAATCCATTCATAACTTGATATTTAAATCGGGGGAAAGAACTTGAAAAAACCCACATTTTATCAGCTAAAACGGAGCCATTTGACCGCTAGGTTTTTGTGAAATCAGTGCTTCCATGGTGCTTCCATAAGATGCGCGCGCATGTAGATAAGCGTTAGCGTGTCGTAGCGTATTTGTGCGTTAACAAATTGCGCGATCGCATAGCGCGATGCTTGCTTGTTAACGGCGTGTGTACCCTGCTGGTACAACAAAGATTTTCTTCCTTTTCAATTTCAAATACGAGTGGAATAGTGAAATAAAATCCTTAAAATATTGCAGTTGGAGTTTACAAATCTGGATTTTCATTCCTTGTATAAAAAACATAACAAAGTACAAATTTATCAAAAAAACTCAATTTTGCGAAAGAAACCATGTCTAGAGTAGAGTACACAGCCGTGTTAAATTCGGCCAAAAATTTTGACTTTTGGTACTGTATAAGTGGTAATTTTCGCGTACAGTTATTTTCGCGACTTGTAGTGAGAGACACATTTTCACGAATGTTATTTTCGCGATTGCCAAGTCCTCCTTTATACTTGTAATACATTATTGCATACATTCGCGAGGTGTTATTTTCACGGTTGGAGCTCTAATCGCGAAATTCGCGAAAATAAAACCCTCGCGAAAATTTCCACGTATACAGTACATCAATGGGTCCAAATTTCTTGAAAAATTGGTACATTTATGGGTCCACTTTCAAATTCTCAGTGGCACGTCCCTACCAAAACCAAACTTGAGTACCTCCCCAACCCCCGGGTGCATGCCAACTGGTCATAACAGAATGCACAGTGCCAATGTTTTGTTATTCCAATGGTTACGCTGCACTGCAAGATACTAAAAGATAGAATACAAATAATTACACCAAATATTATTAGAAATATTTTTTTCAATGGCTGTCAGAGATTTATTCCATGCATGAGTAGACCTGAAAATAAATAGTGAACTTCAAATTGTTACAATCTCCTGAACAAAACAATTTATTTGTGAAATTAATCTGCAGGCGACAGAGAAAAAAACCAGTTTTATATGCAGATGGACTTTTCAAGTAGGGTCTGTCGGTCAGGATTTTTTTTTCTGGAGGTTAAAATGATTCTGATTCTAAAATTTCACCAAAAGCATGACAATTTGTCAAAAATTTGATGATTGTTTGGCAAACACATTTGAAAAATTTGTTCAAACATTCTCAGTCAAAAAAAAAATCTCCCAAAACGGAAAACCTGGGTCGGAAGGCCCCGTAAAACAGGGTTTTATTTTGTGGCCCAAGTTAACTTTTTGGTATCCCACGCCATGAAGTCTTTTCATTTTGTATCATATCAACAGATATCAAAAACATTGAGAAGTTTGGTCATGTTTGAGGGTTAGTGCAAGGAGGCCCATCTGCAATATCTGCCAGGTGTCTTATATTTAGCCGTGTATAATATCTGTCAAATGTCTTTTGGGCAGCAATTGCTGATAGGATCTTCTTACACTAACCCCTCAAAATCTGTTTATTTTAACTCACCCTGTATACCAGGCTTCCTCAAATAGATTTGTTGAAGCGCCACATGAAATAAAAGAAAACTGTAATGCGCCACTCAATGCTTTAGCACCGCCGGCGGGGAATCAGAGGGGGGTGTCCCCCTCTGAAGCTATTGATTTTTGTTAATTTGAGGTGCAAATGATGTCATTTGGTGCAACATTTTGTACTATTTTAGCCTGTCTTTAAAGGATAACATGGGAATCGCATTGTTTAATGTTGAAATGTAGAATATTGGAGATATTCCTGATGGATGAAGTTTGATTTGATTTGATTTTTTTTAAATTGATTTTTTTAAAAATCTAAATGGCGCCGCGCGCCACTCGGTAAGCCATGGCGCGCCGCACACCGCTATTTGCGGACCCCTGCTGTATGCCTAAAATCAGGATGAAAATACATAATTGTTCAGTGTTCATTCATTGGTTCTTCAGATAGCTGTTACAGATATCTTCATTAGATAAGCAAATTGAAGCATATACAAATAATCAAAATTTGTGAGTACCTTTCTTTGAAAATTGAGAATACAGAAGTTATCACAAAATAGTAGGCCTATGTAGCATTATATAATTGGCCTTTCACATGAATTAATTTTGGCATAAGGGTGCACACCAGTAAATAGCCTCCATTGACTTTTTATACAAACAGGGTCCAGGAATACATAATTTTCTTGACTTCAGAGCGACTCAGCTCTTCAAAACTTACATTTTCTGCAAGTTGAAGGTCAGCTAAAGACATCTAGTCCAGAGAAATCACACAGAAAATTGCCCACTAGATCACCCTATATGATATACAGCTTACGGCGACTCACAAATAGCTTGGTGTTTCTGAAATGTAACACATTTTGAAAGCTTAGCCAAATCTTCATAAAAAGTCGGATCCTGCTCATTTTTCACAGACTATCTATTTCCCAGGCCTAAATGAGGATTAAATATGAATCAGCGTCTAATGGTTTGTTTTTAAGCCTTTCCTAATCTATTATATTCAGTCAAATTGCACGTTTCCTTGTTTGAAACACTGTGACTTTTCAAAAAGGACCTATAGGAGATTCCGATTTACTGGTGTGCACTCTAAAGAATTTTTATGTTTACATGTTTATATAATAAATCATTAATTTGGATACATGGTAAACATAATTAGACTGGTTTGTTTAAATTTTGAGGGGTTTTATTATGCAAATAAGCTAATTTACATGGTATCATTTTTAGTCTTTTTTGCTATCTACTGCTGATAGCAATTACAAAATTACGCATTTTAAATAGCTTGATGCACTGTAACATTTTTACACTTCATTGTTCATAATTTGCAAATGTTTTTAATTTTTATACATTGAATGATAGAAAAATTTTATTAAAATATTGCTTGAATTCAAAAACAAAAACCCCAATCTATTTTCTGTGTATTTTTAGTTTATTTGTTTACTTATATAGTGGGGGTCCAATGAAGGGACTTGGGCATGTATTGCACACATACTTCGAAGAGGCTATTCAAGCTACATTGCTTTTCTTTTATGAATGATGTGTCCCTCTTAATAAAATGTATTGATTTATATCTTGAAAACATGAATACCTAGCTTTTTAGGTACCCATTCAGCACACCTTGCTTGAGCATGGGAACTCATCCAACATCTAATGAACAAGCTCCCTCCCACCACCTGGGAAACAAAGGACTCATCCAAGGAACTAATTCCCTCCCACCACCCAGGGAACAAAGGACTAATCCAACAAAGCAGGAACAAACTCCCTCCCACCACCCAGGGAACAAAGGACTCATCCTAAGAACAAACTCCCTCCTACCACACTGCAAAAACTCCGGTGTTGAATATACAACACCGGCCTGGTGTTGAAAGCTTCTGGTGTTAACTAATTTAGCGGTGTTAGATTGTTAGATTAACACCATGTGGTGTTAATACAAAATCTTAAATGTGCACTGCATAGACTTTTTTGGAAACCAACAATTCACGCTCATTGATTAAGATGTTAACAATGATTAAAGATGATAATTTCAACACCGTACCAGTGTCACTTCTACACCAAAGAGTGTGGACCTCTCAGAACACCGCCGCAGTGTTAAATATGTTCCATCAACACCCAGTGTGGTATTAAATTTACATCACAATGGTGTTGAATATAGGAAATTCAGGCAAAAGGATCAAATCAACACCGGAAAAAAGGATCAAATTAACACCAGGATCCGGGACCAGGATACAGTGTCAAAATAACACTTCGTAGTGTCAAAATAACACTTAGCAGTGTTTCATTAACACCGAAAAGTGTGGACCTCTCAGAACACCACCCCGGTGTTAAAATCAACACACTCGGTGTTACTTTTAACACCAACGTTTTTGCAAGGCACACTGTTAACAAAGCAGGAACAAGCTCCCTCCCACCACCCTGTGAACAAAGGACTCATCCAAGAAATAAACTCCCTCCCACCACCCAGGGAACAAAAGGGCTCACCCAAGGAACAAATTCACTCCCACCACCCTGGGAACAAAGGACTTATCCAAGGAACAAACAGTACAAACTCCCTCCCACCACCCTGGGAACAAAGAGCTCATTCAAGAAACAAACTCACTCCTACTACCCTGTGAACAAAGGGCTCATTCGAGGAAAAAGCTCCTTTCCACCACCCAGGGAACAAAGGGCACATCCAAGAAACAAACTCCCTCCTACCACCCTGTTAACAAAGCAGGAACAAGCTCCCTCCCACCACCCAGGGAACAAAGGACTCCCCCAAGGAACAAAGGACTCATCCAAGGAACAAACTCCCTCCAACCACCCTGTGAACAAAGGGCTCATTCAAGAAACAAGCTCCTTCCCACCACCCAGGAAACAAAGGGTTCATCCATGGAACAAACACCCTCCCGCCAACCAAGGACTCCCTCCCATCACCCAAAAATAGTGCGACTCCATCAACATCATTTCAGTAACAGCTCCACTAAGTTGTATCTTAAGGTTTCCAATCACCTGTCTAAGACACACAGAATAATTACATTTTTTGTAGCGCATTCCTTTCAAAGGGATTTCTTCACCCATCGCTTAATTATTAACTCATCCACAGGAGATCCATTACCATTATTACCAAGTATTTAATGTGCGCATGCACAGTCCACAAAAGCCTACATAGCAACCAAATATGCATTATATTAATTAAATTTCCACCTAAGCTTTGAAAGGAAGCACACTTAAGTTGATATTTGTGATGTGCGATGATGTAGAAAAGGTGGGAAATATTATTCACATATTAAGTACCAGAAAGCTTTGTTGTGTATGAGAATTCTAACTATGATATGGTAAATAAGATAATGCACATAAAGTCACTTAAGACAGGCATACCAATATTTGAATGGATCAAATCGCCAAATCATCATTAAGTGATACACAGTAGTGATGTTTGCCCAGTATAACATGTAGGCCTAGTAAAACATGTAGGCCTAGTAATACAACTGATGCATGCACTACTTTTCTAGTAACAAAATGGCAGAGAGTAAGCTAGTGGAAAAACTCAACAGTGATCTTTTGGCGTGTGGCATCTGTTTGGATCGATACAATCAACCTCGAGGACTACCATGTCTACATTGCTTTTGCCATGACTGCTTAGAGAGGTATTGCAGTGGACAAAAGCAAGTTATGTGTCCAAACTGCAAGAAGCCAACAGCAGTGCCAAAAGAAGGAGTGTCTGGATTTCCTGCTCATTTCATCATTAACACCATACAAGATATGCTGAACAAGGTAAGGGACCGTTCATAAACACTTGTAAGGGGGGGCTGATGCAAAAAAAATTCATCGCGAAAATTTTTCGGGGGACCCCCTTTATACAGACCTCAAAAATTTCAGAGCCCCCCTTTTTGACATGAAAATTATGGGTCAACCCCATAGAAAAGCATATAAACTTAATTTTTCCAGGAAAATTTGTGGTCATTTTTTTCAGGGCCTCCCTTTAGGAGGGTCAAAATTTTCAGAGCCCCCCCTTTTGCATCAGGCCCCCCTAACAAGTGTTTGTGAACGGTCCCTAAATATAAAATCTTAAATATGGTAAATTTCAAAAAGTATATTAGTTTTTTTACATCAACCTAGACCTATACTTTGATCAGCTCGTAATCGGCGGGCCTGATAACATCGCGGATTAATATCAATATGTTTTATTTTGAGGATTGTCTTGTAACATCTCGCCAGAAGCATCACAAGTTATTCATTGAAGTCAAAATACTTTGTCTACTTTCTTTAAACGCAAAATATAGACCAATCAGGTTAACTATATATCACTATTAACGTTGGTCTACTTTTCGGCGTAGTGGTAAAAACCTAACAATTCCCGCCGATTACGAGCTGATCAAAGTATAGTAATGGTAGCCATATAATCCAATATCAAAAGGGTATGTAGAAAACAGGACATTGTCTTTAGAACTGTAGTACCATCATGTGTAACACATCCAACTGAGAGGGGTGCTTTCAAATCACCCAGAGGATGATTTAAGGTAGCCCCATCATGCACTGCAAACGTGTTATCACTAGAGTTTCAACTGCCACTTTACTTTTCAAATCCCATTGAATTCTGTGCAAAAGATGTTGTTTAAGAATTGTGCGTGTGTCATTATTACTTGGTCGATTTCAGAACAAAAGTGATGTATGCATAAAGGATAATTCACACCTTCTGTAGGTAACATAAAATGTGAAATCGACTAGCATTTTGAATGCGTTTTTATTGTAAATATATTAGTCCAAATTCAAATTAAACCATGCCCGTCAATGCAATGTGCGAGCAGTGGTGTTATGTTCACTCACACAGCTGTGCTAACCGCAAGTCAACACAGTGGCGTGGTGGGAAGTGCTTAAATCATCCTCTGCAAATCACCCACTGTGCATTTTCTGAACGAATTCACAGTTGTTTGTTGCTGAAGAGACTAGTACCCGTAGTGTTCTAGCAACATTTCTTGCAATTAATTTAAGTGCACCATGATATGAAAAGGTCAGAAAATTGAATACCGGTATTGAAAATTTATTATGCAGACGATATGGATATAGCCCAACAGTTAAGTGCCGGGTTCGACAAGCCTGTTCCGTGTTGATGCAAACGTACCACAGTCATATTTAGCTTCGCCCATTAACCAATGAAATTTTGGGCTTATTACAAGCTAAACCACACCCACTGACAAAGAACATGGCTCTAATTAAGTCATACTCAGAGATTTAGTGTAAAGCATTTTGTTTGTTTTTTTCTCCAGTATTTCATTGTAATTTATTTTGGTTTTAATCAAAGTTTGCATCATTGTTTCTTGCAGCCAAAAGAAGCCATACAGGATGCTATTTGTGGCAACTGTAACCTGAAGAAAGCCACATCCTACTGTCTGGAATGCAAGGAATTCTTCTGCAAAACCTGCAACACTGCACATGGTACTCTGAAAGCCAACAAAGAACACAAGATTGTCAGTGTTGAAGATCTTTCCTCCGGAAAAGGTATGCTACCGGTTACTACATCAGAAGACCAGATGTGCAAGGATCATGAGGGTGAGACAAAGAAGTTCTACTGTGAGTCCTGTGGGAAGCTTATCTGCAGAGACTGTATTGTGCTAGGTCACAGTAAACACCAGTACATAAGCTTGAGAGATGCATCGGAAAAACAGGTTGCACAGCTGAAAGATCTCTCAAGAGGAAGTGAAAATCTGAAGAAAAAGTGCAGGGGTGCCATCAAGAAAACAGAGAATGTAGAGAAGACTCTTGCTGCTTCCTCCAAAGATGTCAAGGAGAACCTGGAAAGGCTCAAGAATGACTACTACAAGCAGGTTGATGCCATGTTCAAGAGACATAAGGTTCGTACCAGTTTAGTGGAGGCCCAGAATGCCAGGGAGCTGGGTTACATCAAAGAAGATCTTCACGCAACTTTGGCTAAACTTGGAAGTGCCTGTGATCTTGCTACTAGAGTCACGCAGACAGGATCCGACTATGATGTCACATCAGTCTTCCCTACCTTGTCTGCAAGTCTTAAGGAGATAAACAAGATGGCAAAGCCTGAAGCTGCATCAGAGTCACTGGGATATGTTGAACTCATTGCACCTGAAAGGGTTGATATTCCTGATTTATTTAGCGTGTTATCGATCAAACCTGGAGACAAATGGGTGCAGAGTGGACAGTTGAGCACCAAACCTGGATTGCGGAGCCCATATGGAATCGCAGTCAACAAAGATGGTGACATTGCAGTAACAAATGGAGCCTTCACATCTTGCAAGGTATATTCAAAGGATGGTAAAGTCAAGTGCAGCTTCAGTGGTGCTTTTGATGCAGCCGTACATGACATTGCCATCACTGCAGACAACAAATACATCCTCTCTGGCAGGGGTGAGATTTTGTTTTTTGATAGCGAAGGCAACAGGTTGAACTATCCCAAGGTACCTACCTATGATATGAACAAAAAACCACAAAAACCTATTGCTTTAACTGTAGGCTCAAATGGCAGGATTGTAGCTGGTTTAGAAGGCACCACAATCTCTATTCATCATGGAAACGGCCAGTTTATATCCAAGTTTGAAGTTCCATCACAACCACGCTGGCTAGCTGTCACTGCGAAGGGAGATATTGCAGTTTCTTTCAATATAGATCGCACCCTACAACTGATGGATTACTCTGGTAACAATGTCAGAGTAGTGCAGCCTCCTCAAGAGGTCACTGATTGGTCACCTTACTCTGTCTGCTGTAGTAAGCAAGGTGAGATATTTGTTGTGAATGGTGGCAAACCGAAAGGTATATATCGATACACAGCCAATGGTGAACAGTGTTTGGGTTGTGTCATCACATATCATACTAATAACCCAGCAGGTCTTGCTATCTCAGAGGACGGACAACATCTATTACTAGTAGATTGGGTTGATTGTGTAGTGACGATATACCAAAGAAAATCAGCTATTCGTAGTAGAATGGGGTCAATTTGTCATGAAGATATTCCAAAGAAAATAACTTGCTTTTGATAACCCAGAGTGCAGGTACTGGTATCTTAGAGGATGCACAGCACCTGGGACGGCTGCATAAGGGCTTATTAACTCTATACCATTCAGCAAATTACTTCAGCGGTGTTCGTCTGCTCTGTCTGATTATCGCGTAAAAGGAACTAGGTCACACGTTGCTACACAGCTTGACTAGCGAATGAGGTGCCCGATGTGATGATGTGATTCTATTAGCAAATCAGAACCACACTTCCGTATATGCCATAAACTGCGCCAAATTGGCAGACCACTGAAGTTCTCTGCTGAAAACTATAACACCTTGCCCTAAACATACCGAATACTACAGAATACTACAGGCTGGGTAGGGGGAGGGGGCACTCCCATTGGTACACATTATGTTCCTGTCAATAGACTTCTTTTTTGAGGCAAAGTCTACACCCACTGAAGATCTTTTTTCATCAGCTTACACCCAATGGCCCCCTTTTTTTATAAGTTCACACCAAATCTGCAATTGTGTGCATGCTCTGTGTGCATTGTGAACAAATTACATTTTTGTGGCTTAATAATTGCACATTTTTACACAATTTTGCACATTTTTGCCAAGAAAGTTATTTTTCACTATCAATGACACAAGTTTTAGCGGTCCCTCACTGAATGACCCCAATTTTCTTGAAGCCTACAATGAATGCCCCCCTGTTTTGAAAAAGTCATGCGCTGATAGGCCCCTGATGTCGTACTCTGGTAGGCACAGGTCACTTTCATATTTGAGTGCCCCGGCTGGGTGTCTCCCCTTCAGCAGGCGGGAAACACATAGGGCACCTTCGATCAAACCTCCTCTGGGCATTGGGATTAATAGCAGACTATAAGAGCTACTACAATTGGAATTATTGTACTGTTGATATTGCAATCTTGCTTTTGATGATGATTAATGAGATGTTGGCAATTCATACTCAAAGGTAACCATAGCAATTGCTTTTAACAGACTCCAACAGACTGCATGCAGGAACCATAGCAACTGCACATAAATGCATGGTGTAAATGTTTCATTAACATGGTTAAGCCAAAGAGCACTATTAAATATTTATATAAAGCCATTGTACATGAATAAGATATTACATACCAATGCTATTTACATTTGTAGAGACAAAACAAATTATACCAAATATTATTTGAAGAACAAATATTTTAACACTTTAAATGCACAAGTTTTAAAATGGCATCTATTTGTTTTCACATAAAGCAAAAAAAACGGGGGAGGCGGGCCTCTCCCTAAGAAATGGTATACGGGGACAGGTTTTGAGGTGCATTTTCATCGTTTTTGGTATACCAATGGGGTGGTTTTGAAGTTGTTTCGGTATATTAATGACCCCTTATTTCTGTGATGGTATTGAGATGGGCTGTTGTAGGTTTTTGGTTATATTGATGGTATAATGATGGGTCACCATTACAGTAAAAATGGTATAGAGATGGGTTGGTTAACTGATAGAAGCGAGGTATAGTGATCGGGTGTTTTTTTGCACCCATACAAATATTTTCAAGAGGCCCCCGGAAAAAAAACAAGTTTGTTTCCTGTAGCATTTTGTTTTTGACGGCTTATTTTGCACATTTCAAAATTTTTTTCACAAAAACCTAGAAAAGTCACCAAAAATAATATATAACACTACTGGAGTAAACATTTAGACATTACACAACAAACGAGCGTAGTGGAAAACTACTGGAGATCATAAATATTCTTGAATATGAAGAAATGTGATTGTTTTGGGGTGTGTCGGAGAGACCCACTGTAAAATCTCATTCCAATTTGCAGTTTCAAGACAGAATAGAATTTAAAAAATACAAAAAAAAACGCATTTTGCATTTGACTTTTTAGACCTGCTACAGGAAACAAACATGTTTTTTTTTGCCTAATATCTACCATTTGAATATTATTGCTGTTTTTAGTTAATTGCTCTTTCATTTAAATACACCAGGTTTATACCCTGTGCAGACCTGCAAATGTGAATTTCAAAGTGATCTATATTTATCATCAGTCAGTATATTAGCAAGAAAGTAACAATACTCAGCGTCAGAAAGCTAATGGTTACTCAGTAAATTCGGCATAATCAAACATGCACTGTAAAATACTGCATAATTATTACCCACCATTGGTTCAACTATGAACTACAGTGGTGTAGCGTGGGTCATCACATGATTGGGGGGCACCTGGTCTGATTGGGGGGCACAAGCCGTTTTTCGGCAATTTTCCTAGATGGGATTTTCTAATTTTTGCAATTGATTGGAAGGGCACATGCCCCCGTGCCCCTATGACGCTACGTCACTGATGAACTAGCCAGTCAAGTAAAATCTTATATACATGTGTACTTTTCAATTAAATTTATGTATGAGTGATATAATAGTTATTCTGTGGCAGTGATAGCGCTGAATTTCATTGGTTTCTGTATGCCATCTATCACATGGTATAGACGACATCAGCAGCATTGTCGCAGAAGACGCTTGCCGAGGCACTAGTATGTAGCGCGTTCTAGAGCATAATACATGAAAGAGGTCGCAGTACACGCAACTAAAACGGTAAACAAGTTTTCATGACGCTAACTTAATATTTGCAGTGTTTAGTTATTAAAGTAATATGACTCTGGTCATCCACTCCATGATGTTTTTTATGTCAACTGATTCCCAGATCTGGCCATATGCGTTTGTCCTATGCCATGACTAACCAATATCTTTCCTCCTTCGTTCCACAGGCTATCAGACTTCATAACATTTTTAAGTTAAAATAAAAACAAAAATTTTAAAATTAAAATTTCAAATGGGGTGTAATGGATTGATCTTCATGTTTAATTCTGTTTTAATATTTGGTGGCAATATGTGTGTATTTATGTATGTATTAATTGATTTTGTATAAGCACTCATGAGTGAAATTTCCCTTATGGATCTAATAAAGTATTACTTGACTTAACTTGACTAATGTAATTAAGGTTATACGATGTATTGTTGGTCGAAGCAGCAGAAAAAAAAGTAGTTCACAGCATCTTGTGAATGGTAGTGAGCTTTAGCAAAAATTGCATTACTCAATTCATAGAGAAGGTGTAGAAGAATTAAAATGTCACAGATATACTTTTGTAGGTCCTGTGCTTCTTGAGTTATGTTGTAAAGAGGGCTGAAACAACACCACATAACTCATTAACAACAATAAATTAAGCAAGTTTTCAAAGTATATGATTTGTAGAATGAACTTTTGCAAAACACCAAAGTGTTATTTTTCAATAATATATTGATTCAGATAATGAGAATTGATATTTTTTTTGGCTGCTTTGACCAACAATACCTCGTATACCCTTAAGAATACTGCATCTTTCACTTCTGTTTTGAAATGTTTGATTGTCTTTAAAGTGAATTCCACTGTATTGAGCCTGCTGTTTGCATTGCTTTAAAAATATAATTACCGTACTGAGGCGAGTATAGTCCCACCCCGTTTTGGGTGAACATTTTTCAAAATTGGGGGGTGGGACTATACTCGAAATAAAATAAAAAATCATTAATAGAGTATGACATGAATACAAATTATCAATTTTCATATTAAAAATACAAAACATCTTGATTTTTTTTTGAAGGTCAACCATGAATGATCCTAGCATTTAGGTCCAGGTCCTGGGACACTCCAAAGCCGAAAAAATAAATAACTTAAATTTTTTTTTTTTTTTTTTCTGAAATTTTTTCGAAAATTTAGGGGTGGGACTTTACTCGAAGGTGGGACTATACTCGCGTCAGTACGGTATTATTCAAATGATGTTAAATGAAATATTTTCAAATTAGTGTATGACAAGTTGACAACTTTTAATTCAAATGCTGTAACTTTAAATGTGATTGCAAAATACGTATATAAACAGTTGGATGACATTGTAATTAAATTCCATAATTAAATATACAATTTCTAGAAAAGTAATGTATTTTTGTTTCATTACTCAAATAATTATTTACACATATTAACTACTATATTCTTTTAAGAATATCTAAAAAATCTAGGACCAAAAATGAATTTAAAGATTTTTTTCTCTTGTCTAATTTCAAAGTTTTCAACAGGGTAAGAAGGAAAATGAGAAAACAAAACGGCACTATAATTAAAGACAAAATTAAAAATATTTGTTTGCATCTGACGTCCCTGTCAATCAAAACCGTTGATTGGTTAATAGCGCATAAAAGGAAGGCCAATTCATCTGGTGCCAATCGGAGAAAAGGAATCGCAGAAAATGACATTAAATTATTCACTTTTCCAAGGCAAAAAGCAACTTTTCTGGCATTGTTGACATGGCACCTTCAGGAAAGAAAGTTTACTACCATGAAGCATGAATACCTAACTTTTGAAACATTTTGGACATTTGAAGGTACAAAATTAACCACAAGGCACCCTGTTTTACCGCCGCATTCAGCAACTCATCATCACAACACTTCAACCAAACCGTGTCTGAGTTTAATTGACAGATGACATCAGATGCAAACTAGTCTTTTTAATTCCGTCTTTAATTTCACAAAGTTTTTATTATTTAAGAGTAGAATTTCGGGTAGATATGATAAGGGAATGCCTTCAGTCAGCCCCGTAACCAGGATTTATTATTGGGGGGGTGCTGATTTTGAAAAAGTAGACGTTTTTTTTCAAATTTTGGACCTTTTGGACTAGGTTTTTTTTTTTAAGTGGACTTTTTTTCCCAGATTTGGACTTTTTTGACCAAAAAGGCATAAAAACCCCATTTTTTTTCCTGCTTGCTACGCTCGCAAATGGGACTTTTTGGGTAAAAAAAGGGGACTTTTTGGGCATTTGGGGATGGGGGCCTGTTACAACAGAGTGGCCTGTGGAGCAGTGTAATAGGCCTACACATAACCATGCATATCTTGCAAACGTGAAATTGAAATCCATTGACATTTTGGGAATAGGCTTTTTTCAAGGATATCTACTGAAAAATGTCATAAAAAGAGAATGCTAGTGTTACAAAATACCCCTTTAAGTTACCATATATACTGACACAAAAAATAGAAAAAAAAATGCATTTCACATTAAAGTTTTCATCCTACCTACAGCATACAGGATACAAACCCCTGTAAGTACATGTATAGTAACCATAAAATAACATTTGTGAAAAAAAATGTTAAATTCAGAATCTGTGAATGTCCCTTTAAAACAAATTGCCACAATGCCAGTACCAAAAGTTCAAGGACGGTTCATGTACATGTAGCCATGTACTTCCTGGTTCTCCTATTGAAAGAAAGTACACAATGGTTGTGAGCCAATATATGAGTCACAGCCCAAACAAACCCAGACAACATATCGCAAAAATTAAAAGCACCTGTGATCTTGTTAGAGTCCCACCAACAGTATCCGACTGCCTTGTCAGCAAGTTATAAAGGGGATAATTTGGAGATGGTGAAGCCTGAAGCTACATCAGAGACGAGATATGTTGAGCCCAGTGCACCTGGTACAGCTGATAAGCCTGATTTGAGCATGTTGTCAGTCAAACCTGCGGACACATGGGTGCAGAGTGGACAGTTTAGTACCATGCCTGCATTGAAAGAGCCATATGGAATTGCAGTCAACAAAGATGGTGATATTGCAGTGACAAATGGTGATTACAAAACTTGCAAAGTATTTTCAAAGAATGGTAAAGTCAAGTGTACATTCCAAGGCCCTTTTGATGCATACCTGTATAGAATTGCCGTCACTGCAGACAACAAGTACATCCTCTCTGGTAAGGTTGAGATTCTGTTTTATGATAACCAAGGCAACAGGTTGAACTATATCCAAAGGCACCAACCTATGATATGAGCAATAAACCTCAATACCCTTCTACTTTCGCTGTAGACTCAGAAGGCAGGATTGTAGTGGGATTAGGTGATGTCACAATTTCTATTCATCATGGAAATGGCACATGTATATCCAAGTTTAAAGCTCCATCACAATCATACTGGCTTGCTATCACTTCAAAGGGAGATATTGTAGTTTCTTCCTTCAAAGATAAGACTGTAAGACTGATGGATTACTGTGGTAACAATGTCAGAGTGGTGCAGCCTCCTCCAGGAGTCACTGAGTGGAAACCTGGCTCTGTATGCTGTAGTAAGCAAGGTGAGATATTTGTGAAGAATTATACAGATGTATATCGCTACACAGCAGATGGTGATCAGTGTTTGGGACATGCCATCACAGGACTTGATTGTCCAGCGGGTATTGCTATCTCTGAGGATGGACAGCAACTGTTTGTAGTAGAATTTGGTGAAGATGTAGTGAAGATATTCCAAAGACAATAATTGGCTTGTGATAAGTCTATCGGTACTGTGAGTACTGCTATCTAGAGGATGGGCAGCACATCATGGTTAATTTGTAGCAGAATCAAAATGTTAATTGTGACAATATTTCAAAGATATATCAACTTGCTTTTCACAATTCATGAAATGCAACTTACATCATGAAATTACAACGCTTGCAGAACTGGAGTGCAAAATTAATTTTCTCTGCTTCTAAGTACGACCATGCCAGCCAGTATTTGCAAGAACTTCATTGGCTCCCTGTGAAGCAGAGAATTTTATATAAGATCATGCTCTATGTGTTCAAATGTCTGCATGGATATGGACCAAATTATCTCATTGAATCAGTTTCATTGTACAACCAAAGGCCTGCAATCAGCTTTCGACAAGAGTTTTTCTCTCGCCGCACCTGCACTCTGGAACTCACTTCCATCTTAACTCCGTACTGCTGTTTCTCTGCCAAGTTTCAAGAAAGGTCTCAAAACCTTCCTGTTCCCACAATGATCTGGTGGCTTTGTTTCAGTTTGCTGTTTTATTTTGCCTTTCAAATATTTTTGTGTTCCATCTTGGCGCCGTGGTCTCTATGAAATGGCGCCCTATAAATGCCTTGTATGTAATGTAATGTAATGTAAATGTCAACTCTTGGACCTCGTTTACACAAAGCCTGAAGTCGACTTTAAGCAACTTTGAACTCCACTTCATTTGTGTGTAAACAGGGTCGCCACGTTTTGAACTTGACTTCAGAAGTCTACTTCAAATGACGACCCAGAGCAACAAACACCTCGTCATGAAGTAATTTATGATAATCCTTATTTGCAATATGAATTCGAAGTTGCAATTGAAGTTAACTTCTCACTGTGTAAATGGTGTTAACTTTTGACATATAAGTAGAGTCGCCATAAAATAACAATTGTGAACAAACTAATGTTACATTCAAAATCTCTGACTGTTCTTTTAAAACAAAGGAGTGCTAGTGACAAATGTCAGTACCAACACTGTATTGCCTGTGAGTTAAGTTCAAGGATAGTACATGTACATGTAGCCATGTACTTCCTTCCTTTTTTCCTTCCCTTGTTTCTCCTACATGAAGAAATATATAAGCGCTGTGGTTGTGAGCCAAAATATGAGTCACAGCCCAAAGAGCAGACAACATTGGCATAACTTTACATGTTCTTGTTAATACTAGAGTCACACCAACAGGATCCGATTACCTTGTCAACCAGTTGTAAAGTAGATGAATGATATGGCCAAGCCTCAAGCTGCATCAGAGATGGACCCAGTTGAGCCCAGTGCACCTGATACAGTTGATATTCCGAATGTAAGTGCATCATCAGTCAAACCTGCGGACACATGGGTGCAGAGTGGACAGTTTAGTACCATGCCTGCATTGAAAGAGCCATATGGAATTGCAGTCAACAAAGATGGTGATATTGCTGTCACAAATGGTGATTACAAAACTTGCAAAGTTTTCTCAAAGGATGGTCAAGTCAAGTGTACATTCCAAGGCCCTTTTGAGGCAGATATTTATAGAATTGCCGTCACTGCAGACAACAAATACATCCTCTCTGGCAAGGGTGAGATTCTGTTTTATGATAGCCAAGGCAACAGGTTGAACTATCCCAAGGCATCTACCTGTGATATGAACAATGAACCACAAAACCCTTATACTCTCTCTGTAGACTCAGAAGGCAGAATTGTAGCAGGATTAGGCAACAATACAGTATCTATTCATGATGGAAACGGCCAGTTTAAGTTTAAAGCTCCATCACAACCATACTGGCTTGCTATTACTTCAAAGGGCGATATTGTAGTTTCTTCTTTTCATGATAAAACCCTACAACTGATGGGTTACTCTGGTAACAATGTCAGAGTAGTGCAGCCTCCTCAAGGAGTCACTTGGGCACCTGGCTCTGTATGCTGTAGTATGCAAGGCGAGATATTTGTGAGGAATTATAAAGCTGTATACCAGTACACAGACGATGGTGACCAGTGTCTTGGATGTGTTATAACAGGACTTGATAACCCAAGAGCTATTGCTATCTCAGAGGATGGACAGCAACTGTTTGTAGTAGAGCGAGGTCAAGATGTAGTGAAGATATTCCAAAGACAATGACTAGGTTTTGATAACGCTACAGATACTGCGATCTAATAGAGGATGGACAGCACAAGACTTATTTGTAGCTAAAATGAAAACATTTTAAATTTGATATGCCGCTAATTTCTTAATGTTACTTATAATTACAAAATCTGGCCGTATTTATCACACAGGAAATTATTTTTGTTACATAATTTGTTTTGAAATGAAAGAAAGTGAAATAACTATCACTCCTTTAATAGTTTTTTCATTTTTGCTGACATTTTTCCACCTGCAAAGTACCCTATACATAGGCCGACCTACGTTGTAATATTCCTAATCCATTATTTCTTCAATGCAATTTTGTGTCATGCTTTAACGCATATTTTAGCTAAAACTTTATTTTAAGAGGCAAATTAATTATTGCACTTTCATAACACAATTTTATTGTCTTATATTTGGACATCTTTTTATGATATCCTATTAAATAAATGAAATTAAGGGGGTACTACACCCCTGTCCAATTTTGTGCCTATTTTTGCATTTTTCTCAAAAATTATAGAGCATTGGTGACAAGTAAGATATGTATATTATAGGGGCAAGGACTAGAACTACTGCACTGGAAATTTTATTTCAGCACAGACAACAGTTGTGGAGTTACAGTCAAAAATGAGGAAAACCAATATTTGATCAATAAATCAATAACTACTTGCCTTGAGTTGCTGAATTTTCAGTGCAGTAGTTGTAGTCCTTGCCCTATAATATACATATCTTACTTGTCACCAATGCGCTATAATTTTTTGAGAAAAACGCAAAAATAAGCAAAAAATTGGCTAGGGGTGTAGTACCCCCTTAAAGGAATTTTACTTTGAAATTTAAAAGTTGAATATACACAAAGTATAGATTGTGGAATTATTTGGTCCTCACATCATACACAATGATGCCCTGTGGGGCAAGATTTGCCTCTGGGCAAGATACCAACCCGACCCGACCCGTCCCCAAAAATTTGGAACAAACCCACCAGATTCGGACCAATTCATTCTTTTTTGCACACTGGACCGGCCGATTCGAGCTACTGTTAACCTCATCCCGATCAATTCAAGGTAATAATTGATTAGACCGATTACTAACATTCATGCTGCCATAATATTGCTCCTCTTAAAGACCTAAAAACCCAGTTTAAAATCAGCCCTTTTTGGCAATGTTGACTGTATTGATTTTGATATTATACATGAGCAAAGAAAGCAAAATTAGCACAAAATTAACCCACCTGTAGAACAGGGTATTTTGAACAGGTCTTGGTGTTGTGCTGTTTTGGCAGAAAAGGCCTATCCTTAATAGGCCTACTAATACTATTAGAGCAAAGAGAAAAGTTTGATAAACTTACCCAACAAACTCCGGAACTGGAAAAAACCAACCTCGCCTCTTTCTGTTGAGATCTGGAAAATTTACCGGTCCAACCTAGCCGAGCGTAAGCGTGAAAGTAACATCTCTAGGTACCCCAATGATACGCCTTAATTAATGTCATATTATTAAATAAATCACAAAATAACTGCTCTATTCACCAGCGAATAGCTTCGTAAGAAAATATATTTTTACACTATTTTTGAACAGCAGGAGAAACAGACCCAGAAAAGCTGTAGATACCAAACTTGAAATGACTTGCTGGTTCATTGATAGATCAATTGTTTATGCCTACTGAGGTATTCAGGGGCGGATCCAGGAATTGTCAATAGAGGGGGCGCCAAGCAACAAAGTCAGGCGCCGCTCTGCAAAAATACATAAAGTCAGGCGCCGCTCTGCAAAAATTGGGGGGGCACGCGCCGGATCCGCCTCCCTCTAAATCCGCCCCTGGCATTCATTCAAACGTTCCCTGACATAGGTGATTGTATTTCATCAAATTATAACAAAAAATAACATGTAACATTCTTTAAAATGCAAGCGTCCTGCAATTTTTATACCAAATTTGTCAGGCTTAAGTTGTTGGCTCTCTCAGGTGCCAGTTAGATAATAATAATAATAACTATAATTCAAACTCTGATAATTATTTGCAGAAAAAACACTTATTGATGACCAACTCCAACAACATGAAATCTCATCTCGAATATTTAAAAAACACATTTATTAAAATAGCATCACAAATATTGTGGAAATAATACTAACATAGTACTCTATATGTTGATATGAAAAAGAAAAGTGTACTCTATGATTATGATGGAAAAAATACACAAAAATGAAAGGAAGTTTTCAAATATATTCTTTAAATTGTTCAACATAAGCCTCCTTGTTTCCAGCATGATTCTGGAGATCTTTCTTGTTAACTTGCTGACTTTGAGAAAAGAAAGATATCCAGAAACAATTTGCTATATTCGACCCATCATTCAGCATCAATTCTGACTGTGTTTGTATGAAACAGTACTTTGCCTGCCAGACAACAAGCTTGAAAAAGAATATGCCCTTAAATATTTGGAGAATTGTCTTGTGACATCTTGACAGAAGTATTACAAACTATTAATTGAAGTCATATACTTTGTCAACTTTCTTTAACGTGCAAAATGTAGACCCGGCAGATCAACAATATCACTCTTAACGTGGGTCTACTTTTCGGCATAGTAGTAAAAGCCTAATAATTCCCGCTGATTACGAGCTGATCAAAGTATAGTGTCCTGCAGTCTTTTCGAAAAAAATAATTAAATAAACGCCTCCCAAGTCCCCTTGAAACAAACAATTTCCATGCTATCTTGTCAAGTAAGCTTATCATGGCGGTAATGGTGAGTCTCACGCATTGGGTCACTTTCTCACGGTCTCACGCCAAGGTAGTATAATCTCACGACTAGGTAGTAAATCTCACGCAAAAAGCTGGAAAATGGGTAAAATCTAACGCATATTCATGAATAATTTGTTGTTCCTATCCCCCCCCCCTGGTTTTCACATTCTCGAGCGCCGTTGCTCAAATAATCATGGTTCAAAATGCATTGGAGTCGGCAAATCCCGGTACGCCTCTGTTTCACGCAAAGCAATTCCAAAAAGTTGACAGCCCTGGTTAATATTGGCATAAATTACATAGTAAACCTGGAAGTGAACTGGAAGTCATCGATAGTCATAGTTTGTCATGATTTTTAAGCTTACATAACAATTTTTCTAGGAATTATCAAAAACATTTAGTTTCCGTTCAAGTTCATAATAAACTGTTGCTAATAAGCAATTCCCATAAACATCTCTTCATCCATAGACAGCTCAGCTGCATATAATATCCTCCTGAAGCACTATATCTTCCTCATAGTGGACCAAATTCTATGCGAACGGTGGATGATTCTGTTCCATTTGGGTGCTACAAGTTGAAACATGATCAATAGTGCAGTCAAAAGTTCACATTTCAGCACACAATGTCATCGCCCTGATATCTTCATGGCAGAAATCGCCATGGTAGGTTGAATCCACAGCCACGCATGGCCATTTTGTTCCGACCTTATGAGACGCATAATTATAATTTAGCCGAGTGACCTGACTAAGGCTACTGACAATAGCCTGGGTAATTGATTTCTCTCTGTGTGAGTAAGCTTGTATACGACATTGCGGTCAATAGTCATCGACTTTTATACTGCCTCCACGGGAGTAGTGAGTGCAGCTATAGCCTGCACGCTGTAGTCCATACAGGACCAACGCAATATAAAATCAAAATTTTGGTCAGATTTTGAGTTCAAGACGCACAGTTCTTTCTCAAGACGCTAGCTAACGACTATCATATCTGTTCCACACGTATATTAAAGTATAAGGAACCAGATCTGGTTTCTTTAGACAAATGTGTGCATATGACTGGATTACCACTGCCGATGTACGGTATATGAGTTACTGCGAGTAAAAGATTCTCATTCTCATTATTGATGTCAGTTTTGGAAGTATATCGAAATTTCAATATTCTCGGCGGTCAAAATTTAACAACATTGGTAACTCAATGTTGGAAACAACAGATATATCCCACTTATACACCTATCCGACTTCGCCATTACTGCGGTGTCCCCGATGTAAAACTGCGTGTCCCGAGGTCGGGGTTCCATCCATTATTTATTTTGTGCTATATAGTATTGTACCCGGAATTGTACACAACAGTGATATTCAATACACAATCATGAGTATTGAATTACTAATTAAATCTCCGCTCTGGTACATCTGTGTTGCCGTCAATAGAGGGCCAAATACAGTAAACGCTTCTCGGATCGGTGTATATGTGACTCGATCTGGTCGATGGAGGCCAACGGCAATAAATTTGAAATTGAGATAAAGGCAAAAATATGGAGTAAAAATATAAGAAAATAGATGTCACAAAACTTAGTAACTTTTGAACAAAGTATGGTAGACCTTTGGTGTTTTCAGTATATGATAACCTAATGTTTGTATAAGGTATTAATTATAGTATGGTAACTCAATAACTCAAGTTCATGGACTAGATCGTGTCACATATGCTTAGAATATCCTCCATAATACACTAGGTACCTCATGTTTATTCATGTAGAGTATCCTCTATAAGACACTAGGTAACTCATGTTTATTCATGTAAAATATCCTCCATATAAGACACTGATACCTCATGTTTATTCATATAGAATATCCTCCATAAGACACCAAGTACCTCATGTTTATTCATGTAGAATATCCTCCATTATACACTAGGTACCTTATGTTTATTCATGTAGAATATCCTCCATAAGACACTATGTACCTCATGTTTATTCATGTAGAATATCCTCCATAAGACACTAGGTACCTCATGTTTACTCATGTAGAATATCCTCCGTAAGACACTAGGTAGCTCATGTTTATTCATGTAGAATATCCTCCATAAGACACTAGGTACCTCATGTTTATTCATGTAGAGTATCTTCTATAAGATACTAGGTACCTCATGTTTACTCATGTAGAGTATCCTCCATAACACACTAGGTACCTCATGTTTATTCATATAGAATATCCTCCATAAGACACTAAGTACCTCATGTTTACTCATGTAGAATATCCTCCATAAGACACTATGTACCTCATGTTTATTCATGTAGAATATCCTCCATAAGACACTATGTACCTCATGTTTATTCATGTAGAATATCCTCCATAAGACACTAGGTACCTCATGTTTATTCATGTAGAATATCCTCCATAAGACACTAGGTACCTCATGTTTATTCATGTAGAATATCCTCCATAACACACTAGGTACCTCATGTTTATTCATGTAGAATATCCTCCATAAGACACTAGGTACCTCATGTAATATATTGTCCATAAGACACTAAGTACCTCATGTTTATTCATGACACTTTTCAAATCCAGCTGCCAGCTGGACACACATACAGCTGCATGTTCTCACGTGTTCTATACGGTCTCCAATGGAGCATTCCAGACACCAGGTACCTCATGTATATTCACAATAATGACCACATCCTGTTGGACACATTGGGTTTTTCTCCAGCCACTCTTTCATATGTTCTATATGTCCGCCATGGGAGCATCCTTGACACCATGCATACAAGCCTTTTACAGGAAGATGACTGAATAATAAAGAATAAAAAACAATTTGATTTAATAGAGCTTAAAAGTAACAACTCACTTCATAACTCACAAAAAATTGGGACCGATTACCGAATAGGGTGCAACTCTACTAGTCTTATTTCAAGACTGCCCTACCACAACCTTAAACCCTAACCCTAAGCTCCGTAAACAAGGACTGGACTCAAGTCTAGAAGTTGCACCATATTCGGTAATTGTAGCAAAAATGTACATCCTTCATGGATGTAAAAACCTTTTGTTCCAAAAACTTACTAAAAATGCATCAAAATGCTGACAACTCATTTGTCTGTTCAATATGTACTGTAAAAGTAGAAATTTTCGCGAGGTTTTTATTTTCGCGAATTTCGCGAGTGGACATTAAATCGCGAAAATAAAAACTCGCGAAAATAACCTTTTGCATTAGGTTTCTATTGTATCAATATCAAAACCGCGAAATTTATTTCTTGCGCAACTGACAAAATCTTCAAAATCGCGAAAATATCTTCTCGCGAAAATATTGACTTTTACAGTACTGTATTATGTATGATTGATACCCATTAACACATATCTTTTTACACAGTAATTGACAATGAAGCCTTTTGAATTGCAACAAATTCCATTTAATCATTAATTTCTCGATTATTCTTTACACAAGGTTGGTATCATAACAAAGTTCAGGGTTGTAGCTACGCTGGCCTGGCCGGCATGACGCTGGCCGACCGGCACAAAAAAAGGGGGGTGATACTCCCGTAGCCTATTCTCAGATCCCTCATGTTCACTAGAAAGATTGTGTCCCAAGCCTGCGCTCTAATTAATGAATTGGATAGTAAAATTAGCCGACAGTCAACTTGGACTAGCTACATGTACAAAAAAATGTACAACCCTGCCACAGTTAACAAAATTCTTCACATATGCATAAGTTGCATTAAAGACCCATTCAGTGATCCCAGCGCAAGTGTGAAAAATTTAAATTGTTTATAAATTGCTTAAAAGTGAAGGATAAGTTATTCAAATTGTCATTTGGTATTTTTGAAATGACAAATTTGGCAAAAAACGAAGAAAACAGCAGTACTGACGGTTGAAGCCCCATTCAAATACATGTAGCTAATTTAGATACGGTCAGTATCTAAATTACAGATTCATGTAAAATGTCTTATTTTGTCTTAAATACAGGGCTTTCGACTGAACAACTCGCAGGCTCTAGCACATTTATGACAATGACAAAGGTACCAAAATCTGAATTTTGATGATTTTTACGATCGTCCAGATGAGCAAATCACTGAATGAGCCTTTAAGTTTATTGTGGTAAGGGCTCATATTGAAATTCCCTTACACAGGAAGGTGTGCACCATCCTGCAGCTTTCCTGTGCTAGCCTTCTTTTGTTAAAATCCTGTGTGATTATAACACTGCAATTAGCCACTTAAATTAGGAGCGCGCTTTCCTGGGTTGTGCGATGAGCCGTAGTCAGAGTAAATCTTCCCATTGGTCATGGACCACTTCAAAAGGCAGGGTGTATCACTGATGCATATAATAATCCATCCGTTTTATGACCGAGCTTTCCTGAGGCGCGCGCTTAGCGAGGGGAATCCTGCCTTCTTTCTGTGTGAAAACGTGGTAGGGTATTTCAATATGAGCCCTTAAGGTTATGGCCAATCAAAGTAGTGGAGACTTTCTTTTTTTGATGTATTTATAATATGCTTACCATACTGAGCATGTATTAGTAAGTGAGGTACATTTGCCTGATGAGCATGCCCAGGAGACTTTGTCTTGCTGCTTATTACATCTATTGCACTTACCATACAGAGCATGTATTAGTGAGTGAGGTACATTTGCCTGATGAGCATGCCCAGGACACTTTGTCTAGCTGCTTATTACATCTATTGCACTTACCATACTGAGCATGTATTAGTGAGTGAGGTACATTTGCCTGATGAGCATGCCCAGGACACTTTGTCTAGCTGCTTATTATTCATCTATTGCACTTACCATACTGAGCATGTATTAGTGAGTGAGGTACATTTGCCTGATGAGCATGCCCAGGAGACTTTGTCTAGCTGCTTATTACATCTATTGCACTTACCATACTGAGCATGTATTAGTGAGTGAGGTACATTTGCCTGATGAGCATGCCCAGGAGACTTTGTCTAGCTGCTTATTACATCTATTGCACTTACCATACTGAGCATGTATTAGTGAGTGAGGTACATTTGCCTGATGAGCATGCCCAGGAGACTTTGTCTATCTGCTTATTACATCTATTGCACTTACCATACTGAGCATGTATTAGTGAGTGAGGTACATTTGCCTGATGAGCATGCCCTGGACACTTTGTCTAGCTGCTTATTACATCTATTGCACTTACCATACAGAGCATGTATTAGTGAGTGAGGTACATTTGCCTGATGAGCATGCCCAGGAGACTTTGTCTAGCTGCTTATTACATCTATTGCACTTACCATACTGAGCATGTATTAGTGAGTGAGGTACATTTGCCTGATGAGCATGCCCAGGAGACTTTGTCTAGCTGCTTATTACATCTATTGCACTTACCATACAGAGCATGTATTAGTGAGTGAGGTACATTTGCCTGATGAGCATGCCCAGGACACTTTGTCTAGCTGCTTATTACATCTATTGCACTTACCATACTGAGCATGTATTAGTGAGTGAGGTACATTTGCCTGATGAGCATGCCCAGGAGACTTTGTCTAGCTGCTTATTACATCTATTGCACTTACCATACTGAGCATGTATTAGTGAGTGAGGTACATTTGCCTGATGAGCATGCCCAGGAGACTTTGTCTAGCTGCTTATTACATCTATTGCACTTACCATACTGAGCATGTATTAGTGAGTGAGGTACATTTGCCTGATGAGCATGCCCAGGAGACTTTGTCTATCCATCTATTGCACTTACAATACTGAGCATGTATTAGTGAGTGAGGTACATTTGCCTGATGAGCATGCCCAGGAGACTTTGTCTAGCTGCTTATTACATCTATTGCACTTACCATACTGAGCATGTATTAGTGAGTGAGGTACATTTGCCTGATGAGCATGCCCAGGAGACTTTGTCTATCCATCTATTGCACTTACCATACTGAGCATGTATTAGTGAGTGAGGTACATTTGCCTGATGAGCATGCCCAGGAGACTTTGTCTATCCATCTATTGCACTTACCATACTGAGCATGTATTAGTGAGTGAGGTACATTTGCCTGATGAGCATGCCCAGGACACCTTGTCTAGCTGCTTATTACATCTATTGCACTTACCATACTGAGCCTATCCATCTTTTGCACTTACCATACAGAGCATGTATTAGTGAGTGAGGTACATTTGCCTGATGAGCATGCCCAGGAGACTTTGTCTAGCTGCTTATTACATCTATTGCACTTACCATACTGAGCATGTATTAGTGAGTGAGGTACATTTGCCTGATGAGCATGCCCAGGAGACTTTGTCTAGCTGCCTATTACATCTATTGCACTTACCATACTGAGCATGTATTAGTGAGTGAGGTACATTTGCCTGATGAGCATGCCCAGGAGACTTTGTCTAGCTGCTTATTACATCTATTGCACTTACCATACTGAGCCTATCCATCTTTTGCACTTACCATACAGAGCATGTATTAGTGAGTGAGGTACATTTGCCTGATGAGCATGCCCAGGAGACTTTGTCTAGCTGCTTATTACATCTATTGCACTTACCATACTGAGCATGTATTAGTGAGTGAGGTACATTTGCCTGATGAGCATGCCCAGGAGACTTTGTCTAGCTGCCTATTACATCTATTGCACTTACCATACTGAGCATGTATTAGTGAGTGAGGTACATTTGCCTGATGAGCATGCCCAGGAGACTTTGTCTAGCTGCTTATTACATCTATTGCACTTACCATACTGAGCATGTATTAGTGAGTGAGGTACATTTGCCTGATGAGCATGCCCAGGAGACTTTGTCTAGCTGCTTATTACATCTATTGCACTTACCATACTGAGCATGTATTAGTGAGTGAGGTACATTTGCCTGATGAGCATGCCCAGGAGACTTTGTCTAGCTGCTTATTACATCTATTGCACTTACCATACTGAGCATGTATTAGTGAGTGAGGTACATTTGCCTGATGAGCATGCCCAGGAGACTTTGTCTATCTGCTTATTACATCTATTGCACTTACCATACTGAGCATGTATTAGTGAGTGAGGTACATTTGCCTGATGAGCATGCCCAGGAGACCTTGTCTAGCTGCTTATTACATCTATTGCACTTGGTATGTATGGTGGTGGATTGCTGTTAATGAAAAAAAAACATTGCTTGAAATGCAGGAAAGAGGTTTATGTGCTAATTAAAGTTCTTTGCCAAGACCAAAGGAAAAACTTACGTTTTTCTGCTGACAGTTTCGCCAGAAAGCTTCTGGCTTTCTCAAAGCGATTGATGGTGTTATTAATCCATCTGCATGGAGCGGGAACCCCTGCGGTTTTCTCACGCCAAAACAATAACATCCGGCCGGGATTCCCGCTCCAAGCAGATGGATCAATAACAACATCAATCGCTTTGAGAAAGCTTTTTGAGAAGGTTTCTGGCTAAACTGTCAGCAGAAAACGTAAGTTTTTCCTTTGGTCTTGGCAAAGAACTTTAATTAGCTGATTAATCAACAGACCTGATGAACCTCTTCAGTCAAGAGGTTTATGTATCGTACATGGAAACAAGGAAACAGAGAAACATTCAATCATCACCAAAGAAGATCAAGATTATGATTCTTAACCGTAATTCTTATTATTTTAATACCATAGAATTCCGTCTAGAAGCATATATGCCTCTAAACGAGGTTTTTTTTAACGAAAGATATGAAAGGCCAATATTCTTCTCAAAAACATTGCAATAGATTGGTCTTACAAATATACATGTTTGTACAACCGCCTTTATCAGTAATATAGTTGCTCAAACTCCAAATAACGCTTTTTGTTGAGAGTGTCTGCCTCTTAGTCCGAAATAAAAATGTCTCCACAATTTTTTCCTTTTGCCCATTGATTGATGACATATTGGCCTTATAGGAACCAAAAGTGCCATTACTAATCTTGAAAAATAAATCCAGGACATGTGATAGTAAATGTGATATCAAAACCCAATGTTACCTACGAATACCACTAGGATGCTTTCACTATCGCAATACTAATCAACCTAAAACAAATGGAATATTCCCATTAACGCTTTTTTTCGTGTAATGTAGGCCACAGGGTGTCAGGAAAATATTTGTTTTTATTTTTATAACGCGATCAATATGATCTTAGTCAATTTATGCTAGTTTATTTTTGAAAATGAAGTTTAGGTCAGTTTCTGTATTTTATTTATCAAATGAGTATGAATCAATTTACACATTGTATAAGAACGAGTATGATATATGTTTTCAAGAATATTAGGAATTATACGCATACACCTAACGCTTTATACAATGAAAAGGTGAAGAAACCCGGTATTCAGTAGGTAACATGAGCGATTTAACAATATCTATATTGAGTTTATAGGTTTAAATTTTGCTATTATGGTAATGAATTAATAAAATGGCAGTTTTTAGATCCCTTTCAGATGGTACGTCCAAATGAATAAATGCTATTACCTTAGATCAAAATTTTTTAATCAAAAGTAGTTAATCAGCAATTTTACATAATAAATAATTGCTGAACGAATCCGTATATGGGTAATAATAGTGTCCTGGGGTACCGCTTAAAGTTTTTGATCAATTTCCATTGGTAGGGACACTTCATTACACATGTCATGTATTATGCTGTATTCGTAAGTAACATTTCAGTATTTGTAGGTAAGAATTAGACTTTTGGTGGATATCGCAATCAAAACTTCATTTTATAAAGCACTTTGAGTGTATTATTTTCTTTATGTGCGTTTATTGATACTTTAGACCCTATCATGTATTAATAATGTCGGTTCACAACGGTTGAAAGAGGATTGAAGTAAGAAACAAAGGCACTAAAGTGACTTTAATTTGCTTAATTGCACACAAATCGCTTAAAACCGTTATTGCAGACTTGTGAAGTCCATCTTGGAGTCAGTTACGTCTTGTGGCCTTTCGTTTGAGGGCAACTACAATTAGCTTTATACCAGGGTCCATCAATGCGTTGTCTAGATCATGAGACAATGAGAACAGTCGTTTTTTCCATGGTATTCGTAGGTAACCTTAGCGAAAACGTCAAAAGTTACCTTCGAATAAATCAATTTGGACACAAATTACTAAGAAACCAGAAGGTCGGTAAACATTTAAAATGAAGCACACATGACAGTTGACAAATCTAAGTATTTATCCCCTTCTAATCTTCTTTGAATCTGATTTTTCTTTCAAATGAGCAGACCGTCGTCTATTTCAGTACATATTTTTCACCAATTAAGCCGTATTCAGTTTTGCATGGTGGGCATGTATGTGAATTCGCAACTTTCATTGACATATGATTTGATAGCAAACATACAGGCCTTCGTTATGTACCAATATGGGCATTGGCATGAATGGCGGTGTTTCACAATACTGTCATGATGTCAAAGTGTATTCGTAGGTAACATTCGGTTACCGAAATTTACCTACGAATACTTTATATTACGAAATATTTAAACGCAGGTTATTGAAACTTGGTAGAAATAAAGAGTGTATTACCCTGCACCTATTGCTTAACTATTGTTTACTATTCTCTCACTTTGTGGAAATGGCACTGCTTTTAACATGTATTCGGAGGTAATGCATATTTTTTACCAAACCTACCTTTGTGCCATTTAGAATTTCTGGTAGCTAAACACAATAATAAAGATGTCCGAATGCAATGCATTTGAGTATTGGACATATCAAAGCTTGTATCAATTGCGCATTTATTAGTGATTTCAATTTTTTAAAGATATATCTAGTGCAATAAAAAATAGAATTAGTAAATAATGTAAAAAAATAACACTCAAAAAAAATCAAAAAAAATTCATAATTATGTACAAATATGTGAAAAATTGAACAGGCAATCTTTGAATACACACCTTTCAGGAAATCAATTTAGATTCAATCCAATGACTTCTTTTCATAACTGATTTAGATGTTTTTAAAAATACTTTAAGAAATATTTTGAAAAAATGGGTAAAAATAGCATGTTTTGGGGTCTCTGTGTCTAAGTTTTTCACAGAAGGGGGTCTTATTATATATGGCGCGAAGCGTATGATCAAGGCGAATAAACACAATACAAAAAACGAATGCCAATTGATGAATACTTTTAAGTTATGGCCCTGAACATGCCGTGTACACTATTCGTTGGATTCGACCATATATGCTTGTAGACGGAATTTTACGGTATACAATGAGGAGAAAGAACTACTTATTGCATGCTAGAACATTTTAAACATTATTTTACAATGTAAACATAATATACATACGCAGATAAGCCCAAAGAAAAACTATGGGGACTTGAACTGCAGACCCTCAAACTCATCATCCGATGTACTCCATACAGGGTCTACTGAGCACAATGTTAGCAATATTTCAAAACATGAGTGAAAACCTTTATATATGACCATTTGTGACCCATCACATCAAACCCGACCACCTGGCGGCTGGCTGCATTAGCAGATAACAATGAAAGATGATGAGAAAATATAAAAATAAAAAGAAATTTAAGTTCGTTTTGCCTCATAAAATATTTTTACTGTATCTGATTTCAACAAGTAAGGTGTCATTTTAAAGCTATAACACAGCAGTTTATCCTAGTGTTTAAATCTCCATTTCCATTTCTGCCGCGAAGTGGTCCGTTTCGATGTGATGGGTCACATTTATTAATTATATTACTCACTTGATTGAGCATTCCTACATTGGGATGGTTGCTGAGTTTCACTATTTCAGTTGCAATGCACCACAATTTAAACCTACTCAATAAATCTGAAATGAAAAAAAATGTTGAAACATGTTACTAAAATGCTTGTATTAACAAAATGCCACAGTGCAATATGGCCAATCCACATGGCTGTACCACTGCCAATTGACAAGTGTAACACATTTGAGAACTAATTAGACACTGGTAAAAACAATGTTTTTCTCTAGGCCACACAAACTGGAAAAAATAAACAAAATGTAGACAATGCAAAACTTGATTTTTACACACCCACAAAATTAGACCAATTTTGCCTAATTGTATCCAAAATGTTCAAAATTTGCCAAAAAAATGGGAAAGTTGTAAAAACTTAAGCAATTTGCATTACATTTGGCTAAAATTTTGATTTTTGGTATAGGGTCCAAATTTCTTTGAAAATTGATCTACATGTGTATGGATGGGTACTGTATGTTTTACCTTGCACCTACCTATATAAGACATAAACCAATGTTCTTGAGTATCCAAGTTGATTTCTTTCTGTATTCTATCCCCTAACACTACAATGATGGACACAGATGTTTGCACATCACCCTATCAAATAAAATAGAAATAACAGAAACATATTTAAAGACTTGTTATGCACCTCATTGAAAATACTTGGTTATCAGCAGCACTACAGCAGTGTCCCTGCTACTAATGGCTAATAACTCAAAAATCGACCCAGCATGTTAAGAAAGCAAAAATTGACAACAAATTCAAATTAAGAACACACATCTCCCAAGATTAGGCCTGAAATTTCACCAGGATTATGAGAAACAAATGAGCTTTCTTCTCCAAATATGTCCATTTTCATAGGATAAAGTGGGAGAGATGAGGCTATTGATCTGATCACACCCCATTTTGTTTTTTGACATATTGGAATGTTTGTTATGTCGTCGACACCAATGTCTAGTCATGTATGCCATTGATACAATAGGAAAATTAGTTCATTTGTGTTCATCGTATAACTATCCCACCATGTACATGTGGCGTATACAGCAAAGGACGCATACACGAATGCCTGTTATTGCACAAACGCTATTGCAGCTCTACTGCTGTACGCCCTCGTGTTGCTACCCGCAAAGTTACTGGCGTACCGAGGGGTTCCACAATGAACACGAAATTAGCAATTTTCCTGTAGTATGTTAGTGATGTAGTTACCTGGTCTGCATAGTATTCCAGCATTTCTAATATGATTGGTGCAAATTTAATACAGAATTGGAAATCAATAAACTGATTGGTAACAGAAGGATTGGTGGATGGAGCTGTCAGGAGCTGTGTGCCAGGAACATCAGAATCTAGGTCCACAAGTTGACTGAAATCAAAACAAACACAATAAGGTCAAATTAATAGGTGAAATATATATTTTTAAAAAATAGAAAAATTTATTTAAAAAAATAATGAAATCAAAATGCAATATAGACTTAGTCCACTTGCCAATTGTGCATACTCTGGCTATTACATTTAAGCTTAAAACTCTGATTCAATTATTTGTGCACAATTGATAGATTTTCACATCTGATCTTCAGTTACCCTACTCCCTCTGTTTGTTAGCTTCCCAAGTGGACTACTGACTTGGACTTGCGGTTAACATTTTTAACACAAGACTCTATGGAGAGTTAGGCCAATTTCTAAAATTAAAAAAACTAAAATTGGTCATGATGTAATGCATCTTTAAATGAATCTGGCTTGTGATTGGTCGCACAGATCTCGTTATTGTTTAAATCCTCCCGACACGTACCATTACCATTAACTATACATGGTACACATCTATCTATGGAATGCGGCACTTTTGTGCTGGAGCGAAAGTTGTTGGATGAACGTAAGCATCTAGCGCGTATTGTACCACCATGCTTAGTCTTGTGGTTAGATTTGATTGATAAACAAGTATGATTGACAGTGTATTTTAGAGAACGAAGTCCCGGGGTAAAGTTCTGCTTAAAAGTGAAAGTCCATAGTCGATTTTTAACTTGTAACAAACTGGCAGATTCTAAAATTAGAATTGTTCAGTATTGAAGTGCCATTATGGTTATGCCATTATGATATGTTGCATTCAATAATATAAGCCTACATATACTTTACTTTTACTGTCACAAATATAATTATTATATAAACTTTTTCATAACCATTTTATACTAGTATTTTGATGTAATAAATATCAGTATAATTTCGAGTTCAACTGAATGCGTTCATCATGATTAATACGACTATGGCATAGTCTAAATGCAATATAACTATAATAGCAAACAAGGTTTTTTGGAAGTATAAAATGTATGTCACATTTTCTTTTCAAGCTGAGGCTGGGCAGAAAATACAGCAGAAAATGGTGCAAAATAAAAAAAAAACACTGTGTTTGTTACAACAGCCAAAACACACACAAAACCTCTTGGAGCATCACCCCATAATAATCTAGAGCAATGGATCTCAAACTGTAGCCTGCAATCCATTTTTTTATATATATGACATAAGAATTCATTCATAGAACTTCCATAACTTGTAAATGTACTACTTCAGGGGTCCTTCAGGGGAGAGCAATGGAAGAGAACATGAGCCTTTTTTGACAAAAAAAAGTCCAAAGTATATGAAACTATACATTATTTGGAATAGAAATGGGTCAAGGAATCTTATGGTAACATCAGCTTTCAATAAAAACTAGCGGGAGACCCGCGCTTTGCGCGGGTCCCCGCTAGTTGAGTAAACGGGAGCGGTTAGTAAACGGGAGTGGTTGGTAAACATGGTAAACAGTGATGATAATCATGGTGTCTTGGTGTAGATTATTCATCCAGTAAAGTAATGATCATGTTAGCATGATAAACATAATTATCCAGACCTGTGATAATGTTGTTAGGCCTACTCACTCAATCCCTCAGATTACTTTTGAAACAGCTCGTGACAGAATGATTGATTTTAACTTTATCCCAACAAACATAAAACATTAAGGTTAGAAAAGGTTGCTAGAAAACGTTTCAATTCCGGGTTATAATAGTAGGCCTATAAAACATGTAAGAAACATGTTTAAAAGTTGCAGCAAAACATTTCCGTATTTTTGGACTTTCAGCCACCCCCTAACATTTAACCTTTCGAGCTAATACTGAACAGTTAAAGACTTATTCGGTCCCTGTTGGCTACGAACATTTTAACATTCGCTCTGAAAAGTGGACTTTTTGCAAATCTGTCACCCAATGACCCCCTTTTTCATCAGCTTACACCCAATGATCCCCCCCGAAATGGCTTCAAGGCCTTTACTAAAAATGTTCATTTTTTGAAACATTGTGCGATATGGTCAAAAGTGAACTCTGAGAAGTCAATGTTTCAATAAAAATTGTCAAATTTATGCACAAAACATTTTTTATATTTTAAAACTTACCTGGAAGGTGAATCTGCACGAGCTCTGTCTTGAGTTTGGTCTGGGGACGGTGGTCTGAAAATAAAAAAATATATAATGAATAAAAGTCATGCCTTATTTGTTAATGAGGACCATTATTGTACCATGAAGTGCACAAGACAAATTCAACAACTATTCCTATACTTTTGTACAGGAGCCAAGCGTTGTTAAGCCGTGATGAATCCACAGTCCAGTAGCGTATAACGCGAACGCAAGGTTACGCGTACGCGTTATGCATGAGCGCGTAAAATTCGTCATGTCTGGAATGTATGCGTAAACATAAACGAGATCTCTTTGGCGGTAGCAGCTAAATACATGAAATAATACCGCTTTATTCTTTAATTTTATTGCTAATATCAACAGAGAAATACCGCAATCTTCTTGTAAGGTTGAGTGGCAATGACAAACGGACATTCCGAATGAAAGAATCTTTGGATATCTTTAGCTTGTTTCGTTGTTGAAAGGGATTCAATCATGTTTCACCGATTAACAACTCGCGTCAGACGACGCGGACGCATCGTTGTTAATCGGTGATGAACAATGGTGAAACATGATTGAATCCCTAATTTTTACACTGCATCTGTGGCTGCATATGTTCCAAAGAACAACTGCATTATCATTTGTGTAAATGCATGTGGGTAACCAACATCTTGCGTAATTCCTAACGTGTGAGAGAACAATCAACCTTCATGAATATGCACGAAACACCACAACTACATAGAAATTACATAGATGTTTCAAATTTGCAACTAATTTGTGTGATCAGTGGCTACAAGGCTACCACAAATATAGAGGTGTGGTTAAATATAACTAGGGCCAGCTAATTTGTCATTGATTGTCTTAGTTCAGCCAGGGAAAATAAAAGCTGAAAAAAAGTGAAATTAGAACCTGGCCATTTATACCTGTCAATAATTTCCTGTCTTTGTTGGAAAGCTTCTGTTGGCAATGTCCAATTTTCATTCATACCCATCCCCACCCCGGCTGAGTACCCATGCTCCTCCATATCCTCTGCATCATCGTGTTCTGTATATTCCCAGAATTCCCTGGGCTCATCTCCCGGACCTTCTTGCGATCGGTGGCGCTGTTTGTTGAAGGGTAACTCGCTGTCGCTGATGACTGAATCATTGTCGTCCGTCTGTCCACCTGCAGTAGATTCTGCTGTCGGATCTGTTGTGCTTGGTTGCTGAGAAAATGACGGTCTGTCGTGGTTGGTTGCCATGGGTGCATCTGGAGCTGGAAAATTTGTGAAAAATACATATATTTACAAAATATATTATTATTATACTAGTGAAATTACTACATCGCAATACAAATTTGTTTCGTATGGATGGTTTTACCCATCCACACTCGTCAGTTGCAATGTGTAAAATGACAAAGAATATGTCTTGAGTTTTGATGCAGCAGCATAAGAGGAATTAACGCAGCAGCGTATCTTAAAGTTACGCCAACACAATCTGGCGTCTTAAATGCGTATCCATGTCTGGGCCTACTTATTGCTAAACACGCTAAAAGAGCGACTTATTTATAGTTACACAGTAAATGTTTTTTTCTATGCCTGCAGCCACTTGCTAGTTCGTTTCTGTGGTTCAAGGTTGACATTTGTGGTTTAGTTATAATAAAGTATTTCTCAGTAATGCATAGATTGCAGTTTTTGCTGCTGGTAGAGTACGATTTACTTCGAGCAATAATTCTCCATTTGATGGAATATGATACTTTCTTATCATTAAGGCTCCAGATGTAGTTGCTCAGAGCGGTGGCGTATATCTTTGATTTACATTTTTGAAGGTACTGTTATGGACATTGAATCTTGTTTTAAATGGGCCTTCTGTAAGTCCAACATATGTCTCTTCCTTGCGGTTGTCTGCCCTTGTGACCGTCGCTTGATATATTACTCCCGATATCAAGCAATTTCCATCAAGAGGGCACAATTTGTTTTTGCAGTAAATCGTACTCTACCAGCAGCAAAAACTGCAATCTATGCATTACTGAGAAATACTTTATTATAACTAAACCACAAATGTCAACCTTGAACCACAGAAACGAACTAGCAAGTGGCTGCAGGCATGGAAAAAAACATTTACTGTGTAACTATAAATAAGTCGCTCTTTTAGCATGTTTAGCAATAAGTAGGCCCAGACATGGATACGCATTTAAGACGCGTGTTGTGTTGCGCCAACTTTAAGATCACGCTGCTGCGTTAATTCCTCTTCTTGCGCGCATCAAAACTCAAGACATATTCTTTGTCATTTTACACATTGCAACTGGCGAGTGTGGATGGGTAAAACCATCCATCTGAAACAAATTTGTATTATGATGTAGTAATTTCACTAGTATAATAATAATATATTTCGCTCCTATATTTTATAGTTGAGCACTGTATCTAGTGATGGTTTCATTATAATTTCTTACTATATTTACAAAATAGATAGGCAAACATCAGTTTCGACAAAGAATCAAATTCTTTGGTTCAACTTCTTTGTAAATTTGAAGAAAAACAATCACAGATATGACTGAATTAACTCTGCTGTTCCCTCTCAAAGTTATGCCATTAATTCATGTTCTTTTTTTTATATTTATGTACTTCTATAACAAACAAACAAAATCTAGATGTAAACCGTAAATGCCTGTTTTGATGGATTTCATTTCACTCTTTTCACAACAGCACAGCCCAGCTGCCAATGGGCCCATGTTTCTGTGTTGTAAAATTATGTGTCAAATAACTAATGTATGTCAAACAAAATGATGGGATGTTGCAGCCAAACAAAATTGTTTCGCTTGCCCAAGATCGCACTAGTTGGAGAAAGCTTGTAGTCGCCAGCTCCGCAGCCGACTGATGATGATGATGATGATGTACAGAACTCCAGTTTCTGATGGTGAGTCTGACACAAAATTGATCCAAAGGTATCTCAGTGGTCAACCCAGAACATTGATGACCCAAGGCATCAGTCTATACAACTCTGTTATTGAAGTAACTTGGCAGGTTTTCAAAAAAATACTTACTCTTTTCTGTGTCCGATGGTTTATTGGACGTGTCGGATATGGATGACATAGGTTTGCTGTACATGCGCGATGGAGCTCGGCTATCAGAGTAGAACAACCTCAACATGTTCCATGTCTGAGCAACCTGCAAAAAAAAGCCACAGAATTACAGGGCAATTGAATAACTGCTGTTACAGAGCGCCACTGATCACTATGGCCCAAGACACACATTTATAAACCATTTTAGAATCGTCCAGAGGAATTTGAAGCTAGCTCAATTTCCCACAAGAACAGAAACATCTTCAGTGAGGTGATAACAGGGTTCGAATTCAGCTGTATCGCATAGCAGTATGCTCCACATTTTGAAGTAACTGCTACCCAATTTTGCATTTGCTTTAGTATATGGAAGTATCCTGATTATGAGGAATTAGCCAAAAACTGCTACACAAATTTTTTAAACAAATTCGAACCCTGGGTGATAAGCCAAGAAAATAAATAATTGCAACATCAAAATCTGTGTGTTAAAAAATGACCCAATCAGAGATGTTTCTCCCAAGCCCATATCAAGACTGCATACCTACCTGATATGCTCCTAAGCCATGAGCCACCTTTGCATTATGTTAGCATAATTCTGCAAATGGCCGACCTGTCAACTGGTAGTGCTTTGCCATCTCGCAAAATTGGTCGGAATAAAAAAAAAAAAAAAGAGAGTTTATTTAATTATTAAAATAGCCTACATTGGTTTTAAAAATACCTGGGATGAATTTATAGGCTAGGAAGCATACACAATACTGATCGATGTTTATATACGCTATGGCCTCCACAAGGCAAAATACAACTGATTTTCCAAATTAAGTGCCAAAACAGTAAGTCAAACACTTATTTAATAACATTATGGCTATTCAAAACCAGAGAAGATATCCTACACTTCCCACAATGCATTTCTTCCCTGCACTGATTTGCTATGCAGTGCAACATGGTAGACTGCTGCCCTCAGTCGTCAACCGTCTGGATTGACGACTGAGAAAACTACGTGGAAAAAAAGTGACGGATTCTGCAACAGGATTCCTGTGGCATAGAGCATCGCAGTTATGTCCAAATTGACCTTTTGACCGAGTTTGTTGTTTTTAGAAGTTCAGAGCGCGATCTTGTCACAGCGGAGCGGTACAGCGATGCGCGGTACACGGCGCCGCTAGTCAGTCGCGCTACGGCGAACAACCAAAATCGCATTGAATAGTTTTCAGAAGTCCGTCATGATATTGGCTGTAAGATAATCAGTCGTCACTACGAAGCATATACACAGTACATGCGAAGTGTAGACGGCTGATTGGAATTAGTCTAGCAACATGGGCCGATAGAAGATTTAACAACTATTCCTATACCTTTGTACAGGAGCCAACTGTTGTTAATACTTGATGAATCCACACTTTTACACTAGCACATAACACGTAAGCGCGTAAAATTCGTCATGCATGAGACCTTACAAGATGAATTCAGTATTTTGAAGGTAGCGTGCAGCTGAACATTGCTGTTTTATTCTGTAGTTTTATTGCTGATATCACTGATATTTTTGTAAGGCTGAGTGGCAATGATTGACTGACATTCCTCATGAAATAACCATGTGAATTAGACAATTGTTTTTGTTGTTGAAAGGGTTTCATTCATGTTTCACGGTTGTTCACCACCGTTTAAAAAGCAGCGCATCTGCGTTGTCAGCGTGGTTTACTTGCGAGGGCTGATTTAGCTGCTAGAGCTAAGTGAACCATGCAGACGTCCGGTGTGGTTTACTTCGCTCGAGTAGGTAAAGTTACCCTCGCTAAATAAACCATGGGGATGCATCATTGTTAAACAGTGACGCACAACGGTAAAACATGATTGAATGATTTGAATCCCTAATTGAAGATATCTACCAATGCACACACACACAACAAACAATTACCTTATTTGTTTCTTGTAACTCATGAACCATAAGTGTGCTCTCATACTGTCTAAACATTTCAGGTACTTCCGTGCTCCGCCTCCATGAAAACGGAAGCCTTGTCGCTGGGTAATTATTGGCAGACGATTTCACCGTAGATTTACCGCCAGTAAACGCATGACAGAGATCTCCAAAGATACTCATTGAAACTCCTACAGGATTCTGGTATCAAAGAAACAAAAGTGAAATATCAATATTTAGATCCTGGGTTTTTCCACCGGACCAAAATTCCCTGTTCATTACTTATCCTGAAACAACTCGTAGCGTACGTCACACGGGAATATGTACTTTACGCTCTGATGATGATATACCGTGTGTGGGGTGCTAACAAATGAGCTGTTAGCACCAGCATATTGTATTATGGGAAGGAATATCAGTCAAACTGACTTCCAATTAAGAAATGATCCATATATTACTTAGACCCTCCCTCGGGTCCATGGAGAACGACTGGTAATGTAGATTACATAGCATTAAAAATCAACCCAATACATGGACCCTCCCAGTCTGTAAGCAATTTGCCTTCCAGCTCCCAGCATTTTGTGGGAGTTCACTTTCTACATACCACGTCCATGTTCTCACTACATTAACGTTCGTGTAAGCGACTAAAACAACGATATTGTATCCGACCAATCAACGCAGCTTGGCAGCGCGGGGGTATTTGAAGAGGCTTCCCTAGCTAAATAAGGTGCAAACATTTGCAAACTGCACGCGATAATATACGCAATATGGACAATAGGCCTAAGTTCGAGTCGAGTGGTTGCCTTTTATTATTGCGCGTACCATGGGTCTATCAGACGCGTGTCGGTTGAGCTCAATACCTCTTAGTTGTTGACAAGTGTCCCATCCGATCTTGCGTCACATCCCGCGGCATAGCTTTGTGCTACCATATTTGAATTGAAACTGGGGCGGGGCTTTTGTAATTGACATGCTTCGTTGAATGATTATTTGGAAGGGAGATCTCAAACAGATTGGACCAGTCGAGGAATCAGCGCTCAATGGACTCTCGCGTTCACTTATAATACGAGTATATTTCTATATTGCTGCATGGTTGACTGTGTGTGTCGATTTGTGGATGAAGAGGAATGGGTTTTTGGCATTGAGGAAAATAAGGGGGGAGGGTTACAGGACTTTGGCATTTTTTTCATAGGGCATTATGTAATTATTTATTGTTACATTATCCAGAGATGGAACCGAACCGAGACTGGGGCCAGTCTATATATTACTGTAATCGCTCGATTATAATAGTCCCACTGGGTTTTTTTTACAGAACAGGATAATATATTTTTAAATCCAGAACAGGATAATATTTTTTTAAATCCAAGACATTTAGTACTGTATTTTTCTTGAATATGGAGTACTGTGAAACCTCATCTACAAGCATATAGAGTGCTTTTGATGAAAGCTAAATTAATCCAGACGCCTTCCATCCACAGAATTATAATATTATGGAACTTGAGCAAATAAATTACCGCTGCAAGCGTATACAAACAAGTATTATTGAAAGACCGATCTATTATATTGGTATATTTACGGCTGCTTCGTATTAAATTAGCTTTCATCAAAAACACTCTATATGCTTGTAGACAAGGTTTTACGGTATGTCCTGGGTTATATGATAACTTACAGCTCTAGCAGAAGGTCTCTTGGCATCTTTAAATACATGCTGATACAGCATGCTGTCTTTACCACCAGATAGGAAGATGTGTGGATCTTGACGCCATAAAATACCTGTGATAAAAACACAGCAGTAAAATTAGAGATACCTTCAATACTAGAGATGTGTTAAACAATAGACAATTTCAAATCAAGATCAGAAAAGTTTGAAAAACCAGTTGCAGTGAGAGGTATTTATTCAATAGGCTAGGTGGTCAAAATGGTGGACAAGAAATGTCATGAATCACAGTATCCTTTTGATCGAAAATACAGCTTATTTAGCCAATATCAACATGAAGGTCATCAGGTAATATATTTTCCTAACATATTGAACTAACACCTTGGCACTTTGACAAATTGACAGTAATGGACAGAAAAGTGCAAATGTTCTGTCATTTTTCAGCATCTTAGATTTGGACAAATTGACACTTGGCAACATAAAACATCAATAATAATAATAATAATAATAATAATAAACACTTATAGAGCGCGTTACAAACAAAACAGTTTCTCAATGCGCTTTACAGAAAAAACCTTAACTACAAGATATACTACAAATTTAAAAAGCCCAATAGAGCAAAACAAGATAAAATCAAGCAAGATTATTACAACACAGCATAAATGCTAATTCAGAGAACAACGAAATCATAACCACCACCAGACGTGCTTTCGCAGTGATGAACGGGAGAGAGGCAAAAAGAACACAAGCAGCAGCCGCGAGAACCCGGAGACACTAGAAAAACACGCCAAGTGGTTGAAGCAAAAAATTAAACAATTAATGATGCAATCAATTAAATAAAGCCAAACAGAAATGCATTTATAAAACAACACTATTTGCCGTGGGAAGAGAAAACCGATGTTGCACCCGTCCAAGGCAGGACAAATAACACAAAAGACAGAACAACACCAATATAGCTCAACCCACTACAAAAAGCTAATACACAGGCATATTGATAAGTAATACATATAGCATAAAAATATAACATAATAAATATAAGACAGTCTGAACAGATCCAAAAAGATCAAACAATATTGCACGAGGATGAAAGATGCGGAAAACGAGGCGTCAAGCAAAGAAAATACCCTCGTGAAATACAGAACGATCATATCATTATGAATATGTATACAATTATAGCACCAGAAACAACATAATAATATGCAAGCAATAAAAATATGAAACACATATATAAGAACGAATTAGATATCCAAATTAAACAGGTATGTTTTTAGCAATGACTTGAACTGCTCAACAGATCTTGCTTTGCGAATGTCCATTGGTAGACTGTTCCACAGGTTGGGGCCCGCGATGGAAAAAAGCCCTGTCGCCGAATGATTTAGTCCTGCTTTTTGGGACGACGAGAAGCTCATGAGAAGCGGAACGAAGGCTAGAAATAGGATGGTATGGTTTGAGCAGTTCGGTTATGTAGTTTGGAGCAGCGTTGTTGAGAGCCTTGTATATGATCAGAAGAAGTTTGAAGATGATGCGTTTCTTGATAGGGAGCCAATGAAGGTCTCTTATGACTTGACTGATGTGATCACGTTTCTTTGCGCCTGTAACAAGACAAGACAAACTGCATGCTTGACAAGATGTTATACATTCCATCTCCAGACTGCACGCGATGCTGAAGTGGTGCCGATTTTATGCGAGCTTTCAAGAAATTATTTCATACTTTGGGTTTAATCAGAATGAATTGATTTGAAAAGGTCTATTAGAGAATGATAAAAGATTTTATTTTAGTACCTTCTATCATGTCATAGAAGACACACGGTCCATTTTAGTGGATGTTTTAATCACCAAAACCTTTTTTTTCCAGATAAAGTTAAATTACAGTTTTAAGTTTTTATGTGGGTGCGCGTATTTAAAGCATAATGCCTACAACATATATTTTATAACAACTTGATACATGATACATTTTATCAAGACTCTCTCATCTGAGGTAATCAAATGCCAATACTGGGTAACAAAGAACAACCCCCTTCTCCCCAGCAAGATGTTACAACTATACAGTCCAAGCATTGGCTGGATAAGTAAATTATATTTAATTCTGCCAGAAATGCTAACATTCAGAAGGCAAAATGTTACTCAAAATGGGATAATAACACTGAAAGATGGTATTTGAGTGCCTTATGCCACATAGTTATGTTCTTCTAAATGCTACAGTGCATGAAATCAAGAGCTCTCAAAGTATTTTAGCCATTAGGTTATTAGCAACTATTCTAAACTGTTGCGATTTGGTAGTTCTCAGCATCTTGAGAATGGTAGTGAACTTTGGCCAAAATTGATCATTTCATAGTGAGTGTGTAGAAGAATTCAAATATCACAGATATATGTTTGTAGATCCTGTGGTTCTTGAGTTATGTTGTAAAGAGGGCTGAAACAACAACACTTTTGTAAAACGTACATAACTCATTCACAACAATAAATCAAGCAAGCTTTCAAAATACATAATTTATAAAATGAACTTTTGCAAAACATCAAAGTGTTATTTTTTAATAATATATTGATTTAGATAATAGAAATCAATTTTTTGGCTGCTTCGACCAACGAAGTATTTCTATGAAGATCACATGTCCCGATATATACAGAGATTGGTATAAAAGAAGTCCAGATAAGAGAGGCTAGACTGTATAGTGTCCCCTGGGTTTGCATACCTGATACAACATCATTGTGCTCTTCAAATACCGCAAAGGGCATGTATGATCTCCTGATATCCCAGACACACACACTCTGATCTACAACCTGAGAACAGCTTGCTATGTGATACTTCTTCTCGGGACGCCATTTGACTCGTGCCACGGAGGCAATCGTAAATACTGTGTACTCTTCATGAAGTTGTCTTTCATCCCATCTCCACACCTGTAAAAATAAAAAAAAAATTGTAATGGTTCAACGGCAGAAAATGGACCCTCATTTTATACAAATTTTCCGAGAAATTTTAACCCATTTTTATACCAGAGATTGCCTGTGGCAGATATTTCCAAAATCTTCCACAGGGGTAGTGTGAATTTCAACTGGAATAGCCTAATCTGGGCGTCAGGTACATAAATAGGTCCCAATTTTTGAAAAATTCGTACAAATATGGGTCCCCTTTCAGACTCTTGGATGCACGCAGCCACGCACGTCCCTAACCGGAACAATTTCACTTGGAGCTGGGGGAATAAATAAAATTTAAAAAAAAAAAAAAAAAAAATTAAAAAGAAAATTGCATATTTTGTAATGAAAACCTAGTGGAATTTGGAGATTGTCGGTTGCCACCTCTTTACCAAGTTACATCATTACCGTAGAAACTTGATATTTAGCATAATGTGCTTATTACTTTACTATTGAGCGCTTTTAAAACATACAAACATGAAGTGGCCCATCCACAAAAGTGTAAAGGGTTTTGAGCAAATCATTGATACACATAGTTATATACGAACAAGAAAACCTGCAAATTTGTGTCTCAACATTAGCTCAGTTGGTAAAGTGCCTGACTTTGGTGCAATTTCATGTTTTCAAAAGCGCTCGATAGTAAGCACATGCTAACCATGGACTTTTTACAGTATACGCCTCGCAAGATATGAGAAATTTCACAAAATGAAATTTATGCAAATGACCTGCTAAATTAGCTTATTTTGAAGACTTCTAATTTCCACCCCTCCACCAAATCACATCACTATACGCCTTAACAATTCTGAGAAATTGCAGTCGCACCCTCAGACAGACGGACGGATGGAATGACGGAAAACCAGGAAACATAATAAAAAACTGAGGTTAAGCTGAGGTTAAGCATAATGTCTACTGAGTGATAAATAATCATCTTTTGGCTCCATCTTTGAAAAAAATCTTCAGTTAAATACGTTCTAACCTTAATAATTCTGTCTCTTCCACAGGTTGCTAACCATTGTTTTTCTTCTGGATGCCAGTCTAATCCAAAGGCTGGACCATTGTGAGCCATGAACTGGTGTAAGAATTTGTCTTTCCTCCTGTAATCCCACAGCTAAAAGAATAGAAATACAATGAAAATTATGATAAATGTAACTCCTCGTTTATAATGGCTGAGAAATCTTGGCAAACATTACATGTAATGTAATATATATACATGTAACACAGTAGTGACAGTTGAGATTGTATTAAGAATTTCATTCCTCTTGACCCACAGGCTGACAGTAAAATTGTTAATGTCTTCATTACCTTCCTGACATATATTTAAATTCTGGTATCCATTTGTACAACTGAGTGTGGAAAGGCAATAGCGGTAAAAAGCCTTGCCTAAGTATAAAACATGTTGACACTGTCGGGGCTCGAACCGACAACCTCTGGCTACTTATGACTATGAGTCAAAGTCTTAGACCACTGTGCCACCATGCCCCTTGATACCACATAAGCCACTGTGTTGTAATTTCCGCCTGTCGACATATGGACTTTACAAATCGGATGATGTCTTTGTCAAACAATGAAACGTGCTTGAAAGGTTATGCACATAAAAAAATAAAAATAAAAAATATCGGATTTATATAGCGCCTTTTTCTAGCTAGATCTTGAAGATTCAAAGTGCTGTAATTTAAGCTGCCGTGGTGAATCATCACAATCAGATCGCATCATCTAGGCCAGTTGCAGCCGAACCTCAGGCGCAGACCTATCCGCACTAAGATTGTAACATCCACCAATTATCTGTGCAGCTCCCCAAATGAAGGAAGTTTTTGATAACCAAACAACTAATCACCGATTTTTTTGAAAGCAGGAGGAAACCGGAGATCCCGGAGAAAACCTGCGAGAGCGAGCATGGAATCGGGATAAACCAAGTGCACATGAGTCCTTGGGCCACGCCGGGGCTTGAACCCGGGACCTCAGTGGTGCAAAACGAGGAACTACCGCTGCGCTTAACTTTCGAACACAAACATTACATGTATGTAATCCTATGTTTCTGATGGTACAAAAAATCTAAAACTTTCTTGGAATAGGTGGGGGATGAGACCATGGATCACAAAATGCCCCTTTAATGGAAAAATTATTGGATAAAATTGAAGTCCACAAAATTTTCTTAAATCATGAGTACTTACCTGAATATTTCCATTGTCAGAAGTGGCGGCAAAAATGAAGTACTGGTATGGACTGAACTGTAGGTCTCTAACGCTATCATTACCACCCTGAAACGTCATCTCACATTTCTCAGTACGTAGGTCCTAGAAATCACAATGGTACAATGTCAGATAATAAAAATACAGAGACTCTACAAATAACTCATAGTACAAATATTCCAGCCAACAAATTACACCCCACTATAAAGAAAAAATTTGGAATTCCAACCAAATGCAACAGCTTAAATCATTTCAGATGCAACCATTTTCACCATAAATATAGGAAATGTGTGGCAGATTTTGGAGTTTCAAACAAAATGGGCTATTCCATTTGAAATCCGCACTGCCCCCGCAGAAGATTTTGGAAATATGTTCCACAGAGGGAGTATGAATTTTAAATGGGATTAGCACATTAGGCGGCTCTATTTGAAACTCACCCTCCGTCTGTGGAAGATTCGGGTTGAATCTTTCTCAGAGGGTGTATGAAATTCAAATGGAGCTGCCTAATGTGCTAATTCCATTTAAAATACATACTCCCTCTGTGGAACATATTTCCAAAATCTTCCACAGGGGGAGTGTGGATTTCAAATAGAAGAGCCCGATGATCTAATTTCTGACTAAATTGTGTAAAATTCAACTAGCTTTTATCAATTTCAACAAGTTTCAAATGAAATTCAAAATAAAATTGTAAAAAATTCCAGCAAGATTACTAATATAGACAAACCCGGTTCCACACAATTGAAGCCATTGAAGCGGGCCATCCTAGCTGAAATGTGAAATGATGCAGGCTTTGCAACCCATGTGACAAAAGAAATGCTGAAAGTTTACAATGCAAAATAATATAAGATTGACTTTAAAGCAGTGCTTTTCCACCCAATTACAACATCAGTTTGGTGCGGATGGCCCCCAGTAATGGTGGAATGAATTCTGACCATCACTTGGCTCGTCGGATTAGTGTATAGTTCAACTGGAATTCTCTGACCAGATGTAGCATGGATGACAATGTCTTATAGCTAGCCACCCATCATTTTGGATGGACAATTTACTCCTAGAACAGGCATGACAAATGTTTTGCCACAATAAAGTCTGAAAAAAACCGCTTGAATAAGTTCTGTGAACTCAAACCAAGACCAGACTAATAAATCAAGGCTATAGTACCAGCTGTTACTGACTAAACCCACAGAAGGTGCAGAGGACTGGATCAAGTTGGCGGGTCAAATTTTGGACAGGCAATTTCGGTGGAAATTACAGGTGCCCTCAAGACACACATAATATGGCAGTCATGATCACAGAACGTAATCAAACTCTGAACATCTGTGATAGAGTTTAAGGGACAACTGTATCATGATCTTACATACAGATGCGGACATATACAGAAGGAATACACTGTTGCAACATCCTTTTTCTTCGCTACAATTAGTCTAACAGAAATACTCACAAAACACTTCATGGATCCGCCTTGCGAGCCACTTAACAGCAGATTTGATTCACTGGGATGAAAGCAGACTTTATTAACCGTCCTTTTGTGATCACTGAATGTGATGTCCATCTTGTTACCTTTGATTTTATTTAGATCCCATATTATTACATTGCCATTGGTTGCGCCTGTTGCTAACAGCTCATCTGAAAGAAAATAAACAAGGTATTCAAACCTACTTTAGCAACTAGCAGTAAAATTGTTCAATCCATGATTTGTTGCGAGTGACCTTCTTCTCCTTGTTTTAGCCTTCTTTTCCTTGTCTTTTAATTCTTTCTTTTTCATGCTTATACAATACATGTAGGCATTTTAGCCTGCATGGTCTGAGTATTTTACAAAAATATGAAGGAAGGCAGGAACAGCGTTGGCCATAGCCGGTATCACGGAGCAAAATGCTACTCAATTGGAAATGTGTAGCAATTTTATGCCATAGACTTACAGCCTGTCTCAAAAAAAATTGTGCAAGTGAAAAGCCCCCTCTGTGGCAATTAGAAAATACCTTTGTGGCATGATGCTTACATCAACGTCAAGGGCATAGTCTTAGCTCTCAAATATCGTTTGTTCTGTTCAATTTGCTCTTTTTATCTCGAGATATGTTTAGTTAACAACGGAAGGGTAAAATCACAATTGTGCCACTTTTACTAGGCAATAGGGCTGTAAATGTAAACCAATGATAGCTGGTGTTGATGCGTCTAATGCACTCCCCTCTTCGGGGCTCGTGCATTAGACGCATCAACATCGGCGCGCATGCATTATTTTGTCTAATATCATTATTTTGTCAAATTTCATGAACTTGTCTGTCTAAGTTCATTAACCTATAAGTGTGCAATATTTGTTTGTCTTTTAACATGTCTTGAGTGACAAAGTGAACAGTATTTACCATAATGAAATCATTGACATGCACATGTATTTAATTTTACAGCAGAATGTGAAATATTTATCTTTTAATTTGTCGTAAGTGCAAAAAGAGGATCATTATCCCTGTATCATGATAAAACAGTAAAACAGTAAAAACAATTGTGTATTGTTGTGCAGTTGGTGCATTCTTTTGATTTCACGAAGGAACTCTTGATAAACTTGATGCTATCATTGATTTACATGTACAGCCCTCTTCCCTAGTAAAAGTGGCACAATTGTGATTTCACCCTTTCGTTGTTAAGTAAGCATATCTCGAGATTAAAACAAGCAAACTGAACAGAACAAACGGCATATGAGAGCTAAGACTACGCCCTTGACGTTGATGTAAGCATTATGCCACAACGGTATTTTCTAATTGCCAAAGAGGGCACTTTTCAGTTGCACAATTTTTTTTGAGACAGGCTGTATATAGTGAAGAGTGCAAATGTAACAAAAATCAAGTAGTGCAAGCTGAATATGCTACGCATAAAAAATGTCTTACGTCCAATGCTGGGCAGGAAGGAAAGAAAGAAAGAGGAGTGGAAAAGGGAGGAAGGAAGGAAGGAAGGAAGGAAGGAAGGAAGGAAGGAAGGAAGGAAGGAAGGAAAGAAGGAAGGAAGGAAGGAAGGAAGAGAGAGAGGAGAGGAAGGATGAAACGAAAGAAAAAACTTAGAACAAAAATATCACAGGCATTAAATTTTATTGGGGTTACATGAAATATATAATTATATCATGACCTTTCTTCTTACCCAAAAATCTCAATCTCAAGTGTGAGGAAGATTAACGAAAATACACCCACCAGCACACACAAATGCAAGAACAAGATTACCTTTATGAGGGTGCCACATGACATCATTACAGCTATATTTCAGTGTGATTCGCCCAACTCTTAAGTCAATTCTCTCCTGGAATCCTAGGTCCTCAATGTGGAAAATCTTGAAGACTAGAAATAAACAATGATAAATAAAACAACAGAGTATATATATTATCAAATCAATCAACAATTAATGTATATGACGTTGGTAAGAAAATCATAGACACAATGGTTTTGGTTCCTTTTTAACTGGTTGACATCCCTAAAAAAGCTCACTACAAAAGTTTGTGCTGTAAATAATTGTAAATACTATTCTTTCACAATTCATTCTCAATCCATTAAGAAGCAGTGGCAGGGTTGTAGCTAGGATATTTTTAGTGCTGTGTGGTATTTGATGAAAATCTTGCATATTTGGCAATTGACTAATTCAATCAAATTATGCAATTGTAACCTCTGAGTGGTGGGCTCCAGTGCTAAAATTGCAGTTGAGTGGTGGACTCCAAAACTGAGTGGTGGACTCCAAAACTGAGTGGTGGGCTCCAAAACTGAGTGGTGGTACCTCCCAACCCCAAGCTCACATGTCTGCATATTGAGCCAATCAGAGAACTATTATAGTCAATAGGGCTTGAGCTCAAAATTAGTCAAAGTTTTAAAAAGCTAATTGATTGGTTACTCAGATGATTATACAACATGTAATTATAACCAAACAGTGGTACTCTAAGAAAGGCAGTTGTAGTGCCCGTGGGGCTAAACCTGTTCATCTTATTTCTACTCTTTGTACTTACCACTTCTCCCGGCAACCACAACTTGTGAAGAATCTCTGGATGAACTGAGTGCATTGATGCCGCCGTCTACCTTGACATGCATGGTGCGACCCAGGGTACTACGCACTGAGGAATAGCACAAAAGAAATTTTTATCAATTACTACTGGTTGCACTTCCTAATGTCTTCACAATAATTAGCAGACGCAGACCCAGACATTGGCACACTGGACCTGTGACCCCCCCCCCCCATCTCGAGGGTCCTATTTGGGTTGGGTTTTTTTACAATTTAGTTTATAAAAATAAATTAAATTTACATGTTAGTTTTCACTGATAGCTACTGAACGCATTGCCCCCTTTTAATTTTGAACCAAACAAATGAAAATTGGTATTTCATTCCAGCGCCTACAATGCGTGTATTTAGCTCGCGGATTATAATTATCATAATTAATATCGGGAGCTTCATGCAGCTGATGGGGACAAACAAGACGTATTAGACGAATAGCGATATACACAAAGTTTATGGAAGTACCTCATATTGGACAAACCACATCGTTTTAAAGTGCCCCCACCCCACCTAATTTAGGTGATGAGCTAGGTTGGAACGTTTTGTGTCAAATTTAAAAACTTTTCGGTGGAATATTGCAGTTTTAAGCCATATATATAACATTTGCTGAGGAGAACGCCCTCAAAAAATTGTGAAATTCAGGTTTTTACACGATTGTAATGTACTTTAGTAGTAAACAAAGATTCTCTGCAAAAATCAAGACTTTAGGTGCTGTAGTTTTGTCAAAATCTGAGATTTTGAATAAACCGCCGGAAACCGCCACCCTCTTCCATCGTATGTTTTACAAGGAGGCCCCTGAGTTGTTATGCCAGCTGATGCCAGACATCCATGTCCATGACCCCAGGTTGCGACGGTCTGTGAGATCCCATGACCTAGCAGTGGAAGTCCCAAGATCAAACCTTGTCAGCCATGAAAGATCATTTCTACCATCTACAGCCCAATTATGGAATTCTCTACCTGCCCAAATTCCAGCCATTAGATCGAGGGCCAGCTTTAGCAGGGAGGTTAATCGCTTTCTGGGTGCATCCTCGTCAGCAGCTTCTAAATGATTTATTTGTCTCTGCTGTTAATGCCCAGTTATGCCATGTCGTAAAAAAAAAAAAAAAAAACCTTTGTTTTATTATTACGATATAAATATTAGTCGACCGTGTATACGTGCGATCAGTGTTTGAAATAAGCACTTATCCTCTTGTCCAAAAATCACTGGGGACAACCATATTGAGCTATGTACTTATCCCTTGGACAACCACTATATGGATTCTTTGCACTCAAAAACTGACATACATGTATATATTTTGGGGACAAAATGTTTTGAGGACAAGCAGAATTCATGCTAATAGTTGCACTCGGGACAACCTCCACATTTTCCTTATTTCGGACACTGCGTGCGATGTCAACACAGTACATGTACTACGTACACGGCGTGCGGGACACACACACACGCCAGAGGATCGTACCATATTACAAGTTCACCGCTGGAGTAACATGCATAGTAGTAAATTCCAATTTTCTTTGCTTTACCTCACTTGTTCGGCTCAAAATTAGAAGGGGACATATCTGACAGTAAATGCTAACATTTTATTGAAAATGAATACTAATCTATTTTTAAAGAAATGTTATAAGGCCCTTCGCACTTGATTATTAGTTTCCTGTTTACCGCCCGCGTCCAAAATTGAAAATCTCAAAATAATTAATTATTTTATTTTTATTTCTAATTTTCTCCTTTAAAATAACTTTCAACTACTTCTACTTGCCATATCTTCTGACTTTAATAATATCAACAATAATGATGAATGAACAAAGAGTACAACTCCACCTTCACTTATTTATAAAATCAAATATTGTTGTAAAATAATGTTAATTATTAAAATAATTTTAATTAATTAAAAATGCCTGCTCTAGTCAAAACGTGTCAATAGTTGCTTGTAATAGTTCAAACTAAATAAAAAAATAAAAGATAATTAATAATTAATAATTAAAAGTCACCTCGTCCCTTTTTCAAAATCAATAACAGGAAACTAATAATCAAGTGCAAAGGGCCTAATATGGTTTTAAATACATGCTAGGTGAATTCAAATTTGCCATCAAACTGCATCATTTTATATATCAAATTAAAGCCCTTGAGTAAACAAAACCAAAACTGAAAACCTTTTTTTCATAACACGATCAGAATCAAAATAACATCTTGTCAAAGATTGACTTTCATCAAAAAGATTCAGCTAGCAAAATTTCCCAAAACGGCATTTCGGGGGTGTTTCTAGATCTTAGTCTCATTATGATAGCAGCTTTTTTTAATGGAACTGCTATCAAAATCCCACTAAAATTCCATGTGCGATTGTCTTATCACCATAAAAAATCATATATTTGGGTCAAGTGAAGTATAGAAAACATATTTATGTAGGTTTCCTTCTTCGACCAGTTGTTTTTAATTTCTATGTAAATATGCATTGACATTATCGGCGAATTTGGCTGACTAGCAAATGTGTTAACTATAGGTTTGCCTGGCATACCTACTTTAAATATGTGTTGAAAGATTATGATAATCGTCCGTTCAGGTTTCTGACCGTGTCTGACTCCATCAGGAGTGTTGGCCAGTATTTGGACAAAGACAAAGACGTAGATGTTATAATGATTATGTTTATTAAATAAAAGACTGAAGTATTAAACATCATATGAGCTGAGTGAGTGAGTGATGCAGCATTGCATATCATTCAAATTCAAAATTGTACATTGGTATTAAAATGGTATGGATTGCAGCAGCAACCAATGTCAATGTGCTTTACTGCTTACCCCCGTCACTTCCTCCTCGAGACATTCTTTTTTATTTCTTTTACTACACACTCGAAACAAACAGGCTTATAAAATCAGCTTTAGGAGTGCAGAAGATCATCATCATGCTTCATAAATTCGCAGGCATAATAAAGCAGAGCAAGCTGAGCACATGAGCAACTTCAATCACAACATTTCCTTGGTTCACGTTAACCTCAATTGTAGTCAAAGTTCCAAATATACAAGAAAGGTCATATATCAACAAACGGTAAAATACTGAACTGTTGATGGGACGATGATGTTATCAACGTAATCAGACAAATGACCTTTGACCTTCACTTAGGGTGTATGTCGGAAAATGAAAAGAAAGACAATCGAAAATCATGAATAAAAATCCAGTGACATCTTCGTAAATACAAATACGTTTTATTAATAAAGCTCAAATATGTGTTAATAGAATTTCATTTTTTACTGGGATGCAACATTTAGCTCGATAATGATACTAGATTTGGCATAATTTGGACATATAATCAGCGCAATTTTCTCTCCGGAAAACACCGTATCGGAAAGATGGCGACGTTGATTCGCTCGGAATCGTGGAAAGAAACATGAAATTTGGACAAAAGGAAGACGAAAGTGCTCCTGAAACAGTGTAAATTCAGGTGAACATTTTATGAGGATTTTCATTTTCGATTTTTATGCGGACAAAGGACGGAAAACCATGATTTGAAGCCGTGTTTGACGGTCGTATTGGCGTACGGTGACTGTACAGTGTGCATGTTCCGGGTCACAGGTCACTGGCCAGACCGGGCAGCACTCCGTCACCAACTTGCAAATCTGGAAAATAACGTTGTTTTGTTTGAACGTGGATTTGGATCTTTGGACTTTAGGACATCATTTGGATTAATTTTCAATGTGTGTTGTGGTAAGTATAAACTCTTAAATTTTAAAGCTGTGTGTAAAAAAAACCCAAAAAATGAATAATAAATGAGGGCGAGATAATCGTAATAATCGAGGCGAGGGTAGACGTTCGCCTTTCGTATCTCTTTCCTTGTTGGAAAGGTATAACGTTGAGGAGATGGGAACATGTACAGAAGATCCGGGACCTACTCTGCCATGTTTGGCTGAGTAACGGTACATGAACACGGTCTTTTGTGCCTAGTTAGGCATGTTCACAAAATTTTCAAGTAGGATATTTCACATCGAAATTATTTTGTTTAAAAAGGTGATTATTTAACTTAAAAAATGAGGGGTCACCCTTACCAAAGGTCGAGGCCTTATCTAAGCCTCAACTTAACCTCAGTCTCAGAAAATAAGCCTCGTGATAGCCTTAATATCCTTAGCCTCGTCTTAGCCTTATCTTAGCCTCACCTTAGCCTGAAAATTAGCCTAATTATTTAAATTAGATAAGCCTCAAATAATTAGCATAATTAGCCTCAAATAATTAGCCTCGTATCATTATAGCCTCACATTATTAGCCTCAAAATATTAGCCTCGGAATATTAGCCTCATAATAATTAGCCTTGTCTTAGCCTCATCTTAGCCTCGCCTTAGCCTGAAAATTAGCCTAATTATTTAAATTAGTTAAGCCTCGCAATATTTAGAGGCTAAGCTAATTAAGACAAGGCTATTCATTTGAGGCTATTTTACGAGGCTAAACATTACATGCATGCAGGGACGGTTGGGCTATTTATTGATCCAGCTAGGTGATAAGTGTTACTGATATTTTTGGGTGTTATGAAGTGGGGTAGGGTTATTTGGTGAGTTGCATTTGGAGAGTTCCAATATGGTGAGTTGTCAATTGGAAAATCCAACTATGGTGAGTTGTCATTTGGTAAGAGTTCCAATATGGTGCAAGTTAATTGTCATCTTGAGCATACTAGTATTGGAAAGTTTTGTTTGTAAAGTTGGGATATGGTGTGCTGTCAATGTTATGGGACAGTTGTATTTTGAAGTGGGGAGGGGGGTAATTTGGAGAGTTCAAATATGTAGAGTTGTCACCTTTAGCGTATTGGAAGAGTTTATCTTTATGACACACCATATCCCAATGTCACCAAACAACTCTTTTAATATGCTGAAGGTGACAACTCACCATAAGAACTCTCAAAATGACCATCCCCCACTTAAAAGTACAAACATCCCCATACCACATGTCCACATCTCAACTTTTACCAAATAGAACTCCCGCATCTAACTCTTTTCAAATCGGGTGTAGGTGAAAACTCACCACACTTGAACTCTCCAGATGACCCTCCCCCGGGACCCTCCCCCACTTCAAAGTAGAAACATCTCCAATACATTGACATATATTGCATGCACAGTGCACACCACTTCATCCCAAATACCAAACATAACACTTCCAATATGACAACCTTATTTCATTATTTGAACTTTCCCAACAACATTAACTCACCATATTTGAACTCTCTAAATAACCCACCCCCAATTTAAAGTACAAACATCCCCAAACATCAATTAACATAACACCCTAACAACATCATACACGTTTTCACCAGGGTCAGCCAGCATCAAACTGCAGTATACATGTCTGCAGACTACAATACATGCATGTCTGTTGAATTCAACAACCTCAAAAAGGCCATATTTCTTGATGAAAAAGAAGCAATAAAATACAGACTTTGAAACTTACGAAAAGCTGATTTTTCTTCCAGAGAAATGGTTGCTATGCTCCCCATGAACTAGGCACCGGTAAAAAAGCCTAAAATACCCTTTAAGGGGGTACTACACCCATTGATTTTTTTTTGCATTTTTTTGCATTTTGTGAAGAAATTACAAAAAAAAATTGGACAAAGTGGTATGCAAAATGAAGGGCAAATCTTCTCGTTTTATTGGTGGCATCGGTATCAACGTAGCTTACATGCTTTTAAAAGTAGAAGCCAAAAGGTGGTACATCACTGATGATTTAAATTCACTTCATTTTGGAAAGCTTAATATCAACGGATTTCGTTAAAATTTTGGATATGTGTTGCTAACACGTTAGGGAAATAAAGTTGATATGTAAAATGGGAATAAGTGGTTCCTGATTTCTTTTATGACTTCATGAACTTGGTGCTCCACAACTATCAAAAAGGAACTGGTTAAAATGCTTCTATTTTCAATGTTGAGCTATATTTTGTATTTTTAACTTGTGACATTATTTCACTGAAACTTAATTAAGCCATAGGTAACAGGTTACCACAACCATACTACAGCAATGTTGAAAAAATTGTATTTCTTGTCACCTATACCACCATATTGGGTAGTTTTCTGTAAGCTTAGCTTTTGTGATTTTGGTAACTATTTTATATTTATTTGTGAAATCCATCTCAACTAAGCATTCTAAATTGTACTCACCATTTACATCCCAAGGTATATTAGTATATCCACCTTGCACTTCTCGATATATATCCAGTTAAAGACAGAATATCAAAATTATTCCTCATTATGATACATTTTGTATCACAGACTCTCACATGTGTATTCAAAATTGATGCTTAAATTTGACCTGAACCAATTGACCTATAACCTGACATACTGTGACCTAATAGCCTTTTCTTCTCCTAACAACACATCAATAACAACATCAATATCAAATTGACTAATGACTATGCATCTATTGTGTAAGTGTTTATTTAATTTATTCAGTGTTATATATTTTGCAAGCACCACTAGATTTTCTATAGAGAGTATAACAAAGGATTTAATGTATTCTATTCATGTACCCTACTTGAACATGTTGAAAAGAATAAATTATGGTTTGTTATGAAACACGCATCTGAGTTACCAGGATAAAATAAAAAAAAAATATATAGGGCTAAAATGACTTACTATACAATGGTTTAAAACACCTTTTTTATTTATTTTTTTAAATTTTTTTATTTCACATGATCCGTGCATATATCGCCTCGCTATAAATGAAAAAATATGTTTTTAGACCAATCAAACCAATATATGGGTGTAGTACGCCCTTAAACTGTTAATTTTTCAAAATTATTGGCAATTCTGAGCAGCATACAGTAATTCTGCTCCCTGACAGTTGGTGACCTCTGACCTATCATGTGACCATATTTTTGAGGCTAATAATAGCCTCAAAAAAGTCGAGGTTAATTTTAGCCTCAAAATTAAAGCAGGCCAAGACGAGGTTAACTTTTTAGCCTCAAAAACATTTCAGGCTAAGACGAGGTTAATTTCTTAGCCTTGTCACCGATAAGGTTAATTTCTTAGCCTCGATGGCTAAGTTGAGGTTAATTTTTAGCCTCAAAAGATATCGAGGCCAAGTTGAGGCTAAGGTAAGGCTTATTTAGCCTCGACTTATGGTAAGGGCAACCATGTCTGTAGGTCAAAAATTAGCGAAGTTATGGGCAAATGTCTGTTTTTAAAAACTGCACTTTTCTGCGACCATCAATGACAATGCCTTACAATGACTTACTGTACAAAAAAGGCATGTAATGCATCATTTTTCACCACGGCGATCCATTTTACACAAAGGCGATTTTATTTTATGAAATCTAACTTTCACTGCATGCTGACTTCTATATCAAGGATAAAGTACCGGCACTTTTTAGACTACGTCGTCAAGTTTCTGGTGTCCAAATTTCAAATTTTTGTATTTCCCTATGGGGGATTACACAGTTAAGCCATTGACTTTGAGCTGCTGTGGTCCAAACTTTTTGGATTGAATGTCGCCCTCTATAATAAGGAATGTGAACATGTCTAGCCTAGTCATTGTGTAAAGCTGTGTTTATACCCAGACTGAATCATTGACTTGTCGCTAACTGCACAAGTTATGTGTGCAATTTTAGAGAACGTTGACCGACAGAGAGTGTCAATATAGGCCTACGTGTCGCTTTTGAAAAACAGCGAATCATGCGCATGCTCAGCAGGCAAATACGACGGCGATTTAGTACACTGACCATGCATGCGATTCAGGTTTCTCCAAAAGCGATTGAGTATAAATGCATCTTTAGAAATGACCGGCGATTGTGTGTTCTCAAGTGGGTTTTATCATGTTAATTAGTGACCTCGATCAAGCATTGAAATGCTGTCATTTTTTGTACTGGATCGTTCGAGCATCTCCAACAAATTTTTCAATGTAAGTGCCTCTGGCCCTAGTAGTTAAGTAAAAACGGATACTATGGCCAGAGTTCTAGGGCTAGGCGAGGGCGAGATGGCCGAGTGGTTAAGACATTGTGCTGAACAGGTAACAATGGTTTGAGCCTTCGGCTTTTGCTTAGGTGAAAATTCTCTTCCCTCCCCAAAGTTCCTATGGTCGGGAATCCTTCAATTAAGTTCAGTAATTTAATTAAACTTTAAAGAATTTCTTCTTGCCCCCACTGCTTAGCACGTGCAGATATAGGTAGGCCTAGTGTATGTGCTTCGTCCGTGATTCTGAAGTCACATAAAGCCTTTGGTCCCGTGTTCAGGAGGATGGCCATTTTGTTCCAACCTGTTTAAATAGTTTTGAGACGCATAATGAGCCGAGGCCGGACATCCGACTAAAGTTTAGCTACTGACAATAGCCTGGTACATGGTAATTGACCTAGCTCTGTGTGTGAGTAGGGGTGTGATTTTCGGGTAATTTTGTGCCCGGGTACCCGGCGCATTTTTCGGGCGGGTAACCGGGTACCCGCAATTGCAATAAAAAAAAATTAAAAAAAAAAAAAAATTTGCATTCAAATAATTCAATGCATTTTGATATCAATTTTCATATTAAACACAAAAAACATTAGGCCAATTAAAAAAATAAACATGTTTCACGTCCCCTCCTGCTTCCTTTTTTGAGGTTTCTTCAATTTTATTTTTATAACTTTGCAAAAACTATGTCTAGGAAGTAGAGATGCTTTCTATAGCCTTGCTAATATACAAAAATCACTTTTATAAGGTTTTGTGATAGTTAGAGGGGGCCTATCTCTCAGAACAACAAATAAAAGAGGCCTCCTCCTTTTTCCAGGCATTATTGTGTACGCTAAAACAGCTCTAATTATGGGTATTTTACACTGATTTTGCAATAAAAAATAAAAAGCCCCCTCTTCCTCCTTTTTGTAAAAAACCCGGACGTGAAACATGTTTTTTCAATTTTTTTTTAGGTCAACCATGAATGATCCTAGCATTTAAAGTCTAGGGCCAGAGACACTACAAAACCAAAAAAAAAAAATGTTTTAAATTTTAAATTTCGGGTATCCGGGCAGGGAATTTCCTGCCCGTGTAATAGGATTCTCGGGCAGGACTCGAATTCCCGGGACTCCCTCACACCAATATGTGTGAGTGAGCATGTATACGCCATGAGGTCGTCTGCTTTTAGACCGCCTCCAGCCTCCACTAATGTTGGCCGATACCGATCTGTGAATCGGAGATCGGTGCCGATATGGACTGCATCAGCCTTGAATCTGAATCGGCAGATGAGCTATCAGCTGCCGATCTAGCTTACCGATCTCTGAACTTGACAGTAATAAAAGTACACAACAATTCTTTAAGCTTACCATTACTTCCTTATGTAACATTACTACTATTTAATGCCAATATATTTCCAAAAAACGTTGTTACCACCACAAGAATCATGTCGTTTCATACTGTATTTTATATTATCCACTCAGTGACAACACTCCCGACTGTACAGTGCGTCCCTGGGAAAAATTTGTAAACACTTTAACACTCGACTTGGGGTGTAAAATGGTATTTTATTTGGGTTGATATTGACATGAAAAACCTCTAAAAACGGTCATCATATTACATAGCAGGTTTGGGGAATTAAGCTTTGACCGTTAACATTACTGGGGCCCGACTTGAATGAACTTGTACTGGTTGTAGAATAACATTTAAGGAATCTGAATCGGGATCGGATCGGCCCGATCTGCTAATTTTCAGATCGGAGATCGGCAGATCCGATCTTGGGTTGGATCGGCCAACACTAGCCTCCACGAGTGAGTGCAGCTAGCCTACGCTATAGTTTGTCACATATAAAATCAGAATTTTTGTCAGTTTTTGAGTTCAAGACGCACGGTTCTTTCTCAAGACGCAAGGTAACAACTATCATATCCGTTCAACACACATTCAAGTGCAAGGAACAAAATCTGGCTTCTTTAGAATAAATAAATTCATCATTTTCTATCCCGGTATCCAAAGATTTATCGTCTGAATATCAAATCGTGCATAGCACATTCATGTGTATCGATCCCGGGTATTGATTTTAGTATCTCTGCTGAGTGCTGTACCAAGTAATTATTAGCCAGGCAATGTCGGTGTGCGTTGCGTCCTTGGGGGTGTCTATCTCGCTATGGTGGGAATTTGTTGTGTACATTTCCCCAATAGCAAGTACCGCCACACAAATTTACTACGGGTAAAAACCTTCATGCAGTTCGCCGTGTCATGTTGGCTGAACTTGGCTCCAGTGTTTTTCATCTATTTTTTTGTGTGTAGCAAAAACTGCTACTCCCTTTCAGATTTGAGTAGCAATTTCAAAATTGTGAGTAGCAATTATTTTCACCATATTTTTTTGGTTTTTTGTATACCTTTTACCATCGCAAAAACATTCCTACTTTCAGGAGAATTCCTGCCATAACTGTATCTATCATCTTTTTTTCTCTCTTCTTGCAAGTTCGTAGACAAATGCAGTGGCCAGTGATCAATTTTCGTATATTTTTTGTGTAGCAAAAACTGCTACTCATTTTCAGATTTGAGTACAATGTAGCAATTCCAAAATTGTGAGTAGCATTTTGCTACGCTAATCCAGGTAAATCAAACACTGCTTGGCTCCCAATCTATCTAAGCATGCTGTGCAGAAAAACTTACTGGGGACCATCACGATCTTCCGCTCAGCTCAGGGGCAGCGCTAGCGCGCTAGAACTAAACACTCCAATGTCCGCAAGGACCCCTGAACTTGCAGAAAATTAAAGGTGATATTCATTGAAATACAAATGGGGTATCAATAGCAGTGGGCTATATCGAAGCCAAAATAACTTTTTTGGTTATTTTTGTTTCTAAATCTAAACAGTTTTTTTTTGTTCTATATAATATGGCCTGGTGTCCGAGAAAAAAGTGTGCAGCGCCCTCTTGTGTCACCATACCTTATCATTGTGGAGGGAGTGGATTCGAGTACAAAATCCTTCAAAGTAATCCTTTTCTAGCATGTTGCTCTGATTTTGGTGTCTAAATATGTAAATGAGCTCAAAATACCTAATTTTGAAAATTGACATTTTGGGTCAAAATTGAGCACGAGGGCGCTTTTCATGATTTTTCGCAAGTTTACATCCATTTGCTGTTTTTAAGTAAATAGCTATGAAGATGATCACTAGTTCAAACTGCTCAAGAAATTTGAGCATTTTATCACAATTAGTTTGTCCGTAGCACTCTTTTGAATGTTAAAAATTTTAACCTAAAAATATCTAGAAATACCGTCGGCAATTTCAGCAAAATTCAAGATGGCCGTCTTCATAGCGAGCCGGTAGCGATAAAGTGTACAATTTACACCGGAAAACAAGGCAAAATACTGCCAAAAGTATGACCCCTGAAGGCAAATAACATGAAAAGTTGGCGAAATAGTTAGGTAAAAGTTAAGATTTGGCATTGCATTTTGTTGAAAATACATTGGAAATGGCCAATATTTTGAGTAAAAATTAGCTTGCCTGACGAAGTTTTACTGGGCTAGACTCGCTTGCCAGTCCTATATACGCCGTACGTATATTAAGGACTGGCTTGCGCCATTTTGGATGTCAATGGGTAATACACACTTAACGATTTGCGCCGGTTAGAAACTTGAAAAAAATGTTTAAAATTTTATCAATGTACATAAAAGTGGTACCAACCTTATTGTGCTTGCTAATTTAAGACTCGGTTGAAACAAAATTAAGGATCAAATGCATTTTAGTGTCCAAAAGGCAAAATTATCGTCAAAGTTCTGCAAATCGGCACCCTTATGCGAAGGGTTCAGAATTGAATCGAACGAAAATATCCGATCTTTGCGATCAAAAACACAAAATTACAACTTTAAACATACTATTGGCAAAAGACATATTACCAAACAATATAGAACAGAAAATTTGACATCATTTTCTCAAAATATTGAAGAAATTTGCTCACTAGACATCGAAAAAGTACGCAATCCAATTAACGTTCAAACACGTGGGAAACTGAAAGTGCATAATCCCCACTATACTGGGCCATTGCCTGAGCACGATGTCGCCATGGACGAAGTTCTGTCGATATGTTGACAAATTCACTTTGTCGACAGGATTCAGACAGGATCTGTCAACGCCGGCCTTTGGTTGTTGGTGTTAAATACATGTATGTACCAAAATGATTTTTTAGAGAAATTTTTTAGAAAAACCCCCCTTAGGCCAAGACAAAAAAATGTTTGCTTGCCCTCAAATGTATATTAACAATTGGGTCGGTCGGAATTTCTTTTTCTAACTTTCTAACTTTACTAGCAAACTCTACTCACGGCGAGGTACACGGCAGGTTTCCTTCAGCCAGGGAGCCGCTGGTACCACGGGGTACCTTGATGCACGACTAGATCCCTTCACGGGGAACTATGTGCAGTCGGGGTACAGCAGTAGGCTACACAGCCGGGAGCCCTCGCGGGCAGGGTTATAGCTAGCCCAAGTTGAGTGCCGGCTAATTTTACTATCCAATTAGAGGGCTGGCTCAGGGCACACTCTTTTTAGCGAACACAGGGATCTGGGAATAGGCTAGGGGGTATACCCCAAAAAATTGTTTTGGTTTTTTTACTCTTTTTATGATAAATAAAACATTTGTGGGAACAAAATTAAATTTTTTAATATTTTTTTAGTGCCGGTCGACCGGCACTGACCAGCGTGGCTATAACCCTGCTCGCGGGTACCCAGGCTGGTGCTGCGTCGGTACCGCAGTACCCGCCCTTGTTTCCACAGGTGTTGTGGCAACAGGGGGGAGGCGGTGCCGGTGCTGCGGTACCATGGGGCTACCCGGGTGGCGGATCCTTGCAGGGTCAGCTACCATTGGGTTATGCCCCGTGGTTCCCACCGCAGGGAGGTTTCTTCCATGGCCTTGCGCCATGGCATGGAACGCCCAGCGGAGGTCTCGCAGCGCCACCAGCTGTTGCCCAAGCCAGCCGACAGGGGGCTAACCCAGATCCGAGCGGTCAGGGTAGGCCTCTAGCTGTTGGTGTCGGGATGACAGCTGCGAGTGTGAGCGGGCCTACAATGTAGCAGTACTGTAACAAGTACAGCAAGGTCTGGCGGGAGTACTCCCTCCAGGGTTAGCGCTGGGTCAAAATTCACGGGTCCATTGGACCCTTCAACCCCATTTCCAAACATTTCGGGTCCGGGGTAATTTTTTCGGGTCCCAAATTTTGCAAATACAAGCAGATATTTTGTGACTGATCATGTTTTGAAAAATTTTGCGACAATAATTACCACATGGCCACCCATGCATGGAAAACTGTAACATTTGTTAAGCTTATTACTGGGTAATTTTGTCATTTGGAAGGAAATTTACTAGATGATGTGAAACAGTCAAACTTTACTATCTGTGCCGGTAGAGGCAACGTTATGCAATTGCAGTGTTGCAACTTGCAGGCCGAATGTGGTTCAAAATTCGGCACCCTAACTTCTTAAGCTGATTATCATGTGCCCTTTCTAACACAAATTTTCCTTCAGTAATCAAGAGAAATTCTACATTTTTGAGTATAGGAAACTCACAAATTTACTAGCTGAAGCATTGAAATAATGTGAGGAATCTATGAAATCCTGAAAATCTTGTATAATTTTGGAAGATTGTCACGCAAGGCAGTACACACGATATTTTCGTCTCACCACTGAACTATACACCCATATAAACATTGCTACTTCTATGACGCGTCATAGTTGTCTGGCATTAAGTTTGGAGTATGAGATCCATGAACACACATAATTTGCATACTATAATTTGCATATAACGGAGAATACTGTATTTAGTTTGATGATCAATTGGCGAATTTCAGGGATCTTTCTTGCATTCTGAAGACTGACATTGAAATTTATTGCGTCCAGTCGGACGCAGAAGGTTTGATAATTTCAAAATTAATGCGTCCGGCGCTCAAAAAAAGCGTCATGTGCGCGAAGACGCGATCTGGCGCGAACCCTGACTCCCTCTTCTGCTGGCAGACATGTGACTACTCACGCGGCATTGCCGGTGATATTGCCTTATGATCAGCCTTCAGATGCCCGTCATTCCGACTCGTCTTCATCGGAGGATGATGCGAGTTCGGATTGCGAGGGAAAGGAGTCCGAAGACGTGTCTGATAGCGAGTCCCAGTCAGTAGTGGGTCAGTAGTGACTGACGACGACTCCACAGATACTCTTCCCCCGCTACCCCGTGAGGAAAGTACCGGTACTGGTCTACCTCCGGATTCCTCTGAGGTGTTGAGCCGCGTGGCCCATGGCTTGGGTCAGGGTAAACTCTCATGAGGAGTCCGTTGAGGAGGATCAGAGCATCTTCTCTGTAGGATGCACAGCCGGTACATCCTCACAAGGGTCGCCTGCGCTCGCCCTACCGGCGGGTCTCAAGTACAGGTATCGTAAGGCGACCAGGCTCGGTGGAGCCTCGGTGCCTAGAGCGTCCACGCTCCCGCTGCGTATCACGCATGAGGACTATGACACTTACTTGAGAGTCCCAGAGATAGACCCGGACGTAGCCAAACGCCTGCCTGTTTCGGCTAAGGCGTGTGTGTGTTATTCTCCCTGTGAGGAGGAGGAGCTCAAGGCCATCAATTCGCGTGCTCGCACGCTGATTCGAGTTTCGGCTAAGGCGTGTGTGTGTTATTCTCCCTGTGAGGAGGAGGAGCTCAAGGCCATCAATTCGCGTGCTCGCACGCTGATTCGAGTCTCGAGCGTCGCTGCTAACGTGGCCGAACACCTCGGCAGACGGGTAGCGAAAGACCACGGTGCTACGTCTGAGTTGTTTCGTGAAGTCAACCTGTTAGCAGCCCTAACAGCTAACTTCAACGAACACGCGATGGGACTTTCCCATCGTATGTCCACTCGCCGCCGAGAGAACGCCTGCCTCTCTCTTCAGCTTCTTTATGGCCCCAAGTTTGCGGAGGCTATGAAGAAGTCAGACGTGGAGGGCAGGGGTTCCTCTTTGGCGAAGCCTTCTGTGCTATGGTAGAGGACCAGGCTAAGAAGACCGCCAATGAGACGACTCTGAAGAAGACGGAGGCGACTCTTGCCAAGGGCAAGGCTGCCAAGACGAAGAAACACAAGCGCAAGAAGACCAGGAGGTCTTCTAGCAAGCGTGGATCTTCAACTGCTCCGGCTTCAGCATGTCGAGCACCGTCATCACCCTAGCCCTCAGCTGCCTCTGCTGCACCCAAGAAGTCTGGGAAGAGCAAGGCTAGCAAGGGAGCGTCAGGCAAACCTCCTAAGAAGTCCCAAGCGGTCTTCCAAGGGAGGCAAGTCAGATCGTTCCTGAGGGCACGGCGGCCGATTCCCCCAGTGGGCGGCCGCTTATTGCATTTCGCCCAGAGATGGGAAACCATCTCTCCGGGCTCAAGGGTGATGTCGGTAGTGTCCGGGGGTAACAGACTGGAATTCACCAGTCCCCCTACGCTCACTTGTTTTCAGAGGTCCACAGTAGTGCCGCCAGACGGTCCCCAGCGTCGGGCATTACTGTCAGAGATCACACAGCTTATCACGAACCAGGCGATAGTCCCGGTCTTCCCCCCTTTCAAGGGGGCTTTTGGAGCACGTTCTTCCTTGCACCAAAGAAGTCCGGCGACTGGAGACCCATATTGAATCTCAAGCCGCTGAACAAGTTCATCAGGCCAAAGAGATTTAGAATGGAGGCTCTCGCCTCTGTGCTGTCCTGTCCCATTAGAGGGATGTGGGCAGCATCACTACAATGTAGATCTCGCGGACGCCTATCTGCAAGTGCCAATCGCTGCTCACTAGGGTGGTTCTTATTTTACAAAAGTCTGAAATTCCATGCTCCTACCCCTTAAAATGGTTCAGTTGGATGAAAAACTTATTCTGTAAAATTTTCAGGAAGATCGGACAATATTTACTGGTAGCCCAAGAGCCTCCAATATGGTGACCCCTGTCTTGATTATTGGTCATCGGACATTTTTGAGCAATTTTAGGGGAGTATATTTTCAAAATAGAGTGTCTCTTGATATTCAATCTTTCTAAATGCATTAACAGTAACTAGTTTAACATGTATATAACAAAGGATGCCTTGTATTTACTTCCATTGTTGTTTAAAACTCAACCAGATATGGCACTTCGTGCTGCGAATACTCCTAAATACCGGTCCTCGGCCATTTTCAAGCATTTGTAACTAGGGGTCTAATATAAAAAATAGAGTGTCTCTTGATACCCAATCAATTTGAAAATTGCTCAAAAATGTCCGATGACCAATAATCACGACAGGGGTCACCATATTGGAGGCTCTTGGGCTACCAGTAAATATTGTCCGATCTTCCTGTCCAGGCAGATTACGTTGAGAGCGATACACATACCGGGAGTCACCAACATCCTCGCGGACGATTTGTCCCAAGGGAAGGTGTCGGGACCAGCAGAATGGTCCCTTGCTCCCGGGGTCGTCAAGACGATCTTCGAGGTGATGTATTATCCCTGGATAGATTTGTTCGCATCTCATCGCAATCATCAACTGCCGGTGTACTGCTCAAGGACCAAGGATCCTCAGGCGTACGCTGTGGATGCTCTAGCAATAGACTGGGGAGAGATGATGGCATACCTGTTCCCGCCGATCTCACTGCTCGCGAGAGTGGTAGCCAAGATCGGGCGGGACAACTGCAACGTCATCCTGATCGCTTCCTTTTGGCCCAAACACTTGTGGTTCAGGCCAGTGGTGGATCTGCTCGCGCCCCGAGGTAACAGATCTACTCCGAATGCACGGGGTACTGGGTACCCAGTCTGCCTCTAGAGCACCTGCAGTTAGCTGCGTGGCCATTATCAGGCAACGAGCGGAGGAGGAAGGTTTTTCATCAGAAGCTGCTTCTCTCATTGCCGGGGGTCGACGAAAGTCAACCCTCAGGACGTATAGCCAGCGTCTGGCTCCATACTATGCGTGGTGTGATGAGAGAGGTGCCTCTCCCACTAGAGCCTCTGTGCCCCTAGTGGCGGAGTTTCTGACTGAAAAATTCCAGGCGGGACTTCAGCAGGCCACAGTGGCTAACTATAAGTCCGCCATTCTCTCCGTTCATCGAGGATTCGAGGACGGGTCGACCATTAACGATGATGGTCAACTCCGACTTCTCCTCGACGGAATGTTCAACAAGCGTCCGCCGAATAGGAAGGTAGTCTCTCCTTGGGATCTTAACACAGTCTTGGAGTACCTCAAGGGTCCACCCTTTGAGCCTTTGTCAAAGGCGACCCTCAAGTACGTTACTCTTAAGACGGCCTTCTTATTGGCATTGGCTTCGGAACGGCGGTGCTCAGAGTTGCACGCTATCTCGAAGTCGGCCTCAGTGTTCTCAAGCGCACGGGTGACGCTGTTCCTCCACCCAGACTTCTTGGCGAAGAATGAGCGCGGAGCATTCCGGCATTCGTCCCTCTCCATACCCAAAATTAGGCAAGGCTCGTCTGTGGCCGAGGACAGGTTGTGGTGTCCAGTACGGGCGCTACAGCACTACCTCTACCGGACACAGACCCTAAGAGGGCCTCACAACCACATTTTCATAACTCACGCAGAACCGCATGGTCCAGCCGCCAAGCAGACCTTAGCACGGTGGTTGGTCCAGGACGGGTTGGTGGCGTTGGGGGCAGCTGAGAGTGTTTCTCGCCCCACGGCCCATTCAACACGTGCAATTTCATCGCCATGGGCATACCACAGGGGGGTAACCTTAGATGAAATCGGTCAAGCGGTGTCTTGGAAATCGCCCTCGTCGATCTCGACCTTCTACTACAAACAAGTGGATATTCAAGCAGGCGAGCGATACGCCAAGGCAGTCCTTCAGCGTTAAGGTTTTTCTATTAGTGGTGGGTTAAGGAATCCTGATGCTTCAAATTTCTTAGGGAACAGGCTTATTTGATGCAGTATGATCTCCTAAGCATTTTGACACCATTTTCATCCAAATCGGCCAAAAATGAGTTGGTGCCGGGTAAAACAAGTATTTGGACAGGGGGTCTGTGGGGGGTCTGAAAATCAATATTTTTGACAATAATCATTATTATATGCCAAATTCTGTTAAAGTTGATGCCGATTTGTATTTAATTGATGTCTAGAATTCCATTTATGAAAGTTGCATCAAAGTTGGAGTTGTCGTTTTCTTAAAATGGCTGTTTTACGTCCAAATATGGATGTGAGGGCGCTTTGCATGAAACATGAATGACCTCCAAAAATTTGACTCTAACTGTTGACTGTGCCCACCAAGTTTCATGCCCATACAATAGTTTTTAGTAATTTGACCTCGGATGACCCGTGGATGACCTCGGAAGACCCCAAAATGACCCAACAATTTGGCTCTGAATGTTGACTACATGTACCCACGAAGTTTCATGCCCGTACAACAGTTTTTGCTAATTTGACCTCGGCTATTACAATTACCTGGCTGATGGTGACTACCTACATGTACCAAGTTTTATGCCCAGACGACGGTTTTAACTAATTTAACCCCAGATAACCTCTGGTGACCCCTAGATGACCTTCCCAAAATTTTGCTCTAAATGTTGACTGTACCCACCAAGTTTCATGCCCATTACAGTTTTTAGTAATTTGACCTCAGATGACCCCTGGGTGACCTCAGATGACCCCAAAATCACCTTCCAAAAATTTCACTCTAACTGTTGACTGCCCAGCAAGTTTCATGCCCATACAATAGTTTTTAGTAATTTGACCTCGGATGACCCCTGAATGACCTCGGAAGACCCCAAAATGACCCTCCAACAATTTGGCTCTGAATCTTGACTACATGTACCCACGAAGTTTCATGCCCGTACAACATTTTTTGCTAATTTGACCTTGGGTTATCTTGACCCACTCAGGCCTCGAAATAAGAAGAAAAATCCAAGGGTCCTCTGGACCCCTGCATTTGAAATTTCAAGGGTCCTCACCAATTTTCAAGGGTCCGACGCCAGACCCATGCCGTTGAAATTTCAAGACAGCACGGCCCGCCGCGGTGATCAGGGTATGTAGATTGTAGAAAATTGAAAACCCGGGTTGAAACTTGATGGGAAACTAAAATGAAAGTGTACTCATTGAACTGAACCTATTATGTGAACCAGATTTTCCAGTGGAACAACAAAACTAGGATTTTCTGCTCTTTGCATGGTTCAATTTTTACGGGTCACACAGACGTAGGAAATTTGCGGGTCCGCGCCTTCTTTGACGCAAGGAAGCGCCTTATTTCGAGCGCTGGACCCACTAACCAATACAAACCTGCCAGGGGTCAAGATGCACCCACCCACCAAGTTTGAGGAACATGCGACCCCTAGTCTAGGTGGTTACCCTTATTTCGCGGTTCTCGGCTGTTGCAATTATGTGGCTGATGGTGACTACCTACATGTACCAAGTTTTATGCCCAGACGACAGTTTTTACTAATTTAACCTCAGATGACCCCTAAATGACCTTCCCAAAATTTGGCTCTAAATGTTGACTGTATCCACCAAGTTTCATGCCCATTACAGTTTTTAGTCATTTGACCTCAGATGACCCCTGGGTGACCTGACTGACCTCAGATGACCCCAAAATCACCTTCCAAAAATTTGACTGTAAATGTTGCCTACCCACCAAGTTTAGTGCCCATGCGATAGTTTTTAGTAATTTGACCTCAGATGACCCCAAATTGACCTTCCAAAAGTATGGCTCGAAATGTTGACTGTACCACACCAAGTTTCATGTCCATACAACAGTTTTTGCTCATTTGACCTCAGATGACCGCGATTGACCTTAACCCACTAACCATTACCAATACAAACTTGTTCTGCCTGGGGTCAAGATGCACCCACCCACCAAGTGACCCCAAAATGACCTTCCAAAAATTTGACCTCAGATGACCCCAAAATGACCTTCCAAAAATTTGACCTCAGATGACCCCAAAATGACCTTCCAAAAATTTGGTTCTAAAATATTGACTGTACCCACCATGTTTCATGCCCATATGACAGTTTTTAGTAATTTGACCTCAGATGACCCCAAAATGACCTTCCAAAAATTTGGCTGTGAATGTAACTGTACCCACTAAGTTAATGCCCATACGACAGTTTATACTAATTTTACCTCAGATGACCCCAGGGTGACCTTCGATGCCCCCGAAATGACTTTCCAAAAATTTGACTCCAAATGTTGACTGTACCCACCAAGTTTCATGCCCATACGATAGTTTTTGTCTCGCCTGAACTTTGGTCAGGATGGGACTTACATTGTAGTAATCACTATTTCTGTCTGTCCGTGTGTGTGTGTGGATGGATGGATGCGTGTGTGTCCGTCCGGAGCTGTATCTGTAAGACCTACGGGGACGCTACTTGGTGGGAGGAAGGATATCCATGTTTGCTCCGTAACCGTATGTTTCGGTGAAAAATATGCAAATTAATATAGCTAATTTGCATAATTTATTCGAAAATCGGCCTAAATTGATAGCAGAGTTTGTGGACAGACTATCTCAAGATCCGTCAGGCGCATGGTAACTGAACCTGGTGGCAGGAACGATACACACCTGCTGATCATCTGACCAAGAACTAAATGCTATGATCATTCATGGTGTTTTTAATATATGCAAAGTGATAATTTGTGTTCATGTCATACTCTAACCAATGATTTCAAAATGGATTTTTTTTTTCTTTCAACTACTGAGGTTATTTGCGCCAGTACTCACTCCTTTGTCAAGTTGCACCTGTATAACTCCGCTCATTCACAATCGTAATTTTCTGCTTCACTGCATCTTATTTATTTCTATCCTCTTCATGCCTAGCTCGCTGGTATTTCCTGAGTATCTGCTCGTACACTAAAATCCAGATTGTTCCTCTGTCTGCGTGATAAAAACCAAACGGTGTCTCTTCAGAGCCACACCAGGCTGAGTCTGCCGAGGAAGGGCTAAAACGTGGTCAAATTACTTTGCATGATCCTACGCTAGCTTGACTTCCTCGCATCCAAGCCTGTTCCCCAGAGCCCAAGTTAGCGTTATCCATCCGACACCACGTGGAGGTTTGGGTTGAGTTGCCCGCGAGCAAATACTTTGCCAGCTCTACGGGCCTTGTCGGACTTTCAAAATGGATACAAATTCAATACATTTTAAAATCATTAAGGGCTGGGGTATGAGCGACCTTGAAATACCGGTATCTGGAGAGGTGAAGCAATGAGTTACCCCAAATCACAGCGGCAGGTAGTGACTGGGCCGCCGAAAGTGCTAATATATATTTATTTTGGAAGGTTCGTGTTTGTTTTAAATTTTGGGGCGTTTTCCAAAATTTGATATTTTTGGTGATATTCAAAAAAGCGACATGCCAAGACAACTCTTTGGGCACATAGTTTGTTATTGTTATTGCAGTTCTTTTCCACATACCTACGTTAACATTCGATTGGGTGATTTACTAATATTATATATTTTATGACTGCAATTTGGCGCTTTTCACTGCGTTTTACACGTATCATGAATTTAACGCAAATATCTAGTCCACTGCTTTTAGAATTTTTACCTGATCGTCGGCTTTTGCAGGCAACAGAATGCAGATTGGCTCACGATAGATGTCGTATTCCTCTATGTGATTCACTTATTGATAAAATGAGTTTGCATTCCTTGTAACAACACACACATTGCCGTCTGGAAACCGGGTCTGGTACTGATTTTGGGACAGCCTTAGACTTCAGCGCCGATCAAATCTCATAAAAACCACACGACTGACGACTATGTGTTTATGTTTCCCGCACGAAAGCTTGTGTCTACATCTATTACTATACTTCTTTGGAAACGTTGACCTTTGACCATTCTTTGTATAACGCCCTGATATGACCTTGATATGTTCGCTTGATGATTGGGTACGTTATAGCATCCATTTCATTGAGTTGTTAGGACTTGGTCAGTAGATAATACTACATGGATACAATAGTTTAACATGGTGTGTGAGCATGGTGAAAGACTCATTATTGATTAGGCGCGGACATATTAAAGGCACAGGTCCTTTGCGTGTATAGCAGAAAATTATAATAGAATGTGTGAATAGAATGTTTGGAATTTTGCAACTAAAATACTAACTGCATTATGTATTTATTTATTTATTTAGGCATATGCCTATTTATTTATTTACTGACTTATTTATTTATTTTATTTATTTGGTATATTAGTTAGTAGGCCTAGTTAGTAATATTCCATGATAGGCCTCACGTGAGGTTTATTATTGATTGTTGATAACTTGACAACTTGATTGATTGATCGATTGATAGTCATTTCACATTATATTCCTAGTTTATAGGCCAATTTGAATAGCATCGTACATTAGATAAATAGACCTATCAGTATTGATTTATTCTATTCAGCAATATCAAGGAGGTCGCATGTCACAAATAGGTCACCCCAAAATGGAGCAGCTGTAACATGAAAACGCTTTCTTCACACTTCAAGTTAGGTTTATTCTAAAAGTATAATACCTATTGTAGAAATTTTGGTGTCATTTTGTAGATAATTATGTTCTTTTTCAAATACAAAAAACCCCAAGTCAATTGGACAAGTACTTTGAGATTTATACCTCAATATGTAAGATGTGTCAATGGAGCAGCCGGTTTGGGAGAGCCGGTTCGGGAGAGCCCCAAATTGTGAAAATATGGCAAACTTCAAACCTTTGTATCTTAAAAAGTACAACTAGCATGGACCTCAAATTGCAAATATATCATCCTGGATTGTAGATCTACCTCATAGTACATCAACTGTAACAAAAGATGTAACCAATTAATTGCCTAATTAAATGCTAATTAAGACAGTTTTCCCTATATGTTACTGTACAAAGTGTGCATACTATGCTCCGACATTTCTAAATGGACTATCTCTTGCCTGAGTCACCCTGCTTATTCAAAAGAACACATATTTTTAAGGAAATTTGATGAGGAATTCAATTATGCTATTAGTTTTAGTGCCAGAAATGGAGGAAAAAAGTTTTGATTGAAAAATGTCATAAAAATTTGAAATTATTTTACAATTTTTGACCACCCTGTATGTTTAACACAAGGGATACTAAACTCTTTCTTCCTAATTTGTTTGAAGGACCCATGCAATGTCTTTCTGAATCCATATTTATTTTGAACTACATAGCTTTCAGAAAAGGAAAAATATGTGGTTCACCATGGGGTCAGTCCATATCAAAACAGATTGAGTGTACACCCACCCTCTTGGATTTTGCTCTCCTTTGGCTCAGGGGTACCTTTCATGGATCCCTAGGTGAGGTCACAAGAAAAAAATTCAAATTCCATTTCGCTTTGCGAATGGCGGGCAGTCAAAGTTTGGCGACCTCGACCAAAATTGGGAATTTAAGGGTCCAAATGACAAAGTGCTCTCTTTGAGGGGCACTTTCTTCTTAATTGAATCAGTTGTGATCCTCTTTTGAATGTGGTCACTCACTGGCTGTGTCTGAAATACCTAATGCCAAAAAGATAGATTTTGGAATTTCGTTGGGATTTCAGAGGGGGTCAAAATCAGCACTTCGTACTGTTCAATCAAATTATCTTGATTTTGAAGGACCCATGATAATGTCACAGTGTACTTATAGGTCCTAATTATGTTCAGAATGGATTAACCATATGCCAATGTCTATGAGCAATTCAAAAAAAGAGAAATTTCTAGACCCTACAGAATTTTAGGCCACCCCTAAAGTGGTTCAGCCACAAATGGCACTTAAAATCGGCAAATTTTGACCCCTAATAACCTTAGGTGTACACCAGATATGAATTTCTAGTCTTTTGCATCTGAAAGAATGTAGTTTAATGTTACTAGGAACATAAGATTTGTTTTGTATTTTTTGTGTTTTAGTATTAAGTTGACGCTTTCAAAAATAGTCATTTTTGCCTAACATACCATGCATACAGGATGCCAATTTTAGTATGATATTTTTTAATATTTTTGATCACTTTATAGCCATTTGTATTATTTATCCTTATATTTCAAGTTGCTCTTGAGTCAAGTAATAAGAAAAAACTACTTTTTAATCCTCTGTATGGATTTTTAAGGGGTCAAAAATGCACTTCCTGGCAACGATGCACATGCAAAGTACAGGTTGGGGGTCAAATTTTCAGAATGCTCCCAATTATGTCAAGTAATATATCAAATTACTCGTATGGTCATGAGGATTCCAAAAATGTATAGTTTGTTATGTGTCAGACCTTTCAAGAAGGCGCTATGACGAAAAATGTTCATAGGTCAACGACCTTTTTGAATTCTGACCATAGTTAACAACGTCTGATTTTGGTAATTTTGGTGTCTAATTATATATGTTTTCTTGCATGAGAAATACAACTAAGCAAATTAAAAAACTATACAAGGAACCGATGACCCTCTTTTGCAATATGTCTGCCAAAAGCGTCCATATTGTAATAAGGAGGTCATTGGTTCCTTGTACAGTTTTTGTTATGTAGTTGTATTTCTCATGCAAGAAAACATAATTAGACACCAAAATCGGACGTTGTTAACTATGTAATAACAGGATAAATAAGACAATGATCAAAAATAGAAAAAGGGTATGTTGAAATTGACATTTTGTACCCATAACCTGTACATTATTAGTCAAAATTGGGATTTTTGGGACCATCAACTTAGTAACAAAACACAAAAAATACAAAACAAATCTTATGTTCCTAGTAACATTAGACTACATTCTTTCAGATGCAAAAGACTAGAAATTCATATCTGGTGTACACCTAAAGTTATTAGGTGTCAAAATTTGCCGATTTTAAGCGCCATTTGTTGCTGAACCACTTTAGGGGGGCCTATAATTCTGTAGGGGGTCTAGAAATTTCTCTTTTTTTGAATTGCTCATAGACATTGGCACATGGTTAATCCATTCTGAACATAATTAGGACCAGTGTGCGAAATAAGCACTTATCCTCTTGTCCTCTTGTCCAAAAATCACCGGGGACAACCATATTGAGCTATGTACTTATCCCCTGGATAACCACTATATTTTACCTCCAAAAGTATGACACATTTTGGGGACAATCAAAATGTATTGAGGACAAGCAGAATTTATGCTTTAGTTATCCTCGGGATAACCTCCATATTTTCCTTATTTCGGACACTGATTAGGACCTATAAGTGCACTGTGACATTATCATGGGTCCTTCAAAATCAAAGATAATTTGATTGAACAGTACGAAGTGCTGATTTTGACCCCCCCTGAAATCCCAACAAAATTCCGAAATCAATCTTTTTTGGCATTAGGCATTTCAGACACAGCCAGTGAGTGACCACATTCAAACATAGGGTCACAACTGATTTAATTAAGAAGAAAGTGCCCCTCAAAGAGAGCACTTTGTCATTTGGACCCCTTAAATTCCCAATTTTGGTCGAGGTCGCCAAACTTTGATTGCCCGCCATTCGCAAACGAAATGGAATTTGAATTTTTTCTTGTGACCTCACCTAGGGATCCATGAAAGGTACCCTGAGCCAAAGGAGAGCAAAATCCAAGAGGGTGGGTGTACACTCAATCTGTTTTGATATGGACTGACCCCATGACAAGAAAGATGCTAATTTTGTTGTTGTTCCACCCTGTATATTTCTCACCCACCCTGTATTATGATGTTATGCTTTATTGATTTGGCATCCTTGTAATATAAGCTTTCCAAAAATATATACTTACAATGGTTTAAAATGTATTCATTAAAAGTTGTGTTGAATTGAATCAAAATTGGTGATATTTTTCTCATTTTACATCATGTTACACAAAAGATGACCAATTCACGACATGCGACCAGGATTACTATCAAACTTCTCATAGCTTATTGTCAGTCGGCTCAGTGGTAACGCAGTAGGTTTTACAACACGGAGGTCCCGGGTTCGATTCCCACCTCTGCCTATTTTTGGCAAGGCTGAGAAAAAAATGAAATTTCTGGACTGCAAACTTATTTGGCGCGCGATCTGAGCTGGTCCTTTTCTGGTGGCTGTGTCTGTTACAGGCACACTCCCTCTGCATCCAAACCAGGTTCACGCTCATTACACCTCCCTCAATAGAGTATGGCATGAACACAAATTATCGAGTAAATGGGGGCGTTCACTATAACAGGAAAAATTTCTGAACAGGCACATTTTATTTATCTAAATCTGTCTCCTCTTACATTTTCTTTTTTTAGTTTCTTCTGCTTAGCTTGTGATTTTCCATGTTATTTATTTATTTAACCCTGTTCCCATTATTTTCTAAATATCTGTTCTTTCTTACATGTATTTCCCTTTTAGCTTCTTTTTTTATTTTCTGCTTTCCATGTTTTTATTTAATTCTGTTCTCATTATTTTAGCTTCTTTTTTTCTTACATTTCCTGATTAGTTTTTTCCTTCTTTATTTCGTTCCCATTACATTTAGTTACTTTAACCCATTGGCCTATTACTCGTACCTTTTTTGTCCTCAATTTAATTTAATTTTTCTTTATAGTACCGCTTCATGTTGTTTATACAACACACATCTTTCCCCCGTATTTATTACGTCCTCTCATAGCGTGTCTGCGGACGTGTTCACCCATAATCCTGTGACCCACTGGTCTCTGGCTCGCAAGTCGCGTGGCTCTGCGCTGTTTACGTGCGCATTACGCACGCGGCGCCGACGCGCTGCCGGCCAGCTGCAGTGACACGTTGGCTGGTAACCGATTTTCATAACAAAAACCCTGTTTTTACCCATATTTTCACTGTTTTTGCAACCAATTCTTGACCGTTTCCAACCAAATTTCCGCATAACCGTCTCTGTGTATTCCTCGATCTCCCGTATGAATTTGGTGACATTTGGATCAAAACTGACGGAGCCTTTATACACATACATAGATAGACACATAGATAGATACATACAAGTACATTCCCCTATTTATAGTAAGATGCATATTAAAAACACAAACATTTTTTCCCCATTTTGTAGGTCAACCTTTCCTGCGGTGCAAAATGTGCAGAAACCCTCTGGCTTGCACATTAAGCCCCCGCGATGTTGTTGGCCCCTCCCACATACCGAAGAGGGGGGGGTCAAAATTTGATGAATCATCGTTTTTATATTGCGCATTATATATACTAGGCGGTTACCCGTATTTGGCGGTTCTCGGCTGTCGCGATTACCTGGCTGATGGTGACTGTACTCACCAAGTTTTATGCCCATAGGACAGTTTTAACTAATTTGACCTCAGATGACCCCTTGTGACCTCAAAATGGCCTTCCAAAATTTGGCTCTAAATGTTGACTGTACCCACCACGTTTCATGCCCATATGACAATTTTTAGTAATTTGACCTTGGATGACCCCAAAATGACCTTCCAAAAATTTGACTCTAAAAGTTGACTGTACCCACCAAGTTTCATGCGCATACAACATTTTTTACTAATTTGACCTCAGATGACCCCAAAATGACCTTCCAAAAATTTGACTATATAAGTTGACTGTACCCACCAAGTTTCATGCCCATACGATATGCCCATACAGATGACCCCTGGATGACCTCGGCCCACTAAAATGTTGACTGTACCCACCACGTTTCATGCCCATATGACAGTTTTTAGTAATTTGACCGTTGGATGACCCCAAAATGACCTTCCAAAAATTTGACTATAAAAGTTGACTGTACCCACCAAGTTTCATGCCCATACAATAGTTTTTACTAATTTGACCTCAGATGACCCCTGGATGACCTCAGGTGATCTTGGCCCACTAACTGAAACAAACTTGTTCTGTCTGAGGTCCAGATGCACCCACCCACCAAGTTTGAGGAACGTGCGGCCCCTAGTCTCCGAGAAAATAGGCGGAAAACAGTTTTTACTAATTTGACCTCAGATGACCCCTGGGTGACCTTGACCCACTAATCAATACAAACTTGTTCTGTCCTAGGTCAAGATGCACCTACCCACCAAGTTTCATGCCCATATGACAGTTTTTACTAATTTGACCCCTAGATGACCTCTGGTGACCTTGACCCACTAACCAATACAAACTCGTTCTGTCCCGGGTCAAGACGCACCCACCAGTCAAGTTTAAGGAACGTGCGACCCCCAGCCTAATTTGACCTCTGGATGACCTTGGGTGACCTTGACCCACTAACCAATATAAACTCGTTCTTCCTCATACCAAGCTGCACCCACCCACCAAGTTTGAGGAACGTGCGACCCCCAGTCTCCGAGAAAAGAGGCGGACAGACAAACAGACACACAAACAGACAGATTCTGGTGAATTATAGTAAGATATATCAATTTCAACCATGTAAGCCATGTTATTAGGTAAAAAAAACTTTGAAGAATGTCTCTCATGTACAAAAGTATAGGAAACTGAACATTTAAAACCACTTTTTTAGGATGAAGGAAGCATTTTTTCAAAAAAATCTAAAACAGGTTTTAATGTCAAAAATGGTCTCTTTTGGGGTGCTATATCTGCTAAAATGTTTGTCGTCCTGAAACTAAAAGCACACTGACCATCAAGGCCCAGGATTGGGGGTGGGGTGTTGCGGGGCAGGCAGTGGATGCCAAGCACAAATGGTTAATTATTGCTTTATTTTTCTGCTTCACATATGTGCCCATCCACCACAAACTGGTCGTAAAGTCAGCATTTTCCATTTTGATACAATCAAAAACAGTATATGGATTTCTATGTAAAATATAGTACGAATTTGACCTTTGATGAACCATAACTTCACTTCCAGATGTCAGATGAAGCTGGTTGAGGTGTCATTTTAAAGCTGAAAGTGAATTCTTTCAAAATCTGCAATAAGCAGAAAATGATCTAGAGCCGACTTTACTACCACTTCGTGGTGGATGGTCACATATATCAACATCAGCCATATTGGTCTTGTAATAAAGCCATAAAACATTTTTTAAGAGTGTCTCTTGTGCATAAAAGTATAGGAAACTCGAAACTTTAAAGCATATTTTCTGGAAGAAGGAAGCACTTTTTATTAAAAGTGTAGAACAAGCCAGGAGCTTTGAAATGTTCTTTTTACCCTTTGAAATGGCCTTTCCTGTGGTGCAGAAACCATCTGGCTTTTTTCAACCCCCTCCGGGGCTTCACCCTTGGACCCCACCGGGGGCCCTTAAGCGGGCCCCCCGGCCGTGCTGGGCGATAGCTCCGCTCGCTTTGCTCGCTACGCTTCGCAAGTTCATTATTTTTTTGGGTCAGCCTGTGACATCTCTTAATGAAGTACCTAATTTGCATAATTTATGCATAATATGCAAAAACTTATTTTCTCTGAGACTAGAGGTTGCACGTTCTTCAAACTTGGTGGGTGGGTGCATCTACTAAAAACTGTCGTATGGGCATGAAACTTGGTGGGTACAGTCAACATTTTAGAGTCAAATTTTTGGAATGTCATTTCAGGGTCATCCAAGGTCACCCATGGGTCAACTGAGGTCAAATTACTAAAAACTGTCGCATGGGCATGAAACTTTTTACAGTCATCATTTAAAGCCAAATTTTTGGACGGTCATTTCAAGGTCTTCCAAGGTCACTCAGGGGTCAAATTACTAAAAACTGCTGTGTGGGCATGAAACTTGATGGTTACAGTCAACATTTAGAGCCAAATTTTTGGTCATTTCAAGGTAATCTGAGGTCAAATTAGCAAAATCTGTCTTATGGGCATGAAACTTGGTGGGTACAGTCACCATCAGCCAGGTAATCATACCCAGCCGAGAACCACCAAAATTTAGGGGTCAAAGGTCAAATTTCAATATTGGTCCAATCAAGCTCAAATGGGTTGTTGCAGGTTCATTTACTTCTACCAAAAGTAATCGTGAAAGCAGGTGGTCGCGAAAGCAGGGAGACTAGTGGTTCGAGAACCGCTTTGACCTTGTTAGTAATTTGACCTTAGATGACTGCTGGATGACCCTAAAATGACCTTCCAAAAATTTGGCTCTATATGTTGACTACCCACCAAGTTTCATGTCCATAGGACAGTTTTTGTTAATTTGACCTCAGATGACCCCTGGATGACCTCGGGTGATCTTGACCCACTAACCAATATAAACTTGTTCTGCCTGGGGTCAAGATACACCCACCCACCCAAGTTTGAGGAAGGTGTGACCCCTAGTCTCCGAGAAAAGAGGCGGACAGACAAACAAACAGACAGATTCTGGTGAATTATAGTACGAGGGTCATTCATAAAGTTTTACCTCCATCATCGCATCTCTGTTAAGGCCGGTGTCGACAGGTCCTCTGTCGGAATCCTGTCGACAAAGTGAATTATGTCAACATATCGACAGAACTTCATCCATGGTGACATAGTGCTAAGGCAATGGCCCAGTAAAACTTCGTCAGGCAAGCTCATTTTCACTCAAAATATTGGCCATTTCCAATGTATTTTCAACAAAATGCAATGCCAAATCTTATCTTTTACCTACTATTTCATCAATTTTTCATGTTATTTGCCTTCAGGGGGCATACTTTTGGCAGTATTAATCTATTATGCCTTGTTTTCTGGTGTAAATTGTACACTTCATCGCTACATGCTCGCTATGAAGACGGCCATCTTGGAAATTTGCTGAAATTGCCAACGGTGTTTCTAGATATTTTTAGGTTACAATTTTTTTAATATTCCTAAAATCATGAAAAAAAAAGTCATGGTATTTTTTCGGAACTCAAATGTATGTCAACACTCTGTCGACTTCAAGATACGAAATATGTCGACATCAAAAAATGGTGCCGACACCAGCTCTAGTAAATGTCATGAATTTATGAAATATGCACATATCATGCATGAATGTACCAAAAAATTATTTTTGCATGAATTATGAATTCAGTGCCTACAGCCCTTTGGCAATCGGCCATTCAAATCTCATAGTTTGTTGCAAAGTATGGTATCCTAATTATTTTGATTAATTGTTCATTATTCAAACTGCAAATTATTACTCTTGTAAAGTAACTTTTTTAGCTTGTTCAAAAGTAAGACCTTATGGTCATCATGTTTTTTGAGGTTGGACCCCTATTGTGTCACATTTTGCAATTTGTCAAAAAATCAACTCCTTTTTTTTTTCTATTTCGTAAAAGATTCAGTAGTCAAATATTGTTCTTAAAATTAATGAAGTTTCTGTTTCTCTGTTTTTTCCTTACAGACACAAGGTGGTGAAGGTGGACATGTTTTGCAGCATCATACACCCTTAGGAACACATTAAATATTTAAAATGCCTTCCACACGAAGGGGACGCAGTCCCCAACACCGTGAACGAAGAGGGGGTAGTCCATCAAGTGGGCGCCCTCACAAGAAACACAAACTAAAACAAAAGCGTAAAAGAGACAAGCAGAAGAGAACTAAAGAGCGAGAGCAAAGAGAAGTGCCAAAAGTGAAGCCTCTCGTAGAATATGATGACATAAGCAGCGATGAGGATGATTACCTAACTACGCCCTCGCCTGGTAGCAGCAGGGTAAGTCCCGAGGTGGAAATCATCAACAGCACAACGAGGGCATTGTCACCGGGAACTGCCATAAAAATGTACAAAAACGTCCAAGAAGAAAGAAATTCGCCAAATATACGTAACGTACCGAGGCATGCACGTGGCATGTCCAATAGAGACAGGGGTGTTCCTGATCAACCATTGCGTAGTTATCGTACTGACGCTAGAACTTATAGATACTCTCCTGAGCCGATGAGACCGATAGATGATCGGTTTCAGGCTAGGGGTTCGTCGTCGCCTTATACTAGGCCGGCGGGTAGATACAATCATTCCCCTCCCAGGAAAAGACATTCCCCAAGTCCGATGAAACGGAGTCGAGGTCGACGGAGCCCAAGTCCCCTGATGTTCAGCAGGGGTCGGGGTTCACCACACCACAGGTCACGCTCACCTAGTAGAAGTCCAACATATCCAAGGTAGGTCTTGTTTCAGGGGTATATTTAAATAAAGCAGATTCATCTGATTAAATATATTGAGTTTCAACATATGGTAGGCATTTTTATAACACCTTTTACGTATAGTTTGTTACTTATGTACATCTTTATTTTATATGTAAAAAGTGTTTGCCTTTTTTTTAGTCTTCAGCAATATTTATGCAATTTATACTTCACATTTCTTTGATGCTAACACAACTTATCATATAAATGGGATAGAACTTAGTGTCATGATAAAACTTGAAAAAGTTATTTTATTTATATATAGGCTTAGATCAATTGTAATCATATATCAGGCACTGCTTGTATTTCGTTGAATTGGGTATTTATGAAAAACAAATATGTAAATGTAGCTCAACATGTATTTGCTGCCTTTTTGACTTTGTAGAGAGCCCATTTGGCTCTCGCCAAGTACCATGGTTGTGTATTTTGTATTTGTGTGCAATGATGACCTGTAGGAAAAGAACAAAGCGCTCTAGGAGTTCCCGTTCCAGATCACCGCCATCACCTCAGAGCAGAAGAAGAGGCCGTATGAGCCGTAGTCCGTCCTTGGATCACAAGACTGCAAAGTTTAAAATGGGCCTTGGATCTGTGCTAATAAAGCATAAAAAGCCCAAAGAAAGCAAGCCCAAAGAAGCTAAGGCAAAGGCAAAGGAGCCTAAGAAGCCGGCAGCTGTTGCTGCGGCGCCTAAAGAAAGCTCGTCTTATAAAGGGAGCCCTCTTAAGGTCACCATAAAGAACGATGCTGCCCCTGTGCCTATTCAAGTGGTGGAGTCACCGGAACGTAAAGTGCTATCAGTGCCCTCGCGAGGCGGCAAGGAGCCGTTTCAGAATCTGATCATCAAGAAAGATTTAAAGCAAGATGTCCAAGAATCATCCCCATCCCCTGCTAAGAAGCCTACTCCTGCCTTAGCCCAAACAAAAACAATCCCACCTCTACCTCTCCCACCCCTGATAGATGATGATGACATCCACACCCCACCCGATATGAAAGACGAAGACAGGCCCCGCCCCACTATGTCAGATCTTCCACTCCCTCCCTTGGCTTTAGAAAGCCACTTATTAAGGCACAAGCAGGGTGGGAAAAAGACTCGTGGAGAGCAGAAGGCGGAGGTGATACACATACAAAAGAAAGCACTGATCTTGAAGAGGAGGGCTGAGATCACAGCGAATATGCCAAACTGGGGTGACAGGTGTGTGGACAAGTATGAGATCATCACTCAGATTGGCGAGGGCACTTACGGGCAGGTCTACAAAGCCAAGAACAAAGCACATGGTAAGTGACTTCAGGAGGGATTGTTGCAGAGACTGAAGTGCAGTAGCTCCAATGCCAAAGAGCCATTCCATTTATTTGATTTCAAGCCTCAACATAACATACATACGTGTAGGGGCTATATGCGAATCGCCTCCAAATTTCTCAAAAGTAGTCCCTGTGTCAATGGCAAAAATTATATTTTTCATGAAATATTTTCATAATAGCCCTTGTAATAACTATACAAAAAAGGGTATTGAGCCCTGGTTCATGCGCATCATCAAAATATTGCAAAGCAACTTCGCATGACGTACATATTCTCATCTTGAAATTTGATAGTGGCTATAGTTACAGATTACGGATGAATGCAATGTATATGGCAATGGTAAATGAGAGGTATTGCACTTCTGGCTTTGGTATATGGTGGTTAAGGGCAAACATGGTCTTGAAATCAAATATTGACTACTCAGTGCCAGAAGAGGGTAAGTGCATTAGCTGCCTTGTGAGCATTTGGCAATTTACACACAGTATATAGTACTCATCTACACATGACAGCTACACGTGGCAGCTATTGCACTTACCCACTTCTGGCACTGAGCAGTTGATATGACCTCAAAAGACATGAAAAGCAAGCAACAAAATACAAAGTGAAAAGAAGTTGTACATTTACTAATGAAATTTACTTAGGACTTACTATACAATACTAGTAAAGATGGAAATATTTAAACCAATCACGATCACCATATGTGACAATAACACAGGACTTAATCATAGTTCCAACTTCAGTTGGCCTGATGATGATACATGCTGGAAAGGGCTTTGATGCTGTTATCATCAACAATGCTCATCCAGATGACCAAAGTTCATATAATTATTGTTCTCTACCTGATAAAATAAAGAATTTAGTCTTGCAGTCTAGCGGTCGGCATATTCAATAATATTCTGTTTCTTGTTTGTTTTTTCCCATTTCTCTTTGCAGGTGATATGGTGGCTTTGAAGAAAGTTAGAACTGATAATGAGAAAGAGGGCTTCCCGATCACTGCTGTGAGAGAAATCAAAATTCTACGGCAGCTGAATCACATCGGTGTAATAAGACTCATTGAAATTGTGACGGACAAACGAGATGCGCTAGACTTCCGGAAAGATAAAGGTAATTGGTCAATTCTATAACAGAAACAAAAAAATGAGGGGTGAAAAAAGAGAATATGATACATATTTCCTCGAATAGTTGCTCAGGGGGCATTGCATTTTCCAAAAGGGGGTGTTTATTGGAGCTCATTTTTAAAACAATAATTCCCATTAAAATCATTAGGTAAGTTTACAACTGGTTCACTTCCGGGTTTACGACCAAATATTTGCTAATTACCAATGCCATTAGCAGCTATGTGTGCACCTTGGGAAGCTTACTACACAAGATAGCATGGAAATATCAGCATTTTTGAAACATCTTGGTAATAAAAAAAAGTGTTGGGGGCGTTAAATTGAAGGGGGCAACTATTCGAGGAAATACGGTATATATTGATGTGTTAAAATCAAATTATTGCTTGAAGTCTAGGACAATTTTCCAATCCAAAATGATTGTCGATCGCAATTTAAATGGAAAAGAAGATACCCAGAACCTGATACTACCTGTCAGATGATGGATGATCAAAGAGGATCTATTGAGCATGTTTGTTTATTGGTAGGACAAGGGAACTAAATGAAAGATGTAGTTTTAATGACAGTCAGCATTTCTATAATGTTCTTTAACAGTCTGAAATAATCACATTTTACATAGTATTAAAGTAAGGTAAAGGGTCATGCCGGTATTCAGTTCATACATGTAGGCTAAAGTGACCATCTTTCATTGGCCCCAGTTTCATGCTGAGTTCACATGTCCTGCATCAGGAGTCTGCATTATGCAGGTACTCATTTATACACCTGGGTGGAGAGCAGCAAAAGAAGTGAAAAGACGTTGCCCAAGTTGGTGCCACTACCAAGGTTCAAACCCACAACCTTGTATTCATGATAATGAGTTGAAGCCCTGACGTCAGCCCTTCTCATATTTTTAGTATTCACACATTATTTCTTCACCTCAATTTACTTTCAGGTGCCTTTTATTTGGTATTTGAGTACATGGACCATGACCTGATGGGCCTGCTGGAATCAGGCCTGGTGAATTTCACCGAGGAACATATACGTAGCTTTATGAAACAGCTTCTAGATGGGCTTGCTTATTGTCATAAGAAGAACTTTCTGCATAGGGATATCAAATGCTCCAATATACTACTCAATAATAAAGTAAGTATTTGCGACACAGTGATTCACAACAAAAGATTTTAACCTCTCTTTAGGAGACCTATCATCGTAATTCCTTCATGATTGGCTTTAAAATGTAACCTAATAATTTCCATTTACTCCTCTAAAAACCACTAAAACAAATTAAAGATGAATTCAGGTGAAAATTAATTGTCAGAATATGTTGGAACCAAATGGACGCAGCATTGAAGCACCACTCTGGTAGGTTTGCCCCTTCCTGAGATGTCAAAACATAAAAAATTAGCTCTAAAAATCTCGACCAACGGCCGACACATATTTTTCGCTGCAATGAGCCTTAGAGTTCATTGCAGCTAGTAGCCCATATAATTGGAACATCTTTAGTAGCAATTTCCCATTCTAATTTCTATCTGCACTTCCACTTGCATTGGCTATCATTGCATAATATACTTTCCTTTTTTCCTTGTTACAGGGCCATATAAAACTGGCCGATTTTGGATTAGCCCGGCTCTATCATGCTGATGATAAGAGCCGGCCGTACACCAACAAAGTCATCACGCTATGGTATCGCCCGCCGGAGTTACTCCTGGGCGAGGAGCGTTATGGACCCGGCATCGACGTGTGGAGTTGCGGGTGCATCCTTGGGGAGTTGTTCACAAGGAAACCGATATTTCAAGCCAACCACGAGTTGGCCCAGCTGGAGCTCATCAGCCGCATTTGCGGCACGCCGACGCCGGCTGTGTGGCCGGACGTGATCAGACTGCCGCTGTTCAACACTATGAAACCGAAGAAGACGTACAACCGCCGCTTGAGAGAGGAGTTTGCCCTGTAAGTTTTAGGCCTGGGGGTGGGAGGGGGTTGGGTATATAATAGTGGCTGATTGTAATTTTCCAATGTGAACTTTTGATGGGTTGTTGGTCCTTGCTGTAACTCTTACTCTTGACATGTTTTTAATTTTAATTAGCCAGAATGTTATTCAACTGAGTTGGGCTTTGGTAAGTACATGTCATATGTTAGCTATTCAAAAAACTGTTTGAATGCCACAAGTGGTGATTTTGCATTGGATTTAATGGAATGGTTAAAAAAAATCAGTGGTGATGATTCTGAAAATATATGAGCTGTAATCTGGAAAGTGCAAGATATAAAAGACTCATTGAATCAGTATAGACCACTTGACATCAATGTTTATCAACAAAGGCGAGGGATTGGTATTTCGATATGCTCGAACGAACCGCTTCACTGTTCAATGGCTTTCTTGTACTATATGAAACGTGGTGGGAGATTTAAAATACACATGCCCTGAGCAAACTACGATGCGCACGCACAGTGCAGGGCAAAGAACAATAGAAAGTACCATAATGCGTGCGCATACTGCCGGGCAATGACGTCACATGTCAAGTGGTCTATAGTCAGGTGAATAGAAATATCGTAAGATAATGGATCAAATCGAGCTCACAAGAAAATCGACAGTACGTCAATCCATCTATCCGCATCGCCAACCTGTTTTATTAAAAAAAGATTGTTTTGTCAGCAAGGACGTTGAAATTACACGAAAATAAGAATGATAAAAATTGCTGACAAATATGAGAAAAAGCCAAAGAAAGATGGCTATTTCAAAGACTTGTGGCATAAAATGATTGCAACATGCAAAGTAAATATCAGCAGAATTTGAGGCATGCATTTTGGAAGATGTCACATTCCCATCCAACTTTTGTTTTTGTCTAGATGAGTATGAGGTATGTCTTAATAAGTGTGCAGAAATTTCTAATTAATATTAACTTTCAACCAAGTGTCTTCCCCTTGTTTTTCAGGCTTCCTAAACCAGCGTTGGATCTACTGGACAAGATGTTGACCCTTGACCCAGACAAGCGCATCACAGCCCATGATGCGCTGACCTGTCCGTGGCTCAAGACGGTTGACTCCAACAAGATTTCAGCGCCAAAGTAAGCATTGGTTGAATTCAATGGATGAATTGCAAAAACTTCCCGACGTGCACTATGCAAATTAACCCATGCAACAGCACCCACTCGCCCATTGGCCATAGAATTGTGCATGAAAATGGGTCATTTTGAAATTGCTCTCATGGAATGAAAAGGCAATTCTTATACAAGTAAATTGGTTTCAGGACAGATTTTTGCATGATTTTGGAAAAGAATTTCAATTTCTTCCACACAAAACAATGGAAGCTGTGGCTGCTGACCTTGACCCATGTATGCTGAATTCTGAGAGGGAAAGCGCAGAACCATATTGCATGTAGGGATACTTGCAAGTCATCATCTGGGTTGAATTCAAGCTGAGTTCAAAATTAATACATGCAGCATTCGAAATAAGCCCTATCGCAGTGCAATTTGCACCCCAAAATTCACTGGTTACGATACAGCTTCAAAAGTGTGGCGCAAAATTGCTATACCACATTGTACTGACTTTATGTGTTGATTGTCTGAGATTTTTGAATTGCTCTGCATCAGATGAAATTGCACCACAGTTTTCAAAATGGGGTGCACCCCAAGGTAAAAAATTAGTTCGAAGACTGAATACATGTGAATATGGTCCAAGTTGTGGAAGATGTTATATATTGCTATCATATAATAATGAGCATTAAACCATTGAAAAAATTAGTTATAAGGACAGGTTTATTTGAAGTGTTGATAACGATACTTATGAAGCACTTTACTTACTACCAGTACTATTTCATCATTTTCATTATACAGCTTACCTCACTGGCAAGACTGTCACGAGTTGTGGAGCAAGCGCAGACGAAGACAGGAGCGTGCGCAGCAGGCTTCAGCCGCCCAACCTTCAACAGACAAGAAACGCAAGGAGGGGTCCGGTGTTGCTTCCGATGATCAAGTCAAGATTCCAGGCATCAGCGGTGATGGAGAGTCCGGTGTCAAGTCTTCCAAAGAGGGTGGCGACGGAGGGAGTGATGAAGACAGCAAAGGTGATGCCCCGTCTTCGACCGAAAACCAGCTGGCGACGCTCATCAGTGGTCTTGCCTCGCAGCCGTCGCTGGATGTAGATAAGCTTGCAGAGGCTTTAGGGTTAAGGTTGATGCCTCAACTATTAAGTTACTTGAAAATCTAAACATGCAGTTGCTAATAGCGGCTGCTGCCACAAATCAGCAGTCGAAAAAGGGCGGGGGTAGTAGTAGTAGTGAGAGTGTTGTATCAGCTAATGTAGCCACTGCTTTGTTAGAGAAAGTACTTAAGTCCAATGCTCAGGCCAGTAAAGAATCATCGACGAATACTAGTGGTGTGAATACTCCTCAGGGTGGACTTGCCATCGAAAAGACGAGTGAAATGACGTCAAATTTCAAGGAGTATGTCTCAACACTGTTTGGTAAAGGCAGCTTGAAACCAGAGTCTGCTGAAAAAGGCGGAAAAAGTGAGAAAAGCTCATCAGGCCACGAAGGGAATCGTGATTATGAAGGCAATTCCGCGGGGATTGGTAGCAAGTATGGCGCTACTTCACGCAGTGGATCAGTTTACACAAGCCCGGTAGCTGAAACACGTAGCGTGTATACCACTCAGACTGTTAGCTCAGATAGTAAAGAACAGTATGGTCGTGGTGATAGTTCTGCCCGACATCCTGGTTCTGGGTATCCATACCCAGGATCAACTCAAAGTGAAGATAGTTTTGGCGACAGAGGAGCGTCCTATGCCGGCCCTTCGGAGGATGGCGACAGTCGATCTAGTGCATGGAAACCGCCGACACCCCCAGGACCGCCCCCAGAATCTCCTGATCAGGACGATATACAAATAGAAGAAGGGACGCTGGTTACACCAGGAGTGAAAGCAGCTCTCATTCAGATGCTTTCTCAGCAAGGATTTGGGGCAATGGGCATGTCTGCCGATATTTCTGCCGAGGAAAACGAAGCACTCAGTGAACTAGCCCATGTGTTGCAATCTGAGGAGAACAGTCAGTCGAGTAGTCAAGGTGAGGATGATACGCCAAGGGAAAGCCAAGCGCCAAAGAAGTCTATTCTTAAGAAGTATCCAAGACATTCAGTAGCCAAGAGCGAGAGTTACGATACGGACTTGCCGTCCACGCATTACCCTACTATGGATGAGATTGATGATTATCCCAGTACATCGGCACAAAGTGATGGCATGAACTATCCTGCACAGGCTTCGTACGCTAACAGCTCTCAGAGCAGCACGCCACACTATCCACCTGTCAGTTCCAAGATGGAGTCATCCAATACGAACACGACTATGACGTCATCATCATATGATCCTATTAGCTCTACGGGCTATCCCAACACCTCTAGCAACTCGCCAAGTTATCCAGACGGTTACAAGTCATCCCAACCTGCCGGATTTTCCAGTCGACCGGGAGGTTCTCAGCGACAGCCACTTTTCCCTAGTGCAGCGCGTACAGCAGCGCCACCTCGCTATCCAACCTCGCCAGATGTGGTTTCCTCTAAGTTTCCTCCCTCACCCGAAGGCAATGATATGGAGGACGATAGCAACCAGTCGTTCCACGATTCGTTGCAGAGAAGCCAACCGCCGTTTAGTCGTGCCAACTCGCAACCTTCCAATAACGCTGGCAAACCAGGCTACAGCCCAATAGCAAGCCGATCTGGACCACCTACTCCAGTAACTAAAAACTCGCCTAGTAATGAACGACAAGGAGTGGCGGACATCATACGAAGGCAGGCATCCGGTTTGGAACTTCAGAATACTCCATCCCCAAGAGGAGCACCAAGAGGCAGGGGACCGATGGGTGGAGGAGGGCGTGGCGGTTGGACTCCAAATTCTTCTAGAGGTGGCGGTATAAGAGGACGAGGAGGGGGCCCAGTTTTCAGGGGTGGTGCAAATAATCAAGGCGTACGCCCTCTTCTTGGTAACTCAGGTCCAGGTCCTAGTAGAGGTGCTCCAGGGGCTAGTAGAGGAGGAGCTCCAGGTCCTAGTCGAGGTGCTCGGGGAGGGTTTAGAGGACGTGGTGGTTTTAATGGTAGTGAGCCCGGGTGGAGTTGATCATAGCTCCTGACTTGTATCTAGGAGTGTAGCACATCTTTGGATTATAGGAGTTAATATAGGAATTGTACAAAAATTAAAGTTGAAAATCAGGATATCTTTCCAATAGTAATGGTATACCTCATTTGGTACATGTATATGCTTTAATCCTGTGGCAGTATGTCACAGTTCATGAAGGGTTCATAAGTTCTAAGCTCCACCTAAGACTTTAAAATAAATTGAAGTTGTTTTTGAAATTAAACAAATTTTGAAAGTTACTAGCAGCCTATTTTGTTTTACATACGTGGTCCAATTTACAATGTCACACACAGTAATGTTCGACCAAAATGCAGTGTTGTAAGTTGCACTTTGGTCCATTCGACTCTCACAAAGCATGCACTTTGTAAATTGGACCAGTTCTGTTAAACAAAACAGGCTGTCAGTGATGCTTACAATTTTTTAATTCCGTCAATAACTTTCCAATTTATTTAAAAAAGTCTAAGGGGTAACTTTGAATTTGTGAACGAACCCTTTATCTCAATAATTAAGTAAAAATGAATATTTTTCCCCGATGTCGGCCTGATTTCAGGCATGAATTATTCATGACTTCATGAATTATTTAAAACCTAAACCAAATTGACAAATTGCTTTGAAGTACATTTGTAGAGATGTACTTGTAAATAAAGAAGAAAATCAAACTTATTTTCATAAATTTAGATAAATATTAAAGTTTCAGATAAAAGTAAAACAACGTTTGAAAAGATAGTATTTCTTAGCTGACATGTTTTTTGTTTGATTTTAGTTTTGTTGGCCAGAATGCTAAATTTGTATTTATTTCATGTGGACATGTGATATTTTTTTCTGGCCAGCCTGAAGTAGTTAGATTATGTACATGTAGAGTATGTAGGGATATAAATTCATACTGTACTATTTCATCCATGCCCCCACTGTTATCTAATTTCAATCCAGGTGGAAAGTTTTACACATTTTATGTTAAAATGATGATATCCAGTAGGATTGTACACTATTTGGGCCACATTTTGGAACTTTTATGTGGAATTCCAAAAAAATGAATGTAAAAAATGTTAAATTTGGTTGGAATTCCAAACTGTTCCTCAAATAGGGTATGGTTATCAGATGGAATAGCCCAATTTATTGTAATTTTATTTGCCAATTCTTGTTTAGATATTAAATGGGCAACTTATTGCTTGAGGTTCCAGCAGCCATATGGCCCAAAATTGGCCCCATCTTTTTCCCCTAACGATTAAGGGAGGGAAACGAAAAAGAAAATATTATATTTCATGCAATATGAAAATTATCCCTAACTGGAATTCCTTGGAAGGGACACAACATGAAGGACAATTTTTATCAGCTGGGCATGTATCCAGTGTACATGCAGATGTGTGTGCTATCTGACCGTTCAATTTCTGACAAAGTTTCAACATGGGACATACTAAATATTGCCAATTTGGACATACGAAAGTGACATGTCTTACCAACTCATCACAGCAGTGTGCTATGAAAATTGCAAATATGGAAAAGGGGTTTGACTGTACGGGCACAAAATAATCATTCATTAGTTAAAATTTTGAATACGAAAGTCTGGCGTGTGTGTGTCATAAATATGTATAGATTGGTCATGACAAACAAGTTATTTTCTGTATCTAGATATCTGCGTAGGCCTTTATATGGCTCAATTATGTGCACACTGCACAGTATTAAGATAATAAATTCATGCTGTGCAAGCAAAATTCAAATGTTGTATATTACATCATAGGTACTCACTGTTATAAATTACCAATCACCTTATTTTATGACATTCATATTAAAGCCAGGTGCTGTGCAGCTGATGATGCAAATTAACAGCCCTAAATACATGTCGGTATTCTATATAGTGGTTACATTAGTGTTAAAAGACATGTAACAGTGAGCCTGTGATTGTGGGAACTGCATGTTTAGAGTTTCATTTTATGAATGTGGAAAGTAATATAGTAACTGAGGCAAGCATAAAGAAAACAATATTTTATCAAGTTCAAGCTATCAGCTTCTTCATATTCCAATGTATTTAAACATATAGCTGGATGCACCAACCATGCATGCCACTTTCTAAATGCACTGCATCTATAACAAGCTTGACAATTTTGGGTGTTAAAACATTGGAATTTGAAACAATTTTAGTTCAAACTACAATTTGTTCATAAATGAAATGAGGATTTAATCGAATGAATCGTTTTGTAAATGTAACGACTGTAAAACTACTATTTTCTGTATTTTGATGTACAATTGTACATGTAATTTACACCAGCATTCTTTTCTGGTACCCTGGGTGTGTTCTAGTTTAAATATTTGCTGTAGCAAGTCAATATTGCTATAAACAGGGCACTATCAAACTATACATCAAAATTCCTTGAAACCTCAATACGTATTATACTTGCAAAAGCACAAAATGGTGATTTTGGTTATAAATCCTTAACAAGTCTCAAAGTGACCGTGGTTAGTACTAGGTCGTGCTTTCTAGAGATGCATATATTTCACATAATCCTGCAGGTTGACCTCAATATTCCTGTGTAGTATTTTACAAAGACCCTGCACTGTCCGATTTGGGGAGTTTCCAATCAAATAAGGTCATCATGACATCAGCATCTCATTTGCCATATTGCCATACATTAACATCGCTTGACCCAGGCGTGACCTATTCTTTTAACGCAGTCGGCCAGTGTGAAAGGTCTTTGCAAAATACCGTAGGTAAGGTTTATCCTCGTAATATTTGTAAGATGCTTCATCACACTTCACAGCTAAAACATGTTAATCTCAGATCTTACGGTCCGTTCATACTACGCCGCAATTGCTTTGCGGTGCAGATATATTGATTACTTCAAGTTAAAATGTATTTTATTGCGATACCGCAATGTTGTATTATGCAGTATTGTGCAGTACAATACAGTGCGGCACCGCAAAGCAATTGCAGCATAGTATGTTCAGACCTATATTCTCATATCTGCAAGTATTTCTTATACTAAAGCAACAAAAACACAATGTTCAGACGTTCAATAATTCTGGATACGTACAGACAGAGAAGAAGTATCTTTATCCATAAGATAGTAATGCTTATAGTGTAGCAAATGCCTGCAGAACTGAGAGCAAGTGGTTGACTTGATACAGGAATGAACTTTTATTTTAAACACACAATGCTTCAATTCTGTATGTAATCTTAAACAATACTGCAAATGCAAAAAAACAAAAGAATTTCGTAGGGTATTAATTTATCCAAGAAAATACACTCAAATGTTTTTTGGTGCTTTAATTCAAAATGTAAGAGATTCCTACTAAAACATAATGTGTTTTGCACAGAAAGGCTAAATGTTAAAAGAGCTAAATGTTGCGATGTGTGTGGTGTGAGGCAATAGCACAGCAACATTATTCACTTATTCCAGGTTTTTTCTTTGACCTTAAGAATTCAAGGTACTTAGCTTATTATTTTATTAGTAAGAAAACTAGATGAATGTTGCACAGATATATCCACTTGCACAGCAGACATCTCTCTAAAACATAATTGGAAAAAATATAAATTTGATGAGGATGATGAACTCAAAACTGCTCAATAATTATTGGTGTTTTCCTATAAAAGAGCAAGGACCTAAATACCTTTAACCATAGAGATGTATTTGATGCATGAAGTGCATTATTATGCTGTATCCCAGTTGGTCAGTGCAGCACCTGTGATTTGGACAAGTAACAGTAACTCATAACCAGTGTCCTTTGCTGTCAGGTGCATAGCTTTGGTAAAAGGAATTCAGATCCTTGATAAATCCTACCGCTTTATTTCACCTTGCGCTTGGTAGTGAAGTAGTGTTGACACATGCGAGCCAACCTAATTTCGTAGAGCGTATGCACACACAATACTGGCATTTTGTCGCTACACTTGTGGCTCAGCCTCATAAAAGCACAGAACCAATGTAAGTACCAACGCAAGGTGAAATAAAGTAACATAATTTATAATATAACTTTACATAATGATACATTGTACTTGTATAGAGTTATTTTTAAAGAAATTTGTGTGTCACCAAGTTGTATCAAGATGTACATATAGTATGTTTTGTTTCTTTTTGACAATGTTTTGTATAATTGATGATATTATAGATAATGCTGGAAAAAATAAGGCTTCATTTTTGCTAGGGAAAAAACTTAACCGGTGATGTCAAAATTTTGGATAATGTGGTAAGCCATTGGTCAGTTTCCAAAGAAAAATGGGAGACCAAGTTAATTTATGTTTGTACATCTTCATGGAACCTTCTTTAAAGAACTTTATGAAGCAAGACAAAAAGAATTCAAGACTCGTTCTAAATTGAACTGCTTTTTGAGAAAATATAGCCTGAAAATTTGGGAAAATACTTTTTAATGGTCCCACCATATTAAGGGATCTAAAATGAGCGTTTATTGCGTTTCGACAGTATTTTTTGTAGAACATGAGAGCACCTCAGACCTATCGAATTGCATTCTGAATACGAAGCATGTCTTTCTGATATCAAATAATTTTCATTTTTTGAAAATCACAATATAATACAAATTTTATGACAAATTATAAAAATGTGATATTTTTCAAATTTTTGATATATAACAGTCCTCAAAGTAAATTATATAAATCTAATGATATATTCTTAAAGTGTATGTAGCAGGGAGGAAAAGCCGACGGTCAATTGAAAATTTTGACCTATCATATTGAAGATATGGATTTTTTTCCCAAAAAGACCTAATTTTTTTTGGTGTTTTGGGAAAAAAATCCATATCTTCAATAATGAAAGGTCAAAATTTTCAATTGATCGTCGGCTTTTCATCCCACCTACATACACTTTAAGTATAAAGCATCAGATTTATAAAGTTTATTTCAAGTACTGTTACATATCAAAATATCAATTTTTAATGATTTGCCATAAAATGTGTATTAAATTGCTAATTTCAAAAATCAAAATTATTTGATATCAGAATGACATTCTTCAGATTCAGAATGCAATTCGATATGTCTGATGTGCTCTAATGTCCCAAAATAAATACTGTCCAAACGCTCATACCCCAGCCCTTAACTACTAGCATAAAATTGAAAAAGAAAAATATTTTTGTGTGCATGCTAGTATAATAAGCCAGGTTGACAGTGTCGGATAATCATGTTTTATCATTGTAACAAATACTAGATGACTATTAGTATTACCATGGAAGTAATACACATGGAAGCTGGTCAAATACTACATCAAAGTGAGTATCATACTTGCCGCGATACTGAACAAAAGCAGTACAGTTGAAAGTGGAACAATTGAGTCATCGCATGGTCAACGTGTACCATGTCTAAAATCAAAGTTCCCGCTTAAAAAATCAATAGCAGTACGAGGTCGTACTAAGTCCTGACAATGGGCTGTGTTATATTACCGCAGTGCATGACTAGTTTTATGAACACAAACAGATTTTATAAAATCCCTACGTAATGGTCAGAATGCTATCAGTTTAATTTATACAATTTTATTAAAAGTATGTTATTATGTGAAAACCTACCGATTAAATGTATATATATGCTAGACTTTCAGATAGCAGTTTTAAAACAGAAAATGAAATGAAATACAATTTATTTTACGCAAAATGTAAAGATAATACCCGTCTCCTGAACATTCTGGTCAACAGCAATTTCGGGCAGCCCCGGCACACAAATAGATGCGGATTCATTTTATAATGTAAAGCATGTGCCAAGTGTGCATATCAATTATTACCGCTAATTAGCGGTTTAGACGTAAATGCATGATTTCCAATATTTTGAAGTTTAAGAAAATCTGTAAGTACAGGGTAGAAATCGATATTTTGAATGGATTTCTGTAATTATGGATTACAAATCTAACATCCCTGTCACTTTTTTTCGAATAAAAACAACATACTTGAAACATAATCAAGAAAAACACGATTTTTGCTCAAAATAATAAACCTGTAAATAAACGAACTGGCAATAAAGGCGGCAAGTCTGATCCACATCAAAGACACGATGACTACATTGTTATCACAATAGCTTGATACGTACCCTCTATAGAATGTTACGTAAATAATTCAATAGGTGTTGGATCGACCAGCTTCCATGTCTCTTACTTCCATGGTATTACTGCCCTTGTGTATTTTGCCAAGTGATGAATTTTATCACAGTTCAGTGAAAAGTTGTATTTTTGACCATTGCAGCTGCTTGTGCATGGTGTCTTGTGTAAGTCACATAATAGGTCATATAGGGACAGTTAATATGATCTGGTACTTGTTACATTGAAAAGAAACCTTTGGGTATATATAATAGGGTCAGAGTAAGCGGAAGGCCATGGCCACTTCACTTTTTCAGAAACTTATGTTTTTCTCTAGATATCTTTAATCAATTTGGGCATATATTTGTATTTTCACCACTCCACACTTGGTATAAACGCCCCACATGTTTCAAACTTGCTACGGCCCTGGTATAATCAGTGTACATAATGTATTATAGGCCATTTGGCTTCTTTGAGAGAGTAACGTCAGTGTGCGTAGTATTAAATTGAGCATGTTGACTCGAAAGACCTGTGTTTACACGCACAAAGGAGGTACATCATCTGTACACACGTGAAGTAACTCCGACAAAGCACTGACGCCACTTTCTTGAGGAAGCCATATGGACTATTGTTGTTGATCCTTCTGAAAAGGTTTTATTCTAGGGTCTTATTCTCATTGTGAAATATTACTATTGTTTCCGCCATCTTGCATGCTTGAATCACACTACCACTAGACCGGTCCATGAATAATCAAAACCTTGGACGAGATCGTGTAAGTGCTACCAGGAAATAGTTCCCAAATGTAATCATTCATTTCTAGCAACAATGAACTTGAGTTCAACTGCCGCATGTAGCATTGTAAATATATTGGTTCACTATGGCATGAAAAAGCTGCAAAATGGACCTTAAAATTGATGAGCGTCTGGTAACTGGTTAGTATGATATGGTTATGTGATAATGTTTATACCAAAAATGAATGCCCAGGGATTGAGTTTTGAAAATAACAGGCTTGCGACAAATCACACTTCTGGAAATGTTAAGGCGGGGCTGTCAGGTTGTGCTATTAAATTTCACTCGGTAAGAAGTTTTTGAATTGAGGTGTGCTATAAATCGCACTCGGACAGGCAATTTAAGGATTTCTTTTATGGTGTGCGATCGCACCCGCATGCCTTAAAACTCAATCCCAGAATGCAAAGTTCTTGGAATCTCCAAAACATACCATTTTGACACATATTCACAGACAAATTGTGATGAACTTCAAATTAAACCAATTTCCAAAGTGCATTCAAATCCAAAATATTTACAGTATTATAAGTGTGTTCCTGGTATTTTTGAATTACATGGTATCATTTAGCATTCATGATGTATATTGATGATAACAACGTAGTAGGAAAAAAGGTTATATTTCGTCTTGATGAAATATTTCATGTCAATCAATCTATTGTTGTTTTCTACATTTTTCATAAATTTAATCATCTTGCTGTTGTATACATGCTTGTAGGTTCATCCATTTGAATAGAAAAGTTGCAAATAATTCTAAATCTAGACGAGTTTTCACTGTTATCACTTTGATGTATGATCATATTAAGCCCACATCTAATTTGGTGATAATAGAAGAGTTTATAAAAACTCGTATTATTTAACTCGTATAATTTGGTGATGTTTTCCTTTTTTTTTCTAAGTGCAACTTTCTCTGGCATTGTATAAAAATTGTGAATGCATAATGATGAATATTGGTAAATTTAAAAGAAAAACAGCACCGATGTAATTGTTATTAAATAAAGCATTGTAAGCACTAACAAATTGATGTAAATAAGAACTACGTAGTGTAGCACTCAGTAGTATTATAGTAAAATATGTTGGCTAATGAAAAGGGTGTCTGTGTGAGTTATTTCTTGATTAGGAAACAATACAACACTTTGATAGGTTTAGGAAAGAATGACAGAAAATTTGATAGGTTTAGGTTTTTGGCATATTTGGAATGAAAGAATCCCCAGCGACCCAATAAATTACTTTTTGTAGGTTTAGGTTTTTGGCATACTGGTATATGGAAATAAGAGATTCCCAGCTACCCATTAACACATTAAAAGTATTTTGATCAATTCAGAATTGGGAAAAAGTACAAATATTGAAAATAATCTTTGGGGAAAGTTATGAATCTTTACCGATTTGTGAAATAAGATCGATCCTGATCAAGCCCTGAATTTAAATTAAAGTGATGCTTTTCCCGTTTCCCCTCGCTTAGTGGCCCAAAATTCAATTTTCAAAGCATTTTGTAAATAGGGTTCTTTTCATCTTGCTTAATGGCATCAAAAATTAGTCAAATTGAAACTGCCCTATTTTCTTAGATTTCCAAATTATTTTTCATATTTCTTTATAATTGGGTACCTTTAGTTTATAACATCAAATAGGCTATTGATAATTAGATATTCCAATTCATAATACCCTTTTCCACTCTAACAATATAACATTAAAAATATGGTGGGAACAAAAAAAAACAGGGAGGGAACCAAATTAATGTGCTTAGGGTAACATGCTTTCCAATGAATCAAAATTGTGGGTTTACAAGCGTGTTTGTTCATGATTCAGGTGCAAATGTTTCCTGTAGAAGTCAGAACACTGATTCTTGTGCGGCATTTTGTTTTAGAAATCAATGAAAAAACATTCAGGAATACCCACTACTCGAGATATTGTATTGATCAAATTAAAAACTGAATTTCAATTTGCTAGAAGTTCAAAATGTAAACCAAGGAAAATTGCTATCAATGGGGAGCTTAAACCTAAAATGTAATGTTGAAATCATTATTAAGTCCATGTATATATCCATAGCTTCTAGCAAAGGGCATGAACAATAATCATATCCTTAACATTATTGTATTCAACTCAGTCTAGGTGCCCCTTATTTAGTGCCCCTTGACAACTTGCAAGCTGTCCGTCCCATTCCTTTACTTTTTTTCACATGATATTATATCACAAAACCTAGGCATAGTTTTATTGGCTGCAACATTTACTCTACAATTTGTATTTTTGTATGATAATGAACTGCAACATTAAGGGCTGGGGTATGAACGCTTGGACAGTATTTATTGTGGGACATTAGAGCACATCAGACATATCGAATTGCATTCTGAATACGAAGAATGTCATTCTGATATCAAATAATTTTGATTTTTGAAATTCGCAATTTAATACACATTTTATGGCAAATCATTAAAATTGATATTTTTGATATTTAACAGAAGTAAACTTTATAAATCTGATGATTTATACTTAAAGTGTATGTAGGTGGGATGAAAAGCCCGACGATCAATTGAAAATTTTGACCTTTTCATTATTGAAGATATGGATTTTTTTCCCAAAACACCCAAAAAAAATAGGTCTTTTGGGGAAAAAAATCCATATCTTCAATACGAAAGGTCAAAATTTTCAATTGACCGTCGGCTTTTCCTCCCTGCTACATACACTTTAAGAATATGTCATTAGATTTATATAATTTAATACGAGGACTGTTATATATCAAAATTTGAAAATATCAAATTTTTATAATTTGTCATAAAATTTGTATTATATTGTGATTTTCAAAAATGAAAATTATTTGATATCAGAAAGACATGCTTCAGATTCAAAATGCAATTCGATAGGTCTGAGGTGCTCTCATGTCCCATGGCTCATTTTAGATCCCTTAATTTACTTGGAAAATACCCTGTTTGAATATCTGTCCCATAAAATAATCGGCAGCCCCCCCTAAATGACACCCAGTGTGTGAATTAGGTCAAGTACAGTACCACTAATTGAGCAGAAGTTGCCAAACTGATTTAATGTCCGAGACAATTTTTGTCAAGATGTTAAATTTGAGTAGTGGATGCCAGTAAAGACAAACATCTTAAAGCCCAGGTTTTGTCGGATTTAATATCCTGTGAAAAAAGTAAAGGGACAGCTTGTAAGTTGTCAGGGGGGCACTAAATAAGGAAGGGGCACCTACTGGGTTGAATACAATAATGGTGTTTGCATCTTGTGCCAAGTATCGAACCCAAAATCTGTGTTAGTATGTTAGAGCAGCATTCAGCATCTGGGGTCAACTGAATGCTGGTAGTTAATTGAATAGTTACGACTTAAACAGTCCAGTAGGATAATTTTGCACTTTGTTCATACAAGGAACACTGGTATTGAGTATTCAATCGTTATCAGGGCCCAGTGTTGGATTTTGGTTGTATTCCTATGCTCGTGTGGGACTAGTAGAAAAGGTGTCCTGGATAGGTTATAGCAAAATTACTAACTCTTTGAGCAAGTACCAGAAACTGTTGAAGGTATCAACTTTTGGGTGACATGAATGTAATATCATTCAGTAAAGGGTAGGATTCTATCTTTAGATCCCTAAAGGGGCCTATTTTCACTCATTTGTAGTCCCATTTAAGGTTACTTTCTACAGCCCTGGTGTACAGCAAGCACCCCTGGCATGATCATACTGGGCCCTACCTAACCATTGGGCCATGATTATTATTTCCGCAATAGCCTGTTTAAGGGCTCACATATCAATCATCTAGGCCATTAGTCCATTGTTGTATCGAACAAACAAAAAGAGTGAAAAGCCTTTCAAGCAAGACCAACTTCATTTTTTGGTTAAATTCCCCATCCTAAAAATATCCTGCATGTTGCAAATTTTTGGATGTATGCTAATATCAGCAGTAAATGGGCCAAGTGAAATAAATAACATGTATATCGTATGGACTTTTCAAATTTTGGTGAGGGAGGCTCTTATTATATATTAATTTATTACAAATTCACTATTCATTTCTGTGTGAAATTGTAAAGGGTTTGTCAACACATAAAAATGTGGAGGTTCCTAATATGTTATTTCCCCCAAAGCTATCCGTAGCATGAAGAAAGTGTTTTAAATGTGTTTATAAATGATACCAATAACTTCTTAAAAGTAAGAAAAATAACATGATTAAAATTCTCCTAAAATCGGTAAGGGCGGGGACGATATACATGTTATATATTTTGCTTGTCCTAACATAATTGGTCCTGTGTCATAAACTGGGGTACTTTTTGTTTCATAGTAAAAATATTGAAATGTTTTGAACATTTTACATACAAGTCTCATTTGAAGTGGTTCATCCTCCTGATCATTTTGACACCTTTTGTTATGAAAATCGGTTAAAAAATGAGACGAGTGCAGGTAAAAACAATGGCAAAGTAGGGGATATTAATTAATCCCTCTTCTTTTTCTCCACATTTACAATCATGCTAAGCAAGTATTATTCTTTTAAATGGCCTTGGATATTAAATTACTTGGTCTAGAGGTCTGGGAGTTCATTTAGACATTTTACTAGATTCAAATTTTAAAGGTTTTAAGATCAAATTTACGATACGAATCCCTCTCCCCTCCCCCTAATCCACTACCACCCTTTGAATTTCATTTCAAACGTCATACAAAATAAACATTTTATAAAACAGTGATATTACATGAGTAATATAGAATAAATTAGCCTCAAGACCTAATTGATTCATCTAAGTGAAAGAATACTCAAGAGACCATGAAATCCATGCTGCACATTAAAATGTAACAAATCCACCTTTTTGGGTACCCCAGTATATGAAGCAGGACCAGTTGTAACCCATCGCATCCAAACATAGCAGTTGTTTCCAAAAATGAACTTTCAAATTTCTTGACCCCTTTAAAGTAACCCTTTGTCTGTACCGGTAAAAGAGTAATTTTTTTGTTACAATAGCAGCACAAATTTCCTATTTTATTTTTTGTATACATTTTTGAGGTTATTGTCAACTATCATGTTTTGATTTGATGGGTCACAATAAGTATTAACAAAATAAGTGAGGTTGTCTGTGTAATGTGTCCAAAAGTGAGAAAGTTTCACATTACTTGACAGAAAATATCCTAAATTACAAAGAAATATTGAAATATAAGTGAACAGTAGTGTAGCGTCATAGGGGCACATCGATCGGAAAATTTAGAAAATCCCATAGGAAAATTACCAAAAACAAGCCGTGCCCCCCAATCAGACCCAGTGCCCCCAATCATGGTCGGTGCCCCCCCAATATGACGACCCATGCTACGCCACTGTAAGTGAGGTTTTGTTGACAATCATTTGGTTTGTTTTCTTATTGTCTACATTATTGTTTCAAAATTTGCTTTGAGATTGCAAATAAAAGGTATGTAAAAAAGAACTTGTATTTTTATACATATAATTGAGTGGACAAATTTCAGACCATGCTATTTATTGTGATTCAATTACTGTCATAAATATGTCTATTACATTGTAAATGCAAGTCAGAAACCTGTTGAATTATTCAATGCAATACTTTGTTAATTATAATGTGCATATTTATAGTACTGGTATATAAAGCTCATGAATATGAATGTTGTCGACAATAAAGTTTTGATTTATAAAATAAGGTTATGCTAGGGGTTATATCCTTTTTATTCCCCCTCCCCAAATTTAATTATCAAGCCTGAAATTATTCGCATTATTTTACTTGCATTTAAATAGGTGAAGGTATTGAGGCAAGGCCAAAAAGGTACAACAACAAAAGATAATCCACACATAATCATGGAAATTGTAGAAATCATGGAATAGTAAATAAGGTTTGCTTAGCTGAATAGGTAACTATTTCCCTGGTCTATAGTAATGGCCATGCATTTATGATGTATACAAGACTGGATTTCCATATTGTTCAATTCAAACAGATTCTACTGTGATTCAGAGGTGACCAGTTCTTTAAAATTAGGGCACATGTTCCAGACCTGCCAACTGTCCCTCATTTTGAGGGACTGTCCCTCATTTGGGCTTTTCCAAATTGAGAAAGAGGGACAGTCCTGTTTTCTGAAAAAAATGTCAGTGATGGCAAATTTAAATGTAAGAACAACAGAAAATGATGCAAATTTCACTTTTAAAATTTTGCTATAGCATTCTCGTTAGTCTATTGTGATAAATTTAGTCCTGCAAAACCTTGCCTGAATTCTGAAAGTATTGCACACCTCAAGTCTTTGAATTTATCGGTACCTGGTTTGTGTACATGTACACGGTTTTGGCTTCCAATGTCCGTCTTTCTGACTTTCGTAGGTTGGCAGGTCTGATATTCATGAGATAAGACCATTTTTACATTGTTGAAAAAACCAAAATGAAATTGCATTTGATCATTGATGGCCTTAACTCAAAACTCAAAATCAATTTATTTTGGCAGTGCTGGTTTTTGCCTCAACACATCATAAATTATTAAAAAAATAATAATAATAAAAACAGGATTAAACCCTCAGCATTTCCTTCATGCAATTGTCTATGAATATAAATTTTAAAAAGGGAGAATGGTCCAATTTCATCACATACTATGATAATCCCCGCATGGAGTTCTATACCAGTATTTCAGTCACTTTGATCCCATTGTTGAGTATCTGTGTTTTTATATGAAAGCAAAAAAAAAGTGTGTTTGAGTTTGAATGCCCCATAGAGTACTGTGAAAAACTTTGTTAGCCAACAAAATCCTAACCAAATATCTTTCAGCCCTAATATTTCACAGAATCAGTGGCTTACCCCGATACCAAAATCTCATTTTTGATGAAGAAAAATGGTGATGATGAAGGTGTTGATTGGACCATTCTCTAAGAATAATATTTAAAAAAAAAAACATTTGACCAATGTGATATGATCTAATCTTCTCAGGCAGAAATGTCATTACAAAAAGAATTATTCAGAGTTAATAGCTAGCCCAACAATGCCTGACAATAGCAAGTATTGTTAAAATCTGCTGGTTGTGCACTCTCAATTATGTCCATTTTGTGGGAATAATCTGGCAGTTCACTGCAGTGGATGAGATCAGTGTCAAAATTGGCAAGGGCAAAAGCCAAAAGATGAATGAAAAAGAAAAATGCAATGTTTCATTATTTGACCCCTCTCTTTGTGTAATGAAACCAAACATGGGGTCAAAATAACCTCAATATTTTTAAGTGTTTACACAAGAAACATAAATATTTTAACTCCCCCCCCCCCCTAACAAAACTAGTTCTTTGATAGCCCTTCATCCATCTTTTGGTTTGTTCCCTTAATATTGTGTGTAACTAAGATGTTAAACATGGTACAGTTTAATCAACCAAGTATGTGCGGTAAAAATGTATTGAAAGGGACCGTTCAAAATTTATGAGGGGAATCCGAAAACTTGGGGGCCTTAGGGGGAATCTGAATTTTTGATTTGAACCATGAGGGGGAATGTTAAGTTTTAAATAAGGAAAGACAAGAGTGGACACGAGGAGGAATGCAAAATTTGTCGATTATTTTTTATCTATTTCTCCCATCTCCCCCAGGCATAAATATTGAACGGTCCCTAATTGTAGAAATCTGCATTATCATTGTTGTTAATTTAGTGGTTTCACTTTTTTGTGTGCGTTTTTAAAAGAATATGTGCAGAATGTGAAACTGCACCAGTGAATACATACAAATTTGTGTTTTTAGTTGCAGCGTGGAAATTGTGGAAAGCATTGGATTTTGTAAGTATGCCCTGTCTCCTTCATTTCAACAATGGTCATGTGTTGGCAGAATTGTTATACAAAATGTATAAATTATCAATTAAAAAAGCAAACAAAAATCCCTTTCTGAAAATCTACCAAAAAAGTGGAGTCGTAGACCATACACAATTCAAATACCACACAACACTCATTTGAATGTAGAAATTATTTCGGAGACATTTACACGTAGTCTAGATTATAATACATGTGGCAGCATCAGTATACACACATGTACACCACCACCACGCAATTATTCTCACACAAACACACGTGGCAGGTCACAAATGAAACCAACCATATCTTATCTAGTGAAGAGCCACACAGAGTTTATTTCATTAACGTATAGCGTACACTTATAACAAGCATCTGCTCTAGACTGAATCAAATGACTGTACAAGCAAATGAATGTACATTCCACATAGCATTTGCAGCCGCTGTAACATTTATTATAAATGCATTTTCTGCATAAATTTAGATGAGACAAAAACAAAAAGGTTTGTCTTGGAACACTGGGTGTATAGCTTTAAAAATACAATGTATTAAATGTGAGCACATTAGTTTTCTTGCCATGTTTAGAGAATGTACTCCATATTCCAGAAAAAATACAGCACAATTTTTCTCAGGTTAAAAAAATAAATTGTTTGCCAAATGAAACATAAATCCTAATCCTTTAGTAAGTTCTAACTGGCAATAAAAGTCAAATTTTAGTATTTTTGAAATTTGAGTGTAAATGAGCCAAAAATATGCAATTTGCATGTTGTTTTACAATTGCAGTCACAAACACTCAAAGACTTGGCATAAGTCCAAGCATTCAAACTTTGCTCATGATTTTCATATTTCATGTTAATTTGGATAATTGGTTATGAAAGATATTAGAAAATGTGTTTTCCAAAAATGCATAACCTGAAATTAGTCTTGGTATAAGTCTTTGGGCTTGATTGTCACAGCATATGAAAAACACCCTAAAAATACATATTTTTGGCCCTGATTTCCGAAATCAGTAAATTCAGCAAAAATTGTTTTAAGCGCAAAAAATTAATGCTGTGTTTTTCTGGAGGATGTGGTAGTTTTAGGGTTTTATTTGGGAGGGGGGTTTTAAAAAAAAGTGGCCCCAAAATGCAATTTAAACAAATTGACTGCTTAGTACCAGAAGAGGGTAAGTGCAAATTGCTGCCCTATGAACATTTGGCAAGTTACACACAGTATACTGTACTCAGCTAACATGTGACAGCTTGACATGGCAGCTACTACACTTACGCAATTCTGGTACTAAGCAGACAAAATTAGCTTTTAGTTTACTGATTCAGTTGTTGTTTTTTCAGTGCATACCACTTCGGGGGTTTTCTGTTTTCTTTAAAGGAACACTGGCAATCACAACATTATTAAAAAACAACCCCAATACTTCCACGCTGGTCCTTGGCAGCATAATTTTTAGTGGCTAATGTACAAAACATGTACGTGCTTCCAATTCAAGGTGCATTTCTACAAACAAAACAATGCTTTCCACAATTATTATTCACCTGAGCACTGTAGTGGCAGCATATAACCAAACAAGTTGGAGAAGATATGGAGATGGACAAACCAAGGAAGAGGGTTCATGAAGATGAGGAATTGGCAGACTTCAAAGTCTCTGATGCTGATGTCAGGATCAGCAGCAGATGTCAGGATCAGCAACAGATGTCAGGATCAGCAGTTGATGTCAGGACCAGCAGCTGATTTAAGGAGGATCAGCAGTTGCTGATATCAAAATCACCCAGGAAAGGCAGCAGGTTACCATGGGAATAAATTACCATGGAATACAGTAACCATAGTAACTGAGAAGACGGCTACCAGTAGACGCATGCTGGGATATTATACATGGGATATATACAATGTAGCACTGTTCAGAAGAGTATATGGATATTAATGTATGGATTACCTTGTATGGAATATATTATGTGTGCAATAAAATCTTGGAATAAAGAGTGGAATATAGTCATGGGAACGTGGAGAGGAATGTTTACGAGTCGCCATGGCAATGGGACAGGTCGGACTTCACACTGACCTTGTCAGATAAAAGGTATGGAAACAACATTTAATTTCTTACTAATTCAGTTTATACATTAACCAAAAATATATTATTATTAATTGCAAAAAGGTGGAAATATCTAAACATACAAGAATAATTTTGAAACAGTCAAAGAACGTAGCTAGACATGCTTTATCTACTTCAGTTATAATGCTGACATCTTCATGAATATGTTTACTGATATTTTCCCCTTAGTGCAAGCATAAAACATCACTGGATTAGAATACAATAAAACATTGAACATTTGGCTTTCCTATTTTAAATATGATATACATTGATGTATTGTTGTGTGACTTCTTGTAACATTCCCTTGGTCCATTATGCAAAGTTATGTTATGGATAGGCTTGTGACATTAAAAAAATACGAATTTTTAAAGCCATACATATTACATGTAGCTACTAATTGATTAGGATTCCTTTTTACTTGATTTACCCTTTGGTGTGTAAGGCAGGCACGGACTCAAATTTTTGAATGTAAACAGTAAAACATGGTATGAAATAATTATTCTGCATAGGGATGGAGTACAAAATGAAATTTTTTGGAAAAGATACCTTTAAACAGGAGTTAGAAGAAATGCTAAATTGGGTCTCTGAATCCAAGTATTGGCCAATTTGAAGGAGGTTGGTGTAATTATAGAATGCCCTCCACACCATGTATTTTAGGATTAGGGGGTTAGTGTTATGGTGCACTGCAGATCAGTCTTAGTTTCCAATGGTCTTTGAGAGACTCCTGTTAAAACTGCAAAAGGCATTTGATCTATAAATGATTGCTGCGGATCATACTAAAGTAATCCCTGATAATGCAAAACTTGTATAACGCAGCTGTTATAAATACGCCTATAGCTTCAGAACTAATAATTGTTTTTACAATATTTCAACATAAAGAGAATGATTTATTTACGCGCATTTTGATACACCATGTGTCAGATGTCGTTCAATATTAACAACAGTAGTGCAGCGATCAATGGTTATTATGGTAGCACGTAAAGCCCGCCATTATTTTTGTGCTTACTTCAAATCAATACAAATAGCTGCAACTTTTAAATTGGGTATCTTTCTTTCAAAACAATGCTGTATTGTTAATATTGAACAAAATTTGGCAAATTGGGTATCAAAATGCGCATAAATAAATCGTCCTTCTTTTTATGTTGAAATATTGTGAAAACAATGATCAGTTCTGAAGCTATAGGCGTGTTTATAACAGCTGTGTTACTTTTTGTGCAGACTTTATATTACAACTCAAAGCACTGTAGTTAATTTAGCTTCAGGGTTGACATTACTATATTTAGCTTTATGGTTGGCATTACTGTGTTAGCTTTAGGGTTAACATCACTATACTTAGGGATTTATATTACTACATTGCAACCACAAACAAGTCGCAATATAATTATAATACGCATACATCAAAACAAATAGATTGCTGCTAAATTAAGCAGAAATTTATTGCACTCGTGTTAGCAACAAAATGACCCAAAGGGTGTTTGATCTCCATTCACAATTACAAAAGAATATTGCAGATCTTTATTACACAAAGCAAAGTTAAAGTGTCAACTATATCAAAGAACAATATTATATTTCATACATCTGTGTATGAGCATGAGGTTTACAATTGGATCAGATGGGTGTCAATTTGAACATGAATTATAATACTTAACCTGGACATATATAGAGAATAAAATCAAACAAATCTGTATGGTAGATCAAAATAAGGAAAAATATGACACTTGAATATTTGTGAGTTAAGGCCTATGCTACGCTGGCGAAGTTGCGTAATAAATCGGATTACCTACCATAGCAATAGGTGAAAACAATTTTGAATTGCAGGTTGAACTAATCACCTGTGTATGTCTGCATATCATAGATTGAATACAATACTGGTCTTTTCAAAGATACTAATCTTACAGGTGCAAGTGATCTGCATGATATGGTTCAATGCAGAGGTACCGTGTGAACGGATCAGTGCAGCACGGTATATTCAAAAATTGTTTTCACCTATTGCTATGGTAGTTAATCTGATTATTACGTAACTTCGCCAGCGTATAGAAATACATACAGACTTGATTTGAAATTACACACCCCCACACCCACAAAAGCACCCTGAAACCTTGGCAAAGTGAAATTGGATATGATTAAAACTTTCAGTTGGTGTAGTGAAATTTTTTTCACAACTTTATGTTCAGTTTTCAAATATACAAATTATACATTTAAACTTGTTCTTCTAAAGTCACAAAAGGTTGGTTCTCTGTATGAGAATTCAGCCAGATAAAACCATGTTGATTATGACTTGCACCGTCATTTTGGTTCATTTACGATGACGGATATTTAAAAATAAAATTTATGTAACTCTCTCCCAGGAAGCAGATTTGTAAAGAAAAAAGAAAATAGCATAGTGGCTAAAACTTGGGTATAGGGAACTATAAATCACCAAAGTAGTACCACTAAAAAGCCAAATATCCTATATTTAAATACTATATAATCTGTATTCAAATTGACATTTTATAATTCCCCTGTTGACCCTACTATGACCCTTTGAACCTGTTATGACCTTGAAGCTAACATGACCTTTGAACATGACTCTTACAACTATTGACCTTTTGAACCTGTTATGACCTTCAGGGTCCGCATTAAGCAATTTTATTTGTGTAGCAAAAATGCTCACCAAATTTGGGAGCCAATGCTTATGAATGGAACAAAATTGCTACACATTCCAAAATTGTGTAGCAAATGACGAAAATTGTGTAGCATTTTGCTACTGCTACGCACTTATTGCGGACACTGATGACCTTTGAACCTCTGATCCTTGAACTTTTGAATATATGACTTTTGAACCTACAATGACCTTTTGAACCTGACCTTTATTATCACCCTTTTAACCTATTATGACCTGGACCTATTATTTTTTCACTTTTGGAACCTATTTTAACCTTTTGTATATTCTTTTGAACTTATTATATCCTTTTGAAACAATTATGACCTTTGAACATATTATGACCTTTTTAATTTGTTATGAACCATGGAATCGTGGCCCTTGAACCTATTATGACCTTCTGAACCTATGGACCCTTGAATCTATTATGACATTTTGAACCTATGACCCTTGAACCTATTGACCTTTTTGAATAGGACATTTTAAACCTATTATGACCCTTTGTACCTATTATGCATGACCTTAGAACCTGATTTTGACTGACCCTCTGTACCTATTATGACCTTTGAACCTATTATCACCCTTTGAACCTATTATGACCTGAACCTATTATCTTTTAAACTCAGTATGACCTTTTAAACCTATTATGACCTTTTCTTAGTATGGGCTTTTGAGCCTATGACATTTGAACCTATGACCTTTTGAACCTATTATGGCCTTTGAACCTATGACCTTTGAACCTATTATGACCTTTGAACCTATTATGACATTTTTGAACCTATTGTGAACTTTTGAACCTATTACCCTTTGAACCTATTATGACCTTTTAAACTCAGTATGACCTTTTGAACCTATTATGACCTTTTCTTAGTATGGCCTTTTGAACCTATTATGAAGTTGAACCTATGACCTTTTGAACCTATTATGACCTTTGAACCTATGACCCTTTTAACCTATTATGACCTTTGAACCTATTATGACCTTTTTGAACCTATTATGAACTTTTGAACCTATTATGACCTTTGGACCTAGTATGAACTTTTGAACCTAGTTTGACCTTTTGAACCTATTATGACCTTTTGAGCCTATTATGATCTTTTTGAACCTATTGTGACCATTTGAACATGGATCAGTATCTGTCACTAGAACTGAACCAAATTGACAGTGCTTGTGGAACGTTTTTAGTGTTATTTTAATGCTTTTTGTTCAATTCAATTCATTGAATCGAAAATGCATGCAACATGTATTTTGATTCTGCCATTTCACCTGTATTGTCAGCTTATCAGTTAGTATAACTTTCTCCCTGAACTGCTTTTAGCCAAATATATGGTAAAATGTATAAGTGTTGGTAATAGGAATTGAATTTGACTATGAATTGAATTCAAATGCTGTGAATTGGAATTGAAATTGGTTAGCAGTTAATTTCGATGCATTGAATTGGAATTGAAATTGGTTGGCAGTTAATTTCAATGCATTGAATTGGAATTGAATCAAAATGATTTAAACCAGTGAAGAATTGAATTGAAATTGAATCTGAATTGAAATAACACTTAAATTTTATGACCTTTGAATTGAACCTAGTTTGACCTTTTGAACCTGTGAACTTTTGAACCTATCATGACCTTCAAACCTATTATGACCTTTTCAACCTATTATGAACCCATTATGACCTTTTCAACCCATTATGACCTATTGAACCCATTATGACCTATTGAACCCATTATGATCCATTGAACCCATTATGACCCACTGAACCCATTATGACCCATTGAACCCATTATGACCCACTGAACCCATTATGACCAAATTTGATCCATGGAACCCATTGAATATATTATGACCCATTGAACCTATTAGGCCTATGACCCATTGAACCCATTATGACCCATTGAAGATTTCATATGGAAAAGTAGTCTCTTTTGCTCAAATAAAAGGGGTCCCACAGTTAAGCAATGGGAGAAAATTGTCTTTTTTCACTTTCAACTTCAATTATTATAAAGGGAATGTCTTATTTTTTTGGCTCACTCTTAATTGTCTCATGTATATATTAAACTTTCCTTTCCCCGATTTTTAAGGAAATCTGATGAAAGACCTCGTCAGTACAGGAGCACTAAACACCACGAGGTATTCCCAAACTCTCACTCGATTTACGGCGAAATACACTGACATGCACCCCGTGTCATTAAAGTAGCGTGCTATAGACGGCCCTCACTTGATAATAGTCAGTCTGATTGACTTGGCTCAAACAGCATTTTCTAGAAATACTTTGCCAGATTCTACTCTCTAAAAAGGAATCCGATTGGTTACAAAATGCCGTCGTACCGTAGGAAAAACCATACCCTCTTTCGTACAGCCCTGCTCAGTGTGTTGTGTGGTAATGTATGCATTGTGCATTGACCTCGAACGCCTCTGTACACACAGCTTGCACACACTGGAGTCGAGTATAATTTATTTAAAGAGACTTTCATAGGAAAAATTTTCCATATGTAGGCGCTACCGCCCCAAAAGCAACACATTTTGATGTATAGTACAATTTTTTCACATTTTTCGCCATTTTTTCTTTACTAATTCTTTTTGCCGCCTTCTTCCGCCACCCTCCTTTTGCCGCCCCTGCTTTGACCCGGGGGCTGGCGCCCAAAGCCCCCCAAAATATGCGCATGCATTGAACCTATTTTAATTAATTGAACCCATTATGACCCACTGAACCCATTATGACCCATTGAACCCATTATGAATCATTGAATGTACTTAAAATGACCATGAAGAATTTACACTTCCATTGCTGATCATTTTCACTAGTTTCTTGACAATCTACTTATTTTACCTCAGATGACCTTGTAAAATATTCACATTGTACTTGACCTCTGATGACCTTGATATTACCTTGTAAAACATTGACTTAAATTGATGGTCATTGTCAACAAGTTTCATGGCCTTGAAATAACCTTAATTTGTAAAATATTGATAGTTATGAAATTTCATCACAATAGGATTAATTGGTAATTAAATCCAACCATCTTAACTAATTAACCTTGTGATGCCCTTCAAATTGTGGGATACAATAATAGTTAACTTACAAAGTTTCAGGCCCGTACGCAGGATTTTTTTTGGGGGGGTGCTGATTTTGAAAAAGTGGACTTTTTTCCCAGGAGGGTGTGCGATTTTGTGAAAAGTGGACTTTCTTCCCCAAATTTGGACTTTAATTTGACCAAAAAAGCGTAAAAAACTTGATTTTTTTGCTCGATTCGCTCGCAAATTCTGCAATTTTGAGACTTTTTGTATACTTTTGCAAATTTGGGGAGGTGCGGTCGCACCCCTGCACCCCCCCCCCCTGCGTACGGGCCTGCAAAGTTTCTTCACTATTGGATAAATGTGCGAAAAAAGAAAGTTCTAACTAAAATGCAAAACCTAATCAAAATGCCAAACCTAACCAAATGCAAAACCTAACCAAAATGCAAAACCTAATGAAAAGGGAACTAGCTCAGATTCTGACCCTTCAGTCCTCAACAAAATGTGAAAACCATGACCTACCCTCTCTGACCTGTTCTAGATGTGCCTGTGAATCAAAGCTAATCAATGTGGCAGTAGTCACTTAATATTTTGCGATTAGAGGATCAATCTGGTACTGTTCAGAGAGTTTGTGCAATGGACGTATATCAAAGCACAAGGGCTCTGATTAAGAGCTAAAGGGAACATGTACATTGTACATACACAAGTCATCATATGCACACAATATTATACTACTGCAATATCCCACTTTATGGTTAAAGCCAGGTACTAGGTGGTTCAAACAGGAAGTGAAATTTGCAAATCCCCCTGGAGGGTTATAATCGTACAATTCTGCGAACAGTAGGTTTTAATGAGAATCTAACAATCTATTTGATCTTAGATGATCTTTAAAAAAAAATGCATCATTTTCCCACCAAGTATAGAAATCCATCTATCTTCAGATGATAACTGAAAATGTTTGACTTTCATTGCTGATCATTTGCACCAGTCTCATGAATACTGGTATACAATTGACATCAGGTGACCCTGTAAAATTTAGCCAAATTTCATCACAATTTTTGTGAAATGAATCCTATCATCTTTACACATTTGACATCTGATGACCTTGAGAGAGTGCGTGATTCATATTTAAAGAGGAAGTCCCCACCAGAGTTCTTCTAGGGTGAACCAAACCTGTCTGGTTATCAAATTAATCAGTGACAATGTTATCTCTGAATTTGACAGGTGTTAATTGATGCAATAACATTAAAACATCAATTATCACCTGTTAAATTCAGAGATTACCTAGTCACTGATTAAATTAGTAACCAGGCAGGTTTGGTTCACCCCAAAAGAACTGCTCTGACAGGGCTTCCTCTTCAAGTTAAATCTCTTCAGTTTCATAATTACAGGATATGTGAGAAAACCAAAATACAGACATACCGGTACATCTCTACTTATGCCCCTTTTGTGGCTGAAGCCAGGGATACTGGAAAAAAATCATACAAATTGACGAGCACTTACCCAGTGTGTGTCAGTCAATTTTGGGTACATGAAGTTGGATAATAAAATGTGACCAGCCCCATCAAAAAGGTGAACTTTGCAGGCAGGAAGAATATTAAATTTGAGATATGATTTTATCAGCTTGTATATTTTGAAACATCTCTTACCAAACTTGATCAAGGCATTAAGATTTTGTAAGTGAAAATGTGTTGTCTTCATTATTTCAGGCATGATTTCATCCATATCTTGAAAAGCAGCTTGCCACAACTAGTCACAAAATGACTACAGAGGACTGGTCCAATTTTTCATCTTAGATTGAGGCCTACCATTAAAACAATAAATTTTGAGTTGCATTGGTGCTGCGGTTTTGATGAGAAGCAGAAACGTGTTTAACAATGTCCCATAGGATAGTACATGCACTTCCGGTGTGGTTACCACAAATCACTGCATTTTTGTTCACAGTATTTAAACAAAACATATCTTGGGTGTTAAATTTCACTGGGGTAATAAAAAAAATATGAACTTTCATCTGATACCAAATGGCAAAATCTCAGTTTTGATGATAAAAAAAAGGAGGATGAGGCTGTCGATCGGGTCAGAATCGCCTTTAAATTAATGTTGTTAGTATGAATTTTGGGCAAATTTCAAAATTTTCCACTCCTAAGTCTTAAGAGGTAGCAGCTGCACCATTGGTGCTCAGTTGTAAAACGTTCCACAAGCACTGTCAATTTGGTTCAGTTCTAGTGACAGATACTGCTCCATGTAGCCACCCAGGTTGACCCAGATGAAGAAGGCCAAAGTTTAAATTGAAGGAGTGTCAGTAGGACCTACTGCAATAATTTGCACAACTACACTGAGCTGATGTGGAGGGTCTTTTGAACCCATCATGGACTTTTGAACCCATTATGACCTTCTGAACCCATTATGACCTTCTGAACCCATTATGACCTTTAACCTTATGAACCCATTATGACCTTTTGAACCCATTATGACCTTTTGAACCCATTATGACCTTTTGAACCCATTATGACCTTTTGAACCCATTATGACCTTCTGAACTCATGACCTAAATCCATTATGACCTTTTGAACCCATTGTGACACGGACGAGAGAGATACAGACCGCGATACAGAGATACAGACCAATCAGTGTCAGCATCAGCCGATGAGGGCTGATTGTTCCATGAAATGAAACTCGCATACAATTCAAGGGGACTTTGACTGGTTGTACGTGGTCTGTGCATTATGATCTTTTGAATCCCATTATGACCTTTGAACCCATTATTACCTTATGAACCCATTATGACATTTGGAATACTGCTATATAAGCTATATTTTGAGTACTAAGGGCAGTTTGGAATGAAAGGGGGGGGGGCTTGAACTGATTTGAACACTTGAATACTGCTATATAAGCTATATTTTGAGTACTAAGGGCAGTTTGGAATGAAAGGGGGGGCTTGTGGGCAAAATATTAAAGGTGGGTAGATTGTAACTTGTTTTCTACCCATCATCCAAACATTTTTATTTCAAGTTTTGAGTTAAATTGTTCCAGCAGTTTGGTTTCTAGAAACAAACATGCGTATCACAGTGGCCCATATAGTGCTGTTGAATGGAGAATGCTGTGTTTTGTGGAAAAGCATCAAATGTAGCTTATATATGCTGATGAACATCTCTGAATCTGGGAACAAATAAATTTCTAAGACATCAAAGTTCAAATACAGTGGTCAGAATTGCTCATATCTTGTAAACATACCAAATCATTCCTCTGGTCATAAAGATTAACCCTAACACCCAAGAATACCATGATGATAAATAAAGCGCATGTGTGAATCCCGGGGTCTGCGATGACGCAATCACCATAAGTGTTATATATGCTCACAGAATTGCTGCCCGGGCAGGGATAACCCGTGTAGCTACCGGTCCGTGATCGTGTGGTTGGCATGCGGGGGGTCAAAGGTTCAAATCCAGGGGGTGACAAGTGACTCCTTTCTTCATCTTCTCTCCTTTTTCGTATCTTCTTTAACTTCCGATATCAAAAAGCAGGGTTAAGTGTTAGGGTTACTCAGTTTGACTTATGACACAACTCTTGCGTCATAAGCAAAAAGGTAAAATGTCAACTTTTTGACACCACAGATGCAGTGATCGAAACCTGAAAAAGGTTAATTTAAATAGATTGTGTCAAATTATAATTCTTGCAACTCAATTAAATTTCAGAATATTTTGCACCACCTAGCATGTATAGGGAAAATAAAAATAGGTCAAGGTCCATGGGTTTGACCCCTTTCTTCCATTATATAGGTAATAAAACATCCAAGCTGATTATGACAAACTATTCTGAATTTGAAATGTTTTTGCAAGACAAATTGAGACCATTATTAAGAAAATTGGAGCATATTGTGATGTTGACCCCTGTAGAGCCATAATGACATTAACCTTTTCGCATATAACTTGAGAACTGTACTTCACAGGTAGGTCACACACCGACATCGCCTGGCTAATTACTTGGTACACCAGAGATACTAAAATCAATACCCGGGATCGATACACGTGAATGTGCTATGCACGATTTTGATATTTAGACGAAAATCTTTGGATACCGGGGTAGAAAATGATGAATATCTCCCATAAATGATTTCTTCTAAAGAAACCAGATGTGGTTCCTTGCACTTGAATATATGTGTTGAACAGATATGATAGTCGTTAGCTTGCGTCTTGAGAAAGAAGCTTGCGTCTTTAACTCAAAAACTGACAATAATTCTGATTTTATATGTGCCAAATTATATAGCGCAGTGCATACGCCAATCGTGGGTAGTCTAAAAGCATATGACCTATGGCGTACCTTGCTCGACTCGCACACAGCAAGGTCAGTCACCGGGCAATTGTCAGTAGCCTTAGTCAGATGTCCTTCGGCCCATTATGCGCCTAAACTATTAAACAGGTCGGAACAAAATGATGACCCACACTATGCCACTGTAGTGAAGGAAGGCCCTAACTGCAATAGCTGTCTCATAGATTCAACCTACCATGGCGATTTCTGCCATGAAGATATCAGGGCGATGACACTGTGGGTCAACTAATTTCTGTGTGAATCCTTGGAACCAGGGGAATAAATTGATGTAAATTTCACTCCTGCATTAGTCTTTGATGACCTCTAGGTGAAATGTCATACATGTATTTTATTTGCATTATGCTTAGTTCCCACTGGGGTATTTTCTGAAAAGCCCTGGACATGGCAGAGTTCTGCCCAATTTTTTGGCAATGACATTTTTCCCCATTCAACAGGGCATATGCATTGCAATTGGTCTGTCGGAAACAATTACTTTCCCCTTGCCGTTGGTCAACATTTCTCTCTGAAACCAGCTTCCTTGTATTTTTGCCCCCCTCCCCAGCACAGGGGAACCTAAGATGGTTCTCAGTGACTCCCTGTCGGATGCTCTGCTCCATTTGGACACAAATTGATTGCTTTCCTGGGGGATTAAAACTCCCATTGTTCAAATGCCAACCATGGTGTGTATTTCAGTGTACCTAACTGGCCACGCGTTTTGAACTCGCCACCCAAAAATGGTGGTTTTGTTACGCTTTTCCAAATCGAGACTCGTTCGAATTGTTATATCTCTGCTTAAACAAAGGGTATTGTAGTGTGTTTGGTGTCATTTTGTAGCTAATTGAGTGCCTTAACAGACCTCCAAAGGAGAATTGTTTATCAGCTAAGACAGTGGAGTTATAGTTATTTGAGTTCAGAATGGCCGAGGTGGTTGTTGAGGTGGTGGCGGTTGAGGCGGTGGCGGTATGTGCAAAGTCTATGGGAAATAAAGATTTTGTGTGTGCGCATTGAATCAACTGATCATATCTTTGCATCCATATGGGCTACAGACATGGTTAAGAGCTCTTTTGAAAGATGATTAATTAGGCTAATTGTTTTTAATCATTTTGAACACTTTATGATTGGTTTAGTCTATAAAATACAAACTTTTACGTACAAAACTACCCGCTTTTCATATTAAACACTGTAGTAAGTGATGCGGATGTCTTCAAAATCTAAAAGTTGCTGTAAATTTTTAATTACTTACCCTATCATAGTCAAAATATACATTTTCTGAGAGGAAATTTGATGAGGAATCTAAATATGGACTTACTTTTTCTGTATGGGTTAGGGGTAAAATGTTTCAGTTCAAAATATGTTGAATTGTAAAACAAATTGAACATATTTTGGGACACCATGTATTCCGAGATTACCAAACAGCTGTGATTTTTTTTTTCCGAATTTAGTAGGCTCCCCCTAATCTCTAACCAAATCAATGTTTTTTACTTTCAGTTTATAACTGCAAGTTAGTAATAAGCAATGCATTAAGTGACCCATTTTTATTTGGAATTATTTTATTCCACCCTGTATAACTTCAAGGTCACCCTGTACAATGAGTTGAAATGTGTATATTTAAATTGCTTTTGCCTTCAGCTTTCCAAAAATGTATACTTTTGCTAGTTTAGGGTTGATAGTTGTGGAGATATTTTAATTTGAAACTTGATTGGTGTAAAAATTCATAATATTTGTGATGTAACGCTAAGGGTGGCGAGTTCAAAACACACGGCCAACTGTTACTTGTGGCAGAAGAGGTATTTTTAGGGTTTTTCATCTTGGACCATAAACTTCACCCTTTGACCCTTTTCAAGCCAATGCATATCCACAAGTCGCATGAATATGTTACATTTAAAGTACTAGAAGTAAACAATGCAATGCTCAGGTATTTGGTCCCAGACTGGAAATGAACTTTGACCCTGATTCTGTGCACACCCTATAGGCAATGGCTATTCTGAAAAGTTTGACCCACAAATTTTTAGGTTGCTTTGGGAAACAAATGTATCTTCAATACGGGAGGTCAAAATTTTCATATGATGGATGGTTTTCCTCCCAGCTACATACACTTTAAGTACCATATCATTATATGTATAAGGTTTTCTTCAAGGACTTTTCAAAATATAAAATAGAAATTTTAAAATTTGCCATAAAATTTGTATTATATCGCAAATTTCAAAATAAAATCTTAAATTATTTGACATCAAAAGGACATTCCTCGTATTCAGATTGCAATTGGTGTATCTGATGTCCTTGATCTCAGGCCTCACAAAAATACTGTGCAAAGGTGGGTGACTGGTGACCGGCCCTATTGCCTCAAATCATAGCTATAGACAAAAAATGCTCTAGACAAGTGATCATTTCCACAATTCAACTTTCCTAACTGAAATGGTTTAAATTGCATCACACTTCATACAAACACTGTGTCACCAAAGTAAGCATGTGTTAAAATTTGTCAATTTCTGTACAGAAAATATATCACCCCTCCCAACTGGAGAGGCTCTCACAAGAAAACAAAATAACATGCAGACCTTATACTTGGGGGATTTTGTTTGTTTGACCATATGGGCAACATTTGAGTAACTTTTACAGAAAATCCAATCGGGGTGTAACTGGGGTCATTGGGTGATTTCACAAGGAATTTATTAGCCCAAGGCACTTGTAGAATTCTCTAGATGCTTCACAAGGTGTGTGTGACCCTATTCACAGCCTCATCACCCCCAACACACACATTACACCTTAAAAATGTAGCGATTTTGGTATCAGTTGAAAATTTATGTTCCTCTTAACCCCAGTGAAATGTTAGACCTGCAACATGTTAGGCAGTATAAACAAAAGGATGGTAGTTGTGTACTGTTCTATGGGGAACTGTGATGTATTTTGATTCTAGAACCTATCCACAAGAGCAATTTAACTCGAGAAAACATGACATGTTACACTCGGACCACCCACCTTCAATGGAAGTTGGCAAAAATATTTAGTTCCAAAAGAGGGCTTTGCTATTATAGATGTAGCAATCACTTGCACAACTACAATTTTCCATACTTCACACAAATCCTCGAGACAGTGGCGTCAGTGCGTGCTCTCAAAGTCCTGCCATGTTTACATGCACAATCAAAGGCGGTGCATCTATACACGCGCAAAGTAACTGTAAGAAAGCTCTGATATCACTGTTTCAAGGAATCCAAATGAACCTATACATTTATTACACATTAGATGAGAACATACAGGACTCAATTTGTGATTACCTAGGGCAGTGCAGGTTTTATTGACCATTACAAAACTTCATTAACCATATCCTTGCCAAATCCAATCCTTCAGTTGTGTGGAGATGGACAACACTAAGGCTGCCTCAGCCCAAACCACCCAGTAATTATAGTACCCTGTACCCCAAGTGACCACCATAAATGTGTCAATAAACACCATAGAATGCGGTAAGGTTTCAAATCAAACTTCAAAACCTTGTATATGGTCCTTGAAACAACCTTAAAATTTAGACAAAAATTGACAGAAGGTTCACTTTTTGGTGATAAGGCATTAAAAAGGGTAATTTTTATGGGGTCTAGTCGACATTTTACAAAAAACAAAACTAGTGCTTGGCAAGTTGTCATGGGGAATTTTAATGGGTGGTCACTAACTCAATAACAATAAGCTGAAAATGAATTTGTAAGAATGGGGGGGGGGGGACAGGAAAAATGGCTTAAAGCCTTAATGTACGATTTCCTTCCAATTTTTAATTAGTTATTCTATACTTAAAATGCTGAAATAATAATACTAGTAATAATAATTGTAGGGAAGGGGTTCTGTCCATTTTGAGCTGAAATAACAAGGTAAAGTGAAAGAAACCCTATTGGTTATTTTGGCCATTTAACATGCAGTTCTATAGGAGGACATAAAGTCATAATTTTATGAATTATGGCTTTATGTCGAACTTTGCTCTGTTGACTTACAAACACAAACAATTTGGCTGATTCCATTTAGGTGGAAGTTGGGACATGTGTATGTGTAAACATTACAAATTATGCCATGCGTCAGGTTTGAAAAAAATTAACCAATTTCACATTATAAGATCGTACATTATTGCTTGAAGGCTCCCCAATCCGGGCCCCAATCAGACCCGATGGCCCCACCCCAATCATGCCTCCCAATATGATGACCCACACTATGCCACTGTAGTGAAGGAAGGCCCTAACTGCAATAGCTGTCACATAGATCAATTTCTGCAGTCTATATTGCACCCTGCCCTTCCGTTGCATACGCCACTGGTAAAAGCTCAATTGACAACTGGTGCATGCAAAAACAGCAGACCAGTTATTAATGGCAAGCCCTGTTTGTACACATGTAGGACTAAATGGCAGCTATTGCAGATGGGGTTCTTGCAATGGCTAATCAATTAAGTATTAAAATGAGGAACATAGAGCGTGTTTATAGTGAATATACCGCATATTGAGTATACCGTATACAATAATCCTTGTATATATACCAATACCCTTGCTGTTTATAGTGAGACACAGTTGCCGCACAAATTATATACCAACTAACATTATCGTACATTTGCAATGACCCCAAGGTCACATGGGGAATGTGTAAATATTGTGGCGCGAGCTATAAACAGCCCATTCAACAATATGATCATGCCGGTGAACATGTAGCTTCTGTTTTGATAACTCTTGGGGTGAGAATCGTTCCGAATGTCCTGCGCGCATCCTACGCATCATGAAGAAGCTCCTACTTCCGGTAATACCGCACACAATTTATACTGGTGTGTTTATAGTGGGAATATCTCGCCACGATATCCTTCGGTTTAGAAGGATATCGATGTACCGTACATACATATACTGCTAGTGTTTTTAGTGGGCAAGTATCCGGATAATCTCTAACCGGGTAGAAATTGTACCGCAATGTACCGCACATCTGCTCCCACTATAAACACGCTCATAGTGGATGAGCGAGTTATTGAAAAGTGGGAAAAAATGCCATGACCAATGTTAAAATTAGGACATTGTAGAAAATAATACACGCTGGATGGCTAGCAGTACGCTTAATTTGTAAAAGGAATTCTGCAAAATATTATACAAGTGTACCATACTACATGTACAAGCTGTATCAACATGTTTGATAATGGATGAGCCTGACACATCGAAATTCAACATTTGTAGATTAAAAGTCATAAACTATACATTCTGGACATTTTAAGAGTATCCACTGTTGTATTTGGAAGAGGCAGGCTTTCCAATAAACATCAGAATTGATGGGCACCAATCATTTGATACACCTGCATACAGGGTTTGGTTTTTGCCGGCAAGGGTGGCAAAAACCTGTTTTTCCAGTTTTTGCCTGGTTTAAACCGGCAAAAATGGCAAAAAATGGCAAAAACTCACTTATAGTCACTCAAATATTAAAAAGTAATATAAAAAGCTCATAAACAATAACACACAACTTTTAATGAATCATTCAACTTTTTTTTTGTCTCATCAAGTCCATAAAATGAAAAAGTTTTGAATTTTATATATGCCACATTTCGATTAAATGCACTTGAGCAATGAAAACGCATGCCTTTAATTTTACTTAATGTTACTTATAATTACAAAATCTGGCCTTTTACACTCAGGAAATTATTTTTGTAACTTAATAATTTGTTTTGGGATGAAAAAACTGAACTACAAATCACTTTTTTTAGTTTTTGCCATTTTTGCCGGCAAAAACTGTTTTTGCCAAGCGATCAAAACCACGGTTAAAACCACGGTTTTTTCCACCTGCGGCAAAAACCTGCGAACCCTGCCTGCATACCATTGATAACAATGCTGCATATATGAAAGGTGGGCCATTCTGGGGCAAATAAAAAGTTCCCAGGCTTTTTATCAAATGCACATCATGAATTTGAGTCCCCAATGGAAGCAACTACTTCACAATCATGACCCTATCAATGAACAAGGGTGTATGTTAGGGTTTGTTAATTTAGCCTCTTTGTTGTTTTCTCACATTTAAGACGTAAAAGGGGCAATTTGCGAGTTACACTACATGTAAGTTCATTTAATAACCAGAAACTAGAACTAGCTATAATAACCGCATACTCAACAAGCAAAATATGCAAATTATGCTCATGAATAATTTCATTAATAATAAGTTCATTAATATGAATTAAGTTGACAAATCTATACAGCGCAAAAGATAGTCATACTTTTATCATACCAAGTTATTCAATCGGTATGCTGCAGAGAGGATTAATGTTTCAGACACAAGATGCAAATAAACTCATTTCCAGGCAATTTAAGCTCATTAATGAATGAGCAAATAACTTGACACAAAACTACACAGCATAATAGGTGAACATCCTACCAAGTTAAGATAATCCATGTTAAGATTATTGGTTATTGTGTGTAGGCTGCAGTGTGGATTAATGAATTTCGGGCAAAATAAGCCCATTGATCTATATAATAATACGCATCGTCTGTGTGTCTATGTGTGTGTGTGTCTGTCTGTCCGCCTATTTTCTCGGAGACTAGGGGTCGCACGTTCCTCAAACTTGGTGGGTGGGTGCAGCTTGACCCCATACAGAACAAGTTTGTATTGGTTAGTGGATCAAGGTCACCCAAGGTCATCCAGGGGTCAAATTAGTAAAAACTGTTTTTCTCGGAGACTGGGGGTCGCACGTTCCTCAAACTTGACGGGTGAGTGCGTCTTGACCCGGAACAGAACAAGTTTGTATTGGTTAGTGGGTCAAGGTCACCAGAGGTCATCTAGGGGTCAAATTAGTAAAAACTGTCATATGGGCATGCAACTTGGTGGGTAGGTGCATCTTGACCTAAGACGAAACAAGTTTGTATTGGTTAGTGGGTCAAGGTCACCCAGGGGTCATCTGAGGTCAAATTAGTAAAAACTGTTTTCCGCCTATTTTCTCGGAGACTAGGGGTCGCATACGCCTCAAACTTGGTGGGTGGGTGCATCTGGACCTCAGACAGAACAAGTTTGTTTCAATTAGTGGGCCAAGATCACCCGAGGTCATCCAGGGGTCATCTAGGGTCAAATTAGTAAAAACTGTCGTATGGCCATGAAACGTGGTGGGTACAGTCAACATTTAGAGCAAATTTTGGAAGGTCATTTCGAGGTCACAAGGGGTCATCTGAGGTCAAATTAGTAAAAACTGTCCTATGGGCATAAAACTTGGTGAGTACAGTCACCATCAGCCAGGTAATCGCGACAGCCGAGAACCGCCAAACACGGGTAACCGCCTAGTATTCATAAATATGCAAATAACTTGACACAAAACTATACAGTCCATGAGGTCATTATACTCTAATCCTACCAAAGTTAAACGGTTATTGTGTGTAGGCTGCAGAGTGAATTAATTCCTGGCAAAATATGCAAATAAGCTCATTTAACATTCATAAATATGCAAACAACTTTACACAAAACTATATACCACAAATAACCACATGAGGTCACCATACTCTATCACCCTACTAAGTTAAAAGTTGATCAGCTATTGCTTTAGCCGCCTTGAAAAATTGTGGACACAATATTGCTTTAGCCGCCTTGAAAAATTGTGGACACAATAGGAGGGTGATGTTCAGTTTGGGTAAAGCCTTTGAATTGCCCCGGTAATTCAAAAGGCTTTACCCAAACTCCTATTGTATCCGCCATTCTTCAAGGAGGCTAAGCAGGTTGCAAAGTGGGTGAATGATTTTTCTTCTGCCCGGACAGCCTACCATTCTACCATCCACATGTGCTTCAATCATAATTTTGCTATTCTTTACGCAAAATGCTGATATAATATTAGTAATACCTGCATAAATAACAAGGTAAAGTAAAAAAAACACGCTGGCTATTTTGGCTGCTTAACATTTAAAGGTCCGTAACCCGATCGACAGCATCATCCCCGATTTTTTCATTGTTGATGAGGTTTTGGTATCACATAATAGATACTATTTTTCTCATTACTATCCTGAAATTTGACGCCCAAGTCGATGTATTTCCGAGAAATCATGAAAACAGCGGTTTTACAGGCTACCAGTTTGTAAATAATACAAATTACTTCGGATTTCTGGGCAGGGAATTAATTGCGATCATCAGTCTCCTCAACAGCTACTTTGGTTTCGCGTCATACATATTCTGTGAAAAAAGCGAACCACACTAACTGCTGAGGAGACGGTGTGCCGTATTTAGTTATAAAAATAACACGATGGACGTAGTGGGCCAAATAGCTCAATCGGTTAGCGCATTGTGCGTTACCCGAGAGGTACCCGGTTCAAAACCCGGTATCGGAAGGTTTTTTTTCCCTCTCCATTTTTAACCCAAACTTTTTTATATTCATTTGAAATGTACACATTGCAAGGGGAAATATATTTTGTTTCCTTTTTTCCTGAAACCGCATTTAAAAAACAAACAAATATTTTCCGCTCAATACGGGCCGGGCATTGTACAGCATGTCAGCATTCGTCAGACGAACGGGAATTGTTGTTGCTTGCCTGCCCAGAATGCAATTCACGTATACCAAGGTATTGGATTACAAATTTGGCTATTTATTCACATTTACGCTGAAAATGCTCTCGTTTTTTCACAAAGCAGCATAAAGAGGGCGATATTTGATATTATTATGTAATTTTAAAGACAATCCATATCCAAAACCAATAGGGTTACCCCCCTTTAATGTCATAATTTCATATTATAAAATATTATAAAATCGTACATTATGGTTTGAAAGAAACCCCACAAAATGCATCAAGCTAAAACAAATTGTACAAAAAGTTACAATAATGTATTATTGTACACTTCTACAAATCGAGGGTTTAGGGCAAGAAAGCTGTAAAAGCTGCCAGAATAGAATGCAGATATTATCAAAATATCTATGGGGCAGCAATGGCAGATAGGGCCTTCTGGTCCTAAACCTTCGAAAATATGACACCTGGCAGCCATTGCAGATAGGAGCCTGCACTAAATCCCTCAATCCACCATGTTGTGATTGTCGCTTTTTATAATATGAACAATGTATTTACACTAAGATGAAATTTTTTATCAGTTTCGCTGTCAACCAATTAAGGTCCTGGTTTCGCCGTCAAGCAATGAAGTTCCTGGGTTCAATTCTCGGTTGGGATCTATTTTCAGGGGCGTAGCAAGCGGGGGGACATGGTGGACGAAGTCCATGGGCCCTGAGGGTTCAAGGGCCCGAGCACAAAAGCAAAAATTAAATAAGGGCTGATAATGGAGAGCAGGGCTGGATTTACCAATGGGCCAGAGCCCCAAAACTTGGAGGCCCCAAAATTGCCTTATGTATATCTTTCTTTTAACCCCAATAACAGCATGTTTTTTGGCCAAAATAGGGCAAAATAGTCTGAAACTCAATTTGTTTGCATGCTTTGCGCGCAAATGTCCTAATAACATCGGAACAAAATATGTTAGTCCCCCTCTATATTATAGGCCTACATAAACCAAAACTTGGCCACAGCCTTGAGTGCTCATGCCTCCCTCGGCACATAAATTCGAAGCCTCCAAATTTTGGCCTTGCCCAATGTAAATCTCGCCCTGGTTAAAAGGGCCGCCGTACTGCTCCTTGTCCATGGGCCCCTGATGCTCTTGCTACGCCCCTGTCTATTTTCCTCCTTAAATAACTGCTCGACGGCGAAACTGATAAATTTTCATCATAGTTTGCTTAATGTATATTTATGGTTACATTATGAACATGTACTCAAACCATTGTACTTTTCCACTTAACCAAAATATACTAGCCAGCCGGACTAAACCCAAAGTCTAGGGACAAAGTTGGATCCCATTAAGAATAAAACTGGCCTTCAGTTGTCAAAAGTGCAAACTGTAACAATAATTATAATTGTTTGATTCATTGTTTGTGCACATCAAGGAACACTACAAGTCCTCAACATTGTCTTATTGCCAACATTGTCTTATTAAAGTTACACCATATTGTTCTTATAGTAAAAATTTCATTTGAATTAACACAACTGCCAACAGCTTACCATGACAGTATTTCAAAATACAACATGAACACAAGACCTTGCATACTTAATGAAAATACTAACCAATCATGAGCGAAATAGATTCACTTCGATGTTATGCTCACACGGGTGTTCATTACGCAGACAATCATCACAATTTTGGCAGCTGTGTTAATTCAAATGAAATTTTTACTACAACCAATGAGCTACATGCCTTTGAATACATATTGTTTGACATATTTCTTCGGGATGACTTAGATACCTAATCACCGGCACCCTGGCAGTATATATTGGCACTTTAACCACGTTCTGTTGTTCCCATGCAATGTTAGGAACTAGAACCAATGGCCAGTTCTGCCAGGATGCTGTCTTGGGTATTGAAGCCATCCCTAATTCATTAACTGTACAATTATGAAATGGTTGAATATTTTGTCAATAAACAATACTTTGTTACTTACTTGTATGTTCCATTGTATATAGTACATGTATATGTGACCTGCTACCACAGAAATGAGCGTAAAAGTCACAAATTGGTAGTCTTGAGACGTCCTAGCTTCCGCGTTCACATGCACCTGTTCGAGGCTCGAGCCAATAATATGTTGGGGTGTCCTTGTGAATGGGGGCACAATGTCCCATTCACAAGGACATACTTCTGGCTTGTACAGGTGTGCGGCAGCAAACAAAGACCATTAGCACAGCAGCCAGGATGTATTTACACAACCAACTTGGCGACTTTAAGCTCATTTTGTATTAACAATATTAATAAACTTTATTCTTACCAAAAATTTAAACCAATTTCCACTGCACTCGATGTCAATGTCATTTTCCTTTGAACCACTTTGCTGTAATGTGTTAATATTTCTTGACCAGAAAATGATACATACCAATAGCATCAGTGGCTTCCTTTTGCCAAGTTCTTGCCAACATTGGCACATGTGAATGTACCATAATGCCCCCGGGGGCATAATGGTGCAGTTTATTAGCTGCATTCGCGTCAATCCATATTGGCTTTCAAAAATTGAACGATTCAGGATAGCAATATTCATCTAGTGTAGCATTCTCCTGCAGCATTCAGGACCTTTCCAAACGTATCCAAGGGTTGCAGCATTATCCTACAACAAGTGCAAGAAGTTCTGCCAAATCATATCACTGGATCTCGCGACACTCCCTGAGAAGCCAATCAGTGTTGGTTATAAAGCTATCATATTGCCTAGGAGATGTGATGGTTGCTATGGAGATATGTTGGTGCGTATGTTGGTAGCTGTAAGGTAGGACATTGTCTTTCTTTGCTCATCTGTATGGAATGAAAATATATCGATATTACAATTGGATTACTTGAATTAGATATGTATCAAAACATGGGGTTATATAATGATTCACACAGATGTTAAAAAATCACATTTCATTGTACTTAGTTTTAGATTTTGCTGTGCCAACATAATAGGGATAAATGAAACCGGTCCACAAACACATTGATTTAGAGATGCAAATGGTCTCTAATTCTTCGTCTTTTGAAAGCCTTTTGAAATGCTCACTTTGATATTACACAATTTGTTGGTTTGGTAAAATGATCCAGGCCTTTGAAACAAGTCCAATGTAGATTACAATTTAAACAATTTCAATGCTAACTCAAAATAAAGGACTTCATGAAACAAAATTATGATAATTTTAAGTTAACTAAATGTTTATTGAGCAAAATATTGTAATGATGTTCACATATTTTAAAAATTGAAAGACCAAACATTCATAATGGACTTTCAAAAGGCCTTGAAATCAAATTTTCAAATACAAGAATTACATTGGTAGTGAACAACATCAGAAATTGATACAAAAATTGAAAACATTGGAAATGTATTGGCCATAAATGCACATTCATTTTGTCGACGGATGTGAGAGACTTAAATTTTGAGAATGTTCTTATTTATGTATTCATAATTTGTAACATTAAATAGCAAATGAACCTTGCAACAACATGCTTGCTTCTGACTACAGAGCACATTTCAGCAAAATTTACAGATCTGATGTTTCATCAGTACTCAAACTTTAAGGTATGTTGATCAGTGATGGGGTTTTCATTTTATAAAGATGTGTTGTTGCAAGCTCTTTCTGATGCCAGAAAAATAACTGCTGAACTTGCACAACCCCAATAAAAAAATTAAAATTAAATGTATGATTGTGATCACAGCACTGAATGACAAAATGATCTAAATACCATTCCAAAATATTGAAAATGTGTGTACATGTAGGATTTAAAAAAGAAAAAAAACACTGTTTTGTGCAAAAAAAAATTTCAAGTCAAAATCCCTGAATGTCAAATCAATCATGATATTCATTTCTAATTGTTTGCTATAAGGCACATACATGGCTTAGCATATTTTTATTAATTTTATTTCCTTGGCATTGCAAGGCAAAGAACTTTTTCTTTTTGTATGTGTGTCACCCTATAGATTTGAACTTTAAAAGAAATAACAGAAAGCAAACATAGTGTATCCTACCTTATCCGGGACCTTATTATGGTTCCCTAAGCTGTATTTAGCTCCAGTCACTCACACAGTCATGCTGATACAGTCATGTAGGTTGGTGCCCATCCCATAACACTGAAAATATTTATGACAATAGTAAAATCAATGGATATACAGCATAAGCTCCATCACGGCAGCCAAATAAACTGAGACTCCAGCACTGACAATCGGCATAGTTGCCTTTGCGCAAGAAAAAATGTGTACACGACCAACTGGAATCTGCAGTCCGGCCCTTGAAGATCGGCTCTTGGCCTTACATTTTGCTTTCCCACCTTTATCACATCCAGATTTGTAAAGCTAGAGTATTAGGCATGCTTTAGTCTTGAATTTAGACACATTGCAAAACAGCAAATAAAAGGTCAATAATTTTGCAACACTTAGTTGAAAATTTGGGTCCTAACTTTCAGGCCTGAGCAGGGGCAGATATGTTACATAGGTATAAAATCTCTAAAAGTCATATATGTCTGAAATAGGGCACAATGTGATCAACAAAATAGAACATTGAATAGAAAAGTGTGTGATGTATTTTCCCAATTATGGTTAGGCAAATAAGGCAAGGTTTCAGGGCGGAAAAATGTAACCAAGGGAAGAGTACATGCACGGCAGCAAAAACATTTAGACCCCCTTGTGCCAGCCCAGGCAAATTGTCACATAAAGAATAATTAGTTATTCTGATCAGGACAATGAATCCGTAAATATCAATTTTTTATTGTCAAATACATTAATAATGAAAAGCACCAATGCAGGCGATTCACTTACTCATTTTGGCAGCATATTGAAATAAGCCTAGTTGTTGAGCCACACCTGTCAAAGTAGAAAGTTTTCTCTATGGATTTATAACCAGACCACTTCTAGTAGTTCCTGTTCCTGCATTTTCCTCTGTTTGCAGCGCAATTAACATACTCCACAACAGCACCCTGGTAACCTGTTTGAATATATTATGAAGTTACACCGATTATTCCTTACTTTCAAAAATATTTATTCCCCTTTATAATATTGTTGTAGTCCTTAACCCAGGCCTGCCATGCCACTCATGGCTCCAACTTCTGTAATAAGCCTAAACCATGCAAACAATCACTAACATAGGATTAGGGCTTAGGTTATGGTTAGGATAAAGTTTAGTGTAAGGGTTGTTTAAGGGTTCATAAATAAGTTGTTGGGTTTTCGGACAAATGCTCCTTCACACTATCAACATGTAAACCCAAAACAGGGTGACTGGAAAGTAATGATTATATTGAATCTTTGGACCCATTTCACCTCATACATTGCAACATTACAACATATCACAAAGCCAATCTTACAGAAAGATTATAAACAGGATTAATATGCATCATATTTAAACAATAAGGTTTTTTTTAACAGCAAAGATGACTTAATTGTAATTTTGTGGCAAGAACCCATAGTATATTGTATTTTTTTAACCTAATGCCAAAACTCAATGAAAGAGGTTTTCAATCCAGCCAGCACTTTATAAAATTTTTGAAAGGGGTTGCCATCTTCAAATGAGTCGTGGCATCAGAATTATATTACCATCTGTTTCAGCCAGGATGGCACATGAATCATTTTGGAGGTGTTGAGACAGGTGCCCTGTTCGATCCTCAGTAAATTTAAATCTGTCTTAATGAATGATATGTGTCCAGCATGATATCGAAGCTGACAGCCTGGCTCAAATCTAGTATAATATAAATTAATGATGAAAGTTAAAGCATTTCCATAAAATATTGTACTTACATTTGTAGTCCATTTACTCTGGAGAAACATGTAAAACTGTTGCAGCACTGGTATCGACGTCTTTCTGACACTGCAATCACATCTACTGGTAGAGGCTGACATCATGCGGGATGGAAAAGTAAAAAGATTGAACAATCATCTTCAGGCTTTTATTTTGAGAGCATGTGCAGGTAATACCTTTTCCAAGATGCCATAAGTTTCATGTATGAGTGTGTATAATAAAGTTTTTTAATGATTCACCATTGTCTTAGATTCACACGCTTTCATAAAGCCCCAGAAGATGAACATACCATAAATAATCCATTGCAAAATTGTATCACCAGCCTACCAGAGATTCAAGTTACAACTATCGCTTTACTGACCTAACCCCCTGAGCACTACCTGCCAAACTAACATTGCCTCTGATTGGTCAATTACATGATATCTTCACTTTAATCACCAATCAGAACGGAGCTTTGCAAATATTTCACCCCAATTTTTTTGTGTGGTGAAATTATTCTAACAATGTTGCTGATTGGTCCAATTGATAATGAAAACTTCTTTTTGGCCAATCGGCAGGTAGTTCCTATGGGGTTAAGCTAGTAAATCCCAATGAATTCTATTGAAAAATGTTATGAAACTGGTGCAGTACCTAGTCAGTTGATAGGACTACAAAAAAGCTCTACTTCACATGATCTATGGATTTGATATTGTTATCGACCAATGTTTTCATAGTGACATTCAAATTTAAATCAAAGTCAAGCATATGTGTGTGGGTGACCTTCGCTTCGCTTGTTTGGTCACAACATTGAGCTGGCTACATTAGGGTGGCTTCAAAACTTGATAGGCGGTTGAACCACTTTCCATTGTTTAGAACAATAGAAACCGGATCCAACCAGACAGAACCAGTGGGCAACTGGTGGTTAAGTTTTGAAGCCGTCCTTTACCCAGTGGGTGTTGGGGAAATACCTGAATCATCTTATTGATACAAGGAGAGCTTTCATCACTTCAAATGAGATCAAAAAAACTTACTTTTTTGTTGATACAATGTTGTGTCCAATACCACTGCACATCATCAGATAACCTGTAAACTGGTCACGTTAGTAGAGATCCTCCTTCCAGTGCCCGGTCCCACACAAGCAAAAGTTGAAAACGTAGTGACGTAGTCCACATTTCTTGTACAACAGCAGCGTTTGCACTCTCTCCCAGAGGTCATCAGGCGCACACCCCTCTTTCAAACCACTGCTCTGTCCTATGACATCTTACATAGAAAGCAAAATTTATACTTCTACGCTACTCAAATTTGGTACACTCACCAGAGCGCTTTCACCGGGTCAAACATCTGTGACGTCATTGGAGGTGTCCTAGTACTACATCACTAGCAACAACAATCTTCAGAGCAATAACATCCGCTGCAGACCAAAATTTGAGTAGCGTAGAAGTATAAATTTTGCTTTCTATTTGCGTTTACCGCTACGTATGAATATACATCATGACATCTTACATGTTGAGTGTTTGGTCCATGGAGCTCTGTGGATTGATTGTGGATAGACAGCCGAGGTCTGAGCAGGGCTTCATTACAACTAGGTCCCCGATGTTAACTGATCCTGGCTCTATGGTCCTTGTATCTGAGAGTTCCTGTATCTTAAAATACACACTTGAAATAAATATATCACATGATGTTAGAATAGAACCACATTTTTTTAGCATTCTAAGTTTACCATTATATAAGATGATGATGGCTTGCCATCAGTTGTCTGTGCATCTTGCAATACAGCATTTCAGGTTGACATAAGTCACATGATCATATCACATGATCACACTTGTGGGTGGTTCAATTCCACTGATGTTACAGCAAAGTTGCAACAGACAATGTTATTGCATTTTCCCTACACTTGATAAAATAATTTTTTTACAAAAATGGATTCTAAAAACTTGAATACAAAAGAAAAGTTTACGAAGTTCTCAGTTTCAGATAAGTAGAAAGAAACACAATTTCAGCATTTAACTTTTTAAAAAGGCCCACATTGAGAATCATTTTTCCCAGGAAAATGGCAGACAGTAGGTTTCTTTCACCAAGAAGGCAGGAATAGTTGTAACTTTCCCCGAGACCATCTAATATGCTATGCAATAGGTCAACTGGTATCTGGTCAATTTGTAGTCTCATTTCTACATCGGTTTTTTTTTCAAAGTATGGCTTTAAGAAATTTATAAATACCTTGGAATTTTTAGCCATTACCTACAGTCCTCATCAGAAGTCCACTGTAATAGTATTGCATCCTCTTCATGATTTGACCGAAAGTGACTTCCATCTCACGAAGACTTTACAACTGTAATTCCAGTCCTGGATCACTGGTTTCTGGATGAACGTTCCTGATGTCCTTTGCTTGAGCACTGAAGGGCATCCACCTAACACACTTACTTTCTTCTATCTCAATACCGTACCATAATACCTGCAAGGTACCTTTAACTCCAGATCCAATATAAGATGATACACAGCTGTGACTATAATTGTTGCTGTAATTGAATGCATTCACGTGTTCCATTTTGCGAGCATTCAACAAGTTCGGATGCAAAGAAGCGATATATCATTTTTTCTTGATTTGAGATATACATTGTAGCGTAGGTCTGCAAAGAATACGAGATTTTTGAGGCCAAAATACGCAAATTTTCAACAACAAAAAAAGGGAAAATACATGATTTCCCACCAAAAATGCAAAATTGGTCTCTTTGGAGTCAAAATATGTGATTTGCGCAAATAAAGCAACTGCGTATTCTTAGCAGCCCTACAGCATATAACTCGTCAAACATAAAGAACATACATGTAGTAAGAAAATATGTGCTGTTCTTGATCATAGTTTTACAAATTTATATTGGATTTTTTAACATAGGGTGTCAATTATAGGGCAAATGTTGGTGGCCTAAGGCAAAAAGGTGGAAAATGGCGTATATCGCATTTTGCATCTGAGCTCTTCATATGATGAGTTCATGTGCAAAAAGCCATTTTCAAAATTTTAGAGATTTTGAACATCTGTCATGTAATGCTAGTACACCCTACTTTTAAAATGACAAGGTCAATTTTTGAAAGCAAATATTTTCTTACTAAATTCTTTACATTTGAGCAGTCATATTTACCTTATCTAAAATTGAGAAAAAATGAATTTTAGGATTTGCTTATCTCAAAATTACCATTTTTACTTTGTCAAAACCAAAATGAAAATATTCAATCCAGCTCATACTTATCAGAGACATTGTTTTGAAAGATGAGCAGATGACCAGGGGTGTATCTCACTAAACATTTCCACCTTCGTAACTCAAGTAACCATTCATAAGTTACGAATACCCTTTTACTAGGCATGACTTCACAAAGGGTCCCTGTAGTAAATCGCTATTTCTTACGAAGTAATTTTAGTAAAATGGAACTTACGATATATAGTAAGTGATTTTGAGACTTACGAAGCTTCATAAAGTTTAGAGAAATGGACCTCAAATGTGACACGATCTGGTCCATGGGGGGCAAAGGCGGCAAATTTGAAATTGTGATAAAGGCAAAATTAGGGAGTAATAAACAACAAAATACATAAGAATATAGACATCACATTATTTCATAACTTTAGAACCAAGTATGCTAGACCTTTGGTGTTTTCAGTATGATAGCTTAATGTTTGTATAAGGTAATAGTTATAGTAATTAAATTTTCAAAAATGCCTCCTTTGGCCCCCATGGACCAGATCGTGTCACAAATGACCTCTTCAACAAGTGTTTCTTAGGAAACAAACCAAGATTTTGATGACATCATAAAAGTTCTTTTGTTTTAAAGAGGGGAAGGGATCAAGAAGTCTGATTACATAGTAAAACACTAGTTGAAATGTTGGTCAAAGTTTCAACAAGCAATTTTCAACATTTCACAGTTTATGTTTCAGGGAGGGGGAAAGGATCAGCTTCTCAACAAACTAACTTTCATTTATAGGACATTCACAAACTTTTGGTTTGTTCCTTCTCAGGTGATCAGTGATTGACTGCTGATCAACAGCCTATTCAAATCACTTCTGGGTTGTGCCAACTTACATGCGTAAGAACTCTCTATTTGCCATTTTGTATGTCGCTCATCAAGGAAAAGCGGTATGCCTTCCAATTGTTTTCCCATGACAAACTGTTGAATTTTTGGTAATATGTATTGCCTCACGTAAGAAGGGTTACAATACAAGCACATGCACACATTTAAAGCCATATTGTCGAACGTGACTCAGGTCGGTTCTTTTGATGTGTTATGACCATCCCACATGCCATGTACGTACTGTGTTATGAACATCGCGTACCTGTTGGACTACTATTTCTATTGTAACAGTTAAACATTATTTCATGTTTTATACCAAATCTCGGATTTTGTCACAACTACAGCACCCAAAGCCTGGATTTTGCAGGTTATACTAGTTTACTAAAGTACATTACAATTGTGTAAAAAAGGTTGTCCTCCTCAGCAAATGTTACAATATGGCGTTAAATCAAATTTAAAAAGTAAATCACTTATCCCCATGGCTAGATTATGACATAAACACAGGCACGATGAGTGACCAAACAACAGCAGTAAAATTATGATCAAATAAGTATTGTTTTCATACCAAATCAATTAATTTTATTTTTATCTTTACAGTGTACATCACTTTTTCTTCAAATTAAATTTAATTAAAAAACAAAGTTCATAGTTCTTCAGATTTTAAAAAATCTTAATAGTTCTTCACATACTAAAAATTCTAAAAAGTTTTAAAAGTTAACTGCTGTAAAATTCCAGGCATTCAGAGGTTCAAAATCTTACAAAGTTAAAAAAGTTATGTTGCTATAAAATTCTTGAGTAATTTCTGGTCAGCATGCCACTCAATATACATGTACAATATTGCTGACATTAGCCTGAGTGAATTAGAATGTGTCACTTTTTGTATGCTTATTATTACACCCATTTGCAAAGACCTTTTGCAGTGCCCGATTTGGCACAGTTTATGGCGTAAATATGAACTCAGGTTCTGATAGGCAAATTGAATCACGTCATCATCACATCAGCACCTCATTCACCGATCAATCTGCATAGCATCGCATTGTTTTTAAATGTGATCAGTTGGCAGCAGTGCGAAAGGTCTTTGCAAAAGCCTGTATAGTCTATATATCTACCTCCATTCAACGGCACTAGCTTTGAAGTTCAGCGTGTGCTGTGTTGGCTTAGCGTTGTCTTTTATGTGTGCATATGCGCCACTTTGATCGTGCAGGTAAAAGTGTGTCCACATGCCAAGTAACGATAAGCTAACATAGAACACGCTGAACTTCAAAAGCTAGTGCTGCTGAGTGGAGGTAAATATATAGACTATCTAGGAAGTTCAAAATTTGAACTATGTTAGTATTCAGTTTCACAGTCACATGTTATCTGTTACTGTTCAAATGTGTTCAATTCAATGCGGCCACAAAGTGTAACAAGAACTATAACTTACCGTATTGTTTGCAATAAACGCCCCGGGGGCGTTGCATTTTTCCAAAAGGGGGCTGTTTATTGAAGGTGAATTGTCAGTGAAAAAAACTTTAAAATTGGGTTAAATTGGGCTATATTAATGGCAACACCCATTGAAAATATCATTTTTGTGGTAAATACATCGAAATTACACCCGTAAGTACATCATCAAGCAAGAATCTAGTGAAATTCTACCATAATTAGGCAATGGAATGGATGGAAGTGTAAGTCATAACAGGTTTTGTCCTTGCAATTTACCGATCGTCCCTGACAAGACTGACTGACTGATGCCAGTTTTAAGCTTACTCACACGATATAGCATGGAATTTATTACAAACAATACGGTATACACATTTCAAGACAATAAAAGACCCAGTACCTGACAACATGGCCTGATACTAATCAAAAAACCATGCTTTGGTACATACATTCTCTTATGTCACTTATATAGGATGGCATGAGGTAAGTTTTCAAGGCATTGAGAAACTTTGCAATTTGTCCATTTGTTCATTGCATTCAATTAGTCATTCCCAGCCTTTGCTCATCAATGTTTCAGACCTAATTATTCAGCCAATTGATGATTTCATTTGTTAGACATTGCATGTACATGTGGTGGTTTGTCTTCACTGCCACTAAACTTCCATTACATGTATGCCCACATATTATTGCACTTTGTACAATGCTTAGCTTTTGTCAAGACCTATTTGCTTTTGTGATCATCATGTTGAAAATCTTGGAAAAAGTGAGGACCACAAGTGATGGCCACAGTTTCACAACAATAGACAGGTCTGTAAACACAAACATTGGGTTGGCAATGGTAGGAGTTATGTGTAGCTTCGGTCTTGGACTGTGGTTGTGATGTTGCAATTAATTAAAGCCCGCCACAAACCTTCCCAACATGCACAAATCTTGATTGGCAAAGCTGCATAGCTGTCGTTCCGGATGAATCTCAAAAGTTTGCTATAGAGTCCGCCTCAGATTCTCTCAATGTGAACAAACCTTGGATTGATAGAGCTGCAGCTGTTCTGGCCTGTTCTTATACATGTGTTCACTATCCAACCTCCCTCCACTGATTCACTCAACCCACAAACCTTAAAACAGCACAGCTATGTCCCTGCTGTCCCTGATTGTGAGTTTGCTAGAGTCCTCCAAGGATCCTCCACCATAGAGTGTTTGTAGTACTGCTCAACGCTTGCACTGCCTCCACCACCGTGTGAACCTCTACCCTGTTAACATGAACGAAAACATGGCATATGAAATTTGTGGGAAGAGTGATTTGCTAACCAGCTCACCATGAAATATTTAGCAGTTTTGGAGCAATCATTAATGTGAAAGCAAAGCTGACATTTAAAACATGAAGGTGGTCAAATTTTACAAGTACGGTACATACAACAGAAATAAATAACCCTACGCACTGAAGCCAATTGTTCTGGATACCCCATGCCTGTGCCTTGATGACGCCATACTAAAATTGAACATCAAGTAATCTTTGAACAAATCACAATAGTGTGTGCAGACAGGTCTACATAATTCAAACTTTGATACTTGAGCACTATTATAGTACTTTTAAAGTGACCTGACACCTCATTTTAAGTTTTTGGTTATTACATATATACACCGTAAGAGGTAAATGGAGTTGCATTCATACAACCAATCGACTGGGCGGCATTCCGCGGCAACAGCTAGCCATAATAACATAACATTATGGTTTTCGTAAAAAATTGGACACAATAACTTTCAATATAAGCCTTTTTATGTACCCTACATTATATTATTGATATTAGTATTACAAAGACATTTGTGCTTTGTTCCTTTGCTGATATTTATATTAAATTTACCTGTATTCCAAGCATATATCACACTCAGTTTGGAACATTTATTATAGGCCTATCACATTAAGGTTATTAATTATTTTAAACTGTTGTGATTTGGTAGTTCACAGCATCTTACGAATGGTACAATGTAGTGAGCTTTGGCAAAAACTGCATTGCTCAATTCATAGCGAGCGTGTAGAAGAATTAAAATATCACAGATATACTTTTATAGGTGATGTGGTTCTTGAGTTATGTTGTAAAGAGGGCTGAAACAACAACACTTTTGTAAAACGTATATAACTATTTAACAACAATAAATTAAGCAAGTTTGCAAAGTATACAATTTGTAGAATGAACTTTTGCAAAACATCAAGGTGTTAATTTTCAATAATATATTGATCTATATAATGAAAATCGATTTTTAGGTTGCTTCAACCAACAATACCTCGCCTACCCTTAAACAGTTATATTTTGGTCAGACACATCATATTTTTTGGTTGGCCTTTTGAATCTTCTTTTATTAAGTATCCATATAACCAACTTCTTTCAAGCCATGTGAACCATATAAAACCTATTCATACCTATTCACATGATTCATACTGTTGTGTCATAACAGCTATGGGGTATATCCCAACATTGCTTGCTGTAAAAATAACAAAATTGCTTGTTCCGCAGTAAAAACATACAAACTACTTCACGTTCAAAGTTTACTCGCTTTGTTTAAAAAAGAAACTCAATGATTTAATTAATTAGCTATCCACATGAACCAATATCTGAGTGGTCTTAGTTATTTTCAGTTTTGTATGTTTACTCTTTAGATCCACTACAATGCATGCAGGGATAGCACTTATTGCTGAGAGGATCAAATTCGGGCCCATAAAAAATTTTGAGGGCCCTCAAACATTTTAGATTGAGGGTTCAAATGGCCCTCTGAAATTCTGGCTTATTTCGAGGCCTGTACTGATCACAAATATATCTACCTATCTTAATATGCAAGAGGTGTCGGGCTAATATAAAATATTATTAATGTAACAAACAATCCCTTGGGCAATACCAACTGCACTCCAACCACCAATCAATGAACAAGAACACCATATATTAATGGAGTGTATACAGTGGCAACTCGTTAACACGAACCCTCTTAACATGAAGTTCCTGATAACAAGAAGTATGTTTTACATATTCCCAAGCATACATTTCACATGTTATTAGTAGGCATGTCCACTAAAAATTGAAGTACATTTAAATTGATTCAGACCTAACTTATTGGCTTGGAATTGATGAAAGAAACATTTTGGCGTTTAAATAATCTTAATCGGACGTTTCATTCCAGAGATATGGCCTTTCGAGTGTCACGGTTTTATATAGGGCTGCTAGAACATGTTAAAAAGTTAAAGTCCAAAAGGAATACTAACAGAAAGTGCAACTTTAAGGTACTTTTTCTTAATGTATTTATTAACTAGCGTTATCTGGAACATTATATTTGCTTATAACAACATGAAAATAAGATCATCCTGAAAATTTAATCGATTTTGTTGACATACAACAAAAAATATAAGACCTCAAAACCCATGGTTTGTTTGGTGAAACCTCAAGCATGATCATAGATGGCCGCCATGGAAAATATCTCCATAGAGGAGATGAACAATAAGTGCATTATTTCAAATGAATAGCGGTGGTCTTAAACATTGTTCAATCTTTTAAGGTCAGCACATTTTATCTTCAAAAATTATTATATTTCATCATGGCATAAGTTTGGTAACATTAATCACTACCAATTTTGAGAAATTTGCTCCAACTCAAAGGTTATCTTTACTACATTGAGCAATACACTGTGTGTGCATGTGCCCACTATGGTTTCCGAGAGTGTGTGGTTCCCAGTAGTTTCTCTCCCTATGGATATAGGTACACGGTCTGTAACACAGACTAGGTAGTGAGTAGTGCACGGGAAGTAAAAGATTTGAGATGGGCATGTAGGCTTAAACATTCTTAAATTTCTTAACATCCTGCACATTTTGTCTTCAAAAATAGTTAAATTTTATGAGTATGTAAGTTTGCTTGTCTGATTCACTCCAAATTCGGAGATAATTGCGTTTGAACACCTGATGCACGGAATGGTGTTACTTCAACCTGTTGTAGTTCTCATCTCATTAAATTTTTCATTAAAAAAAGTTGATCTCTTCATGAAGGAAGGTCCTCTCTATTTACTGACCAAACAGGAAAAAGTTTGGTTAATGTTTTCTGGTGGAATCAGGAATTTCTTGAAACACCCTGATATAGGCCCACATTTGGATCAAAACAAGTATGTGCGCCATTTAACAGGCCTGGGATTTCTTGTATCGATCACTTTCTCCATAGACAATACGTGTGTGAGTGCACGCACACAGTAAATGAAAAATCGTTCTAGTGGAAACTGTATTAACAGTGGTCATCCCTATTATTAGAACTGGATAACATGAACTCCTGATAACAAGAAGTAAAATTTGAATTCTGCACAACTTTGTGTTAATGAGTTTCCACTGTAGTACTTACTCTAGGGCTCCTATACCCTCCTCCTCCTCCTCGTCCTCTTCCTCCTCTTCCCCTGTTTCCCCCTTCCCACTGTTGATAGAACTGTTGATTAGAACCAGGTGTGTACGGAGACTGTTGATAATTTGATGGTGAGAATTGCCCACTGCCTCTACCATGATGCATATGTTGTGGTGAGGGGCCTCGATTTGGTGAAAACCCTCTGCAAAGAGGAAATTTATGCAGTAAAGAATTTAGTCATACTAAATCGTAACTACTCCCCATTCCAGAAAAATACAGCACTAATTTTTTTGGGATTAAAATGAAACATAGCGCAATGATCCTAACTGGTGATAAAAGAAAAATTTCACTATTTTACTAATTTCTTGAAAAAAAGAGCCAAAACATGCATTTTCGGCATATTTTCTGACAATCGAGTCACAAAAATCACAGACCTGGAACAAGTCTTAAGCATTCAAAATATTGAGTATATGCCGAAATTTTGCTCTAATTTTCATTTTTTTGTGACATTACTTTCATTAAGGTTATTAATTATTTTAAACTGTTGTGATTTGGTAGTTCACAGCATCTTACGAATGGTAGTGAGCTTTGGCAAAAACTGCATTGCTCAATTCATAGCGAGCGTGCAGAAGAATTAAAATATCACAGATATACTTTTATAGGTGCTGCGGTTCTTGAGTTACGTTGTAAAGAGAGCTGAAACAACAACACTTTTGTAAAACGTACATAACTCATTAACAACAATAAATTGAACAAGTTTGCAAATTATACGATTTGTAGAATGAACTTTTGCAAAACATCAAGGTGTTAATTTTCAATAATATATTGATCTAGATAATGAAAATCGATTTTTTAGGTTGATTCGACCAACAATACCTCGTCTACCCTTAAATGGTTGGTTATATAAGAATGAAACAAGTCTTTTCCAAAAATTAGAATGGATAAACTGAAATTAGTCTTAGTACAAGTCTTTGGCCTTTGGCCAAATATTAAATTATGATTTTTATTGCTAGTTACATTGTAGCACTAACTAAAGGATTAGGATTTAGCTATGTTTCATTTGGTAAAACAGGATAATATTTATAAAAAAAAAAAAAATAACTGTATTTTTCTGGAATAGGGAGTAGTATCATTATCAACATCATTTAACAAAAAACAATTGAGCTCTAGTAAACAGCCTTGAAGAATATCTATTATACAGTGGAAACTCGTTAATACAAGTCATTACGAGATAGCCGGGGTCGGCATGTTTAGCTCGTATTAAGCGGAGTTTGTTTTAAAAGTCAGGTGCAAAAATGTGTTGGAAGACTGCATGTGTTTAAGCCTAAAGTCGGCTCAGGGCTGTACAAGCATCCCGGGCAAAACTTCACTGGTCGAATCTGCATTTAAGCTTGCATAGCCGTCTTTATTATTTTATACTAGATTTGCAGCCTCCGAGCAATGTCACAGTTCAAAATTCCCTCAATCGGTTTGATAGGCTAATATTCGTTTTTGATTTTCGGTAAGAGGCATTTTTCTCACAGTGTTTTCTGATGAAATTTAGATGATTTCTCAAGCTGAATATCGTAAACAAATAAAACAATTATACGGCGATATCGGGATTTCCCCTACTTTCAGCAGCTAGTAAACATGCCTTTCCCACTTTCGATCCAAGGGCGGACTTCCGAGTTTGCGATTGGCTAGTCTGATATGTCGTCAGCAATAATTGACCTTTTATGGCAAATTTCGTTATGACTTGATAACATCTAAAAATAAGAAAGGGAATCCTCATTTGCCACTAAAGTGCTGTCTGGGATTTTTGTAGCGAGTGTAGCCTACTCGAATGTCCTTTTGCCCTGATTTGTACGTACAAGAGTGCAGTTGCACCTGAAGTTATGCTTTGAGTTTTCGAGCGAGTATTTTGTCAACTTCTGACATGATTTACATCATAAATTTACCTTGGGAAATTAGCTTGTTTTATCCGTCATAAAAACAATAGAAAACAAAAGCTTTGACTGACAGTAAGTGCTCGTATAAATGCGGATTTCGTGTTATTTACCTTGTATCAAACAGTTTATTTTGTACAGTAATTAATAGGGGAAAATCGGGACCACAAGTTTCTGTTCATAGTAAGCGGTTTCTCGCATTAAGCGATCTCGTATTAACGAGTTTCCACTGTACCGGTACATGTAATATTCTTCAAGGCTGTTATCTTGGCTTGTTTTCTCAAAATTATACCGTAAAATATGTAAATTAGATAGATATACATTGTATGTACCTAAGCCCAGGCGATTTTAGCAGATTTAGCACCCCAAAAGAGACCATTTTTGACATAAAAACCTGTTTTAAACTTTTTTGAAAAAATGCTTCCTTCAATCCTAAAAAAGTGGTTTAATGTTCACTTTCCTATATATATGAGAAACATTCTTCAAAGTTTTTTTTTGCCTAATAACATATACGGTACCTGAAATTGATATGCGCAATATAAAAGCAATGATTAATCAAATTTTTGCCCCTCCCCCCTTCGGTATGCGGGAGGGGCCACATGGGGGGGTACTAATGTGCATGAAGAATACATGTAGGCCCTACATTGTATGATATTTAACTCTTCTGAAGAGTAATTTGTAAAATTTGGTACGGTACATTATGTTTACATACAGAGTGATGTCACTAGCCTACAAATTGTGACTAAAATAGTAGGCCTATCCCAAGGGAAAAACATACACACACTCATCCACTCCCACCAACCTCCTTTTGCTTTAAAAGATAGCATTTTCAGATGTACTAAGTTCCCTACTACTTTCATTGTGAACTGTATTTTGAGGAAAGTCACCATTCTTTCGCCACTCCCACCCAAGTGTTAGGATGTTGACCGGCAGGTTGTATTGTTTTGTTTCTTTTAAATAGCAGATAGGCGAGATCTACTTGTTTTCTGTACTAGCCAAGGGGCAGTCTTCAGTGAACGGCTCTTTTCAAAGGAAGCCACCAAAACCTTTAAAATTTTACAGATAGGGGAGATCTGCTTGTTCTCTGACAAGGCCCTTGGGGCAGTCTTCATTGAACAGCCTCTGTTCAGCAGTTCAGAGCCATCAGTAGGCAAGGGGCGGCCTACATGTCTCATTCTTAGGTACTTTGTCCTGATAAGAAGTCAGAGCTACTCCTGACGATCCGAAAGTTTGACAGTTCTGAGTCTGATTATTATTCGGACTAGTGAAGTGACAAGAAAACAAGCTATTTCAAAATCTTACCTAGGACTGTAATATTGGCCTCCTCCTCTGCCTCTTGGTGAGCCAGAAAACCCATGCATGCCTGCGCCACCTGCTGGGGAATGTTGTCGGGGAGATTGGCTGCGATATCCTGTCCCAGGCATTCCTCGTGAGTACGGATTTGGTGGAGGAAAATTCGATCGGTGGGCCATGTTTTGTTGTTAATAACTTAATTTAATGTGACTAGAATCATGAGAATTACTTTTCGATTCTTGTTCGTGGCTGATTTCTACCTATGGAGTTAATTTGAGCGATACACAGAGCGATAAACATGCCCAATTTTAAGCTTACAGCTGAGATCCGTGCTGTTCATTGTCATGTATACAGGATTCAGCAGCAAGCACAGCGCGGCATGTAAATACCAACAAACCGCACAACTTTTGCATACAATTTTCATCAAGGCAAAGTAGAAAGTCCAACTATATAAACTTGGTAACGCATTTTATTTTTGAATTTTTGTATGCATACAAATACAAGAATATACAAAATAATGAAGAAAGAGATTAAATAATGCGTTGCAAAAATCGCAAGAAATCGCCCAATTATGCGTTATCACTGCACTTAAGAGATTTGGCAACACTCTACGCAAAGCATACAGGGAAGGTTTTAGATGAAATATTTTGGGTTGACATTCCTGTTTTCATGGTTTAGGCCTAAAAAAAAGTTTGATTTTTCTAATTTTAAAGCTGTAAAATCGCGTTTGCTAAAGACCTTGGGAACATTTTTCTTCTTTTTTTTTAAATTTAATTCTTTATTTACTTTTTTTTAAATTTATTATTTATTTTATTGCAAACAAAAAAAGTCTAGTGTCGGGCCTATTAAATCGGGGGCCTAATTTTTAGGGCAGGTCAGTGGGATTACGCCAATCAAACATTTTTAGGCCAAATGTTGATGAAATTTGAATTGAATTCAGGCCCGTAAGCAGGAGCGCGGGGTTGCATTTCTTTTGCAAAAGTATACAAAAAGTCCCAAAATATCACAATTTGCGATAGGCTTATCAGGTTTTTTACGCTTTTTTGGTCAAAATTCTGAGAAGAAAGTCCACTAACACAAAATCGCCACTTGAAAAAGTTGCCTTTTTCAAAATCAGCGTCCACAACCCCCACCTCCCAAAACAAATCGTGCACTATGCGGACCCGATTGAAATTGAAATGAATTTTAGGTGATTACCATTTCAATGCCTTGGAATTGAATTGGAATAAAATTATTTGGTTTATTCATGAATTTAATTGGATTGGAATTGCAATAATAATGAGTAATTAATGAAGAATTGAAGTGGATTGCAGAGGACTATTAGGGGGCCGGGCCCAATGTCATGGCACCTGGCCCAAGTTATTGGGGTGGGGCAAATTGGTACTTGCCTGGGGTAGGCCTACTTGTCCATAGCCACCAAAATCATTCCCCCCGCCCGGTTCCGGTGCCACTGATTGAAATCATTTTGAATGGTTGAAATTTGAATTGAATTTGAACTGATTGAATGCGTTGGAATTGAATTGGAATAAGAATGATTTGGCTTGGGCATGAATTGAATTGGATTGGAATTGAAATGATATACTAGCGGGAAACCCGCGCTTTGTGCTAGTTGAGTAAACGGGAGCGGTTAACGGGAGTGATTAGTACACATGGTAAACGGTGGAGATTATACTATAGGCCTAGATATGATAGGCCCTAGTATCATTCATGAGTATCATGCAGTAATAATAGCGGGAAAAATGGATCAGATAACCCCCTGCGTTTATATAAAGAAGGGCCATTTTCGCTTCTACTTTGGAAACCCAGCACTTATTTATACAATAACAATGATAATGTCCACGAATCGCTTCAATTGGTCCTCATTAGTCAGTGCGGCTTTTTCAAACTAAAATTTTACACAATATTGTCGATGTCAAAATGGTCCACCAAACAAAATGGCTTCAATTAGGTCTTCATTTTGCAGAACTGAGTTTCTCACTTCTGAGGGGCACATCCATCATGCATCCTCGACATCCCCTGCACCGCGAGCTGCGTCGCGAAAGTGCGACACGATGGCTGCTTCGCGGCCATTTTATTTAAGTTGTTTTTTCCCCTTGAAGTGGCCCCTTCTGCGGCAGGGGTCGTTTTCTTAAGTTAAGTCTGCGTGTCCGGGGACACAAGTTACTTTGGTTTGGACCCCTATTACAAGTTGAAACTGAGCAACAAGTCCCATCAAAACTTCGTGGACCCCTTAAATTTTAAGTTGCACCAACTTTTATTATGTAAATTCTTTGCTGAGTTGCTCATAAAAAATAAAGAGGAATAATACTGTGACAGAGAGAACCTAAGAAATCTTCGGCTTCATGAGGACGGTCCGACCCCGATTTAATTTCTAAGTCATTTAAAATATCCCCAAGACTGAGAAAAAGTAAGATTTTGTAATGATAGACGACCATAGGCTAGCCCTTTCTTCAAAACAGGATAAATTCGAAAACCTTTGTGTCGGATAGTGACAGCAACACAGAGGTTTTCATATATATATTTTGAAGAAAGGCTTGAGGGCATTTCGTGATCCACAGCCTCATCCCCCCACTTTTTTCAAAAAAAGTTGAGATTTTTATATCACTGGAAACCTCTGGCTACATAATGTTTATGTACAAAATATTTCTTGCAGATTAATTCGTTTAGCCAAGATATCGTGAAATTTGAATTTCGTTCTGGTGCACCAGAACGAAATTACAACGTATTGTCTGTGGAGCAGTCATACTGCAGTTACTGTCCGTTTTCCTATACACAATACACAGTGCTCTCACCATTGACGCGTGACCTCTACAAATGATGTATGTTGGAAGAATGGACACTTGCCTAGTTAACATCACTGTGTGAAAAATAACCAGCCAATATTTAATTTATTCTCCAAACTTCTAGCAAATATATTTCTCTAACATGACCTAAAATTACAGCTAGGTTAGATGTTCAGAAATGGTCGCACTTTTGTAAAATATGAGTGAGGGTAAGGCATTGCTAGCCAACTCCCCGTGTTAATTGAATGGAGATTTGACCGAAAATATTGGTATCGGACCGCTCACTTCTGAAGGATGCCACAAAAAACGGTACAAGCTACATTTAAATTATTCTATGAAATTCTAGAAAATATAGGCCTAGTTTTGTAACATGTCCTAAATTTTTAGCTAATTTAGGTGTTTGGAGAGGGTCGCACTTTTGTGTTTTAGGAAGGATATGTAAACGACAAATAACACCAAAAATATGAAGAAATTATTTCCAAACTGTGTTAAGTCAACAATCATTATGTTGCTCATTTTCAAGAATGCTGGTTTACAAAAAGCACGCCATTGTCTCATTTCGTGAACAAAGGTACACATACCATTGTTTCCTTTCGTTTCCTTTATAATCGGTTACCCAACTGAAGCTATAATACCAGCTTTATTGCGATATCGCACATGTAAAACAGACACTTGTGCACAACCGATCCGATTTAATCAGTTGAGCTGTTTCAATGAGTGTTATCTTGGTTTAATAGCTTTTAATGGGGTTTAAGTCCTGCAAAGGTCGAGATGAATTCTACTGTAGACATGACTGCATCATGTGTAATACATAATCATGCATAACTCGCAAACGCAATATCGGAATCAACTGAAATTTTGGGAATATGCTTTTTTCGTGGATATGTACTGAAAAATGTCATAAAAAGAGGATGCTAGGATCACGAAATACTCCTTTAAATTGGATATCATTACAAAGTTTGTATTTTATGGAAACCGTTGGGCGGGGGCATGGGGGAGTGGACTATGGGGGGGCAAAATCAACAAATTGTGCGCAAAATTGCCGCAAAACAGTTACATAATTTTAGAAGTTTTGCCTCAAAACTGGGGGAGGGGCAAGAAAATGCGCCGCCAATGTATTCAGCCCCTTCATAGTTACTGAGGTTTTATCATTCAACATTTCGAATCACGAGCCACTTTCTAGTCCACACACTTCTAGTCTGACCACTGACCATGAAGACACGGGTTATGGCGCCACCACATAATTATAGGGATTTTTACCTGGATTTTTACAGGGAATTTTAGTCCATGCATGATAAGGAACTGGCAACTTATAAACAAATCTCCCAAGATGTCAGCGTGCACAGACAGCCGACATGCATTTGTCTCTTGTTGAAAAATGGTGAGTAAATGCTTTAAAAATCCATGATAAGTAAATGACAGAATTGTTGACTTGCACAGGCACGACCACGGAAGTTTAAAGAAAACAACTTTACTGCACCCCTGTGGTTAATTTTGTGACTATTTTTGCATTTGTCTCAGAAAGTAGTAGCACACTGGTGGCGGGGGTTGTGTATGTTGTTGGGGCGGGGAGTCCAATTGCTGCACTGGGGTTTCGGTGGCTCGGGACGGGCGGTTCAGTGTATATGATGGGAAACAGGGTACATCCTATCGGTACCTTGTTTCTTATCATGAATAACGGACCGCTTGTCTTGGGTCACTGAGATTCCGGTGTGGTGGTTGGATTCCTTGCCCCTGTGATGTGCATGACTTTTGTTGCCACTGTGTTGTTGGTTTTTGGGAGGGATGCGAGAGTGGACACGGGTTTATCGGGGGTGTAGTACCCGCCTAAGTGATATTTTCTGATATTTAAATCTATGTCATGCTTTTTGTTGTTTTTTAATGATTGTAAATTTCACAGCAATTCAGCTTTTAGCTGCTACCGTTTCTTTTAATAAACCATGAATGAATGAATGAATGAATGGAATAAAAGTTAAAATTTAAATTTAAAGAGGCATTTCGTGATCCACAGCCTCATCCCCCCACTTTTCCCAAAAAAAGTTGAGATTTTTACACCACTACCTCTGGCTACATAATGTTTATGTACCGCATACAAATATTTCTTGCAGATTAATTCGCTTTAGCAAAAATATCGCTAAATTTGAATTTCGCTTCTGGTGCACCAGAACGAAATTACAACACATTGTCTATGGAGCAGTGTAATACACATAATCATGCATAACTCGCAAAACGCAAAATCGGAATCAACTGAAATTTTGGAAATAAGCTTTTCTCATGGATATCTACTGAAAAATGTCATAAAAAGAGGATGCTAGGATCACGAAATCCTCCTTTAAAATATTACAATTTGAAATGAAATAAAATTGATAATAATAATGAAAATCATCTTGTTTTGAAAACGCTTTTAAACAGGTTAGGCCTATATTTTTGGGTTTTGGTTTTAGTAAGAACGCTTTTAATAACATAATTAAATGTCATGAAAACATTTTAAAACGCTTTTGTATGGAAACACACTACAAAAATATTTTTTAATGTTTTCAAAATGTTATTGACAAATATTTTCTGCAAACATTTTTTGCCAAATATTTTGTCACCATTTAAATAATGATATGTTTGAAAATATTTGCAATAAGTTATCGAATTTTTGTTGTTGAATTTTATGAAAAAGTTTTATTCCCTTTATATACCCTTAACTTATATAACCCGACATTTAAACATTTTCTGGCAACTTTCCTAACCTTTTGCGAATGATGTTGAAAACTCGAAAACATTTTGTGTTTGCTGGGATAATTGAACATAATTCAAAATTGAATAACACAATAAAATAACAAAAATAATATTGCAAAACTATAATACTAATAAATACGTATTAGGCCTACTCAAAAGACGCATTCCCATTTGTATGAACAATTTTGAGAATTATTAAAGTGCTGAGTTTTAACCAAATTAAAAATCGCAAAGCGCATTTTAATATAACATTTTTCTGCTAAATTGAATTGGTATTGTTTATTTTATTAATTATTACACATATTCGTCTTAGGTTTTCAAGTTAGACCTTAAGTCATGCTGTTTGTGCGGATGTTATAATGTAAAAACGTTACCATTACGAATTCATATTTAGGCCTATAATAAAAAAATGTTTAATTTCTTTAATAAAGAAATCTTATATAGGCCTACCTTATAAATATTCTTATAATATTATCATTATTTTGTTTATATTTTTATTATTGTATTTTTTATCGTAATCATAAAGAATTAAGTCATGACCATGATGACATCCTGTTGTTGAGTGCTGAACTTGCCATGCAGGTACCTGGCTGAATCACCTCGTAAAGTATTAAAGCGCGCCACCATAGCTTTTAAATTCCATGATCTTGAACCTATTTTTATCGATATATATACATCGATAACTTATCGGATTAAGTATTGGACACAATAGATGAAGTATTTGATTGACAAGGTTACCCCTGCGTCCCCTAGCCGCTTGTGGTATGAAAGGTAAATTCAAATTTGTCATCAAACTGCATCATTTTATATATCAAATTTAAGCCCTTGAGTAAAGAAAGCCAAAACAGAAAACCGTTTTGTCATAGCACTTTCCGTAGCAAAGTTACATTTTCTCAAGGATTGACTTTCATCAAAAATATTCAGCCAAACATTTAATTAAGGGGTGGGTATGAACCTTTGGACAGTATTTATTGTGGGACATTAGAGCACATCAGACATATCGAATTGCATTCTGAATACGAAGAATGTCCGCCTGATGTCAAATAATTGTGATTTTTTGAAATTCGCAATGTAATACACATTTTATGGCAAATGATTAAAAATTGATATTTTTGATATTTACAGTACTTGAAGTAAACTTTATATAGGTATGACCAGGGAAACCTCAGTTAACACATTTGCTAGTCAGTCAAAATGGCCTAAACCGGCAATACAAATTTACATTGAAATTTAAAAGAACCGCTTGCTCAAGGAAACCTTTATAAATATGTTGTCTATACTTCACTTGACCCAAATATATGATTTTTTTTAGTGATGAGAGACTCGCACATGGAATTTCAGAGAAATTTTGATAGCAGTTCCATTAAAAAAAGGTGCTATTGTCATGAGACTAAGATCTAGAAACACCCCCGTAATGCTGTTTTGGGGAATTTTGCTAGCAGAATCTTTTTGATGAAAGTCAATCTTTGACTAGATGTAACTTTGCTACGGAAAGTGCTATGACAAAAAGGTTTTCAGTGTTGGCTTTCTTTACTCAAGGGCTTTAATTCACCTGGCATACCTACTTTATAAATCTGATGATTTATACTTTTAGTGTATGTAGGTGGATGAAAAGTCGACGATCAATTGAAAATTTTGACCTTTTCAGATTGAAGATATGGATTTTTTCCCAAAACACCAAAAAAAATTAGGTCTTTTTGGGAAAAAAATCCATATCTTCAATATGAAAGGTCAAAATTTTCAATTGATCATCGGTTTTTCCTCCCAGCTACATATAGAGTTGGGCGACTATCACTTTTTTCCTAGTCGACTAGTTGGCAGCAAATAGTCGCGACTACGACTATAGTCGCGACTATCTGTGGTTAAAATTGGACTGAAAAATCGGGTGAAAGATTGGTGGCAATTTAGTATTTATAATGCATGATTACAGGACCCGTGCTTGCCGGCATCGCATCACAGTTTGCTACACAAAGCAGCACTGTTGCGATACAAATTGCTACACTGTATCGCATCGCTTATGATGCAAATATTTGACTGTAAAATGCTGTAATATAGGCCTAACTTTTCTGTTCAATTTAAATTCACTTGCCACTTTCCAGCAACAGCACAAGAAACTTCATATAATTTCTCAAACCTTCAATATTCCAATAGCGATCTTCGTTCGTTTCCATGTTTTGCTGTGCATGAAAATATGTAAACATGTCGGTACGGCAGTGCATATTTTCCATGGTATGCTCATGAACGTGTTGCATCGTGCATGTACGATTAACTTTCACCTCCGACCTACGTCACCTGACCTCATCTAGACTACTGCATTTGTCGCTACAGGGTGGCATTGCAACATTACGACTGTTTGTCAGCTAATTTGTTTATTTTCCTGTTGCTTTCTAAATATTCTGTTACCACAATAAGCATAGCTTTTTGAAATTACGTGAAAAGTACTTCTAATCTAATAATATTTTCCTAAATTTTCCCTTTTGGAAAACACTTCTCGGAAGTTCTCGCTGTTTCTTTCCAAAGTTGAAATAATCTCATACCTTCAGTAGTTGGTACAAACACCCAACCTGGGTCTGTACATGCACGCTATGACGCTGCTACACCTGTTATCGCTGCATAAATTATAATCATAATGAGATGTTCGACAGTTCTAAGTAATTTGAGTTTTTTAACGGCTTTTATCTTGTGGGAAAGTAGTTCGACAACAAGTCAATAACACCAATTTAATGATGATTTATGGACATTATGATTACTTGTTGGTTAGTGTTACTATTGGTAAGACAATGACTAACATTTTTTCACATTTTTCTTAGTTTATATGTTAGTATTTGGTTGGTTTTGGTGCGAATAACTGGCACTTTTAAATTAATTTTTTAACACAAAAATATACTTGCATTAGTCGACTTTTGGTTTTCAATAGTCGTAGTCGCGACTATCAGTAATAGTCGCGACTAACGACTATTGGCGACTTAGTCGCCCAACTCTAGCTACATACACTTTAAGAATATATCATTAAATTTATAAAATTTACTTCGAGGACTGTTATATATCAAAAATGTGAAAAATATCAAGTTTTAATAATTTGTCATAAAATTTCAGTGTATATCGTGATTTTCAAAAAATGAAAATTATTTGATATCAGAAAGACATTCTTTGTATTCAGAGTGCAATTCGATATGTCTGATGTGCTCTCATGTCCCACAAAAAATACTGTCAAAATGCTCAAAACGCTCATTCCAGTTCCCTTAAGGGAAGGGGTATGAACGTTTGGACAGTATTTATTGTGGGACACTAGAGCATGTCAGACATATCGAATTGCATTCTGAATACGAAGAATGTCCTTCTGATATCAAATAATTATGATTTTTGAAATTGCAATGTAATACACATTTTATGGCAAATCATTAAAATTGATATTTTTGATATTTAACAGTACTCAAGTAAACTTTATAAATCTGATGATTTATATTTGAAGTTATGAAGTGAGATGAAAACCGACGATCAATTGAAAATTTTGACCTTTTGTATTGAAGATAAACATTTTTTTTCAAAAAACAACAAAAAAAATTAGGTCCTTTTGGGAAAAAAATCCATATCTTCAATATGAAAGGTCAAAATTTTCAATTGATCGTCGGCTTTTCCTCCCAGCTACATACACTTTAAGAATATACACTACGCAAAAAAAGTTTCTTTATGGTTAGGAAATTTACCCACTATTAAAATCTAGCTTAATAATTTTGTACGCTTGCTCAATAATCGCATGCAGGTGATTGTCCTGCACATTTTGACACCTCAAACACTACTCTCACTTACACTCCTGAGAAAAGATATGAATGTTTAAGTAACACGAGGTCGAAAAATGAAAATTGCAAAGAGGCCTATTCAAGTTTTCAGCATAAAAGAACACAAAAAACAACAAACATGCAGATAACATTTTTTGTTTAATTGCTGAGTACATTTCAGGCATCATACTGCCGCTTCCAACTTCACTTGAGATTAATCTCTTTCTTTACCCGCCTTTCAATACTTTGTGTGTCCACCGTTGGCTTCCCTTACAGCAGCCACGCGGGCGCCTCATACTCCTGAGGCGCCGAATGTTACCTTGCTCAACCCCTGCTCCACTCGTTGATAACGATGCACGCAATCCCACCAGCGTTATCTGCCTTTATCTTCCTTTTGACTCGTTTCTTGTGCTGATCCCAAAGGTTCTCCAAGGGATTAAGATCAGGGCTTCTGGAGGGCCGCTCTATGTTATGTTATGTTCTAGTGTCTCAATTCCTTCTGCTTCCAGACCATGACCTGTTTTGATCCCTTTTCCAAATCCATCTCTCAAAACGTAAATGTCTTAGTACCCACTCACCTTTGTCTTTGATCATTCATCTGCATAATAAGCAAAGGATTATCCAACATGCATCAAGGAAAACGCTTTAAATTAAAATTTAAAAGGCAGGAATAACGAAACCGTCTTGGATCAGTGAATCAGCTCTAAAATCGCTGAATAGGCCTCTTTGCAATTTTCATTTTCGACCTCGTGTTACTTAAACATTCATATCTTTTCACAGGAGTGTCGTAGAGTAGTGATTGAGGTGTCAAAATGCGCAGGACAATCACCCACATGCGATTATTGAGCAAACGTACAAAAATTGGTTGCTAGATTTTAATAGTGGGTAAATTTGCTAACCATAAAGAAACTTTTTTTGCGTAGTTTATCATTAAATTTATAAAATTTACTTCAAGGACTGTTATATCTCAAAAATGTGAAAAATATCAAATTTTATTAATTTGTCATAAGATTTATTATACCGTGATTTTCATAAAATGAAAATTATTTGATATCAGAATGACATTCTTCGTATACAGAATGCAATTCGATATGTCTGATGTGCTCTTATGTCCCATAAAAATACTGTCGAAACGCCATAAACGCCATTCCAGTTCCCTTAATGCATCAAGTAAAAAACAAAACGGCATAGTCTCCTCTCAACTAGTTCCAATAATTGGAACTCACGGCTCGAAAGTTTGTAGTTACTACAACTACCTCTCAACGCAAACTTAAAAAGCCGGGCAATGAACAGACACGTCATTTAGGCCCAAAAAAAAAATTGTTTGTTTGTCCACGTCCGACCGACCGTGTACCCTGGTCCCGACCGCTTTTTTTTTTTTTTTTTTGAATTTTTTTTTTTTTGAATTTTTTCAACAAAAAAATAAAAATTTTTAAGTTTTTATTTTTTTCGGTTTAGTAGTGTCCCTGGACCTAGATTAAATGCTAGGATCATTCATGGTTGACCTAAAAAAAAAAAAAAAAAAAAAAATTAAGATGTTTTGTATTTTTAATATGAAAATTGATAATTTGTATTCATGTCATAGTCTATTAATGATTTCAAAATGCATTGAATTTGAATGCATTTTGAAATCATTAATAGAGTATGACATGAATACAAATTATCAATTTTCATATTAAAAATACAAAACATCTTGAATTTTTTTTTTTTTTTTTTTTTTTTTTTTTTTTTTTTTTTTTTTTTTTTTTTTTTTTATGTTCATGGTTATTATAAAATCTAAAAAATAAAAAACTTTTTTTTTTTTTTTTTTTTTTTGGTACCCGTTACCCGCCTGAAAAATGCGCTGGTACCCGGGTACAAAATTACCCGAAAATGCCAGGCCTATCAGCAGAACCATCTCAAGAGTTAAACCAGTGAAGTGCTGTGTGTTTGGACTTATTTACCAGTCTTGTCAGTTGTCAGTTTCAAGTGCAATATCTGTAAAAAAAAAAAAAAAAATCCGACCTACCGACCCAACTATTTCATAAGCCTTTATGGACAAACAAACAATTTTTTTTTTTGGCCTTATCAGTATGACATTTTCGTATTGGCGCTGCCCTATTTACTACTACGGTATGGTTCCCTGTATATTTAGTCTCCTGATAGTGCAGCTTTTCTATGTGGAACTGCTATCAATTGTCTCATCACAAAAAAAAATCATATAATGGTCAAGTGAAGTATAGACAACATATTTATGTAGGTTTCCTTGACCTATCTTTTCTTTTAAATTTCTATGTAAATATGTAGTGTGTTTGGGCCCTGTTTAGGCCAATTTGGCTGACTAGCAAATGTGTTAACTAAGGCTTGCCTCTCATACCTAAATATTCAACTTCACAGTGAAAAATGACTTATTTGTAAGAAGTATAAACAACTTTAGTCTGTTTCAATACTATCAAATTTGCATTCATTTTAAAACCTGGAAAGTTCTCCTTCATTTGGTACCAAAATTAATATTCTGTGATTTTAAATAAAGAAGTTGCGAGTAATTTTAAAGATACAGGGTGGTGCAATTGGGATACGGAATTGGGATACGGTTTGCATGTAAAGTCTATGGGAGAAAATGTGCACCTAGTTCATCAAGGCTTATCTATATTAGAACAATGAATAAAACTTTAAATAATAATTAATATACTGTTGTGAAGCTAATCAGTTGTAGGCCTACTCTACTTAATACCAAATTCATTTGTTTTGTGTTTTTGTTAACGAAGTACGGTACTGTAATTAAATAATTAATTACCCCATAGACCAACAGTATAAGTTCCTGGGACACGAATCGCGGACCATCTTACATTAAAACACTCATAATTTACGAACTATAGACCCTATCAAAGCAAAATTATACATTTTCTTGAAGGAAAAAGTCTATTCTTTCCAATAGTGGTATCTATTTTCCAGTAGGGGCAAGTCTTAAGCAGTCTAAGCATTATTCCTGTATTTTCCACTCATTATGACTGAAAATTTCGTAATATGTCATGCCGTGTATGGTCATTTTCACGGTAAAGGGTGTAACTTTGGATTTTTAACATTTTAATCCGTAGTGTTCTAATAAAGCCACAGAATTCCATAATTTTTGGCCACATAAGTCATCTAGTTAGCAGCTACCTTGGGTAGCATAATCAGCTTTGGGAGTTACTGCGTTCAGTTTTAGCAGGCTTAAATGTACTTAATATTGCCATTTTGAAAAACTATAAAAAACAGTAACATTTTTGTAAAACCCTGTGTTTTATTCAGTTAGTTCATGGATAATTTTTCTTATCCTGAAAGTACAGTCATCTGTTCAGTAAACACTGCCACATTAGATTTAATTGTGAACAGCCCTGTATTTTTGAGAACCGGACTTCGATATTTGTCGTTTCGAGGCTTCATTTTCCGTTAACAATTGTTAACAAACTTTGTGGGTGTAGCTTTGGTTCATAATTCTTGGTTATTTCTTCACTTCTTCTTGATTCATAACAGTTGTTATCTTAACTTGAAATGGGTAACAAAAATTAGTCGATTTGCAAGCTTTTAAAATTTTTATAAAATCTTGACTTCAAAGAGCCGTTTTTCCGTTAACTTTTTGAAGCCTCCAAACAAACTGTTCAGCAAGCTTGTGCAAATATAAATAAAAGAGCTCATCCAATCTATTTATCAAAATGTAGCAAAGTAGATCCTCAAGTCACATGTTTTTAAATCGTGGAGATATATATCACCGTTTGAGAATGGGACCCAATACAAACTTTCCGTTAACAATTGAAGCCTCCGAAACAAATGAAGCCTCCGAAACAACAATAAGATTAATTATCATCTATGCATATCTAAATTGGTGTGTTTCATACTGATATCTGCATTGTAATTATTACTTGATATGTGCAGAATGTCATTAATTAAAAATAAAATTGACATTATGGTTAATGTTTGAAAAATATACTGATACCCAAAAAAAGCCTGTTTCGGAGGCTTCACATGCAAAAAACACCACACTTAACAAATGGGTGAAAAAATTAACATGTGATAAATCTACAATATCTGCCGCATAGAATCATTGATTCAATATACACAAGAAAATAACAGTTTAGATGATCCCAACACTGTTGTTTTCAAAAAAACTACTTCTGCAATGTTTAACAATTGTTAACATGAAGCCTCCGAAACAAAAAAAATGACTTGCTGTGATAAATTAATTTTTGTCACAACTGAAATTCAATACTTAGAAGCAAAGCATGAAAATTGGTAATTGTGATATTTCTTACCTATTTTTTTATGTCAACTTGTAGTGGTAAGCCAAATATTTTACTTTTATGATCACCTGTGTTGTTAAGGGATCTAAAATGAGCGTTTATTATGCGTTTCGACAGTATTTTTTGTGGGACATGAGAGCACCTCAGACCTATCGATTGCATTCTGAATACGAAGCATGTCTTTCTGATATCAAATAATTTTCATTTTTGAAAATCACAATATAATACAAATTTTATGACAAATTATAAAAATTTGATATTTTTCAAATTTTGATATATAACAGTCCTCGAAGTAAATTATATAAATCTAATGACATATTCTTAAAGTGTATGTAGCAGGAGGAAAAGCCGACGGTCAATTGAAAATTTTGACCTTTCATATTGAAGATATGGATTTTTTTCCCAAAAAGACCTAATTTTTTTTGGTGTTTTGGGAAAAAAATCCATATCTTCAATACTGAAAGGTCAAAATTTTCAATTGATCGTCGGCTTTTCATCCCACCTACATACACTTTAAGTATAAATCATCAGATTTATAAAGTTTACTTCAAGTACTGTTAAATATCAAAAATATCAATTTTAATGATTTGTCATAAAATGTGTATTAAATTGCGAATTTCAAAAAATCAAAATTATTTGATATCAGAATGACATTCTTCATATTCAGAATGCAATTCGATATGTCTGATGTGCTTTAATGTCCCACAATAAATACTGTCCAAACGTTCATACCCCAGCCCTTAACTGAAGCCTCCGAAACACAAATCGCTTGATTTGCCAATTCTAAAAAAATAACTCCAATTTCTGTGAAACTTGGCTGGGAGGTTCCTTTCATCAAGTAGTATTTGTACATGAAGTTAGACATTCAAGTTATTTTAGGAACCCAATTAAAACTTAAAAAATATGTTTAAGGTTTGGAAATTTCCATTGTAAATGACACTTGATGTTAAAAATTTTCAAAACTGCAATTACAAACATAGCAAAACATGGTATAAAATTTAACTTATATCTGTTGACTTACTTTGGAATGGGATTTCACATGTATTCCAGCTTTCATGTCATAATTTTCTGAGGTTATGTAAAATACATTTTTCTTAGATTTTAACCAAAATGTTATGGAAATGTCAAATTTTTTATTAGAAATCAAATGCCTTGAAACATTATTTTACTGGAATTTAAGTTGCTTCTATGCATGATTTCAGTAAACAGAAACATATTTAAGTGGTTTGAAATTTTGACCCAAAAAATCAAAAGTTACACCCTTTACTGTGAAAATGACCGTATCGTAGCAGTACATCAACTAGGGGCAACCTTTTCAAAGTAAACATATTTAGGTGGGCCATTGCCTCTACTTTGCACTGATAAGGTTGTTTTTTTGATATGTGCTATGGTTTAGATGTTACATATTTTTGAAGCGGTGCTGCTTGTTGACATCATTTTCATGCATACGAGAATTTGCAGAGACCTAAGACTTGCCCCTACTGACATTTAAATGTCATATTTGGAAAGACTGGACATTTTCCTATTCAGAAAATAATATATACTTTTACTATAATAGGGTCTTACTATAGTTAGTAAATTATGAGTGTTTCAATGCAAAATCATGTGCGATCCTTGAAATTTACTGACGAAACGCAAAGGAACACCACTTCATGACACACGGCCATATGTAGTCCGAGGTTGCTCAGATTCTCCAGAATCATTGGGACGTTGATATCAGGTCTGCGAACATAAAAATAAAATTATGCACGTTAAAATACTACTGCACTTTTTTAATCAATGTTTTCTATGACTTGATCTTTCAAATAAGCTCAAGTATAAGAATGGAAAATCCTAGTTGAAGTTCAGTGGTACTAGTTGCCCATGTCCAAATCTTTGCTTCATCAGCACAGACATTGACTCTTAGTGTTATCATACTGACATTTCTTTTAACGGATTTACTGCTGTTCACAAAGTTGTACTAAATAACCTTGCGTAAATCATGTACGGTAGCACAAATAAGTTTACAAATTTCAGGTCCAGTGTATCCTTTCCTACATTGTAAACATCATCATCCTTCTAAATGAGCAATGTATTTATACAGGGTGTAAACACAATTTAATGGTGTTTATTTTCATGTCCCATACACAATGTATTACAGCTTCTTTTAAAATAAAACACATCAGGCCTATTTAAATTATTTATATAGATTATGTAGATATTTCATCTAGATAAAGCAATTTAAAAGATCTGTAGCGTATGAAAACCTGTATAATTGATGCTTCTTGAATTCCCAAACACATTTATTCGTATAACCGGAAGAATTCACTCCAGGCCTAGAAATCCGTGGCAGTGCGGGCGAACCGGCGAATCCATTTGGATTCTCGCAAGAGAATTTTGCGAGAATCCTGCTGGACTTGCTGGCGTGATTATCACACAAGCAAATGCTTGATAAATAATCTAATTGATCATGACGGAGCTTATGGACACAGGAAGAATCACCCTCTGATGTGTACTAGCAATAGTTTATGCTGCCCTCTTTGTAAAAGCATGGGACCAGTTGTGGGGAATTATGTGCTGCAAGTGCAAGCATGATTTTATAGCCACATGCATTCTTTAATATCATTCTTATGGTACCGGTACAGAAAATTTTTATCAAGGTATGTGAGCAGTATAATGTGAAAATATAGAGAACCACAAACTTCCCAAATCACTCTTTCCCATTCAGGTAATAGTTTATTTTTTTATGTTTTAATTCTACATGTGAAGAGCTTTGTTGCAAAAACCCTTATCCACTTGAGCAATTTTGAGAAAACATAAAAAATCATCAAAAAAGTACTGATACATGTATATATGGAGGTTTGCAACAAAAGCAGTTTTTGGCGGATGCTTGGGTAGGATGAGCATCCCGCTAAAAAACTGCTTTTGTTATTTTATAAATTAATTATTTAAACATTTTTGATGATAACTTTAATTATTACAATAATAAATTAATTTAACAATTACAGCAGTTTTCCCAATATGTCAGAGGTCAAAGTGTCCCAAAACTGCTCTCAAAAACCGGAAGTTACAATGGCGATTGGGCTTATTGTCCCTTGAAATATTGCACTCATTGCAAACTATAGTTTGATCAAGACAAAAGTACTATAATTTATTAAGATATTCGGAATATACTAGTAGTGATCAATCTCATTTAAGGTGGTACGAAAGGCAAAATCAAGTTGCTCTGATTGAGATTAAAATAGACTTGTTGCAGAGAGATATGCAATAATCTTAATTCTAAAATTTGAGCCAAATCGGACAAACGGTTTTTGAGATATTGCTGTTGAAAGATTCTTTGTATTCTATTGTTTTTTGCCAATATATTGATGAAGTTAATGAAGAAAATTGGCAAAATGTGCTCATTAATATTAATTTTTGCCAATATTTTCCCAATATTTTATGAATAAACCTTCATACTACTTTTACCTTTAAGAATTTTGACCTGAAACTTTGCCAATGTGTCTCTATGACCTAAACCTTTAACATGTGATTTTCCCGCAAATCTAATTTGCATATTTGCATAATTAATGCTAATTAATTATGCAAATATGCAAATTAGATGGGCGGGAAAATCACATGGTAATGTTTTAGGCCATAGAAACACATTGGCAAAGTTTCATGTCAAAATCATTTAAAATAAAAGTAGTATGAAGGTTTATTCATAAGATATTGGTATAATATTGGCAAACATGAATATTCATGAGCACATTTTGCCAATTTTCCTCATTAACTTCATCAATATATTGGCAAAAAAACAATAGAATACAAAAGAAACTAAAAACATGCATATCTTGACAACCGTATGTCCGATTTCCTTCAAACAAAAACTATTTTGCTCAGTGTATTTAGCTTAACTTATTCAATCTATTCAAATGGTTCTAAATTCAGTTTCTGTTTTCCAGAAACATCGTTTCGAACCCCCTTAATGTGATACGTATTCTAAGTAAAACAGCATTATCTGAAAGATATGATGTATGTGCTTTTCCAAATGTAGGAACAATCACATCAATAAGAAAATTGATTGAGAAACTTTCATATACTACCTTGGATGTGGCAGCATTTCAAAATTATGGCCAAATTGGAGGAGCAAAATTGATCACAAATAGGGATTTTTCAACTGCACAATAAATTAATCAAATGTACCAGTAACGCATGGTATGATTGTGAAGTTGAATAGTGTCTATTTAATAAAAAAAACATGCAAGTTTATTTATACTCAGCCAACACTCTAAAATTACCTTATATCCAGTTCTTTAAAATGAGAAATACTGTCATTTTCACACCAATTTTTGATTTGCGTTGCCATGGCAATGAGAACCATGTGGATCCTCATAATGATAGATGATAGGATAAACATCTTGACCATGTTGACTAAGGACCTCAATCCTGACCAGTTTCACTCAAATTGGATGTGAACCCTGGTTCAATAATTTCTCTCTTCCTTTTTATCTTTTATTTTACAGAATTTTACAGTAAATTACGGTATTTTACCAAAAATTACCCGGTGAAATACCATTGGTTTATTTTACTTGTACTGATTTAGAACACTGCACAGAAGCCCGCACAGAAGTACCGGTATATAGAATTATAGGCCCCTAGTAAAACAAATCATCCTTCAGCAAGAACACAGTGATTGGAACATGTCCATGATTGGAAGGAGGCATTTTATACCCCAAAACAGGTCACATGACTACTAGCAGGCATTATAGGCCTATGCAGGGGGTAGGCAAAAGTCATGAACCTCTACTTTTTGCTATTTTTGCAATAAAAAGTCCAAAAGTGGGAGAAAATTGACAGGAGGTCCATTTTGTGGTTATAAGTCATTCAAAAAGTCCACAAAGGTCAATTTTAAGGTGGGTTTAGGTAGCTGTAGGTCCAATTTTTACAACAAAAATCTGTGCTATTGCATGCACTAGTTTCCGTTGGGGAAAAGGTCTACTGTATTTCGTCAAATAGTCGCCTCCCCCTCAAATAAATGCCCCACCACTTTTTTCAACCAAGTTTCAAAAATGCCGATATTTCCATGCTATCTTGTGTAGCTTACCAAATTGCCCACACATGGTCGATAATAGCGTCAATAATTGGCGAAAATCTGGATTGGAAACCCGGAAGTGAACCAGAAGTCGGTGTTTCTAGTTCATAGTTCGTCATTTTAGCGCGAGTTTTAAGTTTACCTAAATGATTTTAACGGGAATTATCGCTCTAAAATTGACCTTGAATAAACGCCCCCTTGGGAAAATGTAACGCCCGGGCGCTATTTGACTTAAATACGGTATGTTTTGGATGCCCCGCACCTTCCAAAATACCAGCAATCTGGACCTGACTATGCAGCCACTGAAGAATCAAGAGACCTTTTGTGCAATGTTAGCAAGAATTCATCTCTAAAAGTCTGTTAGTGGTTTATTTTCCAGGTCAACCAGATGCTATTAAAGCTGAGGGTATAATTACATAACATGGTATTACAAGTGGCTTGGAGGGACCCTGGATATCCAGGGTATGTATAATAAAAAGAAAAGTACACAAGAGACACACTCTGCAAGCAAATTAATACTCTATTGATTTGATTATTGGTAAAACAATCACATCAAATATATGTGCATAGGCTGTGGAAGCAGAGGTGTGTGTGTGGAGGGGGACAACTTCCCTCTAAATTTGTCCATGGGGTACATCCCACTAAAAATCATGATAGAAGAAAAATGAAACAATAATTGCCCTCTGCATCTTCTTCCGAGTCTGAAAAACACTTTCTGGAAAATATTTTGCACGCTTATAGGACACAATGGCCCTTCAAATAGCAAAATTCCCCTTCATTTTTGGTTACAATAGTCTGATGAGGGGTTGTGCAAAATGCCAAGGAGGGGTTCCAGGATTTGTTTGCAGATCAAGATTGGGGGGGGACTTGTTGAGCCAGAAAGGAAGTTCCAATTGAAAATGTTTTTGGTCCTATTGTCAAGGGCAGTGGTGGCAGAAGCATTAAATTAAGCATATTTTGTTCCAATGTGGTAGGATAACTCACATCATGGTCCGGGCTACTCAAGTTTCGGGTTTGGGTAGGGGTGTGCCACTGAGAATTTGAAAATGGAGAAATTTAGACCCATCAATATACCAATATCAATATACTTTTTCCTTAAATTTTGGGACAATTTCAATAAATTTCAGCTACAGCTGAGGCAAAATTGTACTATTTTCGGGGAAAAAAATTCAAAAAAAAGGACCAATCCATATACAATTATTGGCTAGAAAAAGGGGTCATTGATATACTGAAAGGCCGAAAATGCTACCCATGTTTGCAGTACGTCCATGGTCCATGTATGGTCATTTGTGTTACAATAAGTACGGTACCCCTTTGGGTTTATTGGGTGAAACTGTTAAAGCAAGTTTTTATAATATCTAATTTTTTATGCATGGTGACCCCCCCCCCAAAAAAAAACCCTCTACATTTTGGAAGTCCTATCCCCCATCCAGGTTTTAAAAAGTGATTGATCCAGAATGAAATGGATTGCTGCTGACTCATTGCCAGGCTTCCTATTTTTAGGCACAGGTCTCAATGCAAGCTGAATATATTGAATGGTAGCTTTAATACTCAACAATATTTTTAGCTAAAATTCCAGGAAATGTTTGAGAATCAGGGAAGCAACCGGAAAGCAAAAAGCTTTTTACTCATGTCACTGATACTGTCAGAGCAAAGTAATCGAATTGGAAACTCGTATATGACTATCAGTCCTTTTTTGAAGTGAACTTGCTTTCATCGAGTTAAGACACAGCTTATTTGCTCTGAACTTGTCTTGTTTGCTACTGAGTTCTGTTTGCCTTCAGTAGTTTTTGTTGTTTGATTATATATTTTGTTGTCTGTCCCTGGAGAAGAGCAGTTTATCTGCTTGAAACTTCGGTGCTTTTTTGTCTGTTTGGTTTAGTTTGTCTGCTTATGTGCACAATGATTTTCATCACTTGTTCCAGTATAATTATGTTTGATACTGTTTTCCTGATACTTCTGTGGGCTCTGGAATTGGTAATTTTTGGCCTTCAAACTTTGCCCATTTTTGAGCCTACATTTTGTTGTTTTGTTTATGCACAAATAGATGTCCATCGCTTGTTCCAGTGCACTTTTGTATTCCCATTGATCCCAGTTGTTTTTGCTGGCTTAACACTTAGATGTGCCTTGGAATTGGTAATTTTTGGCTATCAAACTTTACCTACTTCTGTGCCTACATTAGATGTTTTTATCCCTCTGCGCACCGTATAGTCTGTCAGTTTGGTATACCTTGCTCTTTTTCTTTTTCCTTTTTTGAAATGTCCAAAGAGATCCACTATTTCTATTTAGTTCCCCGCACCCCCCAAAATGTTGGCTACGGGCCTGTCTAAAGTAAACCTCATCCTAAACCTAAATAGGAAAACCTGTGGAGCTGCATGACCTAGAAATAATATCTCACTTGTCCAATAGATTGGCCTAGCTTTTGCCCAGGGACCTTGTTAGCTTAGCAAAGCCTGCTGTCTTTAACTTTGTGTGCTGTATTGATCGATATTGATCGATATCAGTGAATAATTGATCATACACCTGTTAAGTGTTCATGGTCACATGGTCATGTGTCATCATCATTAACCCAAATTTTCACAGGTGTTTTATTTTTGAGGTCAAGAAAACGTAACTTTAAAAAGTAAAAGTTCGTGTAAAAGTGGATATTTTCAAGCTAAATAATTTCATTGCACTTATAGCTTGTGTGGAATAAAAAAACACAAATTTGTTATTTCTATGCGACACACACAAAAAAAATGAAATTGTTGCAGCACAAATTTAATTGCGACAAAATTATCACTTTAAGAGTATTTCTATTTTATAATGATCAGAGTAAGCTGATTGGTCAATTTATGTGCACCATTAACTTTTGCGGCATTGACAAGAAAACCAGTTATCTTTTTGTTTAAGCCAGTGTAAATTTCCAGGGATGATACATAATTATCAATATAATATATTCACAAAATTTTTAATGGATGCTATAAAAAGGCCTAATTATATCTAACTACATTGATAACGATGTTTGGAGAATTGATGAATTGATTCAACAGGTTGGAATAAAAAGCAGTTGAAAGAAGGTATATTGATCAATTTATGTTCTTGCATACAACGGAACTGGTATAAAGTCCTTTATAGATAGAGCCCTGAAATAAAAGCACAGTCAGTATTGCTAGTGATGTGGTTAAAACACCAATTTGGGCTACTTTTCACAATGGATGTTAACCCTAACCCCACTGGGATGGTTGAAGTGTGTTCGCCAAGCGAGGACAAGATATCGTTTCCTACATTCAAAGTGAGACATTTTGACAAAGTGAGGTCAAAATCTGAGTCCTCGCGTTGTGAGTATGTGCATTGGACACATGGGGGGTATAGGCTATTAGATCTCACAGATACTCAATACACACATGTCACAAGTCCTTGCTTTGAATGCCCGTGCACGTAGGGGTGTGTTTCGGGTGTGTTTGTGGGGGGTGTGGGTGGGGGTGCCCTATGTGCCCATCATGTTTGTGTGTATGGGGGGGTGGGGGGGCAAGCTGCTGAACCCTTACCCATTTCTAAGGGTAGATTTATGAATTTTGGTCAATATAGATAGGTCCATATTTTCTACAGATTGACAAGTTGCCTAAATTGTTGTGTTCAATATTGCATTACACAGGATTTAGGTTAGTAAAATGGGTAGACTTTGTTTTCTTCAACATGTCTCATGTCTAAGGATTTCTCCGGGGGAAATACTCTCCCAATTTGAGTGGATCACCCGTATGCCTCATATATGTGAGTACCCCCTCCCAGTGGCGTAGCCAGGATTTTGGAACCGAGGGGGCACAACTTGTAAATGTACCGACGGAAATATTTGTTGCCGACGGAAGTTGTGATTCGTTGACCCCAAAAATGTTTGCATGGTTTGAAAAAGTGAAGAGAAAAAAAAAAAAGGATTATAGTCGGTACCAACATAAAAACACAAAATCTTTATGTAAAATTCAATTTCATTCACAATTTTTCATCATTTTTTTATAATTATCCCCTTTTTTTCTGTCACCCTGGGTAAAAAAGTAGTCTAGTTTTAAAACCCAGTTATTTTTTTCACCAACGCCTTCTGTCTACCGACGGCCTTACATCAACTGACGGCCATGACGAATGACGGGGAGGGGGCACCGCCCCTGGCTCCCCGCTGGCTACGCCACTGCCCCCTCCTCAGGTGTCAGGAGATCCCAAAGGGTGGTATAAGGGAGCCAAGGCAGCCCTTGAATTCTCAAATTAAGAATTTGTAAGGGCACCCAAATCTAAGGCAAATTTGAAAGGGCACCTATTTGAAATGGTTTGAAAACAGATAAATGTTGGGCACCAAGGCAACGCCAGTATAGGGCACTGAATGCAATTGCTTTGGTGCCTTTGGTTATTTTGAAGCCTACGTCAAGGAATGATTCATTTGCATATATCTGCTGAATGCAGGAATGTTGTCATTACATGATATCATCACAGCAATCATAACCATTATTTATTAGAACTACTCTTGAAGTGTCATAAAAGTATGTTATGTAAAAGATATGGTTAAAAATTGGGTGCTCTCGAATGATTGGTGCCTTGATGCATGGTAAGTTTCGGCAACACTGCACAGTCCAATGACAGGCTTTGTTGATATTGAGTGGCGGGTAAATTTTGCTTCATTAATTATTGTCATATCAAGACTGCAGGTAGCTTATACACTGTAATTACCAACATTATTGAAAGGTTGTGTTGGCTCTATGATCATCTTGTTTCGCAGGACTATACAGGTGTGTGTTGGCTGGTATTTTGTGATGTACTGATGCGGGTACTGGATTGTGGGATGTTTTCGCTCCATATTTGTTAACAGTAAGTAAGATTCAAACTCATATCTTAAAAACAAACATGTGTTTGGATTCATGCCCCCGTCTACTGCTTGCTGGTGTGTCAATCGGCGTGATGTATCAACCAATGAAAAGCCTTGATTGTGTCTGTTTGTATGCAATGCGCATGTGTCACAGTTATGAAACCAGCTCCGGGAACCAGCTAAAGGGATTCAACGTTTACACAACATTTTTTGTGTGACCTGAGCTGAGAGCACATCAAACACACCAAATTGCATTCTGAATATGAGGAATGTCCTGATGATATCAAATAATTTAGATTTTTTTTTAAATTTGCGATTTTTTTTTTATAATACAAATTTTATGGCATTTTATTAAAAATTGATGTTTTTGTCATTAACAGTCGTCGAGTAAACTTTATAAATATAATGATATGTACTTAAAATACAGTGTATGTAGCTGGGAGGAAAAGCCGTCCATCATTTGAAAATGTTTTTTTTTTGTATTGAAGATATAAATTTTTTTCCCCAAAAGACCTACTTTGAGGATTGTTTAAAATATAAAAAATATCAATTTTTGAATAATTTGCCATACAATTTTTATTATATCACAAGTTAAAAAAAAAAAATCAAAATTATTTGATATCAGAAGGACATTCCTCGTATTCAGAATGAAATTTTGTGTGTCTGTGATCCCAGGTCCCTCAAAACATGGCTATGTGTCTGTGATCCCAGGTCCCTCAAAACATGGCTATTAAGAATAAATAAGAATATAGCAGGAACTTTCTAAAATTTTAAAGAATCATTCACGTTAGTGTCTGATGGGGTACTCATCTTTCAATTTGGTTGGTGTTTATGGTGCAGATTTTTGAAAGAAGAGTTTTTAGAACAGATTTGGAGAGAAAATTAGATGTTTACTGAAAATATATAAAAATTACTTCTTTAGGCCAAAAAAAAAAGTTTGTTTCCTGTAGCGCTGACATTCGTTTTTTGACGGCTTATTTTATGCATTTGAATTTTTTTTCAAAGAAAAAATACCAAAAAAACGGAAAATCACAAACAATAATATAAAACACTACTGGAGTAATCATTTACACATTACACAACAAACAAGCGTAGTGAAAAACTGCTGGAGAAAACATCACACAATTTTTAAATACCTTTTTTAATCTGCAGGTTGAAAGTGGATCATAAATGTTCTTGAATATGATTTTTTTGTGTATGTCGGAGAGTCCCACTGTAAATTCCCATTCCAATTTGCAGCAAAAGAGGTATTTTTGTCATTTGAAGATATAGATTTAAAAAACAACAACAACGAAACACTGCATTTCGCATTTGACTTTTTTGACCTGCTACAGGAAACAAACATGTTTTTTTTTTTTTTTTTGCCTTATATAACAAAATGTTTTTTGTAGGATTATGTGTGTGTGGGGATGTTAAAAGTAAATTCCTCCAGCTATAAATGAGTTCTGTTGCTGCATAATTTTCTGTCAAGTCATTATTGATGAATTTGAGAACCTCATTTCAAAATTTGGTCAAAAGTATAATGATCAAGGACTATTAGCATAACCATACATGTATTGGATGCATTATTCATGACATGCATAGTGATGCTTTAGCCACAGATCCTGGAAAGGATATGTTTTAACTCTCTCCACGTGGGTGTTGACTGCAGATGACCAGTTTAAATTATTTTTTTTTAATTCAAAATTTTTAGAATTGTAAATTTCCATGACCATATTTGGAATCTGCATGAAAATTGCATTAAAATGAGTACAAACAAGCCTAGTATTGGTTCACTGGTTCTTAAGATAGCTCTTGATATGTTGAGCAAATATCTCAAAACTTGAACTTCATGTGTTGAAGCCTATAGCTAGCATGCAGAGCATAAGTGGAATAATTGAAGTGAAATTTATTCAACTGTTATGATGTTATCTCTAGCCTTTAATATCAAGTACTTCACAAAATATTTGTATGTCCATAGTGACACAACAGGGAAATTGAACGTTTTAATAGCTGTGCTCACATTGTCGGACGTACACCCAGCGGAACTTGGTCGGTGCAAGTTGCTAGCGGTAGGTGCTGCCAGGAGTAGTGGCAGTGTGAATGATGGTCAGCGTAAGTTCCGCTGGGCATATGTTCGACAATTTACTCCTGACAAAAGTCAGGAGTTGCGAGCTAGGTGTAATCTCCGCCAGACGTAAGTTGCAATGTCACTGAACGCTGCTACGTCTTGCACCGGTGTAAGTTTGACCTTTTTTTGGTCCGAACTAAGAAATTACATATCGCGTGGTTGAAAAAGGTCACAGAAACAGGATGTGGTAGCTGATGTTTACACATACCGTACCAGAAGTGAATGCTTGGTGGAAGTGGTCGGGGTAGTGCTAGGAGTAGGCTAGGTGTGGACACGCGGTAGGTGTAGGGAAAATATTTGTGGAATTTTGATCAATGTTAGCATTTAAGTTTACGCCGGGTGTAACTCAAAATGTGAACACATCTTATTTGTTGTAATCATATTCAGGGTAAATAAATGACTATAAAGTCATTCAGAAACCTGTCAAATGTGACACTTTTCAATCAGAAATTGAACATTTTATAACTGTAGCTATTTACACAGTGTTGAAAATCTAATTATTTTGATTATGATTTATTTGCATTGATTTTCACATTTTCCTCATTTATATAGATGATATTAAAAAGTATGTCTCAACAGTCTCAATAGAAATGGCTTTGGGGGTGTGGGGATCAAAGTAGAGGTTTTGAGGGATTGCAGTATTTAAAAATCACTGGTGGTACTAGAATTTTTGTCTTTGGTGAGGTAATATTTGAGTACAAACACTGCTAGGTTGGTTATGCTTTCCTCACTAGGGTTAAGGTTGGTCTTAAAACTTTTGGACCTCATGACTGCTAACTTGTTGGTTTAAAGTTTATAAAACTTGGATGGCAAAGACTTGGCGAATCCATCTGTGAGGTCATATTTGGGCAACAGTGAACAAAAAAACCTCTTTCTTTGTTGGACCCAAATTGTGGTTATTCTTTCATGTAATTTTACACGAAATTAGGGTTAGGGTTAAGGTTAGGGTTAGTTTAGGGTTAGGATTAGGGTTATGATTAGGATTAGGGTTATGATTAGGGTTAGAGTTAGGATTAGGCTTAGGGTTAGTGTTAGGGTTAGGATTAGGGTTAGAGTTAGGATTAGCTTGTAAACACAAAATAATTACATGAAGGATCGACCCAAATTGTTTTGAGATATATTCACCAATATTGGTTGGAAAATGTTTAATATTGTAAAAAATGACAAAACAGCATGATTTTCACCCAAATTTCAACAATTTTTGGTGAAATTGGTCAAAATAAAAAACATTTTGGTTGCCCTTTTCTACATGTACAGGTATCTGCTATGGATGTGGGTCACACACTTAACCAGAGTGCAAAACACTATCATAATCGGATCGTGGATTAAGTAGTATCAATGTCTTTTGCTGCATCTTCTGTCTGATCTTCCGGATGTATTAGGATGTAAACAAGACAAGGAAAAACAGGTTCAACATTTCATGCTGTATAGAGGATATCAGGTAGGCGGCATTGATTAGAGCAGCTCTATATGGCAAAACAACGTAATTTTATCAAATTTACCATTTTGAGGAAAACACATTTTTAGAATTTCCTAAGGCCAAAAAAAAAAAGGTTTGTCTCAAAGCTCTCGCGCGCATTTGTAAATTCGTGAGAATTGGAAAAAAAGAAATGCGCAAATTTTTTTTATTTAAAAAAAAAAAAAATTTATTTCAAAAAAATAATTTTTTTAGTTTTCCGGAAAAATTCGCGAAAATCAAATTTTTTTCTCCAAATACCATGAAAAAAGTCGGGAATAAAAAAAAAAAAAAATCACATTTCACATTTGTTTTCAAACCACTCGTGAGCTTTGAGACAAACCATTATTTTTTTTTGGCCTAACAAGTTTGATGTTAGCTGTTGTGATGAATTAAGAAATATGCAGTGTGTTTAATTTTCATTCTCATTCAATTTTTGGGTGAAGTTAATCAAATTGACAAAAAACACAGCCAATTTCATAAAGTTACGGTGTTTTGTCCTTGTTAGTCCACAGAAATGTCAGCGTGGCTCTATGGTAAAACAACGTAATTTTTATCAAATTTGCCATTTTGAGGAAAACACATGTGAAGTTTTAGAATTTCCTAACAAATTTGATGTTAGCTGTTATGAATTAAGAAATATGCAGTGTGTTTAATTTTCATTCAATTTTTGGGTGAAGTGAATCAAATTTACAAAAAACACAACTGATTTCATAAAGTTCCGGTGTTTTGTCCTTGTTAGTCCACAGAAATGTCAGCGTGCTTCAAAGGCAAATTAAGGGGGTACTACACCTCTGGCCAATTTTTTGCCTATTTTTGCATTTTTCTCAAAAATTATAGCACATCGGTGACAAGTAAGATAAACTGCTCAAATAAAGAAAGTCCGCAGTCATGTAGCCCGTCCTACACCAAAACCTGATCTTGTTACGAAAATTTGATTGATACGATTGTGTGCAGAATCTTGTTAGCTCTAATTTGATACCAAATTTGATACCAAACACTCAAAAGTGACAAAGACTGATACCAGTTTATGGCATTTGGTGCCTTTTCAAAAGTTGCAAATCAAAACGATAACGCGGTCGAAATTGCTTAGCGTGGCAATGTGGTCAAGCTTGTTTGCCCACGATGAACCCATGTCGACTATCCCAAGTGCGCGCTTTATTCAATTGTTAATTTAAAACGCATGGATTGCTACAGTGCTTTACTGATGAATACTAGGGCACGATGCGATCGATATGACCTAGCGGTTGTTTCGGGCTATGTCAATGGTCGCGCTGTGCCATTCACCTCTACAGCTCCGCTGTGGTCCATTTTTAATTTGCAACTTTTGAAAATGCACCAAATTTCATATACTGGTCTCAATCTCTCTGAATTTAGAGTTTTTGGTGGCAAATTTGGTATCAAGTTGGAGCTAACAAGATTCTGCACACGACTTTATCCATTACATGTTCATAACACGATCAGGTTTTGGTGTAGGACGGGTTACATGACTGCGGACTTTCTTTATTTGAGCAGTTTATGTAGGGGCAAGGGCTACAACTACTGCACTGAAAATTCAGCAACTCAAAGCAAGTACTTTTTGATTTATTGATCAAATATTGGTTTTGCCTCATTTTTGACTGTAACTCCACAACTGTTGTCTGTGCTGAAATAAAATGTCCAGTGCAGTAGTTGTAGTCCTTGCCCCTATAATATACATATCTTACTTGTCCCCAATGCGCTGTAATATTTTGAAAAAATGCAAAAATAGGCACAAAATTGGGCAGGGGTGTAAATACCCCCTTAATATGGCAAAAACAATGTCAACATTGTATCTCTCAACTTTTGTATTGTTTCTGAGATATGCGTTCATTTGCCAAACAGATAGGCAGTGGTGTGCGCAAGATTTTGAACAGTTGGGGGAATCAAGACCTGTGGCTCCCCCTTTTGAAAACCTGCAGACGCCAATTAAAAATATGCTAAGTGCACTACATAACTTGAGATATGTTGTTTTGCTGTATAAATTGGTAAGAAGTTGTAAATATGGCTGAAGAAACAGGTTCAGAAATGGACACCCCCACTGAAGAAACAGGTTCAGAAAATGTACACCACTACGTACTGAAGAGACAGGTTCAAAAAGTGAACACCCTGTACTGAAGAAACAAGTTCAGTAAATAGACACCATCTACTGAAGAAACCTTTTCAGAAAATGGACACCTTCTTCTGAAGAAACAGGTTCAGAAAATGGACACCCTCTACTGAAGAAACGGTTTAGAAAATGGACACTCCTACTGAAGAAACAGTTTAAGAAAATGGACACCGTCTACGGAAGAAACAGGTTCAGAAAATGGATATCCCCTACTGAAGAAACAGGTTCAAAAAATGGGCACCCCATCTGAAGAAACAGGTTCAAAAAATGGACACCCCCTACTGAAGAAACAGGTTAATTAACTGATAGTCCAAGCAACACAGGATTGTGGTGGCTTTTGTTATCCAGTGTTGATTCTTAGAAATATTACCGTTACCCTTGACCCAACCATGACACAGTTATGAAAATGGAATTCCAAAAATAAACATTATAAAAGTTGTCACATGGATGGATGCTTACTTATAATCATTTTAAAGTCTTTACGCAGGTCATTGATCTTCTGAAGGGAAATGTTTTCATTGAGTTTGGTGGTTTTCATTCGGTGGTTTTCTAGAAGTTGGCAATTTGCCGATTTGGTATAGGTCTTGGTGCAGGGTGCCTGTATACAGGTATGTACACATGTGTTTGATCTTCTGCATCAGGTATGATGAAATGGAACACACCCTAAAATGCACTACATGTTCACCACAAGAAATATAGTAGATACACCAAACCCACAGGCCTCAGCACACTTTACAAAAGTATCAAACAACACAACGAAGAAAAGGAACAAATTATCACCTGTAGTGGAGGTGGGGTACTCATGTTTACTTTGGGTAGGGATGTACATCCAGGAATCTGAAAGTGGACCAATATTTATAACAAGAATCTGACCCATATTTACACCCAAGGCTTAGTAGATTTTTGAAATTTTGGCTCCAGGTAGGTAAAATTGGGGTATTTTCCCAAATAAATTTTTATACCAAACTTGACATAGAAAAAGGGGCCCATATTGCAGAGGCCAAAAATATGACCCAAATGTTTTATATGTGAGTTGGTTTGGGATTTTAGACCCCTTGTACATTAAACCTAACTCTATCAAATCTTACACAATTATACAAAGCAAAACCACTATGCAAGTGCGCATGCATGCATCTGTCCCACATGATGCCATGATGCAATCAGCCTATATTTCTGTTAGGCGGGCCAGTGAAAGACATGTGGCTACTGGCCGATGATCTCGTGCCCCGGCCCCCAACTCAACACAAAAGTTGGCAACCATGAGAGTTACCAAATTTTTCAAAGACCCCCTTTGCAATGATTTTTCATCAAATTTACCCCCCTTTTTCATGCAAAATCGAGGACAAAATATGGCCAAAAACAACCCCTTTTTTGTGGTTTTCAATGACTAGAATTTCCAACACCCCTTTACAATGACAAGAATTTCAAACACCCCTTTTCAGAGTGACACTAAATATTGACATAAAATTACCAGATTTTCCCAAGTACCCTTTTATCCAAATTTCATGAGGCCGGACAGTGCAAATTAAATCCCCCTATTTTCCTGATTTCACAGACAAATTTCATGGACTGTCCAAATTAAATACCCCCTATTTTCACAATTTCGCGGTCCTCGCTGCTGGTAAAAAAAATACCCCTTTTCCGCTATTTGGTAACTCTCATGGTTGTCAATTTTTGTGTTGAGTTGGGGGGCCGGGTCTCGTGCTTCTTTGTGCATCTTCTCTCCTTTTTTGTTCCTTCGTTCTTTTCTGATAACTAAAAACCACTTTAAGCATTAAAGGCACCCTTTTAGTTGCATGTACAAGACCTCTCTTCAAAGTAGCAAGCAATGGGCTATTCCATTTAAAATTCACACTACCCCTGTGGAAGATTTTGGAAACATGTTCCACAGGGGAGTATGAATTTCAAATGGAATGAACACATTAGGCAGCTCCATTGAAACTCATCCTCCCTCTGTGGAAGAGTCTGGTTGAATCATTCTCAGAGGGTGTATGAAATTCAAATAAAGCTGCCTAATGTGCTAATTACATTTGAAATTCATACTCCCCCTGTAGAACATATTTCCAAAATCTTCCACAGGGTAGTGTGGATTTTAAATGGAATAGCCCAATGTCCATTGTTGCAATACACACCAAGGCTACTTCTAGCGAGTGAATCCAGCAGTAATCTTTAAATCAATCCACCAGTAATATCTAAATCAAAATCTCCCATTGATTGACCATTGGTACCCAATAAATAATTAAAATCCTTTTGTACAATTTGTCCCCTAGTGCAAAGTTTGTCTTTTGTTCAAATTACAAAGAACCGCCCACTGCCCACTAAATGGGCAAATGTCCAAACTTGTGAGTACAGTACATTTAATATTGGTGCCCCGGATTGGTGCACTGTGTTATATACTCTGTCAAAGGGAATACTTGGTACAAATGACCATACAGGGTAAGTTACATACTATTCTCATAAATATAAAAACAGGGAAAATCTGTTTCAACTGACCAGCGGGGAACCAAAGGATGGATTCAAAAGGATACAGCAGTGTCACACTAGCAATGGATAAAATTAAAAACAGGGAAAATATGACGCAACATCCAATAGGGGAGTAACATAAGACATATAAACAAAGTTAAAAACCCTAACTTTGTTTATATGTCTTATGTTACTCCCCCATTGGACGTTGTGTCATATTTTCCCTGTTTTTAATTTTATTCTCATAAAGTTATTTTTCTTTCATGTTACAAAATTGACAAAAAGGAAGAAAACAGTAGCGCTGAAGAATGGGGTATTCCGGTTAAAATCCATACACCCCCTATGCCTTTCCTTAATCTTTCATACAGGGAGTGTAGATTTCAAGTGGAGTCATCCATACAGGTAACCCCATTCAATTGTGCGTAACTGTAAGTGTCCATATGGAAAAATGTCTCCAATATTGACTTAAGGGATCTGGAATGAGCGTTTTGAGCGTTTCGGCAGTATTTTTTGTGGGACATGAGAGCACATCAGACATATCGAATTGCATTCTGAATACGAAGAATGTCTTTCTGATATCAAATAATTTTCATTTTTGAAATTCACGATATAATACAAATTTTATGACAAATTATTAAAATTTGATATTTTTCACATTTTTGATATATAACAGTCCTCGAAGTAAATTTTATAAATCTAATGGCATATTCTTAAAGTGTATGTAGCTGGGAGGAAATGCCGACGATCAATTGAAAATTTTGGCCTTTCATATTAAAGATATGGATTTTTTCCCAAAAAAGGTCTAATTTATTTTGGTGTTTTTGGGAAAAAAATCCATATCTTCAATACGAAAGGTCAAAATTTTCAATTGATCGTCGGCTTATCATCCCACCTACATACACCTTAAGTATAAATCATCAGATTTATAAATTTTACTTTCAGTACTGTTAAATATCAAAAATATCAATTTTAATCATTTGCCATAAAATGTGTATTACATTGCTAATTTCAAAAATGAAAATTATTTGATATCAGAAGGCCATTCTTCGTATTCAGAATGCAATTTGATATTTCTGATGTGCTCTATTGTCCCACAATAAATACTGTCCAAACGTTCATACCCCACCCCCAGAGGATGTTTAAAGACATTCCCACAACCCAATGGGGTTTCTGACCTTGTATGTCTGGCTTTTGTACACATATGGTACAGTTGATCATGCCTTGCATTGGAATTGTGTGCAAATATCTGGTGTTTTCATCCTATTATTTAACATTCATAACATCGAGACTTAGGAATAAAATTAATGCAGTGGGACAATATGAATGTTTCCTGTAAGAAAATCAAATATCAGTCCTAAGTCTCAACTATTAGCTCGTTGGCTGCAGTTTTAAAATGACCATTTTGTGTGTGTGGCAATGGGGACTTTGCCTTTAAAATTAGGTTATATTGATAAAATTTCCCAATCATAGTGCATTGTAGGAATGCCTTTAAGCCTCCTCTGCCCCACCCCTTAAATGATATAAACAACATGACTAAAAATGGGATAAAAGACACCGGTTCAGAAAATGGACACCTCCATCTGTATATTCAATATATCCGCAATATAAAAAAAGAATTTGCTTTATATCAGCAGGTAGGCTTTAAAAGGTGAAGTCGAGACTTTGTCGTGGGTGTTAATAAAGTTAATGAGTCTGCTGAAATGTCAAAAGCAATATGCATAAATAATACTATATTTGCAGTGGCTCCGGAACCGGGGGGCCTGGGGGGGCCCGGCTCAATAATTTTGGTGAGGGGGCCCAAGTACCCTAGAGCCCCCCCCCAATAATAAAATTCTAATTTTAAGTAAAATTCATAATTTTAGATAAAATTCATAATTTTAAGATAAAATTCATAATTTTAAGATAAAATTCATAATTTTAAGATAAAATTCATTATTAGGTATAATTCAAAATGTAAGGTACAATTCATGTAAAAAGATTCCCCCTCCTGCACCCACCCCCTTTAGCGTTTCGCACCTCGGAGCAGACCGAAAACTTTGGCCCCCCAATATTAAAAATCTTCCGGAGCTAGTAAGTTTGGATTTGTTTTCTTACAGCAACTTAACAATCAATTAATCTATAGATAGCTGGTCCCCGGAGTGTTTTTAGTTAAAATGTTACATATGCATAGCTCCAATTAAATAACAAATGGCCTTTTCACGAGTGTTTTACAGAATCTTGACCTATTTCCAAAAAACCCAATAGCTGCTTTGTTACAAAGGCGAAATGCAGTCAGAAAACAAAATAAATCCAAACAAACAAGACATAAAAACTTAAAGAGGAAGCCCCGCCAGAGCAGTTCTTCTGAGGTAAACCAAACCTGCCTGGTTATCAAATTAATCAGTGACAATGTTATCTCTGAATTTGATACGGTGCTAATTGATGTTTTAATGTAATTGCATCAGTTACCACCTGTCAAATACAGAGATAAACTTATCACTGATTAATTTGATAACCAGGCTGGTTTGGTTCACTCCAGAAGAACTGCTCTTGCAGGGCTTCTTTAAACAAAACAACATCAAACAAAAATCAGAAAAAACAAGCAAATAAAAACAAAGAAAACAAACCTTCATTATCTCTGAGAATGTTGAGTGTTTAAATTTTCAATTTCCTGAGCAGAGCATGCTCAGTATTGTTTATTTTTTTAACTCTTGAGGCCACCGGCCCAGGGAGAAAAACAAAATTATACATTGTCCTTAGAGGACTTCTTTATGCAAAAGCAATAATAAGAATTTATCCAAATTAACTGTGAAAAGTAAGTATAATATTTATTGCAGTTTGGACTATGCCAGAAGTGTGATGGCAAGAGTGTTTCTCTTTGAGCCTTATAGACAAGACAAATAAGACAAAAATGAAAGTCATCCTCAAGATTGTTTTTTAAAAATCACACATCTTCTTCAATATCTATGATCTCACATTGGTCAGTGATGTACCAAGTTGTTGTGATGTATAGCCACAGCAGCCGAGCATTCAACCGAAGCGCGTAGCGCGAGGACACAACCTCTCTGGATAGTATGCTAAATAGCATCAGAGCCCGAAAGTAGTGCTATGTGATGTAGAGCTTTATCAAGGTCTGTTTCAGACTAAAAATAACATAATTTTGGACTATCTCTCAGCATTGTGTCCTGCACACACTCATTGTGTTTAAGTCACTCTTCAGCCTAACTGTACCTTTATAATTGCCCAGTACAGGAGAAAAGAGGAAACAAAGAAACAACAACTATACTAAGTTAAAGTTTAAGACAAGAACAGTTTTGCTGTCTTCAGTAGACAGCACTGCACTAACCATAGATCTGATGAAAGCAAAAAGAATTGTTGAAAAAAAATGTTCACAGACCCCCTCTATCAATGTTGTTAACATAGCCCCTCTATAAAATGCTTCAGAGCATGACATGAAGGTGTCAAGCATTAAAAACATGTTTTCCTATAAAGATCACAACCGAATAACAGAGAGATCCCTATAAAATGGAGGTGGCCGGGACTGTGAGGACCAGGGCCGTAACAAGGTTGTAAAATGTGGGGTGGCCATGAGAGATGTTGGGCAGCCAAAATACAAATATATGACCAAATTGAAATAAAGATATAAAGAAAAACATAACAAATTTCTCAAAAAGTAGGCGGCCATGGCATCCCCGGCTGCCCCGCTTGCTACGGCCCTGGTGAGGACTACATCTTCATGAAGGTCTCCGCTGCCAATTGTTCATTCTAATAGTAAGCATTGATTTGCACAGTAGTAATATTGATACCAATAGTTCCAATGACATAGATTTAACCCCTGCATTTCTTTGTCCACGTTGTGTCACAATAAATGACAGTCCTGTGTATGTTAAAAATCCATGTTTCCCCATTGTCACTATGATTTCATTATGTGAACATTGTATTTGTGCTACTAAAAGGCCTAGTACATAATCCATATGTCGTTTTTATAAATGTTCATTGATGAATACATATTGTGACGTCAAAAAAAAATGGGCAGCACATAGAAGTGTAAACAACTTTCAGCCATGTTCTCGTATCTTATATAGGTCCATAAAATAGTCGCCTATAAAGAATAAAACTTGCTTCATTCTGTCATTAGGGACCATTCACAAACACTTGTTAGGGGGCCTGATGCAAAAAGGGGTGAAAGAAAAAAAAAAAAATGACCACAAATTTTCCTGGGAAAATTGAGTTTATATGCTTTTCCATGGGGTTGACCCATAATTTTCATGTCAAAAAGGGAGGGCCCTGAAATTTTTGAGGTCTGTAAAGGGGGGCCCGAATACTGTATCTGCATTTTAGTGGGGTATTTTTGTTTGGTTTTTTTTTGCAGTGAGAAGCCTGCAGAATATCTTGGCAACAACCTTGTAGTATCATGCCAATGTCAGCGAGTGCCTTTGCTCCACTCCACACTCTCCTGGCAAACAGGGGTCTTATGATTCTTTAGAGCCAACTGAATTGATCATGAACCGTTGAGTAGGCCTTAACACCAGAAATTAAAATTTGAGGTGGGCTGTGTCAATAATATGACACACGGAGACCTATTATAGTGAACATAGCATGATTTCAACCCCATTGAATAACTGGCTCCCCCTCCCTTGTTGCCAATTTTAGGCCTACCCTAAAATGATTTTAATGTCAATGTCAATAGCACACAGAGAACATCATCCCAATTAGATTGGATGAAATTGATGAACCGTTGGATATATGTGCCACAGTTTGGGTGGTCAGGTGGATCATCAGTATTTCCATGAAATCGCCACACAAGTTCAGTACTTATAGCCAAGAAGAATCACACTGCTGCCTTGTGAAGAGTAGTCTTTGTCAAAGACTACTTGCGATTTAGGGTGACACAAGCCGCGCGTCACAAACCGCGATGCCTCACGAATAGCGAGAGTAGTGAGCAGCGATTGTAGCGTACCCACTATGTTTGCCAAGAGTGTGTGGTTCCCAGTAGTTTATCTCCCTATGGGTAATATAGGTACACAGTCTGTGCTGTAGCACAGACTATGTGAAGTGTAAAGTTGCTTTAGACTTTTTGAAAAGTCTGTTAGTTCTTCTCCCTTGATAAACTGCTTTTTGACATATTTTGAAGATCTCCATTTTCTGACAAACTGACATATTTTGAAGATCTCCATAAATGACTTGCTGCTCACAGCCTTGCAAGACTTGCATCTTTGGTAGCTTTTGGTAAATTTAGAAGTTACTTTATTTACAAAGGTGGTGGATAACATAATTAATAGAGATGACAGGTCTATGAGCACTTATGTTAATGTTGTAAGGATTTGTGTAAATTGACTTGAGCAAGCTCAAGGGTTCAACAGAAATTTGAAATAAATTAATAAGTTTACACATGCAAAAACACCCTTAAGTGAGGAGTAGCTTATGCTTACAACCAGCGTTCAAAATTTTGGTTGTTCGTTCGCCCGGGACAACTAAAAAGTCCCCGGACAACCAAGAATACTGATTCGGTTGTCCTCCGGACAATCATAAATCTGTAGCCTTTGTCACTGTTGTAGGCCTACAGACAACCAAAAACTTGAGACGGACAATCAGAAATTGTAATCTGGTTGTTTGTTGGACAACCATTTATTTTTCCTGAATTCGAACACTGCTTACAACTTTAATACATGAATTTCCCCTGGACTCCAGCATGATCTTTGCATTCTAACATTAACACTAACCTACACACCAACTCTATGTTAACTAACCCATCTACCAACCTGTTAGGATATGTCATCCTAATCCATATTCCTAACCCTAAATCTGCATCCTAAATCTTAACCCAAATCCCAATAAACCCTGAAACATATTTGAATAAAAACGGTAAATTATGCCAGTTGCACGCAGCAGCTATTTATTTTTTGCAGAGACAACATGTTGCACTCCTATGCTGTATTGATTTTGAGTAATTTGATAAATTGGCTCCCTATCGCTTGATTAATAACGGTGCCCTATGGGGCCTCCTTCAACTTGAATTTGATGTCAGTGATTGACAAGATAAAACTTGATCACAGAGGTAGAATTGAAATTCAGTAGCGTAAGTAATTATTCTGTAGATCTCTACACAAAGCTAACGTGCCATGCTACAAGAGTGTCATAATGTAACTTGTATGATCTTTTACGCATATGGTGAGCAAGGCAAAAAGCATTTTGTAAAACTTATTCAAGAATTAATTATTTATAAAGTCTTCTTGTTTAATCAGTTAAGTTTGTTTGACTTGAGTGGAAAATTTGTTGAAACAATTGATGTTAGTAATTTATTCAAAGCAAGTACATATCCAAAGAGCAGAGAAAATATATAAGCCTTCCCAGAATCCTTTGCAACATGATGCACCACCTCATTACAACAAATGACACTGCTATTAGTTTGTACAGGTTCCCCTTGTTTTCATGTTGAGAATAGACAGGCTGCATGGGTCGATATAGTCAAGAATTAAACATATTTGCAAGATCTGGATGTGCTCTGTTCATTGAGATACTTTTTGTCACCAGCACTAATCTACCAATATTTCACTAGAAAGCAAATCAGTACAGAAAATTGAAATGCATTGTGGGAAGTGTAAGACATCTTCTCTGCCCAACGAGTACAAACTTTAAATAGCCCTGTGTATAACCTTATGGCCAATTCCACCGTTACGGACGTTACAGATACATGCAACTTGCAACGTTTAAGTGAATAGCACACATGTTTGCTGTTAGGATAACACTTTATTTCTTAGTATGCAACTAGTACACACTCTAATGTTCAATATAATGAAGCAATTTTGTTTTGGCTTACTTAGTTAATTAGCTATAGAAATTAGAAACGAGCTTTACGGACGTTACGCTAAAGTGCCTGCCTTTTTGAGAGATGGTACATATCCTTAAATCTCCATTCAGTTCTGTGTTTTATTTTTTTCTGTTAACTATATTGAGCAAGCCCTGACTCCATTCTATGTAAACATGAAAAGCAAGTTTGAAATTAATACTCCTGTTTCATCCTACACTCTTGATTTAGTGTTACGGACGTTACATTTTATCTCAAATGTAACGTCCGTAACGCATTTTTCATAATGAAAAAAAACTGTCAAGGTGCTTCCTCAGATTTTTTTCTTTACTATCTTGAAGTAAGTCTGACATCAATCTATGGAGGCATGATTACCAAATTTGAAATAAATGCTCCTGTTTTGAGCAATAATGTTTCAAAATTTTGTTACGGACGTTACAAAAGGCACTTTTGGCATGGAATTGGCCTTATGGTAAATCTGACATATTGTTTTGTTACTCATGGTGAGCAAATAGTGTACCTCCAGCGTTTGTAGGCAAGAACCTCAAATCAAATAACAATTTGTGTCTTTAACCCTAACCCTACCCGTGGTTTTTGTGCTATCGGAAGGGAAAGAAGGAACGAAAAGGAGAGAAGATGAAGAAGAAAGTCACTTGGCACCCCCGGATTCGAACCTGGGACCCCTCGCATGCCACGCAGAAGATCCCCAGCATGTAGCTACACAGGTGACGTTGGCCCAGCCAACGATTCCCTGGGTATATATGACTTGGTCTGATTGCGTCATCAAGTCCCGTGGAATGCATGCACGCAGAGCGTTTTTAATAGTGAGCTTTAGTGAGTCCTAGTTCTGTTAGGGTTAAGAAGACATATAGGGAAAACATGCATGTAGCTTAACCCTAACCCTACCCGTGGTTTTTGTGCTATTTGAAGGGAAAGAAGGACCGAAAAAGGAGAGAAGATGAAGAAGAAAGTCACTTGGCACCCCCGGGATTCGAACCTGGGACCCCTCACGTGCCACGCAGAAGATCCCCAGCATGTAGCTACACAGGTGACGTTGGCCCGGCCAACGATTCCCTGGGTATATATGATGACTTGGTCTGATTGCGTCATCAAGTCCCGTGGAATGCATGCACGCAGAGCGTTTTTAATAGTGAGCTTTAGTGAGTCCTAGTTCTGTTAGGGTTAAGCTTATTACAAAGGTTTGCGCACTGAGCGCTTTAATGCCACAGATTTAAACAACAACGCAATTTGAATTGTGCTCTCTTTGCTCTCCATGAACGGAGTTGGTATTCTTTGGTTCTACTTCATTGAGTGTTTTAATTTTTGTCAGTCTCATACCCTTACCCCCCCCACACACACACACCCAACGTGACCAACCGGGGATATGTGTGTGTAAACTATTCAACCGAGACTATCCAAATGCGCTATGCTATGTTGCATTGCATGTGTGGATTGTCCCCACTTTGCTGGAAAAAATAATATGTGATGTGTGTATCCCCAGTTAGATAGTATGGAATCAGATTGGTCGGATTCTGTACTATGCTATAGGGGATATTAACCCCCCTATACAGGCCCTATGCCTAACTAATGCGTTTCGTGCTCTCTAGGGGGGTTGTATAGCCCTATTATTGTAAAAAGTAAACCAGGGATATCCCCGTTTGTAACCCCAGTTACACGGTAAAAAATCAGAAATGTATCCCCGTTTTACGCACGCACTAAATCTTTCTCTCACACTCTCAAGAGCATATCATACAAGGCAATCGCTAGGAGGGAAGTGTTTTTTGTGACGTATCCGTTATCAAAAAAGCGATTACTGATTAAAGTTGTGTATGAAGTATGTTACTGTCAAATACTTCCTGTGTTAACACGTTTTATTCATGAATAGATCTAGGTTGTTGGGCTGATAAATTGATATTGATTCGCAATTAATTAAGTTATGGTGAGTAAAGAATAGTGAAATATTCACCTCGTCCTAGATTAAGAAGATGGAAACTAAGGAGGAAATTTTAGGAAATGACAAATTCATTCTTAAATGATTATTTTCCACCTTGTTGTGTTATGTTCAAAAATGTAACAATGTATTCTAAACAAATCTTTACTAGGACATTGTCATTTGAGCTACAGCGTCATTAGTGCTCTTGGTGCATCTAAATGCTGAGCATAATGAGTGCAAGCATTGTCAATTATCAATGTGGTTCTTTGTGAATTACTGGCTATTTTTGGCATGCACCCTGGGATGTGATGTAATACTAATAGTCATATCATGTATATGGGGTCTCTGTTCAACCTGAAATTGATGTCACTAAACATATGATTGGCAGTTTAGATATTTGATCAATGTCAGGGTATTGTTATGTTTCTAGTTTCTTCATAACCTCATATTCTCACTTCGTATTCAAAGGTATTGTACATGATTGTTCTAAAAATCCAAAATGACACCATGTTTTTGCCTAATTTGAACCCTACACGTGGTTTTTTTGCTAACGGAAGGGAAAGAAGAAACGAAAAAGGAGAGAAGGTGAAGAAAGAAGTTACTTGGTACCCCCGGGATTCGAACCCGGGACCCCTTGCATGCCACACACACGATCACCGACATGTAGCTGCCGAGGTTTGGCTGTCCCGGGCAGCAATTTCCTGGGTATTTATGACTTAGGCTGATTGCGTCATCAAGTCACGTGGAATGCATGGACGCAGAGTGGTTTTAATAGTGAGTTTTAGTGAGACCTAGTTGGGTTAGGGTTAAGCAACTCTTACCTTTATTTTACACACACAAAAAAAGGTGAAAAGTATCAATATATTTAACGTTTGAAATTCAAGTACACTTTGACCCAAGTAATAAAGTATCAAAATTGTTACCATTTCAAAAAAAGATCATTACTCCAACTCACTTTTCTTGAATATCAAGTTCCATTATGCATTATTTGCACAACTTTGAACAAAGTTAATAATTTTGAAAAGTTTTATAATTTTATCATCATATTAGTCAGGGGACTATGTAATCCCATGGGGATTTTAATGATCAGAAGATCCCACCTATCTGAATATGTTAATTAGGTACCAAAGTGCATGAAAACATGAAAAACCATTTTGACAATTCTAGAAAAAGCTGCAGAGGGCAGCCATCTTGGATTTCAAAATAGCCACCATTTTCAACACATTTTGACACACTGGGTCAGTTTGTAAGTAACATAGAAGGTTAAAAATGGTGGCAACACCCATGGGGATGGGGATTGTAACCTATGTGAAAACATAGTATTAACATGAGGACAAATAGGCCTAGTATTGATTCAGTGGTTCTTTGGATAGATTTCAGATATTGTCACAAATTTAATGTATAGATTTATACCTTATGGCACACAGTGTCAACACCCTGTATTATAAATATTTTTTCCATACTCCGTTGGTGAGCGACGGGCGATTGGTATTTCACCGAACGCAAGAACAGGTCGCTAGATCGCTTAGTGGTAAAGTACAAACTCAAAATGTATTCAATTCTATTTAAATCAATATTCTATTATTGACACAGATAAAGAAAGTTTACATATGCATTGTGTTATAGACTTTGATTTAATATTCTATACAAGCACCTGGATCTTAGCTGAATGGGCTAAATGTGTTCCTATATAATTGTAATTCTCAAACAGTTAAATATATCACAATTTTGATGAACGATTTAAAAATCGTTATGGATAAAATGCAGTAAAATATATCCACAGCAAACAGCAATCGCCGCTAATTAGTGTATTGCATTTCAAGTTAGTGTATTGGAAACAAAACCTGGGTTTTACCTGACAACAAATCGAATTTTCTTGTAATAGGAACATCAAATGGAGTACTGAGCATGCGCAAATCGTAATAATGTGTAGAATAGAAACTCTGTGGTATCTCATATGATAGTCATATGGTGTAAAAAGTATGCTTAGCCTGAGTTGCTCGGCCTATCTTGAACAAAATCGCCATGCGTAGCTGTTGAAAAACGAGAGGATTCGCCGTACTATCACGGCAATTTTTGACACAAAGATATAGGGATGATGATGATGCTGTGTGGCAATGTCTTAGCAACTGAAATATTTCATACTCCCTGGATCCCTGGATTATTACTTGTCTTATTGACAAACTCTCGCCAACTATTAATATTTTTTAATGAAAATCATTCTGCGCATGTGCCTTTGTGCTAATTTCTCCATGATTCCCCAGGTTTCTTTTTGTATTTCAGTTCACCATTGCACATCCCACTGCATATCCCCATCCATTATTACATACACCCAGTAGTAATTATTGACAATGCGACAGGTTGATGTATCTATTCCGGGACTTACACAAAGGCGGACAGGTGATTGAGCTATTCTTTAAGTGCTTCCCTCCTTGAGATAGATTTCTGCTACATCCGCTGTCTAGGGTCTGGTCGCGTTATCTACGGTATCTCTTGGGTATAGCAAGATGAACCTCTTATTCACTCTATCTATATGAACATCAAGCTTCATTTTGAAAAAGTTAAAGATTTTTCAAAAATTTCAGAATTTTTAGATTTTGTCACCATATTTGTAATCTGTATGAAAAATGCATTAAATTGTGTACAAACATGCCCTGTATTGCATCGGCGGTTCATGAGATATATAGAAAATCATTCTGTGCAATTCCCCAGGGTTCCTTTGCATGTCTTGTTCACCATTGTACATCCCACTGCATATCCCCATCCACACACCAAGTACAGTTTGTCCACTCTGAAGTACAAAGTGACAACGCGCGTATACAGCGAGTTAACAATGCGTAGTGCTGCGTTTCTGCTGCAGGTATGCGTGCCTTCAAAGTCGGCACAATGTGTGCGTCCGCGTCTGTACTTTGTACTTCAGAGTAGACTAACTGTACTGTATATAATTGACAATGCGACAGGTTGATGTATCTATTCCGGGACTTACACAAAGGTAGACAGGTGATTGAGCAATTCTTTAAGTGCTTCCCTCCTTGAGATGGATTTCTGCTTCATCCGGTGTCTAGGGTAGCTATTGGGTAGATAGAGAAAACTGACGCGCTCTTTCCTCCATAGACTCTAACTAACATCTTATGACAAAGTGACATTTTGCAATTTTTTCTAAAAATTTCACAATTTAATATTTCTTTCACCATACTTGTGATCAATGTGAAATATGCATGTTCGACTCCTGATAAAAGCGGACCCTGTGCAGGGGCGGATTTAGAGGGGGCGCACCCGGCACGCACCCCCTCTATTTTTTGCAGATCGGCGCCTGACTCTGTGTATTTTAGCAGAGCGGCGCCTAACTTTGTGTGGGCGCCGAGTCGCCACGCCGGTGGTGGTGGCTCGGCGCCCCCTCTATTGAAAATTCCTGGACCGCCCCTGCTGTGTGAATTTTTTCCTTCAAAAAGGGTCTGATTTTTTTAAACAGGAAAAAGTTTACCTTTTTTCAAATAAGCAGGGGGAGCGGGGAGGTATATTGCATCCTTGCAACCCCTGGCCGGCTATGGTGCTGCTCTCATTACTGGCATTATTCCCCGGGGGGATCACTCGCATACCAAAGTGGTATGCATGCTCGTCCCAGCACCTCAAAAATGGACCCTAAATGGCGTAATCAGTGAGGAAAAATTTCACCCCTTATTGGCGCAAGGCTCTGTAAATCTTACCCTAAAATATGGCGTAATTCGGCGTAAGAAACTAAAATGGACCCCTAAATGGCGTAAATTCTAAAACAAACCCACTGAAGTTGAAAAAATATACCCTAAACGTCGAACATTTACCTAAAAAGCACCCTTTTTTCTAAAAACGTCGACGCCGCCACAAGGCCAAAAATGAACCCTTTTTCGACGTTTTTGGGGACGAGCATGCGTACCACTTTGGTATGCGAGTGACCCCCCCGGGCATTATTCATGTGAAATTGAAGTGAATGAGCTTGGCTGAACAGGTCAAAAAGCACCTGTAGAAGGGCAATAGTAGGAGCCAGAATAACAAGATTATCAATTATTTTGAAACTTTAGAATGGCTGTAACCATGCTCTTACTTAACCCACATAAATTGTTTAATATTTTTGATCATACTGCTCATAATTGATATTGTGCCACTAGGTAATGTTACTGTTAGGAGTATTTTATGATTTAGACTTTTTTCTAGCATATTACTATTTATAGATTAATTTCTGTGATCAGATGGAGGTAATTTTGGGTTTTTACTGGGGGGCATCAGGGGGGGGGCAAGAGTTCTGACTCTGACCCCATGCCCCTCCGGTCGCATGTCACAAATAGGTCACCCAAAAATGGAGGAGCCGTAACATGAAAATGCTTTCTTCACACTTCAAGTTTGGTTTATTCTAAAAGTATAGTACATATTGTGGAAAGTTTGGTGTCATTTTGTAGATAATTATGTTCTTTATTAAATACAAAAACCCCAAGTCAATTGGACAACTACTTTGAGATTTATACTTCAATATGTAAGATGTGTCAATGGGGAGCAGGGGGGAGCTGGGGCGGGGAGCCCCATAGGGTTGTACACAAAATTGTGAAAATATGGCAAACTTCAAACCTCTGTATCTTAAAAAGTACAACTAGCATGGACCACAAATTGCACATATATCATCCTGGATTGTAGATCTACCTCATAGTAGATCAACTGTAACAAAAGATGTGACTAATTAATTGCTTAATTAAATGCTAATTAAGACAGTTTTTCCTATATGTTACTGTACAAAGTATACACGTAATGCTCTGACATTTCTAAATAGCCCATCTTTGGCCCGAGTCACCCTGCTTATTCAAAAGTACACATATTTTTAAGGAAATTTGATGAGGAATTCAATTATGCTATTAGTTTTAATGCCAGAAATGGAGGAAAAAAGTTTTGATTGATAAATGTCATAAAAATTGTAAAATTATTTTACAATTTTTGACCACCCTGTATGTTTAACACTAGGGATACCAAACTTTTTCTTCCTAATTTGTTTGAAGGGCCCATGAAATGACTTTCTGAATCCATATTTATTTTGAGCTACATAGCTTACAGAAAAGAAAAATATGGGGTTCACTGTGACAAGAAAGATGCTAATTTTGTTGATGTTCCACCCTGTATATTTCTTACCCACCCTGTATTATGATATTATATTTTGTTGATTTGGCATCCTTGTAATATAAGCTTTCCAGAAATATATACTTATAATGGTCTAAAATGTATTTATTAAAAGTTGTATTGAAGTGAATCACAATTGGTGATATTTTCCTCATTTTACATTATGTTACACAAAAGATGACCAATTCATGACATGCGACCCTCCCCCCCCCGTGACGCCGCCACTACTTAAAGGTGTGAGTACAAATGTATCAATCCTGGAGAGAAGGGGGGGGGGGTACACGTTCACCACATACACAGACATGTAATGCACGGTAGGTGGCCTACACAAAACAGGCATGTAAGTATAGGCCTATGATCACTGAGAAAATAATAAGTTCTTAGAGAATGCTGCCATGTAAGCATCGTAATGCGAGTTCAAAATACAAAATAACAACGGTGTCAAAACACAACAATATGATCACAACAAGTTAGCACTAAATTAACTGCTGTGAAGGTATCCAGATCTTTCTAGAATGTACATTAATTTGGCCTATTGTCGTTTTCATCTGACATCACAGTATCACTTTTGCCCTGATATCTTTCCACAATATGGTATCCATAAAGGGTAGGCCTATATGGAATGCTGCTGTGATAATTTATGTACGCGGATTGCGAATTTTTTTGCATGAATGCTACCAATTTTGTTAAAATCAAAGTTAATTTTGGTATTAAAACACAGGACTTTATAATAAGTTAAATTCGCCTGAATCGAGCGCAATTTTTATCAATATTGGTCAAAACTTTTTTGACCCCCCTTCTATAAGGAGTCAAACTTTTTTGGTCTCCCTCTTTTGAAGACCTGGCTTTTTTGGCCCCCTCCATGATGCCCAGCCCCTACCAAAGTATTTATGAACACTCCCTAAAGTGCCTCTGCCCTTAGCATCCACAAGCAATCAACTGTCTATGCCGAGGTAGGCGCAGAGAGCCTGCCTCGGCCTTCAGCCTCCCTGTTGGCACATATGTTGGCAAATTGCGCCTCTTCTTGAATAGGCGCTGTGAGGCAGTGCTCGCTGTGTGGAGATCACAATCCGAGGGAACTGATCGAGGTCTGACACAAATTTGGCAAAATGTGCCACTTTTTGTTCTTTTCAACCACTTTTTGGCAATTCAGGTCAGCTGTCACATCCCCACTTTTCAAAATGGATTGATGCCTGCTACTTACAGAGCAAAAACGCGGCAACATACATAACAAATTACATTGAATACAGTCGGTATAGGAAAGTCTAAGCTGAGATTCCTGTTGGGAGGGACTTCCAAGATATCTCAGCAATAATAATTCCAAAGGTATATGCAATTAAATGTGTTCTTTTCACTAAAATAACTATGGTGTTGCTTCTTTCCAGTACTACTAGGTTTAATCATTTGGTATGGTACTGCGTGCGGTGATAGTACCATGAATCCTCTCATTTTTCAAAAGCTGCGCATGGCGATTTTGTTCGAGATAGGCCGAGCGACTCAGGCTAAGCTTACCATTTACATGATATGAGATACCATAGCCCTGCCATAGAGCCTGCCGCTTAGTTTCTATTCTACGATTTGCGCATGATCAGTACCACATATGGTGTTACTATTATAGAAAATTCGATTTGTTTTCAGGTAAAACGCAGGTTTTGTTTCCAGTACACTAACTTCGAAAAGCAATACACTAATTAGCGGGCCTTGCTGTTTGCTGTGGATATCTTTAACTGCATTTTATAAGTAAAGATTTTGAAATCCAAAGTAAAAATTGTGATATTTTCAACTATTTGAGAAATGAATTATACAAAGGAACCCGTGTAAGATCCAGCTGCTGTATCTACAATACAATGTACTTTTATCGACTTTCTTTATCTGCGTCAATAATAGAATATCGATTCAATCAAATTGAATACATGTCTCCATTTTGAGTTTTTACTACACCTCTGAGCGACAAAGCGATCGATTTCTAGCCAATCAGATACGGTAGGACCTTTTCTTGCGTTCGGTGAAATACCAATCGCCCCTCGCGTCGCTCACCAACGGAGTATTAAGTTTATATTTATAACACTGGCTGTTGACACTGTGTATGGTATAGTGCACAATGACATTTGACAAAAAAAAAAAAAAAAAACGCATACAAAGATTGAGATAACCACACTCAAAATTAGAATCTGCAAAATCTCTCATTGCCAAAATTTAAAGTAGCATGCATTTGTAATATCACTACGATGTAAAACATGACAATCCGCAAGTGCACAGTTCCTTCAACCCAATGCTTGTACACTCATAAACTAACCTTTGAATTTGAATGTCAGGTGTTGGGTACAAAAACTCATTCTTTTAGGTCAACTTTTGAGCTATAGCTTTGGAATGGAAGTAGTTGGAACTTTTCCATTGGAAATGAGACTGTTTGGGCTCAAGAGTATAATTGTAGAAGTGGACATTTTTGCAAGATTAATTTTTCGCACTTTGCCAATTTTGAACTGTTCCCCTTGTTTTTAAATTTGCGATTCTAAGTTTTCCTTACATTGATCTATACACAAAAGGAATATATTCACACGTTGTTACTTCACGGTAGCAGCTTGGAATGCAAAAAGAACAAAAATAAATGTACTGCGAAAATGTCCACTTTTACAGTATTCTATAGTCCATTCACTATAAGATGGCACATGACCTTGTTCTTTTTCCACTTAAATATAGTTATATATATCACAAAAGGATAGTTTAAGGTTGTGGCAACATTAAAGCTGCCACACATTTTCCAAAAGTTTTGTATACCATTTGGCCTTTGTCTCCCCGGGGACCCCGTGTACTTTCCAGAGGTCATGTGCCATCTTATACTGAATGGACTATAGACTATAGGTGCGTGCAAGTCAACTTCTGCTTGTCATCAACTTTTGAATCCTATCCAATCTGACATAAGGTGAAACTTAGACATTCGGGTCATCTCAGAGCGGGAACTCACCAGGGTTTGATTGGGTCAAAGGTCAAGTCACTAACCATCTGCTGTATCTTGGGAGCTTTGCTTTGCATCAGGTGACCTTAGATGACCTGAAGTGACCCACTTCAATCATAAGAGAAGTGACCAAAAGTTATGTGACAGTTTTGGTAGCTTGGTGATGTCTATGGATGATTGGGATTCTATGTAATGTGATTATCTGTTTATTTTGCAATCATGTCTGTCAGTATTGCTGCTTTAGGGTACATAACACAAAATAGCTTTCCATAGACTTTAGGTGCAAAATAGGGGTTGCGTTTTAGGCCATAAGTCGAGTTACCTCTTACTTTAAAATATATATTTGATACCATCTTAATCACAACAAAATTCTGCATAACATATCTGAAAATGACACAACATTTTAGGTCTACTTTTTGAGAAAATTAGCGTTATATAAGAAGGCCAGATTTTCCCGTGTTTACATCTGACTGCTAACCGCGTTTTGACCTCGTGTGTTCATGCGCCCATAATCGTAAACATCACTCAAATTTTCGCATTTTCTTTTCAAATTTGCAGAGATCACATTCACAAAATCTAGTAAAACACGATTTTTAACACTAAAATTGTTAATGTTGTACCGATTTTCTTCAATTTTTATGCAAAGTTAGGACTATAGGCGTGATAAACTTTTACCGGAAACCGCTTCACAGGCGGATTTAGTGGTATGAATCCTTTAGAGAAGTAGGTCCCTACACTAGGATCCACAACATTCTCATCTATCAGGGCACAGTTCTTTTCCCCAATACATTTGTACATTCATTGGATGACCTTTGTACATTTGAGTAGGCTACTAAAACTCATACTCTGCAATTTGAGGTCAAATTTTTTTCTGCACTATGATTGTTTAATTGAGGTTATTGAACTATACAATTGGGATGAGGCCATGGTGGTACCAGTACATCATGTACATAGTGCTATCTCAGCTCTCAAGCTTTTGTCATCCTTAACACCAGATCTGATCCAGTCAGTCTAAAGTTGACAATAATGAAACTGAAATTTATCATTTATATAGGCAAAACACAAGGAGAAAAAACAATAAAAATATAAGAAAATGGACATATAAAAGGTTCATAACTTTGCAATCAAGTATTTAAGAGCAGGGGTAGCGCGAGCACAAAAAATCAAGGGGTCCAATTTAATTTTCCTGGACCCTTTGGTACCTGCAAAACCAAAATATTCCAGTGAAATTATTAGTGTTGTTGGCCTATGTTGATTCAAAAGATTTACTGATCTTTTTATTTTTTTATTTTTAATTGATGATTTATGCCTCCGTGCATCGTGAAATTAAGGAGTCCATACAGTTTTTACTGGACCCTTTGGTCACTTTCAACTTGAGATTTAAGGAGTCCAAAATGGGAGTTATGTAAGCTATCCACCAGTGGAGCTTCTGCGACCCCTACGCAGAACTTCAGATAGTGGATTATCTGCGCACGGTGGACGCAAGGAATCCACAGTCGGATTTTCGGCGCACGTGCACTGAAAATCCCCTCCGTAGGCCTATATAGTTCCGGTGGAGTAATTCTGCGCACGGTCGCAGGGAATCCACTGACGAATTTTCGGCGCATGTGCGCTGAAACTCCCCTCCGTATATAGTTCCGGTGGAGTAATTCTGCGCACGGTCGCAGGGAATGACGGATTATCGGCGCACGTGCGCTGAACCGCCCCTCCGTATATAGCTCCGGTGGAGTAATTCTGCGCACGGTCGCAGGGAATCCACGGACGGATTTTCGGCGCCGATTCTTTGTTATGATTTAATATTATTTAGGCCTATATGTTTATAGTCAGTTCTGCGCATCAAGTATCATGTTTAAAAAACATGTTTAAAAAAATTTTATTAAATGGTAGAAAGTATGAAATATTATTTAGGGCCTATATGTTTAGAGTCAGTTCTGCGCATCAAGTTTCATGTTTAAAAACCATGTTTATAAAAATAACTTAGAAAGTAAGAAGTATTATATATATTTTTAGAGTCAGAACGGTGGAGTTTTTCTGCGCACGGTCGCAGGGAATCCATAGTCGGACTTTCGGCGCACGCGCGCAGAAACTCCCCTCCGTATATAGCTCCGGTGGAGTAATTCTGCGCACGGTCGCAGGGAATCCACTGACGGATTTTCGGCGCACGATTTAATCATCTCATGAATTGTTATGATTTAATATTATTAACCCTAACAGAACTAGGACTCACTAAAGCTCACTATTAAAACCGCTCTGCGTGCATGGATTCCACGGGACTTGATGACGCAATCAGACCAAGTCATATATACCCAGGGAATCGTTGGCGGGCCAACGTCACCTGTGTAGCTACATGCTGGGGATCTTCTGCGTGGCATGCGAGGGTCCGAGGTTCAATCCCGGGGTGCCAAGTGACTTTCTTCTTCATCTTCTCTCCTTTTTCGTTCCTTCTTTCCCTTCCGATAGCCAAAAAACCTCGGGTAGGGTTAGGGTTAGTGACCATGCATATTTTCCCTATATGCCTTCTTAACCCTAACAGAACTAGGACTCACTAAAGCTCACTATTAAAACCGCTCTGCGTGCATGGATTCCACGGGACTTGATGACGCAATCAGACCAAGTCATATATACCCAGGGAATCGCTTGGCGGAAACGCACCTGTGTAGCTACATGCTGGGGATCTTCTGCGTGGCATGCGAGGGGTCCGAGGTTCAATCCGGGGTGCCAAGTGACTTTCTTCTTCATCTTCTCTCCTTTTTCGTTCCTTCTTTCCCTTCCGATAGCCAAAAAACCTCGGGTAGGGTTAGGGTTAGATGGTAGAAAGTAAGAAATATTATTTTAGGGCCTATATGTTTAGAGTCAGTTCTGCGCATCAAGTTTCATGTTTAAAAAACAAAACATAACGTGCGCCGAAAATCCGTCAGTGGATTCCTTGCGTCCACCGTGCGCAGATAATCCACTATCGGAAGTTCTGCGTAGGGGTCGCAGAAGCTCCACTGGTGGATCATGTACATACATGAAAATGGGCAAAATCAAAAGATAAGGAGTCCCTGGACGCGCAAACTTCTTAAATGCGACCCCTGTTTAAGAGTCCTGAGGATTCAACATCAGTAATTGTAGGTACAGAGCAAGTTAATAATGGTAGCTCAATTTATAAAATTCTTGACTTTGGCGTTAGTAGATCAGATTGGGTTACAAGTTTAAGTGATTTCAGGAGAAGGATTTGTATAATTTCCCTGCCACCATTTAGGGCTAAATAATTTGTCTTGAAACCAAGGTTTATCTGCAGTGGTAAAAAGACCATTCTTAGAAGTAGTCACATAACATTAATATGTGCATTTTGATGGAGTTTTGGTGTCAGATTCTATATAGGTGGGGAGGGGGACCCCTTTGTTTAACTCTCTCTCAGCCAAGGACAGTGTCTTAGCTAGCCACCCGTCTGGCCGTCATTTTAGAAGGGGAGCTTGCTCCTGGGACAGGCAAAATCAATGCCTTTGATAGATGCTGTATTATAATTGTAGGTATTGATAAAGGCTGTTGTCCTTTTTAGCAGACCAGCTTTACAAAACAAGGCCATAGCAAGACATATTTGAACTCTTTGAACCTCCAATGGGTTGTGGAGGTCTGGTAAAAGGTCAAATTAGGACAGGAATTTTCATTCACATGACGGGCAAACCTCAATTTCTAGCTAAGACCCTGGCCAAGGACCCAATTTTTTCCTTTTTGCAGCGACTTATGCCCCATTATTATTCTGAATCTGAACAAATTTCTGAAAAGCTCCCTGCAGAAATTTAAATAGATGAACTTTTACCTGTTTGATTCAAAAAGAAATTGCTACTTCAATCTGTCATGTCAAATGCATTACTTGCCCTTACACCTGTGGAACAAATTGGTTACACTTTTCCATAGTCTTTAATCATGTTAATAGCAAACTTGAGTGGTTTGGTAATCTTTTTAGCCTGTTCTTTATACTTGACTATGTCAAAATGTCAAATATGTTCCTCACTATCGAAGGTTCTTGCAGTAGTATGCTTGCAGCCTGTGCTAAAGTCTAAAATTGCCTCCATCTGTTCGGTCTGTTCTAGAGTCTACATGTTTCATCTCATGATTCCTGCTGCCTTTGATAGAGTCTATAGTTCCATATTTTTGGTCTGTGATAGAGACTGAATGCCATTACATGATGTCAGTCACTTGTCAATCTCACTCCCATGGTTCTTGCAATCTGTGCCAGAGTCTAGTGTTCCCATCTGGTTGGTGTAGATACTACCTTGACAAGGTGTCACTCTCATGCTCAAGGTTCTTGCTGTCTGTGCTGGAGTCTATCACACCTATTTGTTGGTTTGTATTTAAATGATCTTCCTCTAGGAACTGGTTTGGTTTGCGGTAGAGACTATCATGGCAAGATGTCAATTTCCATCTTTGTATATCTGATGATGATGATGATGGATGATAGTGACATAATTATACAATCAAAATGGACATGAACCAGAAAATGGTCTCAGCATGACATAGTTTCTAAGCAAATTGGCTATATGCTGTGGTGACCACTAAACACAGGAAAAGTATTATTGAGCTGAAAGAAACAAAGTTTGAAAGACAGTTGGAAAGAACGTCTCAAAGAAAAAAAAATTTTAAAAGATAGTTTGAAAGAAAGTTTGAAAAAAGAGAGAATTAAATTAAGAAAGCTTGAAGAATGTTTGAAAAAAAAGAAAGAAAGTTTGAAAAAAAAAGAAAGTTTGAAAAAAAGTTTGAAAGAAAGAAAGAATTAAATTAAGAAAGCTTGAAGAATGTTTGAAAAAAAGAAAGTTTGAAAAAAAAAGAAAAAAAGAAAGTTTGACTAAAAAAGAAAGTTTGAAAAAAAAAGAAAGTTTGAAAGAAAGCAAGTTTGAAAGAAAGAAAGTTGAAAGAAAGAAAGAGAAAGAAGGAAGGAAAGAACAAAAGAAAGAAAGAAAACAAAGAAAACAAGGAAAACAAACTTTTTTCTTAATTGATAAGTTTTGCAGGTGATGTCTACATTATCATGTTCATATTGTTTGTGTCAAAAATTTATGATTATTTTGGCCAGTCCGCATCTGGGGTTCCAGTGCATCTGCACATTTCTGATGATGGATGATGTTGTTATAATTACCCATTGTTAATGGACTTGAACCAGAAAATAATCTGAGAATGATATCACTACAAAACCAAGTTAGAAAAGGTCTGCAAATCATGTCTGATCATTGAAAACTTCAATTGGAAATGATTTGTTGATAAAAGCTAGAATATAAATCTACATGTTGATGCAAAAGCTTCGAAACGCACTCTTCAGAAGGTAACCTCATATTATTTGCCCATTTTAGCTTTAAAAATTGGCAAATTGTCTCAGATACACCAACCTTCATCACCCAATGTCAATAAACAGTGGTGGCGCCAGGAATTTTTATTGGGGGGGCAAAGTGAATTTGGGGAGAGGCAAAATTGACAAATTTTTCGCAAAATTGCCGCAAAATGTGGAAATTAGCATGATTTTGGGGTTTGCCTCAAAAGTGGGGGGCAAACTGGATGGGCTAGAAAATATTTTGCCCCCCATAGCGCCGACCACTGTCAATAAATCTTTGCCACTGCGCTGACCATCTCTAGCCTAGTTGGCAGTGCCAGTGCCAGGGGGGCATGGTGGAAATACCTCCCCCATAAAAAAAAAAAAAAAAATGAAAATTGAAAATTTCATGATTTTTACCCCCCTGAAATTCACCCCCATGCTCTCCTTGAAAAAAATCCTGGTGTTGCCACTGCTAAGGTCAGTTTCTGATTGTGCATGCCCTACACACCACTTCTCTTTTTACAGGAAAGTGATGATATAATCCCCTCATACTACCAAGCAGTTTGGTTTAAAATGGGCTGAAAATTACCAAAAGGCCTCCCACAGGTGGGGGAGGGGCAAGAAAAGGGCCAAGACTTCTCGGGGGAGCTTTCACCTGGCTATGCCACTGGTTCAAGTGCATGGCTCAGCAATGTGGTCCCCCATGATTTTTGGACAAGTGGACAAGAGAACAAGTGCTTATATTATTTCAAACAGTGCTGCCAAGAATCACCATTATTTGCATGATGTAAAATATTCCACCAATAAATGAATGAAATTTTTTACCTGGGTGTTACCACCAGTCAGTATTTTCTATAAATTAGGGATTTCTTGACCGGTGAAATTGAATGTGACATGGTGATGAAATGTACAGGAGTGCTGAATGACAGAGTCCCACTGATGCTGAAAAGACATGCTACGATTTATTTATAGTAATATTAACCTTTTAAATGCTATGTTATTAGGACACAATGTTATGGTCTGTAAAATATTTTTACAAATGCATTAAGGCTTTTGTGTGTGTACATAGTAGGATGGATGGGTGGAAGAAATATGAGCCATAAACTGGATTGCAGGAAGCATTTGCAAATTTGTCTTTTTTGTGTATCTTGCCTTTTCTCACTCCTCCTCCCATGGTCGCAGCTCAACCCCACACTGCTGGACCATTATGGCCTTGAATTATTTTAATCAGGCCTTGAAATTCACATTTTCAAGGGCACTTCATTTCAAGGCCAGTGAGGGGGATGAAGGCCAAAGCTTTGAAACTGAGGTCCTGTCGTGGTCTTTGTGGCATCCATGAAGTTTGCGCAATGATTAAATCTATATTTACATGGACTTCAATTAGGGAGTCTAGAATCTGTGCTTCAATCTTCTGCTCATCTCCAATGTGTTTCTGTGGTTCAGTTAGCATTGTGCTAGTATGAAGGTGACTGGTTCAAATCCTTCCAGATACACTGGTTTTGGGTTTTTTCAACCGGGTGCGGGGTAGCACTAATTTCGGCCTCTGTTGCTTTAGTATAATATACAGAGAGAGTGCTTTATGCTCGGTCCAGCCTTTTGGGCTGGCCACCCTACTTCGTGTTCGCTCATTCTATGAAGTCCACATCCTCCTGCTGTACTGGCTAGTTCGATGGCTACTGGGAAAGGGTTAAAGTAATATAAATAGTACATGTAGGCCTATAACAGTTTCAACGATTGTTTTGTAATTCATCCGATTTGGGGAACTTCAATTAGCCTATCAAGTGTTAGGAAATAATTGGCTAATTTGCCAATCATTATTGGAGGAGATAAATCAATTAAAGCCTTGCTTGTAAGCATTTCTTGGAAATTGCAAACATTTGATTGGGATTGCAATTATGAATTGATCATAACATTCACAATACAATAACATCGGTCTATTTATATCATTATTTTTTTTTCCCTTTTTGCTTTTTTTAGATTTTCATGTGCTGCATTTGCGCTTGAAGAAATAATTGGCTAATATGCGAATACTAATTGGAGAAGATAAAACAATTAATCCTGGTGGCTTAGAAAATAAACTTCAGTCTTGCTAGTTTACAAGTGTGAAGAAAAATAATTGGCTAATTTACCAATCATAAACGGAGAAGATAACACAATTCAGCCTTGCTTTTTCAAGCCTTTCTTGGAAATTGCATAAATTGTGTTTAATGCGTTTGCAATTGTTGTGCAAAATTCATATATTTGATTTATTTATAGCTGCATTAAGATTCACAAATTTTTATATAAACTATTAAAGGCAGAATGCATGATCTTTTAAAATGAATTTGGTTAGGTCCAATTGCTTTTCCAACCTCATTTTTCAACTAGTCAACATCAGCTGTCACCCTCTGATGATTCAGAAGAGTTTCTCCGAAATATATCGAACAAAACTGCGAGCGTGGAAGACCTACTGTAAATTTTCATATAAACAAAATAAAATTTGATTGAAATCCGGCGGTTGCCCCCATACCCCCCAAAAAAAAAAAAAAAAAAAACACTTATTATTTTTGGTATTCGGTGAGAGCAAAATGTACAAAATATGGGATCATTGGGTGAGAGGGACCGTTTGGAAGTAGGGGTGGCATTGGGTGAGAATATGACTTTTTTAATGGGGTCTTTCGGTGAGAGTCAAAAGAAGCCTCGAAAATTGCCTCGAAAATTGCATTTCTAGTTCTAAATGGCTTCAAATGGCTTTGTTATTACAAAAGAATTAACAAAATCAGTGATAGACAACTCGTTGCTGTTCAGAAAGAAAATATTAGGGTCTAGGTCTTTGGGTGGCAGATCTAAAGGGAAAATATGGGGTCTTTGGGTGACAGAGCATGTGCTGGTATTGGGTCTTTGGCTGAGCGATGGTGAAAAGGGGGGTCACCTCCAAAGTTGGAGTGCCCCCGCCCCCGGATTTCTGCACATCACATCAAAGCTCCCATTGGGCGCCCATTCCTTTTTTAAAGGAATTTTTATTTTCCCTTGCAATTAACAATTTTGGTTTTTCATGTGCTTGTTACCACATACATAAAGAATGTGGGCCTTACCTCTGTACTGTAAATATAATGATAAGGATAAATCATTCTTAGAAGTTCAGGAAATAACTAAAATTAAACTCTGTGGAATATGTAGGAATAAATAATAAATAAATAAGAGAAATATCCAACAGCTGTTGAATTCTGCTCCCATACATAGGAGAGAAAATTTGCTAATTTACCCAACCCCCTGGCTAAATATGGCAGTCTATTAGCCCTCTAAATCACAGTAAATTATGCGTTTACGTCACGGACATGCCACTGATCAGACCCCTTCAGAGCTATGACATGATATGAAAAATGAACAATTTTTCAAGTTTGTCACTTTTGATAACTGCATGTGCATGAAATTTAAAATGTGAAAAATATGGACTGAATGAATTAGATCTGGATATATGTGTAATGTTGCTAAACCTGCAACATTGTAGCCCAATTGGGGTGACTTTTGATGATTTCTCGCACAACTTGAGCACTTTCTGCCCATAGAACCAATTGTAAGGAAATAAATTGGGTGACTTTTCAACATTGGCTCCTGTGAAGCTCTGTGACTTCTGTTAGTATCCCGGGTTAGTATCCTGACCCTTCAAAACCAATTGGACAGTAATAACTGCGCGCTATCTGCTTTTGGAGGGGGCTAGGTATTTTTCTGAGGGAGCACAAGGAAAATTACAGAGGCCCAACACAAACCCTGACGATTTCGTGTAATGACCGTAAAAAAGATGGTGCCATTTTACAAATTTGTTTCATGAAAATAACACAGTTTTTTGCTTTATAGACTATTGAAAATATATCCTGTCATTCACTGTTTTAGTGAGCATTCAATACACAAACGCTTACTTGCGGTGATTATACGTGCCTGTTTGCGCGTCAAGAAACGATAATTAACCCGGGTTATTTATGTGCGAGATTGGAACAATTATGCACTTTGCTGGCAATTGTGAAATATTGACATTCATTTGTGTTTGTGTGCTTACCACAGAGGACTACAGAGCGTGTACCACCAGTCAAAGTCTCCGCCTCATCCGATAATGAGGGCCGATTGTTCCATGAAATGCGACAGGCGAGACTGCTACGCAATTACCGCATATTTTCATGGTCTATTGCGTAATCGCGAAAGCACACAATGCTCTATCGCGTATTCGCAAAGGCACGCAGCGCTGGCGTGATTGTTTGTCACGGCACGATCGAACAATCGGCCCTCATGAATATGCGAGAACTGGTAGCATACAATACATGGGGACTTTGACTGGTGGTACTTTCTCAGTTAATCTCTTTCCTCTATGGTGCTTACCACTAAGTATTTTTGGATCACACATATCGTGAATATTCATGAGGTTATGAATATTCATGAGGTTATGAATATTATCGATTATTTGACCCTCTATTTTAGATGAAAATTTTCAGCAACCCTGGATATTACATGTAGGGGAGCATAGAATTAACCATGTTAACCAATTTGAACACAGGTGTCAGAGTTTGAAATAAAGTCAATTGTGAAAAATAAAACACTAAAAAATACCTGATTTTGCACTGATTTGATTTACACAAGTGCAGTTTCGCAGAAGTGGTGTAAAATAGCTAGTAATTTGAAATATTTATTTTCTAATTTGTTCTTTGGAACCTTTTGTGTTGTATTGATGGTCAATTGGTCATTTATGGGTCACTTTTGAGCAAAGTTTTTTCTTTCTTTCTAATAACTGGAATCATGCTGTGAGCCAAAATTGCCTCATTTTCCGTTAAAGTCCAATAACCCACAGTCAGGAACGAACTCTTATGTTGGTTGAAAGTTGTAGAACATTAAGGTGTTGAAAATATTAAAATATTAAATGAGACTGATTTCACCATTCATTTGATACTTTGAAATTCAACCAGCAACGCTATTCGTCTCTGCATTTGGCTAACCCTGGGTACGGTAGCACTAAAATATCAGGTTGCCTTTTTAAGGGATCTGGAATGAGCGTTTTGAGCGTTTCGACAGTATTTTTTGTGGGACATGAGAGCATATCAGACATATCGAATTGCATTCTGAATACTGAAGCATGTCTTTCTGATATCAAATAATTTCAATTTTTTGAAATTCACGATATAATACCAATTTTATGACAAATTATTAAAATTTGATATTTTTCACATTTTTGATATATCCTCGAAGTCAATTTTTATAAATCTAATGATATATTCTTAAAGTGTATGTAGCTGGGATGAAAAGCCGACGATCAATTGAAAATTTTGACCTTTCATATTGAAGATATGGATTTTTTCCCAAAAGACCTAATTTTTTTTGGTGTTTTGGGGGGAAATCCATATCTTCAATACGAAAGGTCAAAATTTTCAATTGATCATCGGCTTTTCATCACACCTACATACACTTTAAGTATAAATCATCAGATTTACAAAGTTTACTTCAATACTGTTAAATATCAAAATATCAATTTTTAATCATTTGCCATAAAATGTGTATTACATTGCAATTTCAAAAAATCAAAATTATTTGATATCAGAAGGACATTCTTCGTATTCAGAATGCAATTCGATATGTCTGATGTGCTCTAATGTCCCACAATAAATACTGTCCAAACGCTCATACCCCATCCCTTAAAAGCACTCCTTTTTGGCAATAAACGATGGCAATCCACCCTATGCTGTAAAGGACACCCTTTTCAAAACTTTTTTTTGGATGCAGGTGCATAGCGAGTCACATAGTGAGTGACCCTCCGAGGGCACAAACTATACTTTCTTCAAACATTATCCTTTACTTTGCATGTTTATATAGGTTTTTTGTCACACTTTGCGCGAATCAAAATCTATTCTCACAAACAGATCTTTAGTTCTATGTATAGGCCTATAGAAAGGGCAAGATTAAAGGAGAATAAATTTTGATTCTTGCAAATGAATTTAAGACGAATCAGAGCAAGAATTGACTGTCTGATTCTCTTCAAATTTGCATCCCAGATTTATTAAATATATTAATTTGAAATTTGAGAGGCAGAAACCCAATTTCCATGATAGATTTTTGAGTAAAATACATTTATCAGTTGTTATGAGCACCATCGCCTAAAATCACCTTGTATCTTACATGCAAGGGACACCTAAAATAATTGGCTGCAGCTTTGTTTTTACTGGAACCCATTACACAAAATGGGCTATTCCAGGTAAAATTCATACGGCCCCTGTTGAGGACATGACTTTAATCTCCCACACATGAGGTATAGATTTCAAATGGAGTCACCCATTCAGGGAACCCCATTTGAAATTCAAAAGTCAGAAGTAAATTGTTGGACATACGGAACTTACGCTGCCCATCGTTCACACTGCCACTACTCCTGGCAGTGTTTACCGCTACTCCTAGCAACTTGCGCCGACCAAGTTCCACCGGTTGTTCGTCCGACAATGTCAACACAACTACTGTATGGAAGATCAAAGTCATGTCTACCATATAGGGTGTATGGATTTCAACTGGAATAGCCCAATGTGTGGAGGGATTTGGATGTGTGCACCTCTAACAAACTATCCTTGCTGTGGAATTTGACAGGTCTATGATTGACACCTGCCAATCAATTGAAGTGGCATTACCAATGCTTACAAGTTTATATAACAAGCTGAATAGAGTCTCTGGTGTGAATAGAATATGTAAACTGAAGTTAAATGTGTGGATACAAAATAGTTTGTAAAATGGTGACAGTCACCCTACTGAATTGATTGGATTAGAATGCTTCAATGGTGATAGACAGCATACCAACTATGGCAAGCCAGAGGAGACAAAAAAGTTGCCCAAAGTAGAACTAGTTTCTCGAGGGGGGGTGCGAGCGCAGCAGCCAGCAAGGCGCGCAATGTCAAAGAGGGGCAGTCACCCTGCTGAATTGATTGGATTAGAACGCTTCAACGGTGATAGACAGCATACCAACTATGGCAAGCCAGAGGAGGCAAAAAAGTTGCCTAAAGTATAACTAGCTCTAGTTTCTCGAGGGGGGTGCGCGAGCAGCGGCCAGTGAGGCACGCGATGTCAAAGACGGGTTGTCATGGTCCCATATACTAGGCACTGAACAAGTGCTAGCCTGAAGTTGTGTAGTGGATACAATCATTTTCAAAATTGCTCAGGCTTTAAAGGGGCTTTGCCCCCTTACACCCTCATGAGGGGCTGATTGTCCCTTCAAACTCTGATGGTCCAAGTTGACCAATTTTCAAGAAAAATTTCAATAAATCCTCAAATTGGCCCAACAAAAAAATCCTTTGGAATTAGAACACTGGAGAGCAGGATACATGCATGAAAGAGGAAGAAAGTAATGAACAAACAGACAAAAGAATTAAAAGAAAATGTAAATTCAGCATGCATGCAGGGCTGAAAACTGGACCTTGTACATTAAATAGCATGTACGTAGCTAGGTGAACTGCCATGTTTTTGTCTGCTTTGGCTTGCCATACCCAGTAGTTTATACTATGTTGTTTAAAGCTGAATCGAAGTGTTAAGGTCACATGCAACCCTTTTTGACAGCTCTTTAACATTTTCTTGAAAACAATTAAAACTGGAGACCATATTGAGGGTCCGTCATGAGATTCATTTACAAAAGTCAAGGGACAAGCAGTGATTTGCTGACTCTGGACACCTGTATAAAATGCATCAAAATTCATGCACATATTGCAGATTGCATGGTATGCACGGCCCTGCAAGTTGCTAACACTTCAAAGTGTTCATAGTTCTGGTCGCTTGAGTTCAACTCCCCTCACAGGTATGGAATCCTACCAGTGGCGTAGCTGGGATTTTTTCCAGGGGGGCAAGCCTGTATGGGGCGGGGGCCCAAATCCACCAAACAAAAATGGGGGTAGGTGCGAGTGGTGCGAAAAGAAAATGTACTTTCTTATTTTAGGGGCCTGGACCCGGTACCCATCTGGTCTAATCGTAAATCCGGCCCCAAGTTTGAAATAGCTCAATGGTAAATGACTTAATCGGCCAATTTTGTGTCGATACTGAAATTTTTCGGTTGGGGCATGCTACAAAAAACATGTCGGACACAGCCTTCTTGACCACCTTTTTCGACTTTTCTTTTTGGGTTGACCATTTTATTGTTTTAGTCATTATACTGTTCCTATAAGTGCTTTTGTGCAATTAGCATTTCAAAAGATTTATATTTCTTTGTCTTCAAGAAGTCATTACAAGTATATTGTCGAGTATATTGATAATAATCGTATGGCCCTACATATCGTAGGCCTATGGATTCCCTCTTTCTCTTTCCCTTCTCTTCCCCATCTTTTTCCTCTCTCTCCATCCTTTCTCTTTTTTCCCCGCACTAGGGGGGCGGGGCCCAAATAGACAATTTTTGCCAGGCTTATTGACAATAATCGTATGGTATTGCATATCGTATGGATTCCCCCATCTCTTTTCCCCTCCTCTCCCTATCTCTTTTCCCCTTCTCTCCTTCTCTTTTTTCCTCTCTCTCTCCTTTTTCCCTTTTTTTTCCTTCGCTAGGGGGCGGGGGCACATCACAATCCAATTAGATGGTCAGGTTCATGGAGAATGTTACAAACTGTTGTATGTTTTGCCATTTCGTTTTTTCTGTAGGGAATATGTTTTATCATTAAAGGAAGTGTCCGGCCATCACAACATTAGGTCTTATATGTTAGAAAAATAATTAAAATCGGATATGGGAAACTATCCAAAATACAGCACAAACGGACATCACTATTTGTGTGCATAATACAAATTATATGAAAGCGGCCTTCCATATCGGACATTCACCTTAAATATGTAACTTTCACATGTTGCGTGCGTAAATGTTTGATAAGTATGGATTAAGATTAGGGAAACGTCAAGTTGATGGGATTAGAGACTTGCAATTGCCTCAATACATGTAGCTGCACCATAATAGTAAAAGTTAGATTATTTCTTGTGCATGGACCAATTCCATATTCCTCACCATTGCTGGGTAAATGAGTCATATTTTGAGTATAGCAAATTTATTACCCTGCGACAAATTAACATACTTTGTTCTACTCTGCCCCTTCTCCTCGGAGTCCTGTATTTGGATTATGATCCAAGTAAGTCATCCTTAGTGAAAATGGTGACTGGTAGATCGTTTTCAGACTCGTTGCTTTAGATTTGGGTTGTAAATTTCAGAAAACTAGTTTAGAGAAGGGGTACTTTTTCAAATTTTTCTCCAAAAACAAAATCAGGAAACTGTAAACTTTTCAATTTGCAAAAATGTCAACAATTTGCCAAAATAACCTTAATTTAAATAGCAAATAATTTAAAATATATCTGTATTTGTATAGTTGTTTGGTCTCTCTTTCATTAAATTTGGTCTATTTTCAGGGTATTAACGTTTTCGGAATCCCAACAGCACGTCCCTACCAAATCAAGATCCCCGTGATTTTCACTAAGGGTTTTTATCAGTACCCTTTTGACTATTTTTAGATTTTCCAGGAAAGAGTTCAAAACCAATGTCAAATGCGTAATATTAGCTACCACACAATCCATCATTTTCACACCTCAAAAAGAGCTCATGATATTTTTGGAAAAAAGTTTACTACAATTTAATTTTCTTTAATTGATCTGTCAAATCGAAGGAAAAAAATAATAGTCACTGCACATATCTCATTTGTGCACCTGAAAAAAACTCATGATTTCATCAGCAAAATCTGCCACAATTTCATTTATTTAGCCCTCTCCATGCGGGTACCGGGTGTCAACTGTAGACGACACATTTCAAATTTTGTTTTAAAAATTCAAACATTTTTGAAATGTAAATTTTCATGACCATATTTGGAATTAGCATGAAAAATGCATCAAAATGAGTACAAACAAGCTTAGTATTGGTTCAGTGGTTCTTAAAATCGCTCTTGATATTTTGAGGAAATATCTCAAAACTTGGACTTTTTATGTTGAAGCCTATGGCTGGCATGCAGAGCATTAAATGGAGTGAGGCATTGCCCTCAAAACCACATATTGCCCCATACCCTAGGGTCTATGAGTCTGCCCACTAGCACAACATTCCAGCGGTTTAAGATAGCGTTAAATTTGATATTAAACGATTGTTCTCTTTTGTTGCCGTCTTTGAAGCCGAACCACACCCCATTTCTGAGCCTGGAAGGACCATTCTGTGTGCTGTACAATAGCGAGCTAGTCAGACCTTGCAGGCTGATTTCATTCATGAAAAGATTGGTAAAAATTGAAATCTTGTAGTGAGACCACAGCTTCCATACTGCTGCAAGGCTTATCCACATCCTTTGAATTTAGTCACGCATAGGTGTGTAGGAGTGGAGGGTTTGGTTTAGGTATCACTAAAATTATACAGGGTGTTCGAATCAAAGGTGAACTCCTACCAATATGGTGATGTGCAAACATGGGTAGCATTTTCGGCCTTCTGGTATATCAATAGCTATCAATGACCCCTTTTACAAAGCCTATTTTGGTATATGAATGGGTCCTTTTTTCAAAATTTTCTCAATTTTTTCGGAAAACAGCCCAATTTTCCTTAATCTAGCCAAAATTTTGGGAAAATTTGTAAAAACTAAGACAATTTTGGTTAAATTCGGGCGAAAATTTGGACTTTTGGTATATCAATGGGTCCAAATTTCTTGAAAATTTGGTATATTTATGGGTCCACTTCCAAAACCTCAGCGGCACGTCCCTACCAAAACCAAACTTGAGTACCCCCCCCCCCCGGGCCTAGATGGACACAGTCATAGGGTCCAATGGCAGGGTCTAGGACCTATTGGGATAGTAATGGTAAACTAGCCCAGAATTTCCTTGATTCATGACTGATGCCCAGATTCTAATAAGACAATGATTGAGTGGATGCTCACCACTGTATCAGTACAATTTGTAATGTGATTGTAATTGATAGGGGAACAATTGTGCACTCAAGGTGCACGGTGTATTGTTGGTCGAAGCAGCCAAAAAAATTGATTTTCATTATTTAAGTCAATATATTATTGAAAAATAACACTTTGATGTTTTGTAAAAGTTCATTCTACTAATCATATACTTTGAAAACGTGCTTGATTTATTGTTGTTAATGAGTTATGTACCTTTTACAAAAGTGTTGTTGTTTCAGCCCTCTCTTTACAACATTACTCAAGAACCACAGGACCTACAAAACTATATCTGTGATATCTGAATTCTTCTACACGAAAAAAATGTTTATCTTCAATATGAAAGATCCAAATTTTCAAATGATGGATGGCTTTTACTCCCAGCTACATACACTTTAATTACATATCATTAAATTTATTAAGTTTACTTCGAGGACTTTGTTAAATATCAAAAGTATAAAAAATATCAATTACATCGTTGGGGAATGGGGATTTTAGCATGTTTAGGAGGATTTCAAAAACTTTTTGTGAGCAAGAGGGGAATCCAAAATTTCTTGCCATGAAAGAGAGGGAAATGTGAAATTTTAAATGGATAAATTTCATAAAATAAGTGTGTGGAACATGGAATTTTTGAATGGAAGCGAAGGGGGAACTAAATTTTTTTTGTCGAAAATGTGAAATCCCCATCCCCCTGTAGGCCTAAATAGTGACCGGTCTCTTATTTGAATTTGCCATTTTTTTTAAGGGGGTACTACACCCCTGCCCAATTTTGTGCCTATTTATGCATTTTTCTTAAAAATTATAGCGCATTGGTGACAAGTAAGATATGTATATTATAGGGGCAGGGACTACAACTACTGCACTGGAAATTTTATTTCAGCACAGACAACAGTTGTGGAGTTACAGTCAAAAATGAGGGAAAACCAATATTTGATCAATAAATCAATAACTTGCTTTGAGTTGCTGAAATTTCAGTACAGTAGTTGTAGTCCTTGCCCCTATAATATACATATCTTACTTGGCCAATGTGCTATAATTTTTGAGATAAATGCAAAAATAGGCAAAAAATTGGCCAGGGATGTAGTACCCCCTTAAAGTTGTAAATTCTTCTGGGATCTTGCAATTTCATGAAAATGAGAGACCCTGTTCCATTCTATTCAAGATATGGACACTTCAATAAGATGTAAGTGCTTTGTTACTACTTACTAGTTACTGCCTTTTTGCATTGGACCAAAATATATAGCTCTTTGTATACGGTCCATTGTAACAATAGATTAATTGAACCATTAGGGATTAAATCCACAATTAGGTTAAATAGCCATCATTTGATACGGCCAATTAATATACCATAGGCGCCTGTTATTATATAGAAATACTCTACAATACAAACCTAAACCAGATAAGCAGGTATATGGTCAGCCATTCAGGGAATTCACACCACTTTTCATGCAAGGTTTTCAACATTAGCCATGTTCAGACGGGCTTCGAGGTAGCTTTGTGTTAGCGCCACTCTGAACAAGTATCGTGTTAACTAACACGAAGCTTAACACGGAAGATTTACTACAGAGAAATCTCTGTGGTAGTGCGCTAACACAAAGCAATCGTTCTGTGTTAACGCCCATGTGAACAAGATTCCGGGGTAAGCTTGACCTTATGGATACAGCACCATACAATTTCGCAGTATTTAAAATTTTCTTTTGCAATAAAGTCACAATCAATTATATCTCTGTTTTTCAACGATAATGAGCATGATGAAAGAAGCACCACAAAAACAAAAAAATAATGACATGAACTGGTCAAAAGAAGAAATGGAAGTGCTGATTAAAATGTCTGGAAAGACAAAGAAATTTAGTGGAGAAGAAAACATCTGCTGAAAAAACATGTGTATGACATAAGAGACATTGGCTTCCGCAGCGTACTTGCAGTCAGGTATATAGCAAACGGCCCTATAAACTTTCAGGAAATTCCTATACCATGAAGCAAAGACTGAGCTGTGCAACTAACACGGAGTGCTTAGAGTTAAATACCACGAGGAAGGACCGTGTGGACAAGTATCCGTGTTAAGTAGTGACCTTGCATTACCTCCGTATTATGGTAACATGGAGGTAAGCTCCGGTGTGATCATGCCTATTGGTTCATTTTGTTGAAGGTGACGAAGGTGACTAGGCCAACTGTCTATGATTGCATTGACTAAATCTTCAGACATTTGGTTTTCTGTAATATGATTGATCATTTGTTGCTTTGTTGTCATTGATAAAACAATGTGGTGTGAAAGACTAGCGGGGCGGGGGGCACTCACATGTTAAGGTGATACGGGTATGTGCGGCGGTCAAAGGGTCCCTTTTTCAGGCTCTCCTGCAGTTCCTTAAACCCCACATTTGGATCTCCTCCAGTTCTTTGAGCCTCAAATTCTGACAATTGTAGATCTTTAAGCTCAAATTTGGAAATTTAGAAATTTGTAGCTCAACAGCCTATAATTTGGCCCTAATTTCAGTTCTTCAAGCCCCTATTTTGCCTGAAAATCAGTTCTTAGTTCCCAGAGTTTGGCGCTCTGCACCGCACACCCCTACCAAAATTTAAGTTGAGTGCCCCCCGGGAGACTAGCCAGGAGGAAAATTGGGTGTGGGGGGGGTACTCAGTACAGATGACCATACGGGGGGACGTACCGCAAACATGGGTAGCATTTCGGCCTTTTGGTATAGCAATGACCACTTTTTCTAGGTCAATTTTGGTATATGGATCCTGGATATGTATGGGTCCTTTTTTGCAAACTTCTCTCAATTTTTTTGGAAAATAACCCAATTTTGACTCACAAGGCAAAATTTTGAAATTTACCAAAAATTTTTTGGGAAAAGTTGTAAAGATTAAGACAATTTATGTTAAATTTGGCCAAAAATATTGAATTTTGGTATGAAAATTTAGTATATTGACGAGTCCACTTTCAAATTCTCAGCGACACATTCTTACCCAAACCAAACTTGAGTACCCCCAACCTTGGAGGAACATAAACAGCTTGATACACAACTTTGGAATGAAAATGATTGGATGATTAAATCAAATAATGAAGGAACAAATGAATAAAAAGCCTAAAGAAACTGAAACATTAACTCCTTCCATATGCTTTACTGGTGACACTTACCAGTCCGGTCCGACTGCCTGATCAGGAAGTACTGCCGAATCAGGCAGCATGTTGCCACGTTAGGCAACACAGGCTTTGGTAACCCGTCCGAATTTGACAGACTAAGGACTAAATTGTTCATGGTGATTTTATAAAAGATCGGGGAAATTTTACTTTGGCACACATGAGCTACATGTAAGTTGACAATTTTTCATCGGGCGAAAAAAATTCCACCGGAGAAAAATAATTTAAATAACAAAACAATTTCTAACAGATTTTTAAAAATTTGATTTAAATATGCAAATTAACTTTATTTTAACTAAAATTGATGAAAAATTACTACTAATTGTACATTCATTGATAATTTTATATATTTTAGACTTCTTTACTCTAAACCAAGAAATAACGGTATATTAAAAGATACTCTATTTGAAATAGAGCATTGCATTGTGTGATACCATACTGCCTGACTCGGCAACATACTGCCTGATTCGGCAGTACTTCCTGATCAGGCAGTCGGACCGGACTGCTTACAATGATGATGTTCAGTACTGAATCACAGATTGTTTCAAGGGGCAAGGGGCTGGAAGCAGCCAAAGACAAGTGGCTCAATGAGCTGTATGGGGTGGGTGCTGGCTGGAGAGGTGTGTTCACCTCCTGTGCAAACTGAGAAAGCTTGACATCTAGTGGTAAAAAAATCAACTTAATATCATTGTAATTTGGTCAAAAATGGTCATTCAGCCCTATAAATAGAATGTAAATCATGCCCATATGTAAATCCACCCCTTAATTGATGATGATGGTAGGAAAAAGGAGGATAATGATGCATGATAATTTGGATGATATTAATAGTAACAAGTACATAATTGGTTAAAGGCCCATTCAGCAATTTGTTCATTTGTAAAATCGTCAAAATTCAATTTTTTTTGCACCTGTGGTTGTAGTATAGTTGTACTAACATTGTGTTTAAGGTCGTTTTACTAATCTCAACTTCAGTAGAGAAATTGGCTACACATTTTAATGGGATTTCAACTTTGTCAATACTGCTGTTTCAGTTGTTTTATTACCAAATTTTTCATTTTAGAAATATGACTTTTATACACAATTTGAATTTTTTCACACTTTTGCTAGGATATGGGCCTTTCAGAAGAAAGGAAAATTTTCAATGATAGCAATAAAATGAGACTATTCAAACTCATCTGTAGATCACCAGGCATATTATATCCCTAAGATTACTAAATGAATAGGGAAAGGGTTACTTTAAAAGGCATCTTTAATGCTCTGCCTGCTAGCCATGCGCTTCAATGGAAAAAGTTCAAGTTTTGAAATATTTTCTCAAAATATCAAGATTTGTCTTAAGAACTACTGAATCAATACTAGGCTTGTTTGTACTCACTTTAATGCATTTTTCATGCTGATTCCAAATATGGTCATGAAAATTTACATTTCTGAAATTTTTGAATTTTGAATTTTTTTTTAAACTTGTCGTCTGCAGTCGACACCCGCGTGAAGAGAGTTAAAACTCTGTACAGTTTAAAATGAATCAGTTTGATCTTTACCTCTATCCTCTATGATCATCACAGATCCATTGTCTTCTAATAAAAGTTGTAATATTACATGGTCAAGAAAATCATCAAAAGAAGGAGTGGACAGTTGATGGGTTTTTGATCCCTTGGCGCTTAACAATAGGCGAAAGTGAGTGACAATTACCTCCAAAGGGATACAATATCCAAGCCAGGTAAGATCTATTTCTGAAATTTAAGACGATTTGAAATCCAAGTTGTTACAGGTGTTCCAGGTAGTATAGTTTGTTGTCGGCACAGGTCTGTCACTAGGATCCACAACATGCTCATCTATCAGGGCACAGTTTTTTAACCCTGATACATTTGTACATTCATTGAATGACCTTTGAAAATTTGGGTACAAAAACTCATACTCTGCAACTTGAGGTCAAATTTTGCCTTATGGTTGTTTAATTGAGGTTATTGAATTGGCATTGGGATGAGGCCATTGTGGTCCATAGTGAAAGTGGTTGTCATGGTTACCATAGCTGTCCTTTAGTGTCTTTGGTTGCTTTTCCAACTTTCCAATCAAACTCGGAATCACATTAGGAAATGCAGAAAAATATTTCCATGGATCCGCACTTGGCAGTTTCTGGGGGAAGAGGTGGTTAAAGTCATTTTATTTTTTATAAAAAGATCTACATAAAAAATGCATGATCAGTCCAAGAGAACGCCAAATATGGATCAGGAGTATTACATAATAATACCCTGCTATGACAATAGCTGCACTAGGTTAATCGTATAATCTCCTTATGTGGTTAGCATGGCTGGGCCAGGAAATCCACAAGGTCAGCCAATGTATGTACATGTATTCGGTACATGGGCCATATCTTTTACAATGGGTGATAAATTTCTGGTTGGTTTTATTTCAAAACGCAACATTCGATATTCTAAAGCTTGGTCCAAATCCAAGAGAAGAACCAACTCTAGTAATTTATGTGGTTTCAAATTATATCAGACGTTGCCTTTTTTGATAGAAATGGTGTTTGTTGATGTGCACAGTTTCCCATTAGATCATAACATGCTGTTGTACATCCAAGGTCAAAGGTCTTTTAATCCATATTTGGCGTTGTTCTGGGACTGATGATAAAGGTGATATCCAAGTGGCCCATGAATCCAAGGACCTTGTCGGCCTGCTGTTACTCTTTTGATGTACCAGTTGTGATCTAAGTAAGATAACAATGGTTCTATAGGATCTGTGATCTTATATTACCTGTGTGGTTAAGCCCCCTCAAGTGTTTGGTGAGATTTTAGGAACACAGTAGTAGGTCATATTACCAGTTAACTTCAACTTGTTGGACCAGTAATAACCTTATAGTTTGATCAGCTCGTAATCGGCGGAATTGTTAGGCTTTTACCACTATGCCGACTTACCTGTCTGGTCTATATTTTGTGTGTTAAAGAAAGTAGACAAGTATATAATTTGAATTAATAATAATTTGTGATTCTTCTGGTGAGATGTCACAAGACAGTTCTCAAAATACAATTTATTTATAATCCGCGATTAAGTGCCAAGATATGCCCCTATGGTGTGCTATCCCCATTCTTCAAGGGTCTGGCAACCAAGGGGTCTTATTTGGTTCAAAATTGTACCCAAGAAAAAAAGTTACACCCTTCTTATTTCTTTCTTCCTCCCTTCTTTCCTTCCCCTAGCCAAATAGCACCTGGGATGCTAGGGTTAATAATTACACCTTAATTCCTTCCTATATGAGGAATTAACCCAAACCGATCCAAACATCAAAAAAGCTTAATGCACAAAGCAACTTCAGCTTGTTGGTTGAAACAATATCTGTCTTAGGGGGAAAATCATTATTGCGGATAATTTTAATCATTTCCATTGTTTAGAAAATGGCTTTCTGGTGGCCCAAAAAAGACATCTGGGGGTGGGTGGTGGCTAAATGCGTTGCTACCTACCCCCATCAAGGGTTGAATCTGGGAGGGGTGGGTGGCTAAATTGCCACATACCCCCCCCCCTCCCATTAAAGGTTGAATTTGAAGAAAATTCAACTTGCAAATGCCTTTTTTTTTAAAGTAAATATTTAAAAAAAGTCTTTTGGCATTTCCAACAGTGATGATTTTTAATGTTGATGATTTTTAAATGTTTAAATATTAAATAAGATTTATTTCTGATACGGAATTAAAATGGAATTCAGGTACACAACTTTCTCTCAAACTTTGTCACATGATTATCACAAGCGTGTTTCAGTTCAGGGAAGTTCAGTTATACACTCTTGGACTGAAATTGATCGCAATCACAAATAATTTTATCATCTTGTACCATATGTTGGTATCCCATATCTATATCATAATAAAACAATGTGAAAGATAATACAGATGATACTTCTTTTATTTTGCACATGTGAAATGTTTACATACCCACGAGCCATTTAAATATGACATTAAAACGCAGATTTGTACAATTAATAGGTGCGAGTGCTTATGGCAGTGTGAGCATGTTTTGTGCATTCTCAGTACACAGAGCAAAATGGTCAATTGTCATTTTGTGAAAGAAATAGTCCTTACAAATGAAAGTTTTATATCAATGATATCAGTAAATACATATTAAGGTTGTTGAACTGTTTGTTTGTTCTTCGGACAAAGATTGTTGTTGTAAGTTAAGAAATGAATTGACCAAGAAGGTCACTGAAAACATAGCCAGACACTTATGTTGTATATTTACATTATGATTGTATTCTATTGCTAAAATACTTGGGTTTTTTTCATAGCGCATATCATAGTTGGCATTTTTCACCCACCGGATTCTATCTATTAAACAGGACATTTATTTATTTTTCTTATTTGTTTATGTTATTAGAAAGTAAGAAAGCTAATGTTTGAATAAGAAAGGCAAACAAAATTAATAACGTCAAAATTAAAATGAAAATATATAACTTTTTGATGCAACTCAGCAAACATGTAAACATTTGATTCTATTATGCATATTTTTAAAGCCCACGTTATTCCCCTGAAATCAAATCCTGTAAAAGGCTCACCCCTATAATATGAATGGTTCTATCCACACATCACCTGCATTGAGTAGAGTCTCCCATTCCAACACACACATTCTGTAAACTAGGCACGCTCCATTATTGACTCTACCACATAGAGTGGTGGTGATGGTGGAGGTGAAACCAACGTGTTACAAATTAATTCAGCATTAGAGTGAAAAGTGTGGAGAATTTAGCAGCTAGCTGAGTGAACGGAGATATCTCTATTGACTTTTTTATTTCCCGCTCAGTTCACTCACAAGTGGTTCTTTTCAGTGTGGGTAGTGTCGAGTATTTTGCCTCAGGTTTGAATTAGCCCCGCTAGCACTAGGCATCCCTGGGTAGCCTACTTGGCCACGGTGTACATACGAGGTACGCAGCTAGCTATTAATAGGATAGGAGGCTCAGCCTGGACGTACGTTACGTGTGGAGCAATCATATCGGTGGACAAAATTGACAGGTAATCATTCAGTTGGGTTTAATCACAAGACCACATTGATTTACTACACTGAACAAGTTGCATAAACTGAGCTGAGCATCTTTCTTTCTAGACCAAAGTTTTGATGCAATCACAGGATCGTTCAAACGAACGGAATTGACTTGATTTGTCAATATCTAGATCAAAGTTTTGACGGAATGTGACGGGATCGTTCAAACGGAAGGAATTGACTTGATTGTTTGATTTGTCATTTATTTCGTATAGGAGGAGCGGATATTTGTGCGTGACTATTGGGAATGTGCCCAGTGAAATAATACTGATTTATTCGGCCGGCCGGTCGGCGTCTCTCTCATCCTTTGATGATCACAGGTGGACAGCTTTCACAGGTGAGGTGATAACTTTTGCTTTTATTTCTTGCTATGTGAGTTATATTGGATTGTAACAAGTTAATTCACACCAACATCAATTGATTTGGCAAGAGTCATAGCACTCTTTAAACTTAAAATGGGAATTTATAAAACTTCCCCTTTTCTGTTTTGTGTGTGTTCTTTTCTTTCATTTATTCTTTCTTTCTTTCGTTTGTTCTTTCTTTCTTTCTTTCTTTCTTTTTTGCTTCTCTCTCTGTCTCTTTCTTTGTTTCTTTCTTTTTTCTTTCCTTTCTTTCCGTCTTCTTTCTTCCTTCCTTTCTTCCTTCTTTTCTTCCTCCCTCCCTCTCTCCCTTCCTTCCTTCCTTCCTTCCTAACTTCCTAACTTCCTTCCTGCCTTCCTTCCTTCCTTCCTTCCTAACTTCCTAACTTCCTTCCTGCCTTCCGGTCTTTCTTAAAAAGGAGCGGGAAGTGATGATAATCTGAACAACTTGCTCACATATCCATTGATCATATAAACCCAATTAAATTTAATTATCCTGACTATAAATGGAGATGGGAAAACTAAAGAATACAGGCGAGTTGAGTGCATGAGTGGGGACAGTCATTAGCAATGGGTGTATTCATTACAAAGCACATGTGAAAATCTGAAGGCAACCAGTGTTTCATCATTTCTACTTTTCTTATAATGGGCTGTTCCAATTAAAAACTATGCCCCCATAAAGATTTTGGAATTCCAACCAAAATTAATCTTGATTTTTATCCATCAAAGTAGAAAAGAAGTGGACGGTTTCAAACAAAATTGTCAAATTTTAGGCCAAAATGTCAAAAATGCAGCCAAAATTTTTATTTTTTAACAATTTTCAACAGTAATTTAACATAATACTGGCAAAAATTTCCAGATGAATTGAGCAGAAGCTTGTAATTGAGATGGTAGCGAAATCTTCTACCTGGGTGTTTGGATTTTAAATGGAATAGCCCAACTGAGTTAGTCCTTAAGAATGGACATTTAATTTGTTGTAAAGGTGTTTCATAAGTGTTCAGATTGAAGTAGATAGATGGAGCAATAGGTGTTAAACATGTAGTAGTACAGACATGGTAACAACTAACATACAAGCCCTTGAAATGTGACTGTAATTATCGCAGTTTGTTGCCGCGACTGTAGACTATCCCAATTGAGGAAGTCCTTAAGGGATCTGGAATGAGCGTTTGAGCGTTTCGACAGTATTTTTTGTGGGACATTAGAGCACATCAGACATATCGAATTGCATTTTGAATACAGAATATTAATACGAAGAATGTCCTTCTGATATAAAATAATTTTCATTTTTTGAAATTCGCAATGTAATTAATACACATTTTTTGGCAAATGATTAAAAATTGATATTTTTGATATTTAACAGTACTTGAAGTAAACTTTATAAATCTGATGATTTATACTTAAAGTGTATGTAGGTGGGATGAAAACCCGACAATCAATTGAACATTTTGACCTTTCGTATTGAAGATATGGCTTTTTTTCCAAAAACACCAAAAAAAATTAGGTCTTTTTCAATTGATCGTCAGCTTTTCCTCCCAGCTACATACACTTTAAGAATATAGCATTAGATTTATAAAATTTACTTCAAGGACTGTTATATATCAAAAATGTGAAAAATATCAAATTTTAATAATTTGCCATAAAATTTGTATTATATCGTGAATTTAAAAAAATGAAAATTATTTGATATCAGAAAGACATTCTTCGTATTCAGAATACAATTCGATATGTCTGATGTGCTCTAATGTCCCACAATAAATACTGTCCAAATGTTCATACCCCATCCCTTAAGAATGGACATTTATTTTGTTGTAAAGGTGTTTCATAAGTGTTAAGCCTGGTGGATAGTCACAGCGTTTCTCTCGCAGCGGCAAATCGCCGCGATTTCTCGCCAACGTGTGCGACTTTTCGGCGAAAGTTTGCGACTTATCACGCTGTCAATTGCGAGAAAAAAATTATAGGTTGGCGTTGCCAGTCTATTATGGTGACATATGTTGCCTAAATAATAGCGTCTTGTCCGTTTTTATGCATTTTATAACAGTGTCATTTTCGTATGAAGTATAGTGCATGATAGGATACCAGTGATTTTTGAAGGACAATTTCAGATTTTGTTTCTTTCTCTCTCTCTCGCTCTCTCTCCAGTCTCGTGAGCTTTGAATATTTCCCGTGAAATAGATTACATGCAAGAAAATAACACGACTTGAGTCTTGCACACTGTACTGGTCAACACTCCGGCTGAGTCAAACGGTCAGGCTAATAGTAATAGCGCTGTAGAATTATCATTAACATGATAATGATAAAATGGTAATTCTACAGCGCTAATGATAGACCCTATACGCTGGCGAAGTTACGCAATACTCGGATTAACTACCATAGCAATAGGTGAAAACAATTTTGAATATACCGCGCTGCACTGATACGTTCACGCGGTACCTCTGCATTGAACCATATCATGCTGATCACTTGCACCTGTAAGATTAGTATCAACAGACCAGTATTGTATTCAATCTATGATTGCAGACACACACAGGTGATGAGTACAACCTGCTTGTAGTGCAGCGCGATATGTTCAAAATAGTTTTCACCTATTGCTATGGTAGTTAATCCGATTTATTACGTAAATTCGCCAGCGTATACCACTGAGGATCATGAAAGTATAGCCTAGATCACCACACATCACCATGCACGTACATACAGACCTATTAAACTGTGCTCAAAACATAAAGATCTAGGCCTACACCTTCGATATTTAACGCAGAAGCAATGGATTACCAGGAATTCTTTTTTCTTTTGGGCATCACGATAATCACTCCGACGTAAAATATAGAAAAGATTTTGTTCCACATACGCTGTTCAATTTGTTCGTCGGTCAAGTTCGCCATGATGTCTTTGATTTCTTCATACTTACTTGGAGCAATATTATTTCCCGGTAAAGTGATCACGTGGTGAAATAACACGACCTGATTGGACAAGCACAGAAAATCGCCAGCTAAAATCGTTTCCAGTAGAAAAAATTTCTACTTGAACTTTTTCTATCGCAACTCCGTCGGCGGCAAAAATGGACTCGCTAGCGTTTTCCGCTGAACAAGTGCGACAAAAGTCGCTGTTCGTCGGCGGGGAAAAAAAAATCGCGGCGATTTGCCGCTGCGAGAAAAAACGCTGTGACTATCCACCAGGCTTTAAGATTGAAGTAGGTAGATGGAGCAATTGAAAAACTGTTTTACAGGTGTTAATAAACATGTAGTAGTACAGACATGGTAACAACCAACATACAACATAGACTCTATATTCAGAGTCTATGCATACAAGCCCTTGAAATGTGACTGTAATTATCGCAGTTTGTTGTCATGTATAGACTACATTGATGCAAGTGTCGCCAGCTATTTGTAAAAGCATTATGAATGACTGAATTACAAAATTGTTCTTTTTTTAGCATTTTTGAATGACTGAATTTCAAAATTGCCCTTTTTTAGTATTTTTTAATTTGTTTATAGTAGAGAACAAAAAATTGTATTACCTTTTCTGACTGACCCAAAAATCTGAAAAAATAGGGTCACATTTTTTTTTAATGTTGAAATTTTTATTTGGTATAAAATTCCCAAAATGTTTTGCCTGGTCTGCACAATACTGATATTGTAAAGACACAAGTCTGACAAACCTTTATTGTGTAACATCTTTAGGCCTAAATTTATGATGGAATAACTTTTGAATGCCAAATTCGGTTTAGTGATTACTATACGATAAATTTCTGTAAAGCAGAGAAATCTAACAAAAGTGGAGGACTGTCCTTAACAAGTTTACCATAAATTTCCGTAAAGCAGAGAAATCCTAACAAAAGTAGAAATTACCTTTTTTAATTACTCATGCCAGCTAGTCTGAGCCTACCTCAAAGAAATGTCACAAAGCATGTATGATATACTCTCTAGAAACAATGAAATAAATTTTTGCTTCAGATTTTTAAAAGTAAAATGGGCTGAAAATGTTGAGTACTTCTGATTACACCTACATGTATGCTATTGCCTATTGATGGCATGAGACAAACTTTTGAGTGTGTGTGAGTAGCAGTCCCTTGGTAGCAGTCCCGGCCCCCAACACAAAAGTTGACAACCATGAGAATTACCAAATCTTTCAAAAGCCCCCTTTGCAATGATTTTTCATCAAATGTACCCCCCTTTTTCATGCAAAATTGAGGACAAAATTTGGCCAAAAACAACCTCTTTTTGTGGTTTTCAATGACTAGAATTTCAAACACCCCTTATCAATGACACTATTGACACTCAAAATTTCTAGATTTTCCCAAGTGCCACTTTTATCCAAATTTCGCGGACCGTGCAAATTAAATACCCCTATTTTGCTGATTTCACTGTCAAATTTCACGGACATTGCAAATTAAATACCCCCTATTTTGCCAATTTCGAGGTCCTTGCTACTGGTAAAAAAATAACCCCTTTTCCGCACAATTTGGTAACTCTCATGGTTGTCAAATTTTGTGTTGAGTTGGGGGGCCGGGGTAGCAGTACTTTCGGGGTGGGGGCTTGCTTCAGCCTCCAGCGAGTTTGCATCAGCAACTTTTAGGCTCTGTTGCTTTAGTATACTATCCATAGAGGTTGCGCTCTCGGCCCAGCCCTTCAGACTGGGTTCGCACTATACAGTAAGCAAAAGAATTAAGGTACCAGTTGTGTTCACCCCTGTATATCCTAAATAAAGAAAAATGTATAAAACAAGCAGCCGATGCCTGTACTCGTTAGCTCTGATTTAAGACCTTATTTGTTGAAATTGGTTAAGAATTAAAGAAACAGTGATCTAAAACAGTGATCAATGAAAACACGACGCTAGTTTTAACGTGCTAATCAATGGAAGCACGGTGTTAGTTCTCTTGTTCGACAACGCCTTGTGTCCAAATCAATATGGCTTGCAATGGAGCAAACTGTAACTTTTAAATTGGCATCTTCCTTGGGTGTTTGGATGTTGTGTCTTTATTTCTTGATCAATTTCAACGAATGAGGTCTTAAACTCGAGCTAAAAGATGCAGCTATTGACTGCTTGTTCCAATTATGACATACCTGCATTGTTTAGGATATACAGGGGGTGACATAACTGGTACCTTAATTTTTTGGCTTGCTCTATGTGCTCGCTAAGTTTGTGAATGCCACAGACTGCGATTTAGAGTGCGAGTTGCCAGGATTCTAGATTTGGTTCAGCTACAATCATGTGTATGAATAACCTGAAACCTGTTCTCATTTACTCAGATAATCACAACTCCACATTAAAAGAAATTAAAACTCTTTGACTAGTATAAAAGCTCTTTTAATTCAAGAGCCTTGGTTCTAAAAGTTCTTTTTAATTCACCAAAACCAGTATAATTAATTTTGCCAGAGGCACTCCCACTCAAATTTGAATGTATTTCTGCTTTGTATTTTGGTGTATAATTCATTGCATCTTACCGTTCTAAGAAACTAGTGATCTGGGGTCAATGTCCGTCTTACTCACGTTTTTGCCCCACCTGGCAATGTTTCCACAGCATTAACATACCTATCTTTCAATACTATCTTTTGCCTCTTTTCATGCCGTGACCTTTCAAGAAATGTCACCCTTTAGAACACCTATTTATATTGGAACACATACAGAACTTTTTGTGTTTCAAATTTACTTTTACATTCACTTGTTCAAATAACGAACTGTCCACATTATGCAAGGTGGTTATGTGAAGTGAACTCAAATAATTGTATTTTGTTGGTGTATGTGTATGTTTGATCTAAATGTGGTTAAGGGTTGATAGTCTGTGGGGTTATTAGCCTGAAAACCTGATAACTTATACCCTTTCCACAAAAAAAAGCGTAGTGATTTATAGTGCGCTACGCACAGGCACAACGCCTAGACGTTGATCCACAAGCCTCAGCACACCTTACAGGTTGTCGCTGACCACTACGGCCCCCACATCATTCCATAAACCATTTAACAACAATTCAGGGACTTCACACCCTAGACATTCTACAAATAACCTTCGCAACCAGGATCAGCTCCCCAAGTTTCAGGTTACAACGAGACAATTAGCAGTAAGTTCCTTGTCCAGGGAATTTTAAGCTATTTCAATTTTTCCACGAGAGCGTAGTAGCACTGCCAAGGTTCGAACCCACAATCTCTCGCACCATAGTCAAACACCTTATCAATTGAGCTAACTTGACTGCTATCAATACCCCAACCTATAAACCCTAAACTTCACCCTAACATTAGTCGTGTTCACATTTTGAGTTACACCCGGCGTAAATTTACGCTAACATTGATAAACTTCCACAAATATTTTCCCTACTCCTACCGCGTGTCCACACCTAGCCTACTCCTAGCACTACGCCGACTAGTTCCACCAAGTATTCACTTCTGGTCAGCGTAAACATTGGCTGCCACTTCTGGTGTTTCTGTGACCTTTATCAACCACGCGATATGTTATTCCTTAGTTCCGACTAACAAAAAGTCAAACTTACTCCGGGTGCCAGGCGTAATCTGCGTTTACATTGCAACTTACGCCTGGCAGAAGTTACACCCAGCTCGCTACTCCTGACTTTTGTCAGGAGTAAATCGTCGGACATACGCCTGGCGGAACTTACGCTGACCATCGTTCACATTGCACCTACTCCTGGCAGCACCTACCGCTACTCCTAGCAACTTGCGCCGACCAAGTTCCGCCGGGCGTACGTCCGACAATGTGAACACGACTATAACCTTAGCACTAATCCCAACCATAAACCTAACCCTGACTCTAATCCTCACTCTGACACTAACCTTAACCCTATCCTTAACACTAACTCTAACCTTAATGATAACCCTAACCTTATCATGCATATCCCCAACCCTAATCCTACCATAAAATGCCCTAAACCCTAACTTATACCCTTTTCTGACTGGTGACCCTTATTGTTTGAAATGTACATTGTACAAAATTATACTGTCCCTTCTTTTGACTTTCTCTATCAGGTACATCTACTCCAAAGTTCATTTCTCTATTTTGTCACGCACATATTGAACAAGGATTTTTGCAAAGTATTAGGTGTAGTGCAATAAATGAAGCTTATTGATCTGCCTTGAAGTTCAAATTGATTTTCACTTGTGTTTTACACAGCTTCTGAATTGGCGCAGCAACGTTATGATTATCAACAATGGTACTTAACTCTCTGACACTGGTGTCGACTGCAGACGACAAGTTTAAAAAAAATTCAAAAATTCCAGAATTGTAAATTGTCATGACCATATTTGGAATCAGCATGAAAAATGCATTAAAATGAGTACAAACAAGCCTAGTATTGGTTCAGTAGTTCTCAAAATAGTTCTTGATATAAATAAGAAAATATCTCAAAACTTGGACTTTTTATTAATATGATATGGCTAGCACGAAGAGCATTAACATGCTTAAAACTGTGTCAACTTAACCAGGGGGGATGATGCAAGCTGATGCAGCAATCATTAATAAATTGTCATAATTATGCGTTGCTTTCAGGGCCCCCTACCCAATCATCCCTTGAGGACAGCTCTTCAAGGTTCTGATGCTCCAGTTTTTGAACACCCATGGCTCTCCAGGGTTAGAATTTCAACATGAATCTGCAAATCGATTCTCATAAAGATTCTCATACAAAAATTTGTGTGAGTTAAAGTTGATTTGTGTCAATTTTTGAAGTCTATACAATAGACAATTAAAATCATCATTCCCACAAAATTCTTTGAAAGAATTCAAGTTAGCAGCTTTGGAGACGTAATCAAATAGTGATCGATTGGACCTGTCTACACTAAAATCTGCACTGAATTTGATAGTGAATAAGTCAAAATTAGATTTCAACTTTATAGTGCAAAAAAGGTGTTATGCAAGTCTTTGAGTGGGCTTATTCTCCTGGGCTTGTTCTTGATACAATTTTGGCTCATAGTGTTGCAAGTTGTGCAACCTCATATTTACCTCTGGTATAGAGCCTCTGCCACTACCCATAAGGCCAAGGAAAGTCGATTTTGAGTTTCCCGTCACCCGCCCTCACTTCAATTTCTGACCCTCACTTGAATTCATTATTGTGATTTTCCAAAAAATACCGATAAAAACTGGTTATATTTGCAAAAAAATTATGTATATCCCTTTATTTTAGTGAAAAAATCAAAATTAAAATTGCAGACTCTTTTTAATATACTTTTGAATCTCATTTGGGCTAAACATCCATCTTCAAGTGAGTGAGCGGCAAATAACAACACATTTTACATGCATGTTGGTCATATAATGAAAGGCAGAAAAATAATGAATCATGAATAATGAAAAAGTTGCCTCACTTGTTTTCAGAAATTATGTGACGGGAAACTCAAAATTGACTGTTAAGGGCCTAAAGGCGCACCATTAGATTTCAGGGGGGCATGGGAGTTTTTTGAAAAAAAAAAACTTTGCCCACTAGTGAGAAAAAAAAAAAAACTTTGCCCACTAGTGAGGAAAAAAAAAAAATTTTGCCTCACTGATGAGTAAAAAAAAAAATTTCCCACCCAACTTTGTATACAAATTTACATTAAAATTGAAAAAAAATAAAAAAAATTTGGTGCTCTTGGAGGCGAAAAAAAAAAAATTCTGCCTGACCCAAACTCCCATGCCCCCTGAGAATCTAATGGTGCGTCCCTAATACACAAGCAAAAATTACAAGGTGTACTACTACCATATCCACAATCTGAGGCACTGGGCCTCAACCTTCAGCCTCGATGTCAGTGCTATGCGCCTCTTCTCATCTCGGCGATGTGTGCCTTGGTATCAGTGCTCCAATTGGACATCACAATCCCTAGGCCTTCAGCCTCAAGGTCGGCGCTACGTGCCTCTTCTTATCTCAGGACTGTGCGCCTTGAAATCAGCGCTACGTGCCTCTGCTTGCGCTAGCGCATTAAGCTTGCTATCCTGTTGGACATGACAATCCGAGGGAACTGATCAAGTTCTACCTCATATGTAACTAGGGTTGGCAAACCCACAATTTGGTAGCCCAATTGGGTGGCTTTTGAAAATTTTCCCTGCGGCCTATGACAATATCCTGTCCCATATATGGTTAAGAAAACAATTGGGCGACTTTTCAACATCGTAGTTTCCTGTCCCATACAATGGTTATATTAGAGAAAAATTGGACCACTTTTTGATTTTTTGGCCCACGATTCAATGGTTTCAATATATTAGAGAAAAATTGGACCACTTTTTGATTATTTGGCCCACGATTCAGGTTGAATTTTGTTGGCAACTCATACACTGCATGTAATGGTTTGGCCAATATTTGCACTGCACTGAATCCAGGTAAGTAGCTGTAAGTGCAAGTGGGTAGTGGTTTTCTTGGAGACATGGGAGAATAAGCAATTCCCTACAGCAAATTCCTACAATTCTTTCCAACATCACACTAAAGGGATTCTCTCAAGTTTTTGACATTTCTGGGATATTTTTTGCAGCGATTACAGTAGAGTAGCTGTGTCAGGTATCATAAATGCCCATTGGAAAACAATGCTTAGAAACAGTTTCTCCTAGATTTTAAATGAAGATTGATACCTCCTTCCACCTCCCTTCTGGAAAGGGTTTGGGTGGGGAGGGGTCTCAGTGTCAAGGTGGATACTGAGATGTACAGCTGAGACCCCCCTCCCCTCTTGAAAGGATTGGGGTGGGAAGGGGTCTCAGTGTCAAGGTGGATATTGAGATGTACAGCTGAGACTCCCTCCCCTCTGGAAATGGTTGGGGTGGTGAGGGACCTCATTGTCAAGGTGGATACTGAGATGTACAGCTGAGACTCCTCCCCTCTGGAAAGGGTTGGTGTGAGGAGGGACCTCATTGTCAAGGTGGATACTGAGATGTACAGCTGAGACTCCCTCCCCTCTGGAAAGGGTTGGTGTGAGGAGGGACCTCATTGTCAAGGTGGATACTGAGTTGTACAGCTGAGACTCCCTCACCTCTGGAAATGGTTGGGGTGGTGAGGGACCTCATTGTCAAGGTGGATACTGAGATGTACAGCTGAGACCCCTGTGCTGGAGAGCTCTGGAGTCTTGGTGTAAAGATGTATATGGGATGTGTGGGTGAGGATGCTGAATGTGTCATCTTCAGTCAAATCTCGGTGCCAGAAGTGGGTAAAGTGCAATAGCCATGTGTAGATGAGTACAATATACTCTGTATAAATTCCCAAATGTTCACAGGGCAGCTATTGCACTTACCTAGTTCTGGCACTGAGCAGTTGAAATGTTCTGCAGGTGACACACACTCACTAGCACATTGAAAGCTCAGCCCTCTGATATATACTTGAGGGTTTATGGTTAGGTCTGGGGGGTTAGGTTACTGGGTTAGCGTTAGTGTTAGGGTGTGGAGGGTATATAGGGATCTCCGGCAGCATGGCACACATTTGAACCATATTCCCCTGTATTTTAGTGTCATAGACCCTGTTCACATTAGAAAATTTCTTCATTCGACGAAGATAAGTTAATCTTGATTTTGATTTAAACTTTTGATCCAAACACAAGGAAATAATTCCTACCTCGGAATTTTCAGATGGTACTCCATCTTTCATCAGCGAGTGAGTGACTGTATCAGGTCATGATTTTCTTGACCTTTGACCTGATAACAGACTCGTAGACTCCTGGAAGCTTGAACCGGCCCCCGTCTTTGATTTATACCAACACAGATGAACTTTCATGAACATAAGTTAATCTTTAATTTGTAAATTAAATCTAATACTGGAACTAATTTGCAACTCACTTTGCTACGTTGCGTCCGAAAACATCTGACTTCGTCAGGCATCTGATTGAAGATGTTGTGATGACGTCAGATGTTGTGACGTCAGACGGCGAGGAATGTCTCGTAACGCCGGGTCCCATGCACGTGACAACTGGAAGCGGAGTCCCCCTTTTCTGTTAATGGCGGGATCCTCCACTCTCTCCCATATGGATTCTCTGACTCCTCGCTCAAACCACTTCTCCTCCTTATCTAGAATAACCGCTTCCTTAGGGTTGAAGAAATGTTCAGTTTTCTTGTTGCAGTGGTTGTAAACCGCGGAGCTTTGGGCTTCGCTGGAGCTAGGGCGCCTGTGTTGGTTCAAACGCTTGTAGAGATTGTTTTGTCTCGCCTACATAGGAGTCACCACAGTCCGGGGGGTAATGCCATAAACTAGATTGCACTGTTTATCTCTGGGGGTTAACCCCCAGAGATAAACAGTGCAATCTAGTTTATGATGCCTGATGAAGTCCGATGTTTTCGGACGCAACGTAGCAAAGTGAGTTGCAAATTATATTAGATTTAATTTACAAATTAATGTTTTGAACTACTGGATGAATAATCTACACCAAGATATAAGTTAATCTTAATTAACTAATTAAGCATGCGTACACATTACGCTGAACGAAGATCGAAGGAAGACATTGCACTGTACACATTTCATGCAAATTAACGAAGCTCGAACGAAGCTATTAACGCCCGGCTATTATTAAAGCTGGCGAAGGTCACTTGTCACATGATCACTTTCCTTCGTCGAACGAAGTAAGTGTACACATTACAAAATTAGCTTCGTCAAACGAAGTATTCCTTCGCCGAAACAACCTTTTTAGCTTCGTAAAACGAAACAATTTTAATAATCTTCGTCGAAAGAAGAAAAGTGCGTACACATTAGGAAAAAACGATTTTTAATCTTCGTTCGAGGTTCGTCGAAAGAAGAAAATTGTGAACAGGGTCATAGTCTGGGAAACTGATATGAAACTGCATTCATAGCATTTGCAGGCAGTGAGGCCCACTTTGAGTGTGTAAGGTAGTGAAGTTTTGTAACATTTTTTAGCTCAATTCCGTATATTGGAATTGCAGTCTTGCATTGAAGCACTTGGTATGGATTTGCTAGGGTTGTCTATGGCTTTAGTACTCGATCTCACAGCTCTGGGGATCAGTATGGATCATAAGAAACTGTCATGCAGGTGTAGAAAACTATAACATTTTATACATTCAGCACTCTGACAACATGAAAATACGTAGGGGAAGAAAATTTAATCAAGTTTGCTTCGTAACTTGATCACTCAATTGATATTGTTTATTTATTCTTTCTCTCTTTGCACATCCTTGTTCAGTCCCAATACTATGCATCCATTTTTCCATCTATCACTCTCTACAACCTTGCGCTTGTAACCAGATTACTCTCATCCCAATGGCATATTTCAATAACCTCCATCTAGCAATCATGGATCAAACTTTGACCTCAAGTTGTGGGATATGAGTTCTCATACCCAAAACATTCAAAGGTCATAATGTGTGTATATAAGCATAATGGGATTAAAGAACTGTTTACCGATGGATGAGCTTGTATGAAATCCTCTGTGATGCAAAACCGGCAAATTAGAGCTCTAGGTTCTGGTTGCAAGTATTGATCTTACCAGGGTAGCCCTGTAAATCCCTAGATTTTTCAAGTGTAATCAATTTTACCTGCAGGTTATGTAGTCAGATAAGTAACTTTATGGTTTGAAGTACTGAACATGCATATAGATAACTGTTAGCGAGGCCAAGGTCTTAAAAAAATTCCAGTGCAACGACGATTTGACAAATTTAACAGAATGTTATCTGTTTTGCCAGATATTTATAGAGCTTGATTCTCGTTGATCGGCATTTTTATAGATGTTATATTCCTTTAGTTTGACAAAACTAGAATACAAATTAAAATCCATTTTCAATCAATTTTTAAGGGAAGGACACCAAAAACCTGTTTTTTTGTGTGTTTATCAACCACTCATCTGCAATAGCCAACAATAATAGCTTTTAAAAAGTCTTGAAATTGTGGAATATGTCGTTTTTATGCAAAGACCAAGGCTTGAAACACCATCCATTACTGTCTGGGATCCAGTTAGTGCGCCATCAGTTGGTGAAATTGTGTTAGTTAAAAAGCTCTGATTAAAAAGTTAATTCTGGCAAAAGGGTGACCAACACTTGTTCCAGGTATTAATGAATAATTAAAACAAGGTCATAGGTTAAGCTCAGCACTCGAGCATCACTTGGGGGAAGTCGCGAAATCCTCTCAATTTCTTGGTGATAAATTTTGGGGCACTGAAACTTAGGGATTGGAATTCTCAACGGCAGATGTCCCCAAGTTTTTGCTCGAGAACCATGTTCCTTAAAAGCAAAAAAAGATCTGCCTAGTGTGATGGGGTGTGATGAGATAGCTAGATGACAAGGTTGGAAAAGTTCAGCATAAAATTGCAAATTGCTTCTTTTCTTTAAAAAAAAAATGAAAAAAGTAAGAAAAAACCTGTATGTAAATTTGCACCAATTTTAATTCACCTGTATTTAGGAAAGCTGCACTGCTTTGTAACATTCATAATTGCGTACTTTTAGGTTTGTCCATCACATATTAGCCTATCAAAATAATCAAGTCATCATTATAAATGATAAAGTAATATCTAACTCAGTGGTAATTTATATGACAGAAATTGTGAAATTAAGCAGCCTGTAAACTGTAGATATTGTGTTCAGTTGATGTGGGCAGGTGTGCAATATCTTCCTGTCATAGAAGCCATTGAAAGCTGAGGACTGGACTAAAAGACTAAGGTCTGCCATTCCCATCATGCATCTGGGACGTCTTGTAATATATTTTTTTTTTGCTTATATATTTTTGCATGGGGTGACATTATTTTTTGTGTGTGATAATTTGAAATTATTTATTATTAGGTCGTCCAAAGGGAAAAACCTTATGGCATCACAAGTTGTGTGTCCGTCTGTTAGTCGGGGTGTCCGTCAGTGTGTCCGTCAACAATTATGTAAGGCTTTTTTTTTTCTCTCATGAACAATTCAAATCCTATTGCAAACAAACTTGTGTCATAGTTGCACTATTGGTGGTGTTCAAGGTCATATACTGAGGTCAAAGGTCATTTGAGGTCAACTTTTATTAAAATAGGCTGAAAATACAAAATCTGGTCTCACATGTAAAGTTTACATTCAATTGCAACCAAACTTGAGCCATATTTGCATCGTGGAAGCTTGTATGTAGTAGTGGTGTTCAAGGTCACATACTGAAGTCAAAGATTATTTGAGGTCAACTTGTAAATAGGCTGAAAATTCAAAATCTGGTCGCACATGAACAGTTCACATCCAGTTGCAACCAAACTTGAGCCAAAGCTGTATCATAGGAGCTTCCATGTAATGGTAGTGTTCAAGGTCACATACTGAGGTCAAAGGCTATTTGAGGTCAACTTGTCGAATTGGCTGAAAATGAACAAAATTGTTTCATATAAATGCAAAAATCATGTTTTGCATAAATATTATATTTACATTGTGTAGTGTTCACTACCCATATCTTAGGACGACCTATCTGGGACCGCCGTGCCTGTTTTTAAAAGGAATACTTTCCCAACTTGGCGTGATGCTTTTTTACACCGCAGCATCTCGAAATAAAGAAATTTATTTGTACTGCAATGATAAAAAAAGCGCAGTGATTTATGATCAGAA